>NW_026043824.1:0-600000 GCF_937001465.1 Orcinus orca | reverse complement strand
GAGGGGTGAACCCGAGCACCAGGAGATGAGGAGATGAGATGCCTTTTCCAAACTCTTCCCGATCAGACGGTATACCATCCTCTGGGTGTGACAGACATGTTTTAGCAGTAGGAAGAGTCCCATTCATGTAAGGAGAACACCAGGGCTTTTTCAAAATCAGTGTCTCCCCGAAACCCAAACTGGGGAATTTTTTAAGCTACGGCTACACATATGTTCATTAAGGGCCTTGGGAAGTAGGCAGAATCCAAACTTTAGATGATTGAAGTCTTCAGGGTCAGAAGCACTCACCACCAGCTTCCCTTAGGTTACACTTTAACTGTCATTGATAGATGATGTCAATAAAAATATCTATTCTTTTTCAGATTATTTCCCCTTATAGGTTATTGCAAAATGTTGAGTGTAGTTCCCTGTGCTATACAGTAGTTCCTTGTTGATGATCTATTTTATACATAGCAGTGTGTATGTGTTAATCCCAAACTGTTAATTTATCCCTCCTCCCACCTTTCCCCTTTGGTAATAATAAATTATAAGATTTTATACTTCTCAGAAATGGGGGAGCTGAAAGAGAGGTATCATTTTCAATGGAAAAGCATTTAAAACAAGATTGAAGCTTTAACCAAGATTATTAGATGTACATCCTTGGAAAGAAATCACTTCGTTTCTCTAATATTGACCTGACAAATAAGACAAACCTTTTCACTGAACTTGCTTATAATAAAGTGATGGAAATATCAAATGGAAGTGTTAGAAACATCTTATTTTACCCGAGCCTTATACACTGTTCTATGTTAACTACAGTTTGGCTCACACATCTGTTCATTGAGGTTACAATAGTCTCAATTTCTGTTACTGATCCTCCAGAGTGGACCCCAACAAGTGTCCCCCTGCCCAGTGTCATTGGGGCCAACAGATCGAGACTGAGTTTGGTTCACAAGCAAAGGAAACTTTATATTTTGATCAGAGAATGGAGAGGTGAGAGCATGCACTACCCCATGGGCTGTGGGCTGGGCTGCTGTGTAGAGATCCTGTCAGAGTCAGTGGGAGGGAGGGGGCGGAGCTCTCGAGGGCCGGGTTGGCTGCAGCTCAGGCTCTATATCGCGGAGTCTGCACTGGGCCCCAGGAGCTGAGGTGTCGACCCAGCCATTCTGCACTAGGAACTCTGGTCTGAAGTGCCGGGTGTGGAACCTCTGCATGCGGGACCCTAGGAGCACATGAAATTAGACAAAGCACAAAGGATAAAAAAGGTTAGACTTGACTTTATTGCCCAGATTCTATTTTTATCTCCCAGGGATTTTTAATGGGCTTTGCTGGGGACAAACCCCTCCTCTGCCTTTTGTCCCGTTCCTCATTCTTGGAGTGCTGAGGGTGCAGACCCTTCTTCTGTAACTGCTGAGTGCTGAGTTGGGAGCCCTCATACCCGGGGGTGAGGGTCAGAGCTTCTCCCCAGCAGCCTCCGGGTGACGTTGATTGTCCCCAGGCCCCCTGCCTCCCTGCTCGTCCACCTGAGCACCAGCATTGGAAGTGTTATAGATTCTAATGACCTTTAAGGGTCCAGGAAAGAGATGTGCAGAGACGCTGTGGGGGCCGGTTTCACCCCGCCCCACATTTGTTCGGCCACCTTAGGCTGACCGTTTCTGCCAGCCTAGATGCTCTGACCAGTAGTCTGCGCTTTCTTCAATTAGGCCCCTGAATTAACGTACAAACAGCACCAGGTGTCAGAGCCCTGCCCGCTCAACTCCCAGACAATCCAGGGTCAGTGGTGATCAAGGACCATGATGGCCACTGAGTCAACAGCCTTTTGAAGTAAACAGGAGTCCAGCTGGTCTTATTGGCCACCATCATCACGGTGTCTGTAGGCTTTTCTATGGTGACAGTGTGATATATGGTTCCCCCGCCAAGATTATTAGCTCCCCTCTGGTTGCAGTAAGTCCTGCAAGCAGTAGTCTACTCTTTTGGGACACACTCTTGTTGTTTTATGAGAGAAACTCCAGGTCAAGTGATGTTCACACGAGTCGTCATGGTGCCCTGTTGCCCCCGGTTATCTCTCTGGATGTTGGAGTTGGAGGGCCTCCTCACTCGAGGTTGGTGTGCCCACGGAGCGAACCCTGCAACTTCAGGGCATGGTTGGTGGTTAGGATCACCACGTGGGGTCCTTTTCCCTTAGGAGGGAGGTGGCCTTTTGGGCTGCTGATTTCCAGGTTTTTAGATACTGCCAGTATCTTGGCCAGATGTGGCAGTGGGCCAAACCCCTTGGTGACCGTAGTTTATCCTACCTGGATGGCATTCTTGCATTGTTCCATTTCAAGTGGTCCCAGGTTTGCACTAATTCTCCAGTGGCGATTCACCTTTCACCGGGAATGTAAAGGTCAAAGGGTTTAGCTAAATTAGGGAGTTCCAGGGCAAGGGTCTGAATTGACTGCTCTTTCCATTCTTGAAAGGCCACTTCTGGATTCTATTCAAAAGGATCATCATCTTTTCCTTTCAGTGTTTCATATAGAGGCCCAGCTAGTAGACTGTAGTTAGGGATCCAGAAGCAGCAAACCCTGGCCTCCCCAGGAACCCCTAAGCTGTCTTCTAGTTTTAGAAAGGGGTAAGGCTGCAAATGGTTTCTTCCCTTTCCTGGGATGGGCTTCTCCGACCTTCTGTGAGAATGAAGCCCAGGCAGGTCACCGCAGTCTGTGATATTTGAGCTTTTTCTTGGACAACTTCTATCCTTTATTGGCTTGGTAGTTCAGAGGCCTCCTTAGTAGGGCTGGCGATCAGAATGTCGCCTGCGTACTGAAGGAGGATTTCCTTTTCCAGAGGTAGAACTTTTAGGTCTTTAGCTAAGCTTTCCCCAAAGATGGTGTGGGAATTTTTGCACCCTTGGAGCAAGACGGCCCGGAAGTATTGTTTTAGTTGTACGTTGAGTCCTGCCACTCACAAGCCAAAATTTCTTGTGACTCTGGGACTAATGGAATGCAAAAGAAGGCATCATTGAAGACTAATACGGAATACCATGTCCTGGTGGTTGGTAGAATGACCAGCAGGGTGTAGGAATTAGGAGCAGCTGGAGGTATATCCTCGGTGGCTTCACTGACTGTCCTGACATCCTTTACCAGGTCCCCAGCAGCCCATGGGGCTCTCATGGTCAGACCAATCCCAGAATATGGAGCTCACCTGGGCAGGTACCCCACCCCCACCCCAGCCCACGGGGCTCTCGTGGTCAGGCCCCTCCCAGGATACAGAGCTACCCTTGCAGGTACCGTGGCAGGGCTGGGCACACAGGAACTGTGCACATAGCCCTCATTGCAGAGCACCCCCAGCTCACCTGTCGCTCAGAGCTGACACAGAGCACCTCAGAGCAGGACTTGAACTAACAAACAGCAGCTGCGACAGGTCTGTGACCCTGGGCATCACTCTGTGTGGCCTCCCTCCACCTGGTCTTCCAGAGACTTCCACTGCACCCGGGGCACCAGGCCTCTGTCTCCAACCACCACCCACCCCTCCTCTCCCTGACTCCTGGGTTCCTCTCATTAGGAGAGGGTTTTCTTGAAGTTGTCTCCCACTCATGGGCCAGATAAAATGATTAGAAAACAAGCCAAAGCTGCAGCCCCTTGTCTATCCTGACTCTCAGGAGCCCACACCTGTTCCTTGGACCTGGCCGGTTCAGCAAGTTCCATTTTCTGCAACTGTGAGCCCCTGAGGGGTGATGATTGGCTGACCTGGGCAGCCTTACCGTGCCGGCCAGCCCTCCCCAGGTGTGCCTGGGTTGAGATCAATATAAATACCACTCCAGGCAGCAAGAGCCCCTGCAGCCGTGCCTGACGCCATTTTCTCTGCCCTGTCAGCAGTCTCGGGGCTGGGCTGGTGGGAGGGAGTGAGAGGCCACGGCTTTGTGGGTGGCCCAGTGTGAGTGGGGCTCTGCTGGACTTTCTGCAGCAGTTGCCAGGCTGCCACCTGCTAAAGAAGAGGATGTGTCACCCATACCTGCTGCTGGAATTTCTCCCTGGGCAGAGGTGGGGAAGGAAAAAAGCAGTGGGGGCAAGGACAGGACGGGTATCTCAGGCAGGGAAATGGAAATCTTCCAGAAGAGCACCCAGGGCCAGGACTATCCTGGCTGGCCTGCAGGCACCAAGTCGGTCGGCATGCTGTCACTCGTGTGGCTCTATGGCCCTTCCTCTAGGCTTTCAAGTCCTTGTATATATTCAGGTGTTTTACCTGGGACGGGTGGGAATAGTTCAGCAGCAACTGTTCTGGGGCTCAGCTCACGTTTACTCACAGATGCCTCGGCACGGTGCCCCAGCTTTGCAATGAGGACGCTTGTTGCGTGGGGGCTGCTGGCTGAATGGGAGACGATTCCCCACCACTGACCAACTTCAGAATTGTTTACAACTGGAGCAAGTGCCCTGATACGGTTTTCCTCTGTGTAACTGGTGGGTTCTATGTTTTTTTTCTCTTTTTCGTTTTTGGTTCAAGGTAGATTTTATTCCTCTTTTTTGTATTTACAGATATAAGCATGGAAATAATTTATTCATATAAATACATGTATGTGAAGGGAAAAATTGTTTTTTCTGTTTTATTTTTTAAATTTTATTTCTTTTTAATTCTGAATTTTATTTTATATTTTTATACAGCAGGTTCTTATTGGTTATCTATTTTATACATATAAATGTATACATGCCAATCCCAGTCTCTCAACTCCTCCCACCACCACCCCCCCAACAGCTTTCCCCCCTTGTTGTCCATACGTTTGTTGTCTACATCTGTTGCTCTATTTGTGCCTTGAAAAATGGTTAATCTGTACAGTTTTTCTAGGTTCCACATATATGCATGAATATACAAGATTTGTTTTTCTCTTTCTGACTTACTTCACTCTGTATGACACTCTCTAGATCCATCGACGTCTCTACAAAAGACCCAATTTCATTCCTTTTCATGGCTTAGTAATATTCCATTTTATATATGTACCACAGCTTTATGCATTCGTCTGTCTGTGGGCATTTAGGTTGCTTCCATTACCTTGATATTGTAAAGAGTGAGGCAATGAACATTGCGGTGAACGTCTCTTTTTGATTTATGGTTTTGTCTGGGTATATGTCCAGTACTGGGATTGCTGTATCCTATGGTAATTCTACTGTTAGTTTCTTAAGAAACTCCATATTGTTCTCCATAGTGACTGTATCAATTTATATTCCCAACAATAGTGGAAGACGGTTCCTTTTCTCCACGCCCTTTCTAGCATTTTTTGTTTGTAGATTTTCTGATGATGCCCAATCTACCAGGTGTGAGGTGATACCTCATTGTTGAGTCCATTTCCTTGAGCAAGGGGTAGGTCTTGTCTATTACATATTTAGCTTATGGAACGGTATCTGTGCTAATTTCAAACTCTGCTTTTATGCAGCACCCCAACTCACCTTCCACCTTAAACAAGCATAAGTTGGTTTTCTAAACATGAGACCCTGTTCTGTTCTGTAATTCAGTTCATGTGTAGCCAAGTTCACATTCCATGTATTAGTAATACCTTATGATGTTTCTTTTTCTGTGTGATTTTTTCACTTAGAATCACTGTGCCTCAATCCACTCATTATGCTGGTACGGGCCTGGAGACATAGTTTTCATTGCTGAGAGGTATTCTGTTGTACGTAAGTACCGCAACTTCTTTATCCATTATTTGCTCTCTGGCATATTTAACTTGTGCTACAGAAGAGGTTCCTGTAAACAGAGCTGTCCCAAATTTTGGGGTGGCTGTGTCTTTTTGATTTTAATTTCCCTAAGCTATAGGACCATAAGTGGAAGTGCCCTAGGCTCTGTTGCTTTGTTTTTTAGATGTTTCAGGAAACACCATACACTTCTCCCGAGTGGCTGTTGGCAATTTACATCCTGCCCATCAGCATAACAAGGCTCCCAGTTCTCCATGGCCTGTCCTGCCTTTCTGGATTTTACACTTTTTTCAGATGGCCCTTTTGACCGGGGGGAAGTGAGACTTCATTGTAGTGCAGATTTCCTTTGCAAGCTTGCTTGGTTGGCCAAAAAGGGCGTATGCGTTTTTTCCTGAATATATTCAGGAAAAAACGCATACGCCCTTTTTGGCCAAGTGCATCATTGTCGACGTTCTGCCTCTTTTCCTATGCTTTAAATGCAATTCCAGTCTACCTCCTGAAATCGGTTTCCTGCAATTCTGCCTCACTTTCAAGTCCTCTTGGCAGCCTTACTTCAGTATACTTTTGGACGATAGCTCTCATTTATAACTCTGCAGGTTTGTGAATTACAGTGCCCCTCAGCTCCTTTCTTCAACTCGCTTTCTTGTGAGCTGGCCGCAACACCGCAGGATTGCTTCAGGCCCTAATGTGGTTCTGGCACGGCACGCTGAGCCTTTGGTTAATTCCTCTTCCTGGTGGGAAATGAGAGGTAAATTTGCCCGTCCAGACACCTCCAGCTAGTCTCTCATTGGTTCTCCCTATTCCTGTTCATCTTCTGCAGAAATTGCAAACTGGGCCAAACAGGAGGTTAAAGGCACTGACTCTCCAAGTCGGGAGAGTGTTAGTAAAGTGTCTGGAATGTTGCACCCGAGTACCAGGGGACGAGAACTGAGACATATTTGAACACGTCTCACGATCACACGGTTGATCATACTCTGCGTTCCACATGCATGTTTTAGCTGAAGGAAGAATCCCTTAAACCTGGAGAGTTGAGACCCGTGGAATGGGTACCATGCAATATGACTTCAAAGGGTCTTCATTGGCTCACCGAACCTCTCCAATCCTATCACTGCTGCGTTTATGCCCCTGTACACACGCTTGATTCTCTTTCAGAGACATAGCAATCCATAGGTTTTAAGATACTTACTAGTCAGGTACATTCTTAGGCGTTTAATATGGGGTGTTGAGTCCATTTCGTTGAGCAAGGAGTAGCTCTTGTCTATTCCATATTTGGCTTCAGGAACTTTATCTGTGCTAATTTCAATCTCTGGTTTTATGCAGCACCCCAACTCACCTTTCCCCTTAAGCAAGCATAAGTTGGTTTTCTACATTTGAGACCCTGTTCTGTTTTGTAATCCAGTTCCTGTGTAGCCAAGTTTACATTCCGTGTATTAGTGATGTCTTATGATGTTTCTTTTTCTGTGTGACTTATTTCAGTTAGAATCATCATACCTGAATCCACTCATTATGCTGCTACGGGCCTGATGACATAGATTTCATTGCTGAGTGATATTGCATTTTACGTAAGTACCACAACTTCTTTATCCATTTTTCACTTTCTGCGATATTGAACTTGTACCGTAAACGAGGTTCTTGTAAACAGAGCCGTCCCAAACTTTGGGGTGGCTGTGTCTTTTTGATTTTAATTTCCCTAAGCTATAGGACCATAAGTGGAAGTGCCCTAGGCTCTGTTGCTTTGTTTTTTAGATGTTTCAGGAAACACCATACACTTCTCCCCAGTGGCTGTTGGCAATTTACATCCCGCCCATCAGCATAACAAGGCTCCCAGTTCTCCATGGCCTGTCCTGCCTTTCTGGATTTTACACTTTTTTCAGATGGCCCTTTTGACCGGGGGGAAGTGAGACTTCATTGTATTGCAGATTTCCTTTGCAAGCTTGCTTGGTTGGCCAAAAAGGGCGTATGCGTTTTTTCCTGAATATATTCAGGAAAAAACGTATACGCCCTTTTTGGCCAAGTGCATCATTGTGGACGTTCTGCCTCTTTTCCTATGCTTTCAATGCAATTCCAGTCTACCTCCTGAAAGCGGTTTCCTGCAATTCTGCCGCGCTTTCAAGTCCTCTTGGCAGCCTTACTTCAGTATATTTTTGGATGATAGCTGTCATTTATAACTCTGCAGGTTTGTGAATTACAGTGCCCCTGAGCTCCTTTCTTCAACTCGCTTTCTTGTGAGCTGGCCGCAACACCGCAGGATTGCTTCAGGCCCTAATCTGGTTCCGACATGGCACACTGAGCCTTTGGTTAATTCCTCTTCCTGGTGGGATATGAGAGGTAAATTTGCCCATCCAGACACCTCCAGATAGTCTCTCATTAGTTCTCCCTATTCCTGTTCATCTTCCGCAGAAATTGCAAACTGGGCCAAACAGGAGGTTAAAGGCACTGACTCTCCAAGTCGGGAGAGCGTTAGTAAAGCATCTGGAATGTTGCACCCAAGTACCAGGGGACGTAAACTGAGACATATATGATCACGTCTCCCGATCACATGGTTGATCATACTCTGGGTTCCACATGCATGTTTTAGCTGAAGGAAGAATCCCTTAAACCTGGAGAGTTGAGACCCGTGGAATGGGTACCATGCAATGTGACTTCAAAGGGTCTTCATTTGCTCACCGAACCTCTCCAATCCTATCACTGCTGCGTTTATGCCCCTGTACACACGCTTGATTCTCTTTCAGAGACATAGCAATCCATAGGTTTTAAGATACTTACTAGTCAGGTACATTCTTAGGCGTTTAATATGGGGTGTTGAGTCCATTTTGTTGAGCAAGGCGTAGCTCTTGTCTATTCCATATTTGGCTTAAGGAACTTTATCTGTGCTCATTTCAATCTCTGGTTTTATGCAGCACCCCAACTCACCTTTCCCCTTAAGCAAGCATGTTGGTTTTGTAAATTTGAGAACTTGTTCTGTTTTGTAATCCAGTTCCTGTGTAGCCAAGTTTACATTCCGTGTATTAGTGATATCTTATGATGTTTCTTTTTCTGTGTGACTTATTTCAGTTAGAATCATCATACCTGAATCCACTCATTATGCTGCTATGGGCCTGATGACATAGATTTCATTGTTGAGTGATATTGCATTGTACGTAAGTACCACAACTTATTTATCCATTTTTCACTTTCTGCGATATTGAACTTGTACCGTAAACGAGGTTCTTGTAAACAGAGCCGTCCCAAACTTTGGGGTGGCTGTGTCTTTTTGATTTTAATTTCCCTAAGCTATAGGACCATAAGTGGAAGTGCCCTAGGCTCTGTTGCTTTGTTTTTTAGATGTTTCAGGAAACACCATACACTTCTCCCTAGTAGCTGTTGGCAATTTTCATCCTGCCCATCAGCATAACAAGGCTCCCAGTTCTCCATGGCCTGTCCTGCCTTTCTGGATTTTTCACTTTTTTCATATGACCCTTTTGACCTGGGGGAAGTGAGACTTCATTGTAGTGCAGATTTCCTTTGCAAGCTTGCTTGGTTGGCCAAAAAGGGCGTATGCGTTTTTTCCTCAATATATTCAGGAGAAAACGCATACGCCCTTTTTGACCAAGTGCATCATTGTTGAAGTTCTGCATCTTTTCCCATGCTTTAAATGCAATTCCGGTCTACCTCCTAAAATCGGTTTCCTGCAATTCTGCCCCGCTTTCAAGTCCTCTTGGCAGCCTTACTTCAGTATATTTTTGGACGATAGCTGTCATTTATAACTCTGCAGGTTTGTGAATTACAGTGCCCCTGAGCTCCTTTCTTCAACTCGCTTTCTTGTGACCTGGCTGCAACACCGCAGGATTGCTTCAGGCCCTAATCTGGTTACGGCACGGCACGCTGAGCCTTTGGTTAATTCCTCTTCCTGGTGGGAAATGAGAGTTAAATTTGCCCGTCCAGACACCTCCAGCTAGTCTCTCATTGGTTCTCCCTATTCCTCTTCATCTTCCGCAGAAATTGCAAACTGGGCCAAACAGGAGGTTAAAGGCACTGACTCTCCAAGTCGGGAGAGTGTTAGTAAAGCATCTGGAATGTTGCACCTGAGTACCAGGGGATGAAAACTGAGACATATTTGAACACGTCTCCCAATCACACGGTTGATCATACTCTGGGTTCCACATGCATGTTTTAGCTGAAGGAAGAATCCCTTAAACCTGGAGAGTTGAGACCCGTGGAATGGGTACCATGAAATATGACTTCAAAGGGTCTTCATTTGCTCACCGAACCTCTCCAATCCTATCACTGCTGCGTTTATGCCCCTGTACACACGCTTGATTCTCTTTCAGAGACATAGCAATCCATAGGTTTTAAGATACTTACTAGTCAGGTACATTCTTAGGCGTTTAATATGGGGTGTTGTGTCCATTTCGTTGAGCAAGGAGTAGCTCTTGTCTATTACATATTTGGCTTAAGGAACTTTATCTGTGCTCATTTCAATCTCTGGTTTTATGCAGCACCCCAACTCACCTTTCCCCTTAAGCCAGCATAAGTTGGTTTTCTAAATTTGAGACCCTCTTCTGTTTTGTAATCCAGTTCCTGTGTAGCCAAGTTTACATTCCATGTATTAGTGATATCTTATGATGTTTCTTTTTCTGTGTGACTTATTTCACTTAGAATCATCATACCTGAATCCACTCATTATGCTGCCACGGGCCTGATGACATAGATTTCATTGCTGAGTGATATTGCATTGTACGTAAGTACCACAACTTCTTTATCCATTTTTCACTTTCTGCGATATTGAACTTGTACCGTAAACGAGGTTCTTGTAAACAGAGCTGTCCCAAACATTGGGGTGGCTGTGTCTTTTTGATTTTAATTTCCCTAAGCTATAGGACCATAAGTGGAAGTGCCCTAGGCTCTGTTGCTTTGTTTTTTAGATGTTTCAGGAAACACCATACACTTCTCCCGAGTGGCTGTTGGCAATTTACATCCCGCCCGTCAGCATAACAAGGCTCCCAGTTCTCCATGGCCTGTCCTGCCTTTCTGGATTTTACACTTTTTTCAGATGGCCCTTTTGACAGGGAGAAGTGAGACTTCATTGTAGTGCAGATTTCCTTTGCAAGCTTGCTTGGTTGGCCAAAAAGGGCGTATGCGTTTTTTCCTGAATATATTCAGGAAAAAACGCATACGCCCTTTTTGGCCAAGTGCATCATTGTCGACGTTCTGCCTCTTTTCCTATGCTTTAAATGCAATTCCAGTCTACCTCCTGAAATCGGTTTCCTGCAATTCTGCCCCGCTTTCAAATCCTCTTGGCAGCCTTACTTCAGTATATTTTTGGACGATAGCTGTCATTTATAACTCTGCAGGTTTGTGAATTACAGTGCCCCTGAGCTCCTTTCTTCAACTCGCTTTCTTGTGAGCTGGCCGCAACACCGCAGGATTGCTTCAGGCCCTAATGTGGTTCTGGCACGGCACGCTGAGCCTTTGGTTAATTCCTCTTCCTGGTGGGAAATGAGAGGTAAATTTGACCGTCCAGACACCTCCAGCTAGTCTCTCATTGGTTCTCCCTATTCCTGTTCATCTTCCGCAGAAATTGCAAACTGGGCCAAACAGGAGGTTAAAGGCACTGACTCTCCAAGTCGGGAGAGTGTTAGTAAAGCATCTGGAATGTTGCACCCGAGTACCAGGGGACGAGAACTGAGACATATTTGAACACGTCTCCCGATCACACGGTTGATCATACTCTGGGTTCCACATGCATGTTTTAGGTGAAGGAAGAATCCCTTAAACCTGGAGAGTTGAGACCCGTGGAATGGGTACCATGCAATATGACTTCAAAGGGTCTTCATTTGCTCACCAAACCTCTCCAATCCTATCACTGCTGCGTTTATGCCCCTGT
This sequence comes from Orcinus orca, assembly GCF_937001465.1. Classification (NCBI taxonomy): domain Eukaryota; kingdom Metazoa; phylum Chordata; class Mammalia; order Artiodactyla; family Delphinidae; genus Orcinus; species Orcinus orca. The sequence goes on along the minus strand of NW_026043824.1, from coordinate 588,492 downwards.
ACACACGCTTGATTCTCTTTCAGAGACATAGCAATCCATAGGTTTTAAGATACTTACTAGTCAGGTACATTCTTAGGCGTTTAATATGGGGTGTTGAGTCCATTTCGTTGAGCAAGGAGTAGCTCTTGTCTATTCCATATTTGGCTTAAGGAACTTTATCTGTGCTCATTTCAATCTCTGGTTTTATTCAGCACCCCAACTCACCTTTCCCCTTAAGCAAGCATGTTGGTTTTCTACATTTGAGAACCTGTTCTGTTTTCTAATCCAGTTCCTGTGTAGCCAAGTTTACATTCCGTGTATTAGTGATATCTTATGATGTTTCTTTTTCTGTGTGACTTATTTCAGTTAGAATCATCATACCTGAATCCACTCATTATGCTGCTATGGGCCTGATGACATAGATTTCATTGTTGAGTGATATTGCATTGTACGTAAGTACCACAACTTATTTATCCATTTTTCACTTTCTGCGATATTGAACTTGTACCGTAAACGAGGTTCTTGTAAACAGAGCCGTCCCAAACTTTGGGGTGGCTGTGTCTTTTTGATTTTAATTTCCCTAAGCTATAGGACCATAAGTGGAAGTGCCCTAGGCTCTGTTGCTTTGTTTTTTAGATGTTTCAGGAAACACCATACACTTCTCCCTAGTAGCTGTTGGCAATTTTCATCCTGCCCATCAGCATAACAAGGCTCCCAGTTCTCCATGGCCTGTCCTGCCTTTCTGGATTTTTCACTTTTTTCATATGACCCTTTTGACCTGGGGGAAGTGAGACTTCATTGTAGTGCAGATTTCCTTTGCAAGCTTGCTTGGTTGGCCAAAAAGGGCGTATGCGTTTTTTCCTCAATATATTCAGGAGAAAACGCATACGCCCTTTTTGACCAAGTGCATCATTGTTGAAGTTCTGCATCTTTTCCCATGCTTTAAATGCAATTCCGGTCTACCTCCTAAAATCGGTTTCCTGCAATTCTGCCCCGCTTTCAAGTCCTCTTGGCAGCCTTACTTCAGTATATTTTTGGACGATAGCTGTCATTTATAACTCTGCAGGTTTGTGAATTACAGTGCCCCTGAGCTCCTTTCTTCAACTCGCTTTCTTGTGACCTGGCTGCAACACCGCAGGATTGCTTCAGGCCCTAATCTGGTTACGGCACGGCACGCTGAGCCTTTGGTTAATTCCTCTTCCTGGTGGGAAATGAGAGTTAAATTTGCCCGTCCAGACACCTCCAGCTAGTCTCTCATTGGTTCTCCCTATTCCTCTTCATCTTCCGCAGAAATTGCAAACTGGGCCAAACAGGAGGTTAAAGGCACTGACTCTCCAAGTCGGGAGAGTGTTAGTAAAGCATCTGGAATGTTGCACCTGAGTACCAGGGGATGAAAACTGAGACATATTTGAACACGTCTCCCAATCACACGGTTGATCATACTCTGGGTTCCACATGCATGTTTTAGCTGAAGGAAGAATCCCTTAAACCTGGAGAGTTGAGACCCGTGGAATGGGTACCATGAAATATGACTTCAAAGGGTCTTCATTTGCTCACCGAACCTCTCCAATCCTATCACTGCTGCGTTTATGCCCCTGTACACACGCTTGATTCTCTTTCAGAGACATAGCAATCCATAGGTTTTAAGATACTTACTAGTCAGGTACATTCTTAGGCGTTTAATATGGGGTGTTGTGTCCATTTCGTTGAGCAAGGAGTAGCTCTTGTCTATTACATATTTGGCTTAAGGAACTTTATCTGTGCTCATTTCAATCTCTGGTTTTATGCAGCACCCCAACTCACCTTTCCCCTTAAGCCAGCATAAGTTGGTTTTCTAAATTTGAGACCCTCTTCTGTTTTGTAATCCAGTTCCTGTGTAGCCAAGTTTACATTCCATGTATTAGTGATATCTTATGATGTTTCTTTTTCTGTGTGACTTATTTCACTTAGAATCATCATACCTGAATCCACTCATTATGCTGCCACGGGCCTGATGACATAGATTTCATTGCTGAGTGATATTGCATTGTACGTAAGTACCACAACTTCTTTATCCATTTTTCACTTTCTGCGATATTGAACTTGTACCGTAAACGAGGTTCTTGTAAACAGAGCTGTCCCAAACATTGGGGTGGCTGTGTCTTTTTGATTTTAATTTCCCTAAGCTATAGGACCATAAGTGGAAGTGCCCTAGGCTCTGTTGCTTTGTTTTTTAGATGTTTCAGGAAACACCATACACTTCTCCCGAGTGGCTGTTGGCAATTTACATCCCGCCCGTCAGCATAACAAGGCTCCCAGTTCTCCATGGCCTGTCCTGCCTTTCTGGATTTTACACTTTTTTCAGATGGCCCTTTTGACAGGGAGAAGTGAGACTTCATTGTAGTGCAGATTTCCTTTGCAAGCTTGCTTGGTTGGCCAAAAAGGGCGTATGCGTTTTTTCCTGAATATATTCAGGAAAAAACGCATACGCCCTTTTTGGCCAAGTGCATCATTGTCGACGTTCTGCCTCTTTTCCTATGCTTTAAATGCAATTCCAGTCTACCTCCTGAAATCGGTTTCCTGCAATTCTGCCCCGCTTTCAAATCCTCTTGGCAGCCTTACTTCAGTATATTTTTGGACGATAGCTGTCATTTATAACTCTGCAGGTTTGTGAATTACAGTGCCCCTGAGCTCCTTTCTTCAACTCGCTTTCTTGTGAGCTGGCCGCAACACCGCAGGATTGCTTCAGGCCCTAATGTGGTTCTGGCACGGCACGCTGAGCCTTTGGTTAATTCCTCTTCCTGGTGGGAAATGAGAGGTAAATTTGACCGTCCAGACACCTCCAGCTAGTCTCTCATTGGTTCTCCCTATTCCTGTTCATCTTCCGCAGAAATTGCAAACTGGGCCAAACAGGAGGTTAAAGGCACTGACTCTCCAAGTCGGGAGAGTGTTAGTAAAGCATCTGGAATGTTGCACCCGAGTACCAGGGGACGAGAACTGAGACATATTTGAACACGTCTCCCGATCACACGGTTGATCATACTCTGGGTTCCACATGCATGTTTTAGGTGAAGGAAGAATCCCTTAAACCTGGAGAGTTGAGACCCGTGGAATGGGTACCATGCAATATGACTTCAAAGGGTCTTCATTTGCTCACCAAACCTCTCCAATCCTATCACTGCTGCGTTTATGCCCCTGTACACACGCTTGATTCTCTTTCAGAGACATAGCAATCCATAGGTTTTAAGATACTTACTAGTCAGGTACATTCTTAGGCGTTTAATATGGGGTGTTGAGTCCATTTCGTTGAGCAAGGAGTAGCTCTTGTCTATTCCATATTTGGCTTAAGGAACTTTATCTGTGCTCATTTCAATCTCTGGTTTTATTCAGCACCCCAACTCACCTTTCCCCTTAAGCAAGCATGTTGGTTTTCTACATTTGAGAACCTGTTCTGTTTTCTAATCCAGTTCCTGTGTAGCCAAGTTTACATTCCGTGTATTAGTGATATCTTATGATGTTTCTTTTTCTGTGTGACTTATTTCAGTTAGAATCATCATACCTGAATCCACTCATTATGCTGCTATGGGCCTGATGACATAGATTTCATTGTTGAGTGATATTGCATTGTACGTAAGTACCACAACTTATTTATCCATTTTTCACTTTCTGCGATATTGAACTTGTACCGTAAACGAGGTTCTTGTAAACAGAGCCGTCCCAAACTTTGGGGTGGCTGTGTCTTTTTGATTTTAATTTCCCTAAGCTATAGGACCATAAGTGGAAGTGCCCTAGGCTCTGTTGCTTTGTTTTTTAGATGTTTCAGGAAACACCATACACTTCTCCCTAGTAGCTGTTGGCAATTTTCATCCTGCCCATCAGCATAACAAGGCTCCCAGTTCTCCATGGCCTGTCCTGCCTTTCTGGATTTTTCACTTTTTTCATATGACCCTTTTGACCTGGGGGAAGTGAGACTTCATTGTAGTGCAGATTTCCTTTGCAAGCTTGCTTGGTTGGCCAAAAAGGGCGTATGCGTTTTTTCCTCAATATATTCAGGAGAAAACGCATACGCCCTTTTTGACCAAGTGCATCATTGTTGAAGTTCTGCATCTTTTCCCATGCTTTAAATGCAATTCCGGTCTACCTCCTAAAATCGGTTTCCTGCAATTCTGCCCCGCTTTCAAGTCCTCTTGGCAGCCTTACTTCAGTATATTTTTGGACGATAGCTGTCATTTATAACTCTGCAGGTTTGTGAATTACAGTGCCCCTGAGCTCCTTTCTTCAACTCGCTTTCTTGTGACCTGGCTGCAACACCGCAGGATTGCTTCAGGCCCTAATCTGGTTACGGCACGGCACGCTGAGCCTTTGGTTAATTCCTCTTCCTGGTGGGAAATGAGAGTTAAATTTGCCCGTCCAGACACCTCCAGCTAGTCTCTCATTGGTTCTCCCTATTCCTCTTCATCTTCCGCAGAAATTGCAAACTGGGCCAAACAGGAGGTTAAAGGCACTGACTCTCCAAGTCGGGAGAGTGTTAGTAAAGCATCTGGAATGTTGCACCTGAGTACCAGGGGATGAAAACTGAGACATATTTGAACACGTCTCCCAATCACACGGTTGATCATACTCTGGGTTCCACATGCATGTTTTAGCTGAAGGAAGAATCCCTTAAACCTGGAGAGTTGAGACCCGTGGAATGGGTACCATGAAATATGACTTCAAAGGGTCTTCATTTGCTCACCGAACCTCTCCAATCCTATCACTGCTGCGTTTATGCCCCTGTACACACGCTTGATTCTCTTTCAGAGACATAGCAATCCATAGGTTTTAAGATACTTACTAGTCAGGTACATTCTTAGGCGTTTAATATGGGGTGTTGTGTCCATTTCGTTGAGCAAGGAGTAGCTCTTGTCTATTACATATTTGGCTTAAGGAACTTTATCTGTGCTCATTTCAATCTCTGGTTTTATGCAGCACCCCAACTCACCTTTCCCCTTAAGCCAGCATAAGTTGGTTTTCTAAATTTGAGACCCTCTTCTGTTTTGTAATCTAGTTCCTGTGTAGCCAAGTTTACATTCCATGTATTAGTGATATCTTATGATGTTTCTTTTTCTGTGTGACTTATTTCACTTAGAATCATCATACCTGAATCCACTCATTATGCTGCCACGGGCCTGATGACATAGATTTCATTGCTGAGTGATATTGCATTGTACGTAAGTACCACAACTTCTTTATCCATTTTTCACTTTCTGCGATATTGAACTTGTACCGTAAACGAGGTTCTTGTAAACAGAGCTGTCCCAAACATTGGGGTGGCTGTGTCTTTTTGATTTTAATTTCCCTAAGCTATAGGACCATAAGTGGAAGTGCCCTAGGCTCTGTTGCTTTGTTTTTTAGATGTTTCAGGAAACACCATACACTTCTCCCGAGTGGCTGTTGGCAATTTACATCCCGCCCGTCAGCATAACAAGGCTCCCAGTTCTCCATGGCCTGTCCTGCCTTTCTGGATTTTACACTTTTTTCAGATGGCCCTTTTGACAGGGAGAAGTGAGACTTCATTGTAGTGCAGATTTCCTTTGCAAGCTTGCTTGGTTGGCCAAAAAGGGCGTATGCGTTTTTTCCTGAATATATTCAGGAAAAAACGCATACGCCCTTTTTGGCCAAGTGCATCATTGTCGACGTTCTGCCTCTTTTCCTATGCTTTAAATGCAATTCCAGTCTACCTCCTGAAATCGGTTTCCTGCAATTCTGCCCCGCTTTCAAATCCTCTTGGCAGCCTTACTTCAGTATATTTTTGGACGATAGCTGTCATTTATAACTCTGCAGGTTTGTGAATTACAGTGCCCCTGAGCTCCTTTCTTCAACTCGCTTTCTTGTGAGCTGGCCGCAACACCGCAGGATTGCTTCAGGCCCTAATGTGGTTCTGGCACAGCACGCTGAGCCTTTGGTGAATTCCTCTTCCTGGTGGGAAATGAGAGGTAAATTTGACCGTCCAGACACCTCCAGCTAGTCTCTCATTGGTTCTCCCTATTCCTGTTCATCTTCCGCAGAAATTGCAAACTGGGCCAAACAGGAGGTTAAAGGCACTGACTCTCCAAGTCGGGAGAGTGTTAGTAAAGCATCTGGAATGTTGCACCCGAGTACCAGGGGACGAGAACTGAGACATATTTGAACACGTCTCCCGATCACACGGTTGATCATACTCTGGGTTCCACATGCATGTTTTAGGTGAAGGAAGAATCCCTTAAACCTGGAGAGTTGAGACCCGTGGAATGGGTACCATGCAATATGACTTCAAAGCGTCTTCATTTGCTCACCAAACCTCTCCAATCCTATCACTGCTGCGTTTATGCCCCTGTACACACGCTTGATTCTCTTTCAGAGACATAGCAATCCATAGGTTTTAAGATACTTACTAGTCAGGTACATTCTTAGGCGTTTAATATGGGGTGTTGAGTCCATTTTGTTGAGCAAGGAGTAGCTCTTGTCTATTCCATATTTGGCTTAAGGAACTTTATCTGTGCTCATTTCAATCTCTGGTTTTATTCAGCACCCCAACTCACCTTTCCCCTTAAGCAAGCATGTTGGTTTTCTACATTTGAGAACCTGTTCTGTTTTCTAATCCAGTTCCTGTGTAGCCAAGTTTGCATTCCGTGTATTAGTGATATCTTATGATGTTTCTTTTTCTGTGTGACTTATTTCAGTTAGAATCATCATACCTGAATCCACTCATTATGCTGCTACGGGCCTGATGACATAGATTTCATTGCTGAGTGATATTGCATTGTACGTAAGTACCACATCTTCCTTATCCATTTTTCACTTTCTGCGATATTGAACTTGTACCGTAAACGAGGTTCTTGTCAACAGAGCCGTCCCAAACTTTGGGGTGGCTGTGTCTTTTTGATTTTAATTTCCCTAAGCTATAGGACCATAAGTGGAAGTGCCCTAGGCTCTGTTGCTTTGTTTTTTAGATGTTTCAGGAAACACCATACACTTCTCCCCAGTGGCTGTTGGCAATTTACATGCCGCCCATCAGCATAACAAGGCTCCCAGTTCTCCATGGCCTGTCCGGCCTTTCTGGATTTTACACTTTTTTCAGATGGCCCTTTTGACCGGGGGAAAGTGAGACTTCATTGTAGTGCAGATATCCTTTGCAAGCTTGATTGGTTGGCAAAAAAGGGCGTATGCGTTTTTTCCTGAATATATTCAGGAAAAAACGCATACGCCCTTTTGGTCAAGTGCATTATTGTCGACGTTCTGCCTCTTTTCCTATGCTTTAAATGCAATTCCTGTCTACCTCCTGAAATCCGTTTCCTGCAATTCTGCCTTGCTCTCAATGCCTCTTCATAGCCTTACCTGAATATATTTTTTGAAAATAGTTGGCCTTTATAACTCTGCAGGTTTTTGAATTGCAGTGGCCCTTAGCTCCATTTTTCAGCTCTTATTTTTGTGATCTTGCCTCATAACCACAGGATTCCTTCAGGCCCTATTCTTCTTGTGGGGCACCTTGCTGTGCCTTTGGTTTATTCTTCTTACTGATGTGAAATTAGAGTGACATGTGCCCATTGAAACCGCTACAGCTAGTTTCTCACTGGTTCCCCCTATTCCCATTCATCCTCCGCACAAACTGCAGACTGTGCGATACCAGAACTTAAAGGCATTGACTCTCTATGTGGGGTATTGTTAGTAAAGCGGCTGGAATGTCGATCCGGCGCCCCAGGAGAGGGAAAATGAGGTGTGTTTTAGAAACCTTTCCCGATCATATGGTATACCAGTCACTGGGTTTCCCAAGCATGGTTTAGCTGCAGGAAGATTCCCTTCAACCTGGAGTGTTGGGACCCTTGGAATGAGTAGCATGAAGTATTGCATTAAACTTTTGGCAGTTGCTCACCAAAGCTCACCAATCCTCTCAGCCCCAAGTGTCCAGCCTTATGTCCTATCCAGCTGTGGTTTTATATGTGGTCAATCCAGGTTGCATCACAGCCCTTGAGCAAATTTTGTAAGAATTTTTCTCTCTTTCATTGTTTCTGTGTTTTGTTTTTAAAATTTATTTCTATAATGGGGTTTAGCTCATTTTCACTGCTGTGTTTGTGCCGCTCTGCACACACTTGATTCCCTTATGGAGATATATCAATACATGGGTTTTAAGATTCTTATTACTCAGATATATTTCTCTGCGGTGTATAGGGTGTGTTGAGGCCAGTTCATTGAGCAAGGTGTAGATCTTGTCTAATATCTATTTGGTTTATTGAACAGTATCTGTGCTAATTTCAAACTCTGGTTTTATGCATCACCCCACCTCTCCTTTCCCCTTAAGCTGACATAAGTGTGTTTTCTAAATGTGAGACACTGTACTGTTCTGTAATTCATTTCTTGTGCAGCCATATTTACCCTCCCTCTATAAGTGATATCTTATGATATGTTTCTTTTTCTGTTTGACTTATTTCAAGTAGTATTATCGGACCTAAATCCACTCTTTATCCTTCTACTAACCTTATTACATTGATTTCATGGTGAAGAGATATTCCATTGTACATAAGTACCACATCTTCTTTATCCATTGTTCTCTTTCCTGGGATATTTAAGGTGTACTGAAGTTGAGGTTCTTGTAAACAGAGTAGCCCTAAACTGTGGTGTGCTTGTGTCTTGTTGATTTTTAGACTTCCCTAGATATACTCCCATGATTGGAAGTGTCCTATGCTCTGTAGCTCTGTTTTTTAGATGATTTAGGAACCACCATACACTTCTCCAGAGTGGCTCTCGGCAGTTCACACACTGCCCATCAGCGTATAAAGGCTCCCTGTTCTCCATGGCCTGTCCTGCATTTCTGGTTTTTACAACTTTTTAGGATGGCCCTTTTGACCGGTGGGAAATGAGACTTCTTTGTTGTGCACATTTGCATTGCTTGCTTGTTTCGTTGCCCATAAAGTGCTTATGCATTTTTTCCTGGGTATAATCAGGAAAAAACGCATACACCCTTTTGGGCCAACTGCATCATTGTCGAAATTCTGCCGCTTTTCATGTGCTTTAAAGACGAGTCCAATCTATCTCTTGAAATCTGTTTCTTGCAATTCTGTCTTGCATTCAGATCCTCTTCTTTGCCTTACCTCAACATATTTTTGGACGTTAGTTTTCATTTATAACTCTGCAGGTTTGTGAATTGCAGTGACCCTGAGCTCCATTTTTTAAGTTGCTCTTTTGTGAGCTGGCCTCAAACCCGCAGGATTGCTTCAGGCCCTATTTTGGCTCCGGCGAGGCGGGCTGAGCCTTTTTTCAATTCTTATTCTTAATGGGAAATTAGACTGATATGTGCCCGTCCAAACCCCTACAACTATTCTCTCATTGGTTCCCCCTCTTCCCATTCATCCTCCTCACAATTTGCAAAATGTGTGAAACAGAAGTTGAAATGTGCTGATTCTCCAAGTGGGGAGATTCTAAGTAACGTGGCTGGAATGGTGAACAGGAGCACCAGGAGAGGATAAATGAGCTGCATTTTAGACACATCTCCCGATCACATGGTGTACAGTCCTCTGGGTTTTCCATGCATGTTTTAGCTGTAGGAAGATCCCTTGAACCTGCAGATTTGGGACCCATTGAATGGGTACCAGGTAGTATTACTTTAAAGGGTGTGCATTTCCTCACCCAACCTCACATTTCTCTTAGTGCAAACAGTTTCCAGCCTTATGTCTCATCCTGCTGTGGGTCTAGATGTGTTCAATCCATGTTGCATCACCGTCCCTGAGGAAAAGTTGTAAGAGGTTTTCTCTGTCTCTCTGTCGTTTATTTTTTCAATTTATTACTATATTGGTTACAGCTGATTTTCAAAGCTCTGTTTCTTGCTGCTGTACATCCACTTGATTCACGTACAGAGAGACATCAGTAAATTCTTTTTCAGATTCTTACCAGTCGTATATATTCTTTTCCGGTGACTTGAGTGTGCTGAGTGCAGTTCTTTCAGCTACCGTGTAGGTCTTGTTGATTATCAGTTTGGTATTTGAAATGGTATCTTTGCTAATTTCAACCTCCTGGATGATGCCTCACCCCTCCCCACCTTTCCCGTTTAGCAGCCTTATGCGTGTTTTCTACATATTTGACTATGTTTTTGTTTTGTAATTTATTTCATGTGTAGCCATTTTGGATTCCACCTTTAAGTGATATCTTATGATATGTGTCTTTTTCTTTTTGAATTATGTCACTTAGAATGATCATACGTAACTCCTCCGGAGTTGTTACAACTGGCCATATTTCATTGATTTCCAGGCTGAATAATATTCCACTCTACCTAAGTACCACATCTCTATCCATTTTTTCTCTCCAGAGACATTTAAGTTATATCTAGTCGAGGATCTTTTAAACAGAGAGGGGGTAAACATTGGGGTGCCTGTGTCCTCTCGATTTTTGTTTTTCCCAAGATATACACCCATGAGTGCAAGTGCCCTATGCTCTGTAGCTCATTTTTTAGATGGTTTAGTAAACACAATACACTTCTCCAGAATGGCCGTTGGCAATATACATTTCCACTATAAGTCTCACAGGGCTCCCTCTTCTCCTTGCCCTGTCCTGCATTTCTGTTGTTTACGCTTTATGAGGATGGCTCTTCTGACTGATGCGAAGTGATATCTTTTGTAGTATTGACTTCCAGTGCCCACCTATTTGGTTGGCTAAAAATGTGTATGCCCTTTTCTTGAATATATACAGAAAAAAACGCATACACCCTTTTTGGCCAACTGCAATGTTGGCAATGTTCAGCTCCTTTTCTTGTGCTTAATGGTGAGTCCTTTCTACCTCCTCAAATCCCTTTCCTGACATTCTCCCTTGCTTACAAGTCCTTTTCTCTGACTTTCCTCAAGACATTTTTCAGTGATGGATATTTTCAACTCTGCAGTTTTGTGAATTTTACTGCCCCTGAGTTCCATTGTTCAACTTGTGTTTATGGGAACTGGCCACAAAGCAGCGGGATTTCCTCAAGCCCTATACTGTTTCCATGGGCAACCCTAGCCTTTGGTCAATTTGTCTTCCTGATTGGAAATTAGAGTGACATGTGCCTGTCTGAACACCTAGGACTTGTCTCTCATTGTTCCTCATCCTTCCGCTTCATCCTCTGGACAAATTCCAAACTGTACGCAACAGGATGTTGACAGTGCTGACATCTCCAAGTGGGGAGACTGTTAGTAAAGACGCTGGAGGGGTGAACCCGAGCACCAGGAGATGAGGAGATGAGATGCCTTTTCCAAACTCTTCCCGATCAGACGGTATACCATCCTCTGGGTGTGACAGACATGTTTTAGCAGTAGGAAGAGTCCCATTCATGTAAGGAGAACACCAGGGCTTTTTCAAAATCAGTGTCTCCCCGAAACCCAAACTGGGGAATTTTTTAAGCTACGGCTACACATATGTTCATTAAGGGCCTTGGGAAGTAGGCAGAATCCAAACTTTAGATGATTGAAGTCTTCAGGGTCAGAAGCACTCACCACCAGCTTCCCTTAGGTTACACTTTAACTGTCATTGATAGATGATGTCAATAAAAATATCTATTCTTTTTCAGATTATTTCCCCTTATAGGTTATTGCAAAATGTTGAGTGTAGTTCCCTGTGCTATACAGTAGTTCCTTGTTGATGATCTATTTTATACATAGCAGTGTGTATGTGTTAATCCCAAACTGTTAATTTATCCCTCCTCCCACCTTTCCCCTTTGGTAATAATAAATTATAAGATTTTATACTTCTCAGAAATGGGGGAGCTGAAAGAGAGGTATCATTTTCAATGGAAAAGCATTTAAAACAAGATTGAAGCTTTAACCAAGATTATTAGATGTACATCCTTGGAAAGAAATCACTTCGTTTCTCTAATATTGACCTGACAAATAAGACAAACCTTTTCACTGAACTTGCTTATAATAAAGTGATGGAAATATCAAATGGAAGTGTTAGAAACATCTTATTTTACCCGAGCCTTATACACTGTTCTATGTTAACTACAGTTTGGCTCACACATCTGTTCATTGAGGTTACAATAGTCTCAATTTCTGTTACTGATCCTCCAGAGTGGACCCCAACAAGTGTCCCCCTGCCCAGTGTCATTGGGGCCAACAGATCGAGACTGAGTTTGGTTCACAAGCAAAGGAAACTTTATATTTTGATCAGAGAATGGAGAGGTGAGAGCATGCACTACCCCATGGGCTGTGGGCTGGGCTGCTGTGTAGAGATCCTGTCAGAGTCAGTGGGAGGGAGGGGGCGGAGCTCTCGAGGGCCGGGTTGGCTGCAGCTCAGGCTCTATATCGCGGAGTCTGCACTGGGCCCCAGGAGCTGAGGTGTCGACCCAGCCATTCTGCACTAGGAACTCTGGTCTGAAGTGCCGGGTGTGGAACCTCTGCATGCGGGACCCTAGGAGCACATGAAATTAAACAAAGCACAAAGGATAAAAAAGGTTAGACTTGACTTTATTGCCCAGATTCTATTTTTATCTCCCAGGGATTTTTAATGGGCTTTGCTGGGGACAAACCCCTCCTCTGCCTTTTGTCCCGTTCCTCATTCTTGGAGTGCTGAGGGTGCAGACCCTTCTTCTGTAACTGCTGAGTGCTGAGTTGGGAGCCCTCATACCTGGGGGTGAGGGTCAGAGCTTCTCCCCAGCAGCCTCCGGGTGACGTTGATTGTCCCCAGGCCCCCTGCCTCCCTGCTCGTCCACCTGAGCACCAGCATTGGAAGTGTTATAGATTCTAATGACCTTTAAGGGTCCAGGAAAGAGATGTGCAGAGACGCTGTGGGGGCCGGTTTCACCCCGCCCCACATTTGTTCGGCCACCTTAGGCTGACCGTTTCTGCCAGCCTAGATGCTCTGACCAGTAGTCTGCGCTTTCTTCAATTAGGCCCCTGAATTAACGTACAAACAGCACCAGGTGTCAGAGCCCTGCCCGCTCAACTCCCAGACAATCCAGGGTCAGTGGTGATCAAGGACCATGATGGCCACTGAGTCAACAGCCTTTTGAAGTAAACAGGAGTCCAGCTGGTCTTATTGGCCACCATCATCACGGTGTCTGTAGGCTTTTCTATGGTGACAGTGTGATATATGGTTCCCCCGCCAAGATTATTAGCTCCCCTCTGGTTGCAGTAAGTCCTGCAAGCAGTAGTCTACTCTTTTGGGACACACTCTTGTTGTTTTATGAGAGAAACTCCAGGTCAAGTGATGTTCACACGAGTCGTCATGGTGCCCTGTTGCCCCCGGTTATCTCTCTGGATGTTGGAGTTGGAGGGCCTCCTCACTCGAGGTTGGTGTGCCCACGGAGCGAACCCTGCAACTTCAGGGCATGGTTGGTGGTTAGGATCACCACGTGGGGTCCTTTTCCCTTAGGAGGGAGGTGGCCTTTTGGGCTGCTGATTTCCAGGTTTTTAGATACTGCCAGTATCTTGGCCAGATGTGGCAGTGGGCCAAACCCCTTGGTGACCGTAGTTTATCCTACCTGGATGGCATTCTTGCATTGTTCCATTTCAAGTGGTCCCAGGTTTGCACTAATTCTCCAGTGGCGATTCACCTTTCACCGGGAATGTAAAGGTCAAAGGGTTTAGCTAAATTAGGGAGTTCCAGGGCAAGGGTCTGAATTGACTGCTCTTTCCATTCTTGAAAGGCCACTTCTGGATTCTATTCAAAAGGATCATCATCTTTTCCTTTCAGTGTTTCATATAGAGGCCCAGCTAGTAGACTGTAGTTAGGGATCCAGAAGCAGCAAACCCTGGCCTCCCCAGGAACCCCTAAGCTGTCTTCTAGTTTTAGAAAGGGGTAAGGCTGCAAATGGTTTCTTTCCTTTCCTGGGATGGGCTTCTCCGACCTTCTGTGAGAATGAAGCCCAGGCAGGTCACCGCAGTCTGTGATATTTGAGCTTTTTCTTGGACAACTTCTATCCTTTATTGGCTTGGTAGTTCAGAGGCCTCCTTAGTAGGGCTGGCGATCAGAATGTCGCCTGCGTACTGAAGGAGGGTTTCCTTTTCCAGAGGTAGAACTTTTAGGTCTTTAGCTAAGCTTTCCCCAAAGATGGTGTGGGAATTTTTGCACCCTTGGAGCAAGACGGCCCGGAAGTATTGTTTTAGTTGTACGTTGAGTCCTGCCACTCACAAGCCAAAATTTCTTGTGACTCTGGGACTAATGGAATGCAAAAGAAGGCATCATTGAAGACTAATACGGAATACCATGTCCTGGTGGTTGGTAGAATGACCAGCAGGGTGTAGGAATTAGGAGCAGCTGGAGGTATATCCTCGGTGGCTTCACTGACTGTCCTGACATCCTTTACCAGGTCCCCAGCAGCCCATGGGGCTCTCGTGGTCAGACCAATCCCAGAATATGGAGCTCACCTGGGCAGGTACCCCACCCCCACCCCAGCCCACGGGGCTCTCGTGGTCAGGCCCCTCCCAGGATACAGAGCTACCCTTGCAGGTACCGTGGCAGGGCTGGGCACACAGGAACCGTGCACATAGCCCTCATTGCAGAGCACCCCCAGCTCACCTGTCGCTCAGAGCTGACACAGAGCACCTCAGAGCAGGACTTGAACTAACAAACAGCAGCTGCGACAGGTCTGTGACCCTGGGCATCACTCTGTGTGGCCTCCCTCCACCTGGTCTTCCAGAGACTTCCACTGCACCCGGGGCACCAGGCCTCTGTCTCCAACCACCACCCACCCCTCCTCTCCCTGACTCCTGGGTTCCTCTCATTAGGAGAGGGTTTTCTTGAAGTTGTCTCCCACTCATGGGCCAGATAAAATGATTAGAAAACAAGCCAAAGCTGCAGCCCCTTGTCTATCCTGACTCTCAGGAGCCCACACCTGTTCCTTGGACCTGGCCGGTTCAGCAAGTTCCATTTTCTGCAACTGTGAGCCCCGGAGGGGTGATGATTGGCTGACCTGGGCAGCCTTACCGTGCCGGCCAGCCCTCCCCAGGTGTGCCTGGGTTGAGATCAATATAAATACCACTCCAGGCAGCAAGAGCCCCTGCAGCCGTGCCTGACGCCATTTTCTCTGCCCTGTCAGCAGTCTCGGGGCTGGGCTGGTGGGAGGGAGTGAGAGGCCACGGCTTTGTGGGTGGCCCAGTGTGAGTGGGGCTCTGCTGGACTTTCTGCAGCAGTTGCCAGGCTGCCACCTGCTAAAGAAGAGGATGTGTCACCCATACCTGCTGCTGGAATTTCTCCCTGGGCAGAGGTGGGGAAGGAAAAAAGCAGTGGGGGCAAGGACAGGACGGGTATCTCAGGCAGGGAAATGGAAATCTTCCAGAAGAGCACCCAGGGCCAGGACTATCCTGGCTGGCCTGCAGGCACCAAGTCGGTCGGCATGCTGTCACTCGTGTGGCTCTATGGCCCTTCCTCTAGGCTTTCAAGTCCTTGTATATATTCAGGTGTTTTACCTGGGACGGGTGGGAATAGTTCAGCAGCAACTGTTCTGGGGCTCAGCTCACGTTTACTCACAGATGCCTCGGCACGGTGCCCCAGCTTTGCAATGAGGACGCTTGTTGCGTGGGGGCTGCTGGCTGAATGGGAGACGATTCCCCACCACTGACCAACTTCAGAATTGTTTACAACTGGAGCAAGTGCCCTGATACGGTTTTCCTCTGTGTAACTGGTGGGTTCTATGTTTTTTTTCTCTTTTTCGTTTTTGGTTCAAGGTAGATTTTATTCCTCTTTTTTGTATTTACAGATATAAGCATGGAAATAATTTATTCATATAAATACATGTATGTGAAGGGAAAAATTGTTTTTTCTGTTTTATTTTTTAAATTTTATTTCTTTTTAATTCTGAATTTTATTTTATATTTTTATACAGCAGGTTCTTATTGGTTATCTATTTTATACATATAAATGTATACATGCCAATCCCAGTCTCTCAACTCCTCCCACCACCACCCCCCCAACAGCTTTCCCCCCTTGTTGTCCATACGTTTGTTGTCTACATCTGTTGCTCTATTTGTGCCTTGAAAAATGGTTAATCTGTACAGTTTTTCTAGGTTCCACATATATGCATGAATATACAAGATTTGTTTTTCTCTTTCTGACTTACTTCACTCTGTATGACACTCTCTAGATCCATCGACGTCTCTACAAAAGACCCAATTTCATTCCTTTTTATGGCTTAGTAATATTCCATTTTATATATGTACCACAGCTTTATGCATTCGTCTGTCTGTGGGCATTTAGGTTGCTTCCATTACCTTGATATTGTAAAGAGTGAGGCAATGAACATTGCGGTGAACGTCTCTTTTTGATTTATGGTTTTGTCTGGGTATATGTCCAGTACTGGGATTGCTGTATCCTATGGTAATTCTACTGTTAGTTTCTTAAGAAACTCCATATTGCTCTCCATAGTGACTGTATCAATTTATATTCCCAACAATAGTGGAAGACGGTTCCTTTTCTCCACGCCCTTTCTAGCATTTTTTGTTTGTAGATTTTCTGATGATGCCCAATCTACCAGGTGTGAGGTGATACCTCATTGTTGAGTCCATTTCCTTGAGCAAGGGGTAGGTCTTGTCTATTACATATTTAGCTTATGGAACGGTATCTGTGCTAATTTCAAACTCTGCTTTTATGCAGCACCCCAACTCACCTTCCACCTTAAACAAGCATAAGTTGGTTTTCTAAACATGAGACCCTGTTCTGTTCTGTAATTCAGTTCATGTGTAGCCAAGTTCACATTCCATGTATTAGTAATACCTTATGATGTTTCTTTTTCTGTGTGATTTTTTCACTTAGAATCACTGTGCCTCAATCCACTCATTATGCTGGTACGGGCCTGGAGACATAGTTTTCATTGCTGAGAGGTATTCTGTTGTACGTAAGTACCGCAACTTCTTTATCCATTATTTGCTCTCTGGCATATTTAACTTGTGCTACAGAAGAGGTTCCTGTAAACAGAGCCGTCCCAAATTTTGGGGTGGCTGTGTCTTTTTGATTTTAATTTCCCTAAGCTATAGGACCATAAGTGGAAGTGCCCTAGGCTCTGTTGCTTTGTTTTTTAGATGTTTCAGGAAACACCATACACTTCTCCCGAGTGGCTGTTGGCAATTTACATCCTGCCCATCAGCATAACAAGGCTCCCAGTTCTCCATGGCCTGTCCTGCCTTTCTGGATTTTACACTTTTTTCAGATGGCCCTTTTGACCGGGGGGAAGTGAGACTTCATTGTAGTGCAGATTTCCTTTGCAAGCTTGCTTGGTTGGCCAAAAAGGGCGTATGCGTTTTTTCCTGAATATATTCAGGAAAAAACGCATACGCCCTTTTTGGCCAAGTGCATCATTGTCGACGTTCTGCCTCTTTTCCTATGCTTTAAATGCAATTCCAGTCTACCTCCTGAAATCGGTTTCCTGCAATTCTGCCTCACTTTCAAGTCCTCTTGGCAGCCTTACTTCAGTATACTTTTGGACGATAGCTCTCATTTATAACTCTGCAGGTTTGTGAATTACAGTGCCCCTCAGCTCCTTTCTTCAACTCGCTTTCTTGTGAGCTGGCCGCAACACCGCAGGATTGCTTCAGGCCCTAATGTGGTTCTGGCACGGCACGCTGAGCCTTTGGTTACTTCCTCTTCCTGGTGGGAAATGAGAGTTAAATTTGCCCGTCCAGACACCTCCAGCTAGTCTCTCATTGGTTCTCCCTATTCCTGTTCATCTTCCGCAGAAATTGCAAACTGGGCCAAACAGGAGGTTAAAGGCACTGACTCTCCAAGTCGGGAGAGTGTTAGTAAAGCGTCTGGAATGTTGCACCCGAGTACCAGGGGACGAGAACTGAGACATATTGGAACACGTCTCCCGCTCACACGGTTGATCATACTCTGGGTTCCACATGCATGTTTTAGCTGGAGGAAGAAGCCCTTAAACCTGGAGAGTTGAGACCCGTGGAATGGGTACCATGCAATATGACTTCAATGGGTCTTCATTTGCTCACCGAACCTCTCCAATCCTATCACTGCTGCGTTTATGCCCCTGTACACACGCTGGATTCTCTTTCGGAGACATAGCAATCCATAGGTTTTAAGATACTTTCTAGTCAGGTACATTCTTAGGCGTTTAATATGGGGTGTTGAGTCCATTTCGTTGAGCAAGGAGTAGCTCTTGTCTATTACATATTTGGCTTAAGGAACATTATCTGTGCTCATTTCAATCTCTGGCTTTATGCAGCACCCCAAATCACCTTTCCCGTTAAGCAAGCATGTTGGTTTTCTGAATTTGAGACCCTGTTCTGTTTTGTTATCCAGTTCCTGTTTAGCCAAGATTACGTTGCATGTATTAGTGATATCTTATGATTTTTCTTTTTCTGTGTGACTTATTTCAGTTAGAATCATCATACGTGAATCCACTCATTATGCTGCTACGGGCCTGATGACATAGATTTCATTGCTGAGTGATATTGCATTGTACGTAAGTACCACAACTTCTTTATCCATTTTTCGCTTTCTGCGATATTGAACATGTACCGTAAACGAGGTTCTTGTAAACAGAGCCGTCCAAAATTTTGGGGTGGCTGTGTCTTTTTGATTTTAATTTCCCTAAGCTGTAGGACCATAAGTGGAATTGCCCTAGGCTCTGTTGCTTTGTTTTTTAGATGTTTCTGGAAACACCATACATTTCTCCCCAGTGGCTGTTGGCAATTTACATCCCACCCATCAGCATAACAAGGCTCCCAGTTGTCCATGGCCTGTCCTGCCTTTCTGGATTTTACACTTTTTTCAGATAGCCCTTTTGACCGGGGGGAAGTGAGACTTCATTGTAGTGCAGATTTCCTTTGCAAGCTTGCTTGGTTGGCCAAAAAGTGCGTATGCGTTTTTTCCTGAATATATTTATGAAAAAACGCATACGCCCTTTTTGGCCAAGTGCATCATTGTCGACGTTCTGCCTCTTTTCCTATGCTTTAAATGCAATTCCAGTCTACCTCCTGAAATCGGTTTCCTCCAATTCTGCCCCGCTTTCAAGTCCTCTTGGCAGCCTTACTTCAGTATATTTTTGGACGATAGCTGTCATTTATAACTCTGCAGGTTTGTGAATTACAGTGCCCCTGAGCTCCTTTCTTCAACTCGCTCTCTTGTGAGCTGGCTGCAACACCGCAGGATTGCTTCAGTCACTAAAATGGTTTGGCACGGCATGCTGAGCCTTTGGTTAATTCCTCTTCCTGGTGGGAAATGAGAGTTAAATTTGCCCGTCCAGACACCTCCAGCTAGTCTCTCATTGGTTCTCCCTATTCCTGTTCATCTTCCGCAGAAATTGCAAACTGGGCCAAACAGGAGGTTAAAGGCACTGACTCTCCAAGTCGGGAGAGTGTTAGTAAAGCATCTGGAATGTTGCACCCGAGTACCAGGGGACGAGAACTGAAGCATATTGGAACACGTCTCCCGATCACATGGTTGATCATACTCTGGGTTCCACATGCATGTTTTAGCTGAAGGAAGAATCCCTTAAACCTGGACAGTTGAGACCCGTGGAATGGGTACCATGCAATATGACTTCAAAGGGTCTTCATTTGCTCACCGAACCTCTCCAATCCTATCACTGCTGCGTTTATGCCCCTGTACACATGCTTGATTCTCTTTCGGAGACATAGCAATCCATAGGTTTTAAGATACTTACTAGTCAGGTACATTCTTAGGCGTTTAATATGGGGTGTTGAGTCCATTTCGTTGAGCAAGGAGTAGCTCTTGTCTATTCCATATTTGGCTTAACAAACTTTATCTGTGCACATTTCAATGTCTGGTTTTATGCAGCACCCCAACTCACCTTTCCCCTTAAACAAGCATAAGTTGGTTTTCTACATTTGAGACCCTCTTCTCTTTTGTAATCCAGTTCCTGTGTAGCCAAGTTTACATTCCGTGTATTAGTGATATCTTATGATGTTTCTTTTTCTGTATGACTTATTTCAGTTAGAATCATCATACCTGAATCCACTCATTATGCTGCTACGTGCCTGATGACATAGATTTCATTGCTGAGTGATATTGCATTGTTCGTAAGTACCACAACTTCTTTATACAGTTTTCCCTTTCTGCGATATTGAACTGGTACCGTAAACGAGGTTCTTGTAAACAGAGCCATTCCAAACTTTGGGGTGGCTGTGTCTTTTTGATTTTAATTTCCCTAAACTTAAAGACCATAAGTGGAAGTGCCCTAGGCTCTGTTGCTTTGTTTTTTAGATATTTCAGAAAACACCTAACACTTCTCCTAGGTGGCTGTTGGCAATTTACATCCCGCCCATCAACATAACAAGGCTCCCAGTTCTCCATGGCCTGTCCTGCCTTTCTGGATTTTGCACTTTTTTCAGATGACCCTTTTGACTGGGGGGAAGTGAGACTTCATTGTAGTGCAGATTTCCTTTGCAAGCTTGCTTGGTTGGCCAAAAAGGGCGTATGCATTTTTTTCCTGAATATATTCAGGAAACATCGCATACGCCCTTTTTGGCCAAGTGCATCATTGTAGACGTTCTGCCTCTTTTCCTATGCTTTAAATGAAATTCGAGTCTACCTCCTGAAATTGGTTTCCTGAAATTCTGCCCCGCATTCAAGACCTCTTGGCACCCTTACTTCAGTATATTTTTGGACGATAGCTTTCATTTATAACTCTGCATGTTTGTGAATTACAGTGCCGCTGAGCTCCTTTCTTCAACTCGTTTTCTTTTGAGCTGGCCGCAACACCGCAGGATTGCTTTAGGCCCTAATCTGGTTCCGGAACGGCACGCTGAGCCTTTGGTTAATTCCTCTTCCTGGTGGGAAATGAGAGTTAAATTTGCCCGTCCAGAGACTTCCAGCTAGTCTCTCATTTGTTCTCCCTATTCCTGTTCATCTTCCGCAGAAATTGCAAACTGGGCCAAACACGAGGTTAAAGGCACTGACTCTCCATGTCGGGAGAGTGTTAGTAAAGCATCTGGAATGTTGCACCCGAGTACCAGGGGACGAGAACTGAAGCATATTGGAACACGTCTCCCGATCACATGGTTGATCATACTCTGGGTTCCACATGCATGTTTTAGCTGAAGGAAGAATCCCTTAAACCTGGAGAATTGAGAACCGTGGAATGGGTACCGTGCAATATGACTTCAAAGGGTCTTCATTTGCTCACCGGACCTCTCCAATCCTATCACTGCTGCATTTATAGCCCTGTACACACACTTGATTCTCTTTTGGAGGCATAGCAATCCATAGGTTTTAAGATACTTACTAGTCAGGTACATTCTTAGGCCTTTAATATGGGGTGTTGAGTCCATTTCGTTGAGCAAGGAGTAGCTCTTGTCTATTCCATATTTGGTTTAAGGAACTTTATCTGTGCTCATTTCAATCTCTGGTTTTATGCAGCACCCCAACTCACCTTTCCCCTTAAGCAAGCATAAGTTGGTTTTCTACATTTGAGAACCTCTTCTGTTTTGTAATCCAGTTCCTGTATAGCCAAGTTTACATTCCGTGTATTAGTGATATCTTATGATGTTTCTTTTTCTGTGTGACTTATTTCAATTAGAACCATCATACCTGTATCCACTCATTATGCTGCTATGGGCCTGTTGACATAGATTTCATTGCTGAGTGATATTGCATTGTACGTAAGTACCACAACTTCTTTATCCATTTTTCACTTTCTGCAATATTGAACTTGTACCGTAAACGAGGTTCTTGTAAACAGAATCGTCCCAAACTTTGGGGTGGCTGTGTCTTTTTGATTTTAATTTCCCTAAGCTATAGGACCATAAGTCGAAGTGCCCTAGGCTCTGTTCCTTTGTTTTTTAGATGTTTCAGGAAACACCATACACTTCACCCGAGTGGCTGTTGGCAATTTACATCCCGCCCATCAGCATAACAATGCTCCCAGTTCTCCATGGCCTGTCCTGCCTTTCTGGATTTTACACTTTTTTTAGATGGCCCTTTTGACTGGGGGGAAGTGAGACTTCATTGTAGTGCAGATTTCCTTTGCAAGCTTGCTTGGTTGGCCAAAAAGTGCGTACGCGTTTTTTCCTGAATATATTCAGGAAAAAACGCGTACGCCTTTTTTGGCCAAATGCATCATTGTGGACGTTCTGCCTCTTTTCCTATGCTTTAAATGCAATTCCAGTCTACCTCCTGAAATCGGTTTCCTGCAATTCTGCCCTGCTTTCAAGTCCTCTTGGCAGCCTTACTTCAGTATATTTTTGGACGATAGCTGTCATTTATAACTCTGCAGGTTTGTGAATTACAGTGCCCCTGAGCTCCTTTCTTCAACTCGCTTTCTTGTGAGCTGGCCGCAACACCGCAGGATTGCTTCAGGCCTTAATCTGGTTCCGGCACGGCACACTGAGCCTTTGGTTAATTCCTCTTCCTGGTGGGAAATGAGAGTAAAATTTGCCCGTCCAGACACCTCCAGCTAGTCTCTCATTGGTTCTCCCTATTCCTGTTCATCTTCCGCAGAAATTGCAAACTGGGCCAAACAGGAGGTTAAAGGCACTGACTCTCCAAGTCGGGAGAGTGTTAGTAAAGCCTCTGGAATGTTGCACCCGAGTACCAGGGGACGAGAACTGAGACATATTTGAACACGTCTCCCGATCACACGGTTGAATATACTCTGGGTTCCACATTCATGTTTTAGCTGAAGGAAGAATCCCTTAAACCTGGAGAGTTGAGACCCATGGAATGGGTACCATGCAATAAGACTTCAAAGGGTGTGCATTTGCTCACCGAACCTCTCCAATCCTATCACTGCTGCGTTTATGCCCCTGTACAAATGCTTGTTTCTCTTTTGGAGACATAGCATTCCATAGGTTTTAAGATACTTACCAGTCAGGTACATTCTTAGGCATTTAATATGGGGTATTGAGTCCATTTTGTTGAGCAAGGAGTAGCTCTTGTCTATTCCATATTTGGCTTAAGGAATTTTATCTGTGCTCATTTCAATCTCTGGTTTTATGCAGCACCCCAACTCACCTTTCCCCTTAAGCAAGCATAAGTTGGTTTTCTACATTTGAGAACCTCTTCTGTTTTGTAATCCAGTTCCTGCATAGCCAAGTTTACATTCCGTGTATTAGTGATATCTTATGATGTTTCTTTTTCTGTGTGACTTATTTCAGTTAGAACCATAATACCTGTATCCACTCATTATGCTGCTACGGGCCTGTTGACATAGATTTCATTGCTGAGTGATATTGCATTGTACGTAAGTACCACAACTTCTTTATCCATTTTTCACTTTCTGCGATATTGAACTTGTACCGTAAACGAGGTTCTTGTAAACAGAGCCGTCCCAAACTTTGGGGTGCCTGTGTCTTTTTGATTTTAATTTCCCTAAGCTATAGGACCATAAGTCGAAGTGCCCTAGGCTCTGTTGCTTTGTTTTTTAGATGTTTCAGGAAACACCATACACTTCACCCAAGTGGCTGTTGGCAATTTACATCCCGCCCATCAGCATAACAATGCTCCCAGTTCTCCATGGCCTGTCCTGCCTTTATGGATTTTACACTTTTTTCAGATGGCCCTTTTGACCAGGGGAACTGATAGTTCATTGTAGTGCAGATTTCATTTGCAAGCTTACTTGGTTGGCCAAAAAGGGCGTATGCGTTTTTTCCTGAATATATTCAGGAAAAAACGCATACGCCCTTTTTGGCCAAGTGCATCATTGTGGACGTTCTGCCTCTTATCGTATGCTTTAAATGCAATTCCAGTCTACCTCCTGAAATCGGTTTCCTGCAATTCTGTCCCGCTTTCAAGTCCTCTTGGCAGCCTTACTTCAGTATGTTTTTGGAGGATAGATGTCATTTATAACTCTGCAGGTTTGTGAATTACAGTGTCCCTGAGCTCCTTTCTTCAACTCGCTTTCTTGTGAGCTGGCCGCAACACCGCACGATTGCTTCAGGCCCTAATCTGGTTCCGGCACGGCACGCTAAGCCTTTGGTTAATTCCTCTTCCTGGTGGGAAATGAGAGTTAAATTTGCCCGTCCAGACACCTCCAGCTAGTCTCTCATTGGTTCTCCCTATTCCTGTTCATCTTCCGCAGAAATTGCAAACTGGGCCAAACAGGAGGTTAAAGGCACTGACTCTCCAAGTCGGGAGAGTGTTAGTAAAGCATCTGGAATGTTGCACCCGAGTACCAGAGGGCGAAAACAGAGACATATTTGAACACGTCTCCCGATCACACGGTTGATCATACTCTGGGTTCCACATGCATGTTTTAGCTGAAGGAAGAATCCCTTAATCCTGGAGAGTTGAGACCCGTGGAATGGGTACCATGCAATATGACTTCAAAGGGTCTTCATTTGCTCACCGAACCTCTCCAATCCTATCACTGCTGCGTTTATGCCTCTGTACACACGCTTGATTCTCTTTCAGAGACATAGCAATCCATAGGTTTTAAGATACTTACTAGTCAGGTACATTCTTAGGCGTTTAATATGGGGTGTTGAGTCCATTTCGTTGAACAAGGAGTAGCTCTTGTCTATTCCATATTTGGTTTAAGGAACTTTATCTGTGCTCATTTCAATCTCTGGTTTTATGCAGCACGCCAACTCACCTTTCCCCTTAAGCCAGCATAAGTTGGTTTTCTAAATTTGAGACCCTGTTCTGTTTTGTAATCCAGTTCCTGTGTAGCCAAGTTTACATTCCGTGTATTAGTGATGTCTTATGATATTTCTATTTCTGTGTGACTTATTTCAGTTAGAATCATCATACCTGAATCCACTCATTATGCTGCTACGGGCCTGATGACATAGATTTCTTTGCTGAGTGATATTGCATTGTATGTAAGTACCACAACTTCTTTATCCATTTTTCACTTTCTGCGATATTAAACTTGTACCATAAATGAGGTTCTTGTAAACAGAGTCGTCCCAAAAATTGGGATGGCTGTGTCTTTTTGATTTTAATTTCCCTAAGCTATAGGACCATAAGTGGAAGTGCCCTAGGCTCTGTTGCTTTCTTTTTTAGATGTTTCAGGAAACACCATACACTTCACCCGAGTGGCTGTTGGCAATTTACATCCCGCCCATCAGCATAACAAGGCTCCCAGTTCTCCATGGCCTGTCCTGCCTTTCTGGATTTTACACTTTTTTCAGATGGCCCTTTTGACCGGGGGAACTGATACTTCATTGTAGTGCAGATTTCAATTGCAAGCTTGCTTGGTTGGCCAAAAAGGGCGTATGCGTTTTTTCCTTAATATATTCAGGAAAAAACGCATACGCCCTTTTTGGCCAAGTGCATCATTGTGGACGTTCTGCGTCTTTTCTTATGCTTTAAATGCAATTCCAGTCTACCTCCTGAAATCGGTTTCCTGCAATTCTGCCCCGCTTTCAAGTCCTCTTGGCAGCCTTACTTCAGTATGTTTTTGGAGGATAGCTGTCATTTATAACTCTGCAGGTTTGTGAATTGCAGTGCCCCTGAGCTCCTTTCTTCAACTCACTTTCTTGTGAGCTGGCCGCAACACCGCCGGATTGCTTCAGGCCCTAATCTGGTTCTGGCACGGCACGCTGAGCCTTTGGTTAATTCCTCTTCCTGGTGGGAAATGAGAGTTAAATTTGCCCGTCCAGACACCTCCAGCTAGTCTCTCGTTGTTTCTCCCTATTCCTGTTCATCTTCCGCAGAAATTGCAAACTGGGCCAAACAGGAGGTTAAAGGCACTGACTCTCCAAGTCGGGAGAGTGTTAGTAAAGCGTCTGGAAAATTGCACCCGAGTACCAGGGGACGAAAACTGAGACATATTTGAACACGTCACCCGATCACACGGTTGATCATACTCTGGGTTCCACATGCATGTTTTAGCTGAAGGAAGAATCCCTTAATCCTGGAGAGTTGAGACCCGTGGAATGGGTACCATGCAATATGACTTCAAAGGGTCTTCATTTGCTCACCAAAGCTCTCCAATCCTATCACTGCTGCGTTTATGCCCCTGTACACATGCTTGATTCTCTTTCAGAGACATAGCAATCCATAGGTTTTAAGATACTTACTAGTCAGGTACATTCTTAGGCGTTTAATATGGGGTGTTGAGTCCATTTCGTTGAGCAAGGAGTAGCTCTTGTCTATTCCATATTTGGCTTATGGAACTTTATCTGTGCTCATTTCAATCTCTGGTTTTATGCAGCACCCCACCTCACCTTTCCCCTTAAGCCAGCATAAGTTGGTTTTCTATATTTGAGACCCTCTTCTGTTTTGTAATCCAGTTCCTGTGTAGCCAGGTTTACATTCCGTGTATTAGTGATGTCTTATGATATTTGTTTTTCTGTGTGACTTATTTCAGTTAGAATCATCATACCTGAATCCACTCATTATGCTGCTACAGGCCTGATGACATAGATTTCATTGCTGAGTGATATTGCATTGTACGTAAGTACCACAACTTCTTTATCCATTTTTCGCTTTCTGCGATATTGAACTTGTACCGTAAACGAGGTTCTTGTAAACAGAGCCGTCCCAAACTTTGGGGTGGCTGTGTCTTTTTGATTTTAATTTCCCTAAGCTATAGGACCATAAGTGGAAGTGCCCTAGGCTCTGTTGCTTTGTTTTTTAGATGTTTCAGGAAACACCATACACTTCTCCCAAGTGGCTGTTGGCAATTTACATCCCGCCCATCAGCATAACAAGGCTCCCAGTTCTCCATGGCCTGTCCTGCCTTTCTGGATTTTACACTTTTTTCAGATGGCCCTTTTGACCGGGGGGAAGTGAGACTTCAATGTAGTGCAGATTTCCTTTGTAAGCTTGCTTGGTTGGCCAAAAAGGGCGTATGCGTTTTTTCCTGAATATATTCAGGAAAATACGCATATGCCCTTTTTGGCCAAGTGCATCATTGTCGACGTTCTGCCTCTTTTCCTATGCTTTCAATGCAATTCCAGTCTACCTCCTGAAATCGGTTTCCTGCAATTCTGCCCCACTTTCCAGTCCTCTTGGCAGCCTTACTTCAGTATATTTTTGGACGATAGCTGTCATTTATAACTCTGCAGGTTGTGAATTACAGTGCCCCTGAGCTCCTTTCTTCAACTCGCTTTCTTGTGAGCTGGCCGCAACACCGCAGGATTGCTTCAGGCCCTAATCTGGTTCCGGCACGGCACGCTGAGCCTTTGGTTAATTCCTCTTCCTGGTGGGAAATGAGAGGTAAATTTGCCCGTCCAGACACCTCCAGCTAGTCTCTCATTGGTTCTCCCTATTCCTGTTCATCTTCCGCAGAAATTGCAAACTGGGCCAAACAGGAGGTTAAAGGCACTGACTCTCCAAGTCGGGAGAGCATTAGTAAAGCATCTGGAATGTTGCACCCGAGTCCCAGGGGACGAAAACTGAGACATATTTGAACACGTCTCCCGATCACATTGTTGATCATACTCTGGGTTCCACATGCATGTTTTAGCTGAAGGAAGAATCCCTTAAACCTAGAGAGTTGAGACCCGTGGAATGGGTACCATGCAATATGACTTCAAAGGGTCTTCATTTGCTCACCGAACCTCTCCAATCCTATCACTGCTGCGTTTATGCCCCTGTACACATGCTTGATTCTCTTTCAGAGACATAGCAATCCATAGGATTTAAGATACTTACTAGTCACGTACATTCTTAGGCGTTTAATATGGGGTGTTGAGTCCATTTCGTTGAGCAAGGAGTAGCTCTTGTCTATTACATATTTGGCTTAAGGAACTTTATCTGTGCTCATTTCAATCTCTGGTTTTATGCAGCACCCCAACTCACCTTTCCCCTTAAGCAAGCATAAGTTGGTTTTCTACATTTGAGACCCTGTTCTGTTTTGTAATCCAGTTCCTGTGTAGCCAAGTTTACATTCCGTGTATTAGTGATATCTTATGATGTTTCTTTTTCTGTGTGACTTATTTCAGTTAGAAGCATCATACCTCAATCCACTCATTATGCTGCTATGGGCCTGATGACATAGATTTCATTGCTGAGTGATATTGCATTGTACGTAAGTACCACAACTTCTTTATCAATTTTTCACTTTCTGTGATATTGAACTTGTACCATAAATGAGGTTCTTGTAAACAGAGCCGTCCCAAACATTGGGGTGGCTGTGTCTTTTAGATTTTAATTTCCCTAAGCTATAGGACCATAAGTGGAAGTGCCCTAGGCTCTGTTGCTTTGTTTTTTAGATGTTTCAGGAAACACCATACACTTCTCCAGAGTGGCTGTTGGCAATTGACATCCCGCCCATCAGCATAAAAAGGCTCCCAGTTCTCCATGGCCTGTCCTGCCTTTCTGGATTTTACACTTTTTTCAGATGGCCCTTTTTACCGGGGGGAAGTGAGACTTCACTGTAGTGCAGATTTCCTTTGCAAGCTTGCCTGGTTGTCCAAAAAGGGCGTATGCGTTTTTCCTGAAAATATTCAGGGAAAAACGCATACGCCCTTTTTGGCCAAGTGCATCATTGTCGACGTTCTGCCTCTTTTCCTATGCTTTAAATGCAATTCCAGTCTACCTCCTGAAATCGGTTTCCTGCAATTCTGCCCCGCTTTCAAGTCCTCTTGGCAGCCTTACTTCAGTATAGTTTTGGACGATAGCTGTCATTTATAACTCTGCAGGTTTGTGAATTACAGTGCCCCTGAGCTCCTTTCTTCAACTCGCTTTCTTGTGAGCTGGCTGCAACACCGCAGGATTGCTTCAGGCCCTAATCTGATTCCGGCACGGCACGCTGAGCCTTTGGTTAATTCCTCTTCCTGGTGGGAAATGAGAGGTAAATTTGCCCGTCAAGACACCTCCAGCTAGTCTCTCATTGGTTCTCCCTATTCCTGTTCATCTTCCGCAGAAATTGCAAACTGGGCCAAACAGGAGGTTAAAGGCACTGACTCTCCAAGTCGGGAGAGCGTTATTAAAGGATCTGGAATGTTTCACCCGAGTCCCAGGGGACGAAAACTGAGACATATTTGAACACGTCTCCCGATCACATGGTTGATCATACTCTGGGTTCCACATGCATATTTTAGCTGAAGGAAGAATCCCTTAAACCTGGAGAGTTGAGACCCGTGGAATGGGTACCATGCAATATGACTTCAAAGGGTCTTCATTTGCTCACCGAACCTCTCCAATCCTATCACTGCTGCGTTTATGCCCCTGTACACACGCTTGATTCTCTTTCAGAGACATAGCAATCCATAGGTTTTAAGATACTTACTAGTCAGGTACATTCTTAGGCGTTTAATATTGGGTGTTGAGTCCATTTCGTTGAGCAAGGCGTAGCTCTTGTCTATTCCATATTTGGCTTAAGGAACTTTATCTGTGCTCATTTCAATGTCTGGTTTTATGCAGCACCCCAACTCACCTTTCCCCTTAAGCAAGCATGTTCGTTTTCTAAATTTGAGAACCTGTTGTGTTTTGTAATCCACTTCCTGTGTAGCCAATTTTACATTCCGTGTATTAGTGATATCTTATGATGTTTCTTTTTCTGTGTGACTTATTTCAGTTAGAATCATCATACCTGAATCCACTCATTATGCTGCTACGGGCCTGATGACATAGATTTCATTGCTGAGTGATATTGCATTGTACGTAAGTACCACAACTTCTTTATCAATTTTTCACTTTCTGCGATATTGAACTTGTACTGTAAAGGAGGTTCTTGTAAACAGAGCCGTCCCAAACTTTGGGGTGGCTGTGTCTTTTTGATTTTAATTTCCCTAAGCTATAGAACCATAAGTGGAAGTGCCCTAGGCTCTGTTGCTTTGTTTTTTAGATGTTTCAGGAAACACCATACACTTCTCCCGAGTGGCTGTTGGCAATTTACATCCTGCCCGTCAGCATAACAAGGCTCCCAGTTCTCCATGGCCTGTCCTGCCTTTCTGGATTTTACACTTTTTTCAGATGGCCCTTTTGACCGGGGGGAAGTGAGACTTCATTGTAGTGCAGATTTCCTTTGCAAGCTTGCTTGGTTGGCCAAAAAGTGCGTATGCGTTTTTTCCTGAATATATTCATGAAAAAACGCATACGCCCTTTTTGGACAAGTGCATCATTGTCGACGTTCTGCCTCTTTTCCTATGCTTTAAATGCAATTCCAGTCTACCTCCTGAAATCGGTTTCCTGCAATTCTGCCCCGCTTTCAAGTCCTCTTGGCAGCCTTACTTCAGTATATTTTTGGACGATAGCTGTCATTTATAACTCTGCAGGTTTGTGAATTACAGTGCCCCTGAGCTCCTTTCTTCAACTCGCTCTCTTGTGAGCTGGCTGCAACACCGCAGGATTGCTTCAGTCACTAAAATGGTTTGGCACGGCATGCTGAGCCTTTGGTTAATTCCTCTTCCTGGTGGGAAATGAGAGTTAAATTTGCCCGTCCAGACACCTCCAGCTAGTCTCTCATTGGTTCTCCCTATTCCTGTTCATCTTCCGCAGAAATTGCAAACTGGGCCAAACAGGAGGTTAAAGGCACTGACTCTCCAAGTCGGGAGAGTGTTAGTAAAGCATCTGGAATGTTGCACCCGAGTACCAGGGGACGAGAACTGAAGCATATTGGAACACGTCTCCCGATCACATGGTTGATCATACTCTAGGTTCCACATGCATGTTTTAGCTGAAGGAAGAATCCCTTAAACCTGGACAGTTGAGACCCGTGGAATGGGTACCATGCAATATGACTTCAAAGGGTCTTCATTTGCTCACCGAACCTCTCCAATCCTATCACTGCTGCGTTTATGCCCCTGTACACATGCTTGATTCTCTTTCGGAGACATAGCAATCCATAGGTTTTAAGATACTTACTAGTCAGGTACATTCTTAGGCGTTTAATATGGGGTGTTGAGTCCATTTCGTTGAGCAAGGAGTAGCTCTTGTCTATTCCATATTTGGCTTAACAAACTTTATCTGTGCACATTTCAATGTCTGGTTTTATGCAGCACCCCAACTCACCTTTCCCCTTAAACAAGCATAAGTTGGTTTTCTACATTTGAGACCCTCTTCTCTTTTGTAATCCAGTTCCTGTGTAGCCAAGTTTACATTCCGTGTATTAGTGATATCTTATGATGTTTCTTTTTCTGTATGACTTATTTCAGTTAGAATCATCATACCTGAATCCACTCATTATGCTGCTACGTGCCTGATGACATAGATTTCATTGCTGAGTGATATTGCATTGTTCGTAAGTACCACAACTTCTTTATACAGTTTTCCCTTTCTGCGATATTGAACTGGTACCGTAACGAGGTTCTTGTAAACAGAGCCATTCCAAACTTTGGGGTGGCTGTGTCTTTTTGATTTTAATTTCCCTAAGCTTAAAGACCATAAGTGGAAGTGCCCTAGGCTCTGTTGCTTTGTTTTTTAGATGTTTCAGAAAACACCTAACACTTCTCCTAGGTGGCTGTTGGCAATTTACATCCCGCCCATCAACATAACAAGGCTCCCAGTTCTCCATGGCCTGTCCTGCCTTTCTGGATTTTGCACTTTTTTCAGATGACCCTTTTGACTGGGGGGAAGTGAGACTTCATTGTAGTGCAGATTTCCTTTGCAAGCTTGCTTGGTTGGCCTAAAAGGGCGTATGCATTTTTTTCCTGAATATATTCAGGAAACATCGCATACGCCCTTTTTGGCCAAGTGCATCATTGTAGACGTTCTGCCTCTTTTCCTATGCTTTAAATGAAATTCGAGTCTACCTCCTGAAATTGGTTTCCTGAAATTCTGACCCGCATTCAAGACCTCTTGGCACCCTTACTTCAGTATATTTTTGGACGATAGCTTTCATTTATAACTCTGCATGTTTGTGAATTACAGTGCCGCTGAGCTCCTTTCTTCAACTCGTTTTCTTGTGAGCTGGCCGCAACACCGCAGGATTGCTTTAGGCCCTAATCTGGTTCCGGAACGGCACGCTGAGCCTTTGGTTAATTCCTCTTCCTGGTGGGAAATGAGAGTTAAATTTGCCCGTCCAGACACCTCCAGCTAGTCTCTCATTTGTTCTCCCTATTCCTGTTCATCTTCCGCAGAAATTGCAAACTGGGCCAAACACGAGGTTAAAGGCACTGACTCTCCATGTCGGGAGAGTGTTAGTAAAGCATCTGGAATGTTGCACCCGAGTACCAGGGGACGAGAACTGAAGCATATTGGAACACGTCTCCCGATCACATGGTTGATCATACTCTGGGTTCCACATGCATGTTTTAGCTGAAGGAAGAATCCCTTAAACCTGGAGAATTGAGAACCGTGGAATGGGTACCGTGCAATAAGACTTCAAAGGGTGTGCATTTGCTCACCGAACCTCTCCAATCCTATCACTGCTGCATTTATGCCCCTGTACACATGCTTGTTTCTCTTTTGGAGACATAGCATTCCATAGGTTTTAAGATACTTACCAGTCAGGTACATTCTTAGGCATTTAATATGGGGTATTGAGTCCATTTTGTTGAGCAAGGAGTAGCTCTTGTCTATTCCATATTTGGCTTAAGGAATTTTATCTGTGCTCATTTCAATCTCTGGTTTTATGCAGCACCCCAACTCACCTTTCCCCTTAAGCAAGCATAAGTTGGTTTTCTACATTTGAGAACCTCTTCTGTTTTGTAATCCAGTTCCTGCATAGCCAAGTTTACATTCCGTGTATTAGTGATATCTTATGATGTTTCTTTTTCTGTGTGACTTATTTCAGTTAGAACCATAATACCTGTATCCACTCATCATGCTGCTACGGGCCTGTTGACATAGATTTCATTGCTGAGTGATATTGCATTGTACGTAAGTACCACAACTTCTTTATCCATTTTTCACTTTCTGCGATATTGAACTTGTACCGTAAACGAGGTTCTTGTAAACAGAGCCGTCCCAAACTTTGGGGTGGCTGTGTCTTTTTGATTTTAATTTCCCTAAGCTATAGGACCATAAGTCGAAGTGCCCTAGGCTCTGTTGCTTTGTTTTTTAGATGTTTCAGGAAACACCATACACTTCACCCAAGTGGCTGTTGGCAATTTACATCCCGCCCATCAGCATAACAATGCTCCCAGTTCTCCATGGCCTGTCCTGCCTTTCTGGATTTTACACTTTTTTCAGATGGCCCTTTTGACCAGGGGAACTGATAGTTCATTGTAGTGCAGATTTCATTTGCAAGCTTACTTGGTTGGCCAAAAAGGGCGTATGCGTTTTTTCCTTAATATATTCAGGAAAAAACGCATACGCCCTTTTTGGCCAAGTGCATCATTGTGGACGTTCTGCCTCTTATCGTATGCTTTAAATGCAATTCCAGTCTACCTCCTGAAATCGGTTTCCTGCAATTCTGCCCCGCTTTCAAGTCCTCTTGGCAGCCTTACTTCAGTATGTTTTTGGAGGATAGATGTCATTTATAACTCTGCAGGTTTGTGAATTACAGTGTCCCTGAGCTCCTTTCTTCAACTCGCTTTCTTGTGAGCTGGCCGCAACACCGCACGATTGCTTCAGGCCCTAATCTGGTTCCGGCACGGCACGCTAAGCCTTTGGTTAATTCCTCTTCCTGGTGGGAAATGAGAGTTAAATTTGCCCGTCCAGACACCTCCAGCTAGTCTCTCATTGGTTCTCCCTATTCCTGTTCATCTTCCGCAGAAATTGCAAACTGGGCCAAACAGGAGGTTAAAGGCACTGACTCTCCAAGTCGGGAGAGTGTTAGTAAAGCATCTGGAATGTTGCACCCGAGTACCAGAGGGCGAAAAGAGAGACATATTTGAACACGTCTCCCGATCACACAGTTGATCATACTCTGGGTTCCACATGCATGTTTTAGCTGAAGGAAGAATCCCTTAATCCTGGAGAGTTGAGACCCGTGGAATGGGTACCATGCAATATGACTTCAAAGGGTCTTCATTTGCTCACCGAACCTCTCCAATCCTATCACTGCTGCGTTTATGCCTCTGTACACACGCTTGATTCTCTTTCAGAGACATAGCAATCCATAGGTTTTAAGATACTTACTAGTCAGGTACATTCTTAGGCGTTTAATATGGGGTGTTGAGTCCATTTCGTTGAGCAAGGAGTAGCTCTTGTCTATTCCATATTTGGTTTAAGGAACTTTATCTGTGCTCATTTCAATCTCTGGTTTTATGCAGCACGCCAACTCACCTTTCCCCTTAAGCCAGCATAAGTTGGTTTTCTAAATTTGAGACCCTGTTCTGTTTTGTAATCCAGTTCCTGTGTAGCCAAGTTTACATTCCATGTATTAGTGATGTCTTATGATATTTCTATTTCTGTGTGACTTATTTCAGTTAGAATCATCATACCTGAATCCACTCATTATGCTGCTACGGGCCTGATGACATAGATTTCTTTGCTGAGTGATATTGCATTGTATGTAAGTACCACAACTTCTTTATCCATTTTTCACTTTCTGCGATATTAAACTTGTACCATAAATGAGGTTCTTGTAAACAGAGTCGTCCAAAAATTGGGATGGCTGTGTCTTTTTGATTTTAATTTCCCTAAGCTATGGGACCATAAGTGGAAGTGCCCTAGGCTCTGTTGCTTTCTTTTTTAGATGTTTCAGGAAACACCATACACTTCACCCGAGTGGCTGTTGGCAATTTACATCCCACCCATCAGCATAACAAGGCTCCCAGTTCTCCATGGCCTGTCCTGCCTTTCTGGATTTTACACTTTTTTCAGATGGCCCTTTTGACCGGGGGAACTGATACTTCATTGTAGTGCAGATTTCCATTGCAAGCTTGCTTGGTTGGCCAAAAAGGGCGTATGCGTTTTTTCCTTAATATATTCAGGAAAAAACGCATACGCACTTTTTGGCCAAGTGCATCATTGTGGACGTTCTGCGTCTTTTCTTATGCTTTAAATGCAATTCCAGTCTACCTCCTGAAATCGGTTTCCTGCAATTCTGCCCCGCTTTCAAGTCCTCTTGGCAGCCTTACTTCAGTATGTTTTTGGAGGATAGCTGTCATTTATAACTCTGCAGGTTTGTGAATTACAGTGCCCCTGAGCTCCTTTCTTCAACTCGCTTTCTTGTGAGCTGGCCGCAACACCGCCGGATTGCTTCAGGCCCTAATCTGGTTCTGGCACGGCACGCTGAGCCTTTGGTTAATTCCTCTTCCTGGTGGGAAATGAGAGTTAAATTTGCCCGTCCAGACACCTCCAGCTAGTCTCTCATTGGTTCTCCCTATTCCTGTTCATCTTCCGCAGAAATTGCAAACTGGGCCAAACAGGAGGTTAAAGGCACTGACTCTCCAAATCGGGAGAGTGTTAGTAAAGCGTCTGGAAAATTGCACCCGAGTACCAGGGGACGAAAACTGAGACATATTTGAACACGTCTCCCGATCACACGGTTGATCATACTCTGGGTTCCACATGCATGTTTTAGCTGAAGGAAGAATCCCTTAATCCTGGAGAGTTGAGACCCGTGGAATGGGTACCATGCAATATGACTTCAAAGGGTCTTCATTTGCTCACCAAAGCTCTCCAATCCTATCACTGCTGCGTTTATGCCCCTGTACACATGCTTGATTCTCTTTCAGAGACATAGCAATCCATAGGTTTTAAGATACTTACTAGTCAGGTACATTCTTAGGCGTTTAATATGGGGTGTTGAGTCCATTTCGTTGAGCAAGGAGTAGCTCTTGTCTATTCCATATTTGGCTTATGGAACTTTATCTGTGCTCATTTCAATCTCTGGTTTTATGCAGCACCCCACCTCACCTTTCCCCTTAAGCCAGCATAAGTTGGTTTTCTACATTTGAGACCCTCTTCTGTTTTGTAATCCAGTTCCTGTGTAGCCAGGTTTACATTCCGTGTATTAGTGATGTCTTATGATATTTGTTTTTCTGTGTGACTTATTTCAGTTAGAATCATCATACCTGAATCCACTCATTATGCTGCTACAGGCCTGATGACATAGATTTCATTGCTGAGTGATATTGCATTGTACGTAAGTACCACAACTTCTTTATCCATTTTTCGCTTTCTGCGATATTGAACTTGTACCGTAAACGAGGTTCTTGTAAACAGAGCCGTCCCAAACTTTGGGGTGGCTGTGTCTTTTTGATTTTAATTTCCCTAAGCTATAGGACCATAAGTGGAAGTGCCCTAGGCTCTGTTGCTTTGTTTTTTAGATGTTTCAGGAAACACCATACACTTCTCCCAAGTGGCTGTTGGCAATTTACATCCCGCCCATCAGCATAACAAGGCTCCCAGTTCTCCATGGCCTGTCCTGCCTTTCTGGATTTTACACTTTTTTCAGATGGCCCTTTTGACCGGGGGGAAGTGAGACTTCATTGTAGTGCAGATTTCCTTTGTAAGCTTGCTTGGTTGGCCAAAAAGGGCGTATGCGTTTTTTCCTGAATATATTCAGGAAAATACGCATATGCCCTTTTTGGCCAAGTGCATCATTGTCGACGTTCTGCCGCTTTTCCTATGCTTTCAATGCAATTCCAGTCTACCTCCTTAAATCGGTTTCCTGCAATTCTGCCCCGCTTTCCAGTCCTCTTGGCAGCCTTACTTCAGTATATTTTTGGACGATAGCTGTCATTTATAACTCTGCAGGTTGTGAATTACAGTGCCCCTGAGCTCCTTTCTTCAACTCACTTTCTTGTGAGCTGGCTGCAACACCGCAGGATTGCTTCAGGCCCTAATCTGGTTCCGGCACGGCACGCTGAGCCTTTGGTTAATTCCTCTTCCTGGTGGGAAATGAGAGTTAAATTTGCCCGTCCAGACACCTCCAGCTAGTCTCTCGTTGGTTCTCCCTATTCCTGTTCATCTTCCGCAGAAATTGCAAACTGGGCCAAACAGGAGGTTAAAGGCACTGACTCTCCAAGTCGGGAGAGTGTTAGTAAAGCGTCTGGAAAATTGCACCCGAGTACCAGGGGACGAAAACTGAGACATATTTGAACACGTCACCCGATCACACGGTTGATCATACTCTGGGTTCCACATGCATGTTTTAGCTGAAGGAAGAATCCCTTAATCCTGGAGAGTTGAGACCCGTGGAATGGGTACCATGCAATATGACTTCAAAGGGTCTTCATTTGCTCACCAAAGCTCTCCAATCCTATCACTGCTGCGTTTATGCCCCTGTACACATGCTTGATTCTCTTTCAGAGACATAGCAATCCATAGGTTTTAAGATACTTACTAGTCAGGTACATTCTTAGGCGTTTAATATGGGGTGTTGAGTCCATTTCGTTGAGCAAGGAGTAGCTCTTGTCTATTCCATATTTGGCTTATGGAACTTTATCTGTGCTCATTTCAATCTCTGGTTTTATGCAGCACCCCACCTCACCTTTCCCCTTAAGCCAGCATAAGTTGGTTTTCTACATTTGAGACCCTCTTCTGTTTTGTAATCCAGTTCCTGTGTAGCCAGGTTTACATTCCGTGTATTAGTGATGTCTTATGATATTTGTTTTTCTGTGTGACTTATTTCAGTTAGAATCATCATACCTGAATCCACTCATTATGCTGCTACAGGCCTGATGACATAGATTTCATTGCTGAGTGATATTGCATTGTACGTAAGTACCACAACTTCTTTATCCATTTTTCGCTTTCTGCGATATTGAACTTGTACCGTAAACGAGGTTCTTGTAAACAGAGCCGTCCCAAACATTGGGGTGGCTGTGTCTTTTAGATTTTAATTTCCCTAAGCTATAGGACCATAAGTGGAAGTGCCCTAGGCTCTGTTGCTTTGTTTTTTAGATGTTTCAGGAAACACCATACACTTCTCCCGAGTGGCTGTTGGCAATTTACATCCCGCCCATCAGCATAACAAGGCTCCCAGTTCTCCATGGCCTGTCCTGCCTTTCTGGATTTTACACTTTTTTCAGATGGCCCTTTTGACTGGGGGAAGTGAGACTTCATTGTAGTGCAGATTTCCTTTGCAATCTTGCTTGGTTGGCCAAAAAGGGCGTATGCGTTTTCTCCTGAATATATTCAGGAAAAAACGCATACGCCCTTTTTGTCCAAGTGCATCATTGTGGACGTTCTGCCTCTTTTCCTATGCTTTAAATGCAATTCCAGTCTACCTCTTGCAATCGGTTTCCTGCAATTCTGCCCCGTTTTCAAGTCCTCTTGGCAGCCTTACTTCAGTATATTTTTGGACGATAGCTGTCATTTATAACTCTGCAGGTTTGTGAATTCAGTGCCAATGAGTTCCTTTCTTCAACTCGCTTTCTTGTGAGCTAGCCGCAACACCGCAGGATTGCTTCAGGCCATAATCTGGTTCCGGCACGGCACGCTGAGCCTTTGGTTAATTCCTCTTCCTGGTGGGAAATGAGAGTTAAATTTGCCCGTCCAGACACCTCCAGCTAGTCTCTCATTGGTTCTCCCTATTCCTGTTCATCTTCCGCAGAAATTGCAAACTGGGCCAAACAGGAGGTTAAAGGCACTGACTCTCCAAGTCGGGAGAGTGTTAGTAAAGCGTCTGGAATGTTGCACCCGAGTATCAGGGGACGAGAACTGAGACATATTTGAACACGTCTCCCGATCACACGGTTGATCATACTCTGGGGTCCACATGCATGATTTAGCTGAAGGAAGAATCCCTTAAACCTGGAGCGTTGAGACACGTGGAATGGGTACCATGCAATATGACTTCAAAGGGTCTTCATTTGCTCACCGAACCTCTCCAATCCTATCACTGCTGCGTTTATGCCCCTGTACACACGCTTGAT
Source organism: Orcinus orca (assembly GCF_937001465.1). Lineage (NCBI taxonomy): Eukaryota > Metazoa > Chordata > Mammalia > Artiodactyla > Delphinidae > Orcinus > Orcinus orca. The sequence continues at coordinate 550,042 of NW_026043824.1, read as the reverse complement.
TCTCTTTCGGAGACATAGCGATCCATAGGTTTTAAGATACTTACTAGTCAGGTACATTCTTAGGCATTTAATATGGGGTGTTCAGTCCATTTCGTTTAGCAAGGAGTAGCTCTTGTCTGTTACATATTTGGCTTAAGGAACTTTATCTGTGCTTATTTCAATCTCTGGTTTTATGCAGCACCCCAACTCACCTTTCCCCTTAAGCAAGCATAAGTTGGTTTTCTAAATTTGAGACCCCGTTCTGTTTTGTAATCCAGTTCCTGTGTAGCCAAGTTTACATTCCGTGTATTAGTGATATCTTATGATGCTTCTTTTTCTGTGTGACTTATTTCAGTTAGAATCATCATACCTGAATCCACTCATTATGCTGCTACGGGCCTGATGACATAGATTTCATTGCTGAGTGATATTGCATTGTACGTAAGTACCACAACTTCTTTATCCATTTTTCACTTTCTGTGATATTGAACTTGTCCCGTAAACGAGTTTCTTGTAAACAGAGCCGTTCCAAACTTTGGGGTGGCTGTGTCTTTTTTATTTTAATTTCCATAAGCTATAGGGCCATAAGTGGCAGTGCCCTAGGCTCTGTTCCTTTGTTTTTTAGATGTTTCAGGAAACACCATACACTTCTCCAGAGTGGCTGTTGGCAATATACATCCCGCCCATCAGCATAACAAGGCTCCCAGTTCTCCATGGCCTGTCCTGCCTTTCTGGATTTTACACTTTTTTCAGTTGGCCCTTTTGACCGGGGGAAGTGAGACTTCATTGTAGTGCAGATTTCCTTTGCAAGCTTGCTTGGTTGGCCAAAAAGGGCGTATGCATTTTTTCCTGAATATATTCAGGAAAAAACGCATACGCCCTTTTTGGCCAAGTGCATCATTGTCGACGCTTTGCATCTTTTCCTATGCTTTAAATGCAATTCCAGTGTACCTCCTAAAATCGGTTTCCTGCAATTCTGCCCCGCTTTCAAGTCCTCTTGGCAGCCTTACTTCAGTATATTTTTGGACGATAGCTGTCATTTATAACTCTGCATGTTGGTGAATTACAGTGCCCCTGAGCTCCTTTCTTCAACTCACTTTCTTGGGAGCTGGCCGCAACACCGCAGGATTTCTTCAGGCCCTAATCTGGTTCCGGCACGGCACGCTGAGCCTTTGGTTAATTCCTCTTCCTGGTGGGAAATGAGAGTTAAATTTGCCCGTCCAGACACCTCCAGCTAGTCTCTCATTGGTTCTCCCTATTCCTGTTCATCTTCCGCGGAAATTGCAAACTGGGCCAAACAGGAGGTTAAAGGCACTGACTCTCCAAGTCGGGAGAGTGTTAGTAAAGCATCTGGAATGTTGCACCCGAGTACCAGGGGACGAGAACTGAGACATATTGGAACAAGTATCCCGATCACACGGTTGATCATACTCTGGGTTCCACATGCATGATTTAGCTGAAGGAAGAATCCCTTAAACCTGGAGAGTTGAGACCCGTGGAATGGTAACATGCAATATGACTTCAAAGGGTCTTCATTTGCTCACCGAACCTCTCCAATCCTATCACTGTTGCGTTTATGCCCCTGTACACATGCTTGATTCTCTTTCGGAGACACATAGCAATCCATAGGTTTTAAGATACTTACTAGTCAGGTACATTTTTAGGCGTTTAATATGGGGTGTTGAGTCCATTTCGTTGAACAAGGAGTAGCTCTTGTCTATTACATATTTGGCTTAAGGAACTTTATCTGTGCTCATTTCAATCTCTGGTTTTATGCAGCACCCCAACTCACCTTTCGCCTTAAGCAAGCATAAGTAGGTTTTCTAAATTTGAGACCCTGTTCTGTTTTGTAATCCAGTTCCTGTGTAGCCAAGTTTACATTCCGTGTATTAGTGATATCTTATGATGTTTCTTTTTCTGTGTGACTTATTTCAGTTCGAATCATCATACCTGAATCCACTCATTATGCTGCTACGGGCCTGATGACATAGATTTCATTGCTGAGTGGTATTGCATTGTACGTAAGTACCACAACTTCTTTATCCATTTTTCACTTTCTGCCATATTGAACTTGTAGCGTAGACGAGGTTCTTGTAAACAGAGCCGTCCCAAACTTTCGGGTGGCTGTGTCTTTTTCATTTTAATTTCCCTAAGCTATAGGACCATAAGTGGAAGTGCCCTAGGCTCCGTTGCTTTGGTTTTTAGATGTTTCAGGAAACACCATACACTTCCCCCGAGTGGCTGTTGGCAATTTACATCCCGCCCATCAGCATAACAAGGCTCCCAGTTCTCCATGGCCTGTCCTGCCTTTCTGGATTTTACACTTATTCAGATGTCCCTTTTGACCGGAGGGAAGTGAGACTTCGTTGTAGTGCAGATTTCCTTTGCAAGCTTGCTTGGTTGGCCAAAAAGTGTGTATGCGTTTTTTCCTGAATATATTCAGGAAAAAACGCATACGCCCTTTTTGTCCAAGTGCGTCATTGTGGACGTTCTGCCTCTTTTCCTATGCTTTAAATGTAATTCCAGTTCACCTCCTGAAATCGGTGTCCTGCAATTCTGCCCCGATTTCAAGTCCTCTTGGCAGCCTTACTTCAGTATATTTTTGGACGATAGCTGTCATTTATAACTCTGCAGGGTTGTGAATTACAGTGCCCCTGAGCTCCTTTCTTCAACTCGCTTTCTTGTGAGCTGGCCGCAACACCGCAAGATTGCTTCAGGCCCTAATCTTGTTCTGGCACGGCACGCTGAGCCTTTGGTTAATTCCTCTTCCTGGTGGGAAATGAGAGTTAAATTTGTCCGTCCAGACACCTCCAGCTAGTCTCTCATTGGTTCTCCCTATTCCTGTTCATCTTCCGCAGAAATTGCAAGCTGGGCCAAACAGGAGGTTAAAGGCACTGACTCTGCAAGTCGGGAGAGTGTTAGTAAAGCGTCTGCAATGTTGCACCCGAGTACCAGGGGTCGAAAACTGAGACATATTGGAACACGTCTCCCGATCACACGGTTGATCATACTCTGGGTTCCACATGCATGTTTTAGCTGAAGGAAGAATCCCTTAAACCAGGAGAGTTGAGACCCGTGGAATGGGTACCATGCAATATGACTTCAAAGGGTCTTCATTTGCTCACCGAACCTCTCCAATCCTATCACTGCTGCGTTTATGCCCCTGTACACACACTTGATTCTCTTTCGGAGACATAGCAATCCATAGGTTTTAAGATACTTACTAGTCAGGTACATTCTTAGGCGTTTAATATGGGGTGTTGAGTCCATTTCTTTGAGCAAGTAGTAGCTGTTGTCTATTCCATATTTGGCTTAAGGAACTTTATCTGTGCTCATTTCAATCTCTGGTTTTATGCAGCACCCCAACTCACGTTTTCCCTTAAGCAAGCATAAGTTGGTTTTCTACATTTGAGACCCTGTTCTGTTTTGTAATCCAGTTCCTGTGTAGCCAAGTTTACATTCCGTGTATTAGTGATATCTTACGATGTTTCTTTTTCTTGTGACTTATTTCAGTTAGAATCATCATACCTGAATCCACTCATTATGCTGCTACGGGCCTGATGACATAGATTTCATTGCTGAGTGATATTGCATTGTATGTAAGTACCACAACTTCTTTATCCATTTTACACTCTGCGATATTGAACTTGCACCGTAAACGAGGTTCTTGTAAACAGAGTCGTCCCAAATTTTGGAGTGGCTGTGTCTTTTTGATTTTAATTTCCCTATGCTATAGGACCATAAGTTGAAGTGCCCTAGGCTGTGTTGCTTTGTTTTTTAGATGTTTCAGGAAACACCATACACTTCTCCCGAGTGCCTGTTGGCAATTTACATCACGCCCATCAGCATAACAAGGCTCCCAGTTCTCCATGGCCTGTCCTGCCTTTCTGGATTTTACACTTTTTTCAGATGGCCCTTTTGACCGGGGGGAAGTGAGACTTCATTGTAGTGCAGATTTCCTTTGCAAGCTTGCTTGGTTGGCCAAAGAGGGCGTATGCATTTTTTCCTGAATATATTCAGGAAAAAACGCATACACACTTTTTGGCCAAGTGCATCATTGTCGACGTTCTGCCTCTTTTCCTATGCTTTAAATGCAATTCCAGTCTACCTCCTGAAATCGGGTTCCTGCAATTCTGCCCCGCTTTCAAGTCCTCTTGGCAGCCTTACTTCAGTATATTTTTGGACGATAGCTGTCATTTATAACTCTGCAGCTTTGTGAATTACAGTGCCCCTGAGCTCCTTTCTTCAACTCGCTTTCTTGTGAGCTGGCCGCAACACCGCAGGATTGCTTCAGGCCCTAATCTGGTTCCGGCACGGCACGCTGAGCCTTTGGTTAATTCCTCTTCCTGGTGGGAAATGAGAGTTAAATTTGCCCGTCCACACACCTCCAGCTAGTCTCTCGTTGGTTCTCCCTATTCCTGTTCATCTTCCACAGAAATTGCAAACTGGGCCAAACAGGAGGTTAAAGGCACTGACTCTCCAAGTCGGGAGAGTGTTAGTAAAGCATCTGGAATGTTGCACCCGAGTACCAGGGGAGAAAACTGAGACATATTGGAACACGTCTCCCGATCACACGGTTGATCATACTCTGGGTTCCACATGCATGTTTTAGCTGAAGGAAGAATCCCTTAAACCTGGAGAATTGAGACCCGTGGAATGGGTACCATGCAATATGACTTCAAAGGGTCTTCATTTGCTCACCGAACCTCTCCAATCCTATCAGAGCTGCGTTTATGCCCCTGTACACACGCTTGATTCTCTTTCGGAGACATAGCAATCCATAGGTTTTAAGATACTTATTAGTCAGGTACATTGTTAGGCGTTTAATATGGGGTGTTGAGTCCATTTCGTTGATCAAGGAGTAGCTCTTGTCTATTACGTATTTGGCTTAAGGAACTTTATCTGTGTTCATTTCAATCTCTGATTTTGTGCAGCACCCCAACTCACCTTTCCCTTTAAGCAAGCATAAGTGGATTTTCTAAATTTGAGACCCTCTTCTGTTTTGTAATCCAGTTCCCGTGTAGCAAAGTTTACATTCCGTGTATTAGTGATATCTTATGATGTTTCTTTTTCTGTGTGACTTATTTCAGTTAGAATCATCATACCTGAATCCACTCATTATGCTGCTATGGGCCTGATGACATAGATTTCATTGCTGAGGGATATTACATTGTACGTAAATACCACAACTTCTTTATCAAGTTTTCCCTTTCTGCGATATTGAACTTGCACTGTAAACGAGGTTCTTGTAAACAGAGCCTTCCCAAACTTTGGGGTCGCTGTGTCTTTTTGATTTTAATTTCCCTAAGCTATAGGACCATAAGTGGAACTGCCCTAGGCTCTGTTGCTTTGTTTTTTAGATATTTCAGGAAACACCATACACTTCTCCCGAGTGCCTGTTGGCAATTTACATCACGCCCATCAGCATAACAAGGCTCCCAGTTCTCCATGGCCTGTCTTGCCTTTCTGGATTTTACACTTTTTTCAGATGGCCCTTTTGACCAGGGGTAAGTGAGACTTCATTGTAGTGCAGATTTCCTTTGCAAGCTTGCTTGGTTGGCCAAAAAGGTCGTATGCGCTTTTTACTGAATATATTCAGGAAAAAACGCATACGCCCTTTTTGGCCAAGTGCATCATTGTCAACGTTCTGCCTCTTTTCCTATGTTTTAAATGCAATTCCAGTCTACCTCCTGAAATCGGTTTCCTGCAATTCTGCCCCGCTTTCAAGTCCTCTTGGCAGCCTTACTTCAGTATATTTTTGGATGATAGCTGTTATTTATAACTCTGCAGGTTTGTGAATTACAGTGCCCCTGAGCTCCTTCCTTCAACTCGCTTTCTTGTGAGCTGGCCGCAACACTGCAGGATTGCTTCAGGCCCTAATCTGGTTCCGGCACGGCACGCTGAGCCTTTGGTTAATTCCTCTTCCTGGTGGGAAATGAGAGTTAAATTTGCCCGTCCAGACACCTCCAGCTAGTCTCTCATTGGTTCTCCCTATTCCTGTTCATCTTCCACAGAAATTGCAAACTGGGCCAAACAGGAGGTTAAAGGCACTGACTCTCCAAGTCGGGAGAGTGTTAGTAAAGCATCTGGAATGTTGCACCCGAGTACCAGGGGAGGAAAACTGAGACATATTTGAACAAGTCTCCCGATCACACGGTTGATCATACTCTGGGTTCCACATGCATGTTTTAGCTGAAGGAAGAATCCCTTAAACCTGGAGAGTTGAGACCCGTGGAATGGGTACCATTCAATATGACTTCAAAGGGTCTTCGTTTGCTCACCGAACCTCTCCAATCCTATCACTGCTGTGTTTATGCCCCTCTACACATGCTTGATTCTCTTTCGGAGACATAGCAATCCATAGATTTTAAGATATTACTAGTCAGGTACATTCTTAGGCGTTTAATATGGGGTTTTGAGTCCATTTCGTTGAGCAAGGAGTAGCTCTTGTCTATTACATATTTGGCTTAAGGAACTTTATTTGTGCTCATTTCAATCTCTGGTTTTATGCAGCACCCCAACTCACCTTTCCCCTTAAGCAAGCATAAGTTGATTTTCTAAATTTGGGACCGTGTTCTGTTTTGAAATTCAGTTCCTGTGTAGCCAAGTTTACATTCCGTGTATTAGTGATATCTTATGATGTTTCTTTTTCTGTGTGACTTATTTCAGTTAGAATCATCATACCTGAATCCACTCATTATGCTGCTATGGGCCTGATGACATAGATGTCATTGCTGAGTGATATTGCATTGTACGTAAGTACCACAACTTCTTTATCCATTTTTCGCTTTATGCGATATTGAACTTGTACCGTAAACGAGTTTCTTGTAAACAGAGCCATCCCAAACTTTGGGGTGGCTGTGTCTTTTTGATTTTAATTTCCCTAAGCTATAGGACCATAAGTGGAAGTGCCCTTGGCTCTGTTGCTTTGTTTTTTAGATGTTTCTGGAAACACCATACACTTCTCCCGAGTGGCTGTTGGCAATTTACATCCCGCCCATCAGCATAACAAGGCTCCCAGTTCTCCATGGCCTGTCCTGCCTTTCTGGATTTTACACTTTTTTCAGATGGCCCTTGTGACCAGGGGGAAGTGAGACTTCATTGTAGTGCAGATTTCCTTTGCAAGCTTGCTTGGTTGGCCAAAAAGGGCGTATGCGTTTTTTCCTGAATATATTCAGGAAAAAACGCATACGCCCTTTTTGGCCAAGTGCATCATTGTCGACCTTCTGCCTCTTTTCCTATGCTTTAAATGCAATTCCAGTCTACCTCCTGAAATCGGTTTCCTGCAATTCTGCCCCGCTTTCAAGTCCTCTTGGCAGCCTTACTTCAGTATATTTTTGGATGATAGCTGTCATTTATAACTCTGCAGGTTTGTCAATTACAGTGCCCCTGAGCTCCTATCTTCAACTCGCTTTCTTGTGAGCTGGCCGCAACACCGCAGGATTGCTTCAGGCCCTCATCTGGTTCCGGCATGGCATGCTGAGCCTTTGGTTAATTCCTCTTCCTGGTGGGAAATGAGAGTTAAATTTTCCCGTCCAGACACCTCCAGCTAGTCTCTCATTGGTTCTCCCTATTGCTGTTCATCTTCCGCGGAATTTGCAAAATGGGCCAAACAGGAACTTAAAGGCACTGACTCTCCATGTCGGGAGAGTGTTAGTAAAGCATCTGGAATGTTGCACCCGAGTACCAGGGGACGAGAACTGAGACATATTTCAACACGTCTCCCGATCACATGGTTGATCATACTCTGGGTTCCACATGCATGTTTTAGCTGAAGGAAGAATCCCTTAAACCTGGAGGGTTGAGACCCGTGGAATGGGTACCATGCAATATGACTTCAAAGGGTCTTCATTTGCTCACCAAAACTCTCCAATCCTATCACTGCTGCGTTTTTGCCCCTGTACTCACGATTGATTCACTTTCAGAGACATAGCAATCCATAGGTTTTAAGATACTTACTAGTCAGGTACATTATTAGGCGTTTAATATGGGGTTTTGAGTCCATTTCGTTGAGCAAGGAGTAGCTCTTGTCTATTACATATTTGGCTTAAGGAAATTTATCTGTGCTCATTTCAATCTCTGGTTTTATGCAGCACCCCAACTCACTTTTCCCCTTAAGCAAGCATAAGTTGGTTTTCTAAATTTGAGACTCTGTTCTGTTTTGTAATCCAGTTCCTGTGTAGCCAAGTTTACATTCCGTGTATTAGTGATATCTTATGATGTTTCTTATTGTGTGTGGCTTATTTCAGTTAGAATCATCATACCTGAATCCACTCTATGCTGCTGCGGGCCTGATGACACAGATGTCATTGCTGAGTGACATTGCATTGTACGTAAGTACCACAACTTCTTTATCCATTTTTCACTTTCTATGATATTGAACTTGTACCGTAAATGAGGTTCTTGTAAACAGAGCCGTCCCAAACATTGGGGTGGCTGTGTCTTTTAGATTTTAATTTCCCTAAGCTGCAGGACCATAAGTGGAAGTGCCCTAGGCTCTGTTGCTTTGTTTTAGATGTTCCAGGAAACACCATACACTTCTCCTGAGTGGCTGTTGGCAAGTTACATCCCGCCTATCAGCATAACAAGGCTGCCAGTTCTCTATGGCCTGTCCTGCCTTTCTGGATTTTACACTTTTTTCAGATGGCCCTTTTGACGGGGGTGAAGTGAGACTTCATTGTAGTGCAGATTTCCTTTGCAAGCTTGCTTGGTGGGCCAAAAAGTGCGTATGCGCTTTTTCCTGAATATATTCAGGAAAAAACGCATACGCCCTTTTTGGCCAAGTGCATCATTGTCAACGTTCTGCCTCTTTTCCTATGTTTTAAATGCAATTCCAGTCTACCTCCTGAAATCGGTTTCCTGCAATTCTGCCCCGTTTTCAAGTCCTCTTGGCAGCCTTACTTCAGTATATTTTTGGACGATAGCTGTCATTTATAACTCTGCAGGTTTGTGAATTACAGTGCCCCTGAGCTCCTTTCTTCAACTCACTTTCTTGTGAGCTGGCCGCAACACCGCAGGATTGCTTCAGGCCCTAATCTGGTTCCGGCACGGCACGCTGAGCCTTTGGTTAATTCCTCTTCCTGGAGGGAAATGAGAGTTAAATTTGCCCGTCCAGACACCTCCAGCTAGTCTCTCATTGGTTCTCCCTATTCCTGTTCATATTCCGCGGAATTTGCAAACTGGGCCAGACAGGAGGTTAAAGGCACTGACTCTCCAAGTCGGGAGAGTGTTAGTAAAGCGTCTGGAATGTTGCACCCGAGTACCAGGGGACGAAAACTGAGACATATTTGAACACGTCTCCCGATCACACGGTTGATCATACTCTGGGTTCCACATGCATGTTTCAGCTAGAGGAAGAATCCCTTAAACCTGGAGAGTTGAGACCCGTGGAATGGGTACCATGCAATATGACTTCAAAGGGTCTTCATTTGCTCACCGAACCTCTCAAATCCTATCACTGCTGCGTTTATGCCCCTGTACACACGCTTGATTCTCTTTCAGAGACATAGCAATCCATAGGTTTTAAGATACTTACTAGTCAGGTACATTCTTAGGCGTTTAATATGTGGTGTTGAGTCTATTTCGTTGAGCAAGGAGTAGTTCTTGTCTATTCCATATTTGGCTTAAGGAACTTTATCTGTGCTCATTTTAATCTCTGGTTTTATGCAGCACCCCAACTCACCTTTCCCCTTAAGAAAGCATAAGTTGGTTTTCTAAATTTGAGACCCTGTTCTGTTTTGTAATCCAGTTCCTGTGTAGCCAAGTTTACATTCCGTGTATTAGTGATATCTTATAATGTTTCTTTTTCTGTGTGACTTATTTCAGTTAGAATCATCATACCTGAATCCACTCTATGCTGCTACGGGCCTGATGACATAGATTTCATTGCTAAGTGATATTGCATTGTACGTAACTACCACAACTTCTTTATCCATTTTTCACTTTCTGCGATATTGAACTTGTACCGTAAATGAGGTTCTTGTAAACAGAGCCGTCCCAAACTTTGGGGTGGCTGTGTCTTTTTGATTTTAATTTCCCTAAGCTATAGGACTATAAGTGGAAGTGCCCTAGGCTCTGTTGCTTTGTTTTTTAGATGTTTCGGGAAACACCATACACTTCTCCTGAGTGGCTGTTGGCAATTTACATGCCGCCCATCAGCATAACAAGGCTCCCAGTTCTCCATGGCCTGTCCTGCCTTTCTGGATTTTACACTTTTTCCAGATGGCCCTTTTGACCAGGGGAAAGTGAGACTTCATTGTAGTGCAGATTTCCTTTGCAAGCTTGCTTGGTTGGCCAGAAAGGGCGTATGCGTTTTTTCCTGAATATATTCAGGAAAAAACGCATACGCCCTTTTTGGCCAAGTGCATCATTGTCGACGTTCTGCCTCTTTTCCTATGCTTTAAATGCAATTCCAGTGTACCTCCTGAAATTGGTTTCCTGCAATTCTGCCCCGCTTTCAAGTCCTCTTGTCAGGCTTACTTCAGTATATTTTTGGACGATAGCTGTCATTTATAACTCTGCAGGTTTGTGAATTACAGTGCCCCTGAGCTCCTTTCTTCAACTCGCTTTCTTGTGAGCTGGCCGCAACACCGCAAGATTGCTTCAGGCCCTAATCTGGTTCCGGCACGGCACACTGAGCCTTTGGTTAATTCCTCTTCCTGGTGGGAAATGAGAGTTAAATTTGCCCGTCCAGACACCTCCAGCTAGTCTCTCATTGGTCCTCCCTATTCCTGTTCATCTTCCGCAGAAATTGCAAACTGGGCCAAACAGGAGGTTAAAGGCACTGACTCTCCAAGTCGGGAGAGTGTTACTAAAGAGTCTGGAATGTTGCACCCGAGTACTAGGGGACGAAAACTGAGACATATTGGAACACGTCTCCTGATCACACGGTTGATCATACTCTGGGTTCCACATGCATGTTTCAGCTGAAGGAAGAATCCCTTAAACCTGGAGAGTTGAGACCCGTGGAATGAGTACCATGCAATACGACTTCAAAGGGTCTTCGTTTGCTCACCGAACCTCTCCAATCCTATCACTGCAGCGTTTATGCCCCTGTACACACGCTTGATTCTCTTTCGGAGACATAGCAATCCATAGCTTTTAAGATACTTTCTAGTCAGCTACATTCTTAGGCGTTTAATATGGGGTGTTGAGTCCATTTCGTTGAGCAAGGAGTAGCTCTTGTCTATTACATATTTGGCTTAAAGAACTTTATCTGTGCTCATTTCAATCTCTGGTTTTATGCAGCACCCCAACTCACCTTTCCCCTTAAGCAAGCATAAGTTGGTTTTCTAAATTTGAGACCGTGTTCTCTTTTGTAATCCAGTTCCTGTGTAGCCAAGTTTACATTCCGTGTATTAGTGATATCTTATGATGTTTCTTTTTCTGTGTGACTTATTTCAGATAGAATCATCATACCTGAATCCACTCATTATGTTGCTACGGGCCTGATGACATAGATTTCATTGCTGAGTGATATTGCATTGTACGTAAGTACCACAACTGCTTTATCCATTTTTCACTTTCTGCGATATTGAACTTGTCCCATAAACGAGTTTCTTGTAAACAGAGCCGTCCCAAACTTATGGGTGGCTGTGTCTTTTTGATTTTAATTTCCCTAAGCTATAGGACCATATGTGGAAGTGCCCTAGGCTCTGTTGCTTTGTTTTTTAGATGTTTCAGGAAACACCATACACTTCTCCGGAGTGGCTGTTGGCAATTTACATCCCGCCCATCAGCATAACAAGGCTCCCAGTTCTCCATGGCCTGTCCTGCCTTTCTGGATTTTACACTTTTTTCAGTTGGCCCTTTTGACCGGGGGGAAGTGAGACTTCATTGTAGTGCAGATATCATTTGCAAGCTTGCTTGGTTGGCCAAAAAGGGCGTATGCGTTTTTTCCTGAATATATTCAGGAAAAAACGCATACGCTCTTTTTGGCCAAGTGCATCATTGTCGACGTTCTGCCTCTTTTCCTATGCTTTAAATGCAATTCCAGTGTACCTCCTGAAATTGGCTTCCTGCAATTCTGCCCCGCTTTCAAGTCCTCTTGGCAGCCTTACTTCAGTATATTTTTGGACGATAGCTGTCATTTATAACTCTGCAGGTTTGTGAATTACAGTGCCCCTGAGCTCCTTTCTTCAACTCTCTTTCTTGTGAGCTGGCCGCAACACCGCAGGATTGCTTCAGGCCCTAATCTGGTTCCGGAACGGCACGCTGAGCCTTTGGTTAATTCCTCTTCCTGGTGGGAAATGAGAGTTAAATTTGCCCGTCCAGGCACCTCCAGCTAGTCTCTCATTGGTTCTCCCTATTCCTGTTCATCTTCCGCAGAAATTGCAAACTGGGCCAAACAGGAGGTTAAAGGCAGTGACTCTCCAAGTCGGGAGAGTGTTAGTAAAGCATCTGGAATGTTGCACCCGAGTACCAGGGGACGAGAACTGAGACATATTGGAACACGTCTCCCGATCACACGGTTGATCATACTCTGGGTTCCACATGAATGATGTAGCTGAAGGAAGAATCCCTTAAACCTGGAGAGTTGAGACCCGTGGAATGGGTACCATGCAATATGACTTCAAAGGGTCTTCATTTGCTCACCGAACCTCTCCAATCCTATCATTGCTGCATTTATGCCCCTGTACACACGCTTGATTCTCTTTCGGAGACATAGCAATCCATAGGTTTAAAATACTTACAAGGCAGGTACATTCTTAGGCGTTTAAGATGGGGTGTTGTGTCCATTTCGTTGAGCAAGGTGTAGCTCTTGTGTATTACATATTTGGCTTAAGGAACATTATCTGTGCTCATTTCAATCTCTGGTTTTATGCAGCACCCCAACTCACCTTTCCCCTTAAGCAAGCATAAGTTGGTTTCCTAAATTTGAGACCCTGTTCTGTTTCGTAATCCAGTTCCTGTGTAGCCAAGTTTACATTCCGTGTATTAGTGATATCTTATGATGTTTCTTTTTCTGTGTGACTTATTTCAGTTAGAATCATCATACCTGAATCCACTCATTATGCTGCTACGTGCCTGATGACATAGATTTCATTGCTGAGTGATGTTGCATTGTACGTAAGTACCACAACTTCTTTATCCATTTTTCACTTTCTGTGATATTGAACTTCTCCCGTAAACGAGTTTCTTGTAAACAGAGCCGTCCCAAACTTTGGGGTGGCTGTGTCTTTTTTATTTTAATTTCCCTAAGCTATAGGGCCATAAGTGGCAGTGTCCTAGGCTCTGTTGCTTTGTGTTTTAGATGTTTCAGGAAACACCATACACTTCTCCCGAGTGGCTGTTGGCAATATACATCCCGCCCATCAGCATAACAAGGCTCCCAGTTCTCCATGGGCTGTCCTGCCTTTCTGGATTTTACACTTTCTTCAGTTGACCCTTTTGACCGGGGGGAAGTGAGACTTCATTGTAGTGCAGATTTCCTTTGCAAGCTTGCTTGGTTGGCCAAAAAGGGCGTATGCGTTTTTTCCTGAATATATTCAGGAAAAAACGCATACGCCCTTTTTGGCCAAGTGCATCATTGTCGACGTTTTGCCTCTTTTCCTATGCTTTAAATGCAATTCCAGTGTACCTCCTGAAATTGGTTTCCTGCAGTTCTGCCCCGCTTTCAAGTCCTCTTGGCAGCCTTACTTCAGTATATTTTTGGACGATAGCTGTCATTTATAACTCTGCATGTTGGTGAATTACAGTGCCCCTGAGCTCCTTTCTTCAACTCACTTTCTTGGGAGCTGGCCGCAACACCGCAGGATTGCTTCAGGCCCTAATCTGGTTCCGGCACGGCACGCTGAGCCTTTGGTTAATTCCTCTTCCTGGTGGGAAATGAGAGTTAAATTTGCCCGTCCAGACACCTCCAGCTAGTCTCTCATTGGTTCTCCCTATTCCTGTTCATCTTCCGCAGAAATTGCAAACTGGGCCAAACAGGAGGTTAAAGGCACTGACTCTCCAAGTCGGGATAGTGTTAGGAAAGTGTCTGGAATGTTGCACCCGAGTAACAGGGGACGAGAACTGAGACATATTGGAACACGTCTCCTGATCACACTGTTGATCATCCTCCGGGTTCCACATGCATGATTTAGCTGAAGGAAGAATCCCTTAAACCTGGAGAGTTGAGACCCGTGGAATGGGTACCATGCAATATGACTTCAAAGGGTCTTCATTTGCTCAGCGAACCTCTCCAATCCTATCACTGCTGCGTTTATGCCCCTGTACACATGCTTGATTCTCTTTCGGAGACATAGCGATCCATAGGTTTTAAGATACTTACTAGTCAGGTACATTCTTAGGCGTTTAATATGGGGTGTTGAGTCCATTTCGTTGAGCAAGGAGTAGCTCTTGTCTATTACATATTTGGCTTAAGGAACTTTATCTGTGCTCATTTCAATCTCTGGTTTTATGCAGCACCCCAACTCACCTTTCCCCTTAAGCAAGCATAAGTTGGTTTTCTACATTTGAGACCCTGTTCTGTTTTGTAATCCAGTTCCTGTGTAGCCAAGTTTACATTCCGTGTATTAGTGATATCTCATGATGTTTCTTTTTCTGTGTGACTTATTTCAGTTAGAATCATCATACTTGAATCCACTCATTATGCTGCTATGGGCCTGATGACATAGATTTCATTGCTGAGTGATATTGCATTGTACGTAAGTACCACAACATCTTTATCCATTTTTCACTTTCTGCGATATTGAACAAGTCCCGTAAACAAGGTTCTTGTAAACAGAGCCGTCCCAAACTTTGGGGTGGCTGTGTCTTTTTGATTTTAATTTCCCTAAGCTATAGGACCATAAGTGGAAGTGCCCTAGGCTCTGTTGCTTTGTTTCTTAGATGTTTCAGGAAACACCATACACTTCTCCCAAGTGGCTGTTGGCAATTTACATCCCGTCCATCAGCATAACAAGGCTCCCAGTTCTCCATGGCCTGTCCTGCCTTTCTGGATTTTACACTTTTTTCAGATGGCGCTTTTGACTGTGGGAAGTGAGACTTCATTGTAGTGCAGATTTCCTTTGCAATCTTGCTTGGTTGACCAAAAAGGGCGTATGTGATTTTTCCTGAATATATTCAGGAAAAAACGCATATGCCCTTTTTGGCCAAGTGCATCATTGTCGACGTTCTGCCTCTTTTCCTATGCTTTAAATGCAATTCCAGTCTACCTCCTGAAATCGGTTTCCTGCAATTCTGCACCGCTTTCAAGTCCTCTTGGCAGCCTTACTTCAGTATATTTTTTGACAATAGCTGTCATTTATAACTCTGCAGGTTTGTGAATTACAGTGCCCCTGAGCTCCTTTCTTCAACTCGCTTGCTTGTGAGCTGGCCGCAACACCGCAGGATTGCTTCAGGCCCTAATCATGTTCTGGCATGGCACGCTGAGCCTTTGGTTAATTCCTCTTCCTGGTGGGAAATGAGAGTTAAATTTGCGCGTCCAGACACCTCCAGCTAGTCTCTCATTGGTTCTCCCTATTCCTGTTCATCTTCCGCAGATATTGCAAACTGGGCCAAACAGGAGGTTAAAGGCACTGAGTCTCCAAGTCGGGAGAGTGTTGGTAAAGCGTCTGGAATGTTGCACCCGAGTACCAGGGGACGAGAATGGAGACATATTGGAACACGACTCCCGATCACACGGTTGATCATACTCCGGGTTCCACATGCATGATTTAGCTGAAGGAAGAATCCCTTAAACCTGGAGAGTTGAGACCCGTGGAATGGGTACCATGCAATATGACTTCAAAGCGTCTTCATTTGCTCACCGAACCTCTCCAATCCTATCACTGCTGCGTTTATGCCCCTGTACACATGCTTGATTCTCTTTCGGAGACATAGCGATCCATAGGTTTTAAGATACTTACTAGTCAGGTACATTCTTAGGCGTTTAATATGGGGTGTTGAGTCCATTTCGTTGAGCAAGGAGTAGCTCTTGTCTATTCCATATTTGGCTTAAGGAACTTTATCTGTGCTCATTTCAATCTCTGGTTTTATGCAGCACCCCAACTCACCTTTCGCCTTAAGCAAGCATAAGTTGGTTTTCTAAATTTGAGACCCTGTTCTGTTTTGTAATCCAGTTCCTGTGTAGCCAAGTTTACATTCCGTGTATTAGTGATATCTTATGATGTTTCTTTTTCTGTGTGACTTATTTCAGTTAGAATCATCATACCTGAATCCACTCATTATGCTGCTATGGGCCTGATGACATAGATTTCATTGCTGAGTGATATTGCATTGTACGTAAGTACCACAACTTCTTTATCCATTTTTCGCTTTCTGTGAAATTGAACTTGTACCGTAAACGAGGTTCTTGTAAACAGAGCCGTCCCAAACTTTGGGGTGGCTGTGTCTTTTTTATTTTAATTTCCCTAAGCTATAGGACCATAAGTGGAAGTGCCCTAGGCTCTGTTGCTTTGTTTTAGATGTTCCAGGAAACACCATACACTTCTCCTGAGTGGCTTTTGGCAATTTACATCCCGCCCATCAGCATAACAAGGCTCCCAGTTCTCCATGGCCTGTCCTGCCTTTCTGGATTTTACACTTTTTTCAGATGGCCCATTTGACTGGGGGGAAGTGAGACTTCATTGTAGTGCAGATTTCCTTTGCAAGCTTGCTTGGTTGGCCTAAAAGGGCGTATGCTTTTTTTCCTGAATATATTCAGGAAAAAAAGCATACGCCCTTTTTGGCAAGTGCATCATTGTCGACGTTCTGCCTCTTTTCCTATGCTTTAAATGCAAATCAAGTCTACCACCTGAAATCGGTTTCCTGCAATTCTGCCCCAGTTTCAAGCCCTCTTGGCAGCCTTACGTCAGTAGATTTTTGTACGATAGCTGTCATTTATAACTCTGCAGGTTTGTGAATTACAGTGCCCCTGAGCTCCTTTCTTCAACTCGCTTTCTTGTGAGCTGGCCTCAACACCGCAGGATTGCTTCAGGCCCTAATCTGGTTCTGGCACGGCACGCTGAGCCTTTGGTTAATTCCTCTTCCTGGTGGGAAATGAGAGTTAAATTTGCCCGTCCAGACACCTCCAGCTAGTCTCTCATTGGTTCTCCCTATTCCTGTTCATCTTCCGCAGAAATTGCAAACTGGGCCAAACAGGAGGTTAAAGGCACTGTCTCTCCAAGTCGGGAGAATATTAGTAAAGCGTCTGCAATTTTGCACCCGAGTACCAGGGGATGAGAACTGAGACATATTAGAACACATCTCCCGATCACACGGTTGATCACACTCTGTGTTCCACATGCATTTTTTAGCTGAAGGAAGAATCCCTTAAACTTGGAGAGTGGAGATCCGTGGAATGGGTACCATGCAATATGACTTCAAAGGGTCTTCATTTGCTCACCAAACCTCTCCAATCCTATCACTGCTGCGTTTATGCCCCTGTATTCACGCTTGATTCTCTTTCAGAGACATAGCAATCCATAAGTTTTAAGATACTTACTAGTCAGGTACATTATTAGGCGTTTAATAAGGGGTTTTGAGTCCATTTCGTTGAGCAAGGAGTAGCCCTTGTTTATTACATATTTGGCTTAAGGAACTTTATCTGTGCTCATTTCAATCTCTGGTTTTATGCAGCACCCCAACTCACCTTTCCCCTTATGCAAGCATAAGTTGGTTTTCTAAATTTGAGACCCTGTTCTGTTTTGTAATCCAGTTCCTGTGTAGCCAAGTTTACACTCCATGTATTAGTGTTATCTTATGATGTTTCTTTTTCTGTGTGACTTATTTCAGTTAGAATCATCATACCTGAATCCACTCTATGCTTTACAGGCCTGATGACATAGATTTCATTGCTGATTGATATTGCATTGTACGTAAGTACCACAACTTCTTTATCCAGTTTTCACTTTCTGCGATATTGAACTTGTACCATAAACGGGGTTCTTGTAAACAGAGCTGTCCCAAACTTTGGGGTGGCTGTGTCTTTTTGATTTCAATTTCCCTAAGCTATAGGACCATAAGTGGAACTGCCCTAGGCTCTGTTGCTTTGTTTTTTAGATGTTTCAGGAAACACCATACACTTCTCCTGAGTGGCTGTTGGCAATTTACATCCCGCCCATCAACATAACAAGGCTCCCAGTTCTCCATGGCCTGTCCTGCCTTTCTGGATTTTACACTTTTTTCAGATGGCCCTTTTGACCCGGGGGAAGTGAGACTTCATTGTAGTGCAGATTTCCTTTGCAAGCTTGCTTGGTTGGCCAAAAAGGGCGTATGCGTTTTTTCCTGAATATATTCAGGAAAAAAGGCATACACCCTTTTTGGCCTAGTGCATCATTCTCGACGTTCTGCCTCTTTTCCTATGCTTTAAATGCAATTCCAGTCTACCTCCTGAAATCGGTTTCCTGCAATTCTGCCCAGCTTTCAAGTCCTCTTGGCAGCCTTACTTCAGTATATTTTTGGACGATAGCTGTCATTTATAACTCTGCAGGTTTGTGAATTACAGTGTCCCTGAGCTCCTTTCTTCAACTCGCTTTCTTGTGAGCTGGCTGCAACACCGCAGGATTGCTTCAGGCCCTAATCTGGTTCCGGCACGGCACGTTGAGCCTTTGGATAATTCCTCTTCCTGGTGGGAAATGAGAGTTAAATTTGCCCGTCCAGACACCTCCAGCTAGTCTCTCATTGGTTCTCCCTATTCCTGTTCATCTTCCACAGAAATTGCAAACTGGGCCAAACAGGAGGTTAAAGGCACTGACTCTCCAAGTCGGGAGAGTGTTAGTAAAGCGTCTGGAATGTTGCACCCGAGTACCAGGGGACGAGAACTGAGACATGTTGGAACACGTCTCCCGATCACACGGTTGATCATACTCTGGGTTCCACATGCATGATTTAGCTGAAGGAAGAATCCCTTAAACCTGGAGAGTTGAGACCCGTGGAATGGGTACCATGCAATATGACTTCAAAGGGTCTTCATTTGCTCACCGAACCTCTCCAATCCTATCACTGCTGCGTTTATGCCCCTGTACACACGCTTGATTCTCTTTCGGAGACATAGCGATCCATAGGTTTTAAGATACTTACTAATCAGGTACATTCTTAGGCGTTTAATATGGGGTGTTGAGCCCATTTCGTTGAGCAAGGAGTAGCTCTTGTCTATTAATATTTGGCTTAAGGAACTTTATCTGTGCTCATTTCAATCTCTGGTTTTATGCAGCACCCCAACTCACCTTTCCCCTTAAGCAAGCATAAGTTGGTTTTCTACATTTGAGACGCTGTTCTGTTTTGTAATCCAGTTCCTGTGTAGCCAAGTTTACATTCCGTGTATTAGTGATATCTTATGATGTTTCTTTTTCTGTGTGACTTATTTCAGTTAGAATCATCATACCTGAATCCACTCATTATGCTGCTATGGCCCTGATGCCTTAGATTTCATTGCTGAGTGATATTGCATTGTACGTAAGTAGCACAATTTCTTTATCCATTTTTCACTCTCTGCGATATTGAACTTGTACCGTAAACGAGGTTCTTGTAAACAGAACCATCCCAAACTTTGGGGTGGCTGAGTCTTTTTGATTATAATTTCCCTAAGCTATAGGACCATAAGTGGAAGTGCCCTAGGCTCTGTTGCTTTGTTTTTTAGATGTTTCAGGAAACACCATACACTTCTCCCCAGTGGCTGTTGGCAATTTACATCCCACCCATTAGCATAACAAGTCTCACAGTTGTCCATGGCCTGTCCTGCGTTTCTGGATTTTACACTTTTTTCAGATGGCCCTTTTGTCCGGGGGGAAATGAGACTTCATTGTAGTGCAGATTTCCTTTGCAAGCTTGCTTGGTTGGCCAAAAAGGGCGTATGCGTTTTTTCCTGAATATATTCAGGAAAAAACGCATACGCCCTTTTTGGACAAGTGCATCATTGTGGAAGTTCTGCCTCTTTTCCTATGCTTTAAATGCAATTCCAGTCTACCTCCTGAAATCGGTTTCCTGCAATTCTGCCCCGCTTTCAAGTCCTCTTGGCAGCCTTACTTCAGTATATTTTTGGACGATAGCTGTCATTTATAACTCTGCAGGTTTGTGAATTACAGTGCCCATGAGCTCCTTTCTTCAACTCGCTTTCTTGTGAGCTGGCCGCAACACCGCAGGATTGCTTCAGGCCCTAATCTGGTTCCGGCACCGCACGCTGAGCCTTTGCTTAATTCCTCTTCCTGGTGGGAAATGAGAGTTAAAATTGCCCGTCCAGACACCTCCAGCTAGTCTCTCATTGGTCCTCCTTATCCCTGTTCATCTTCCGCAGAAATTGCAAACTGGGTCAAACAGGAGGTTAAAAGCACTGACTCTCCAAGTCGGGAGAGTGTTAGTAAAGCATCTGGAATGTTGCACCCGAGTACCAGGGGACGAAAACTGAGACATATTTGAACACGTCTCCCGATCACACGGTTGATCATACTCTGGGTTACACATGCATGTTTCAGCTGAAGGAAGAATCCCTTAAACCTGGAGAGTTGAGACCCGTGGAATGGGTACCATGCAATATGACTTCAAAGGGTCTTCATTTGCTCACCGAACCTCTCCAAACCTATCACTGCTGCGTTTATGTCCCTGTACACACGCTTGATTCTCTTTCAGAGACATAGCAATCCATAGGTTTTAAGATACTTACTAGTCAGGTACATTCTTAGGCGTTTAATATGGGGTGTTGAGTCCATTTCGTTGAGCAAGGAGTAGCTCTTGTCTATTACATTTTTGCCTTAAGGAACTTTATCTGTGCTCATTTCAATCTCTGGTTTTATGCAGCACCCCAACTCACCTCTCCCCTTAAGCAAGCATAAGTTGGTTTTCTAAATTTGAGACCCTCTTCTGATTTGTAATCCATTTCCTGTATACCAAGTTTACATTCCGTGTATTAGTGATATCTTATGATGTTTCTTTTTCTGTGTGACTTATTTCAGTTAGAATCATCATACCTGAATCCACTCATTATGCTGCTATGGGCCTGATGACATAGATTTCATTGCTGAGTGATATTGCATTGTACGTAAGTACCACACCTTCTTTATCCATTTTTCGCTTTCTGCGATATTGAACTTGTACCGTAAACAAGGTTCTTGTAAACAGAGCCGTCCCAAACATTGGGGTGGCTGTGTCTTTTTGATTTTAATTTCCCTAAGATATAGGACCATAAGTGGAAGTGCCCTAGGCTCTGTTGCTTTGTTTTTTAGATGTTTCAGGAAACACCATACACTTCTCCCCGGTGGCTGTTGGCAATTTACATCCCGCCCATCAGCATAACAAGGCTTCCAGTTCTCCATGGCCTGTCCAGCCTTTCTGGATTTTACACTTTTTTCAGATGCCCCTTTTGACCGGGGGAAGTGAGACTTCATTGTAGTGCAGATTTCCTTTGCAAGCTTGCTTGGTTGGCCAAAAAGGGCGTATGCGTTTTTTCCTGAATATATTCAGGAAAAAACGCATACGCCCTTTTTGGCCAAGTGCATCATTGTCGACGTTCTGCCTCTTTTCCTATGCTTTAAATGCAATTCCAGTCTACCTCCTGAAATCGGTTTCCTACAATTCTGCCCCGCTTTCAAGTCCTCTTGGCAGCCTTACTTCAGTATATTTTTGGACGATAGCTGTCATTTATAACTCTGTAGGTTTGTGAATTACAGTGCCCCTGAGCTCCTTTCTTCAACTCGCTTTCTTGTGAGCTGGCCGCAACACCGCAGGATTGCTTCAGGCCCTAATCTGGTTCTGGCATGGCACGCTGAGCCTTTGGTTAATTCCTCTTCCTGGTGAGAAATGAGAGTTAAATTTGCCCGTCCAGAAACCTCCAGCTAGTCTCTCATTGGTTCTCCCTATTCCTGTTCATCTTCCACAGAAATTGCAAACTGGGCCAAACAGGAGGTTAAAGGCACTGACTCTCCAAGTCGGGAGAGTGTTAGTAAAGCGTCTGGAATGTTGCACCCGAGTACAAGGGGATGAGAACTCAGACATTGGAACACGTCTCCCGATCACACGGTTGATCATACTGTGGGTTCCACATGCATGTTTTAGCTGAAGGAAGAATCCCTTAAACCTGGAGAGTTGAGACCCGTGGAATGGGTACCATGCAATATGACTTCAAAGGGTCTTCATTTTCTCACCGAACCTCTCCAATCCTATCACTGCTGCGTTTATGCCCCTGTACACACGCTTGATTCTCTTTCAGAGACATAGCAATCCATAGGTTTTAAGATACTTACTAGTCAGGTACATTCTTAGGCGTTTAATATGGGGTGTTGAGTCCATTTCGTTGAGCAAGGAGTAGCTCTTGTCTATTCCATATTTGGCTTAAGGAACTTTATCTGTGCTCATTTCAATCTCTGGTTTTATGCAGCACCCCAACTCACCTTTCCCCTTAAGCAAGCATAAGTTGGTTTTCTAAATTTGAGACCCTGTTCTGTTTTGTAATCCAGTTCCTGTGTAGCCAAGTTTACATTCCGTGTATTAGTGATATCTTATGATGTTTCTTTTTCTGTGTGACTTATTTCAGTTAGAATCATCATACCTGAATCCACTCATTATGCTGCTACGGGCCTGATGACATAGATTTCATTGCTGAGGGATATTGCATTGTACGTAAGTACCACAACTTCTTTATCCATTTTTCACTTTCTGCGATATTGAATTTGTACCATAAACGAGGTTCTTGTAAACAGAGCCATCCGAAACTTTTGGGTGGCTGTGTCTTTTTGATTTTAATTTCCCTAAGCTATAGGACCATAAGTGGAAGTGCCCTAGGCTCTGTTCATCTGTTTTTTAGATGTTTCAGGAAACACCATACACTTCTCCCGAGTGGCTGTTGGCAATTTACATCCCGCCCATCAGCATAACAGGGCTCCCAGTTCTCCATGGCCTGTCCTGCCTTTCTGGATTTTACACTTCTTTCAGTGGCCCTTTTGACCGGGGAGAAGTGAGACTTCATTGTAGTGCAGATTTCTTTTGCAAGCTTGCTTGGTTGGCCAAAAAGGACCTATGGCTTTTTTCTTGAATATATTCAGGAAAAAACAAATACGCCCTTTTTGGCCAAGTGCATCATTGTCGACTTTCTGCCTCTTTTCCTATGCTTTAAATGCAATTCCAGTCTACCTCGTGAAATCGGTTTCCTGCAATTCTGCCCCGCTTTCAAGTCCTCTTGGCAGCCTTACTTCAGTATATTTTTGGACGATAGCTGTCATTTATAACTCTGCAGGTTTGTGAATTACAGTGCCCCTGAGCTCCTTTCTTCAACTCACTTTGTTGTGAGCTGGCCGCAACACCGCAGGATTGCTTCAGGCCCTAATCTGCTTCCGGCACGGCATGCTGAGCCTTTGGTTAATTCCTCTTCCTGGTGGGAAATGAGAGTTAAATTTGCCCGTCCAGACACCTCCAGCTAGTCTCTCATTGGTTCTCCCTATTCCTGTTCATCTTCCGCAGAAATTGCAAACTGGGCCAAACAGGAGGTTAAAGGCACTGACTCTCCAAGTCGGGAGAGTGTCAGTTAAGCGTCTGGAATGTTGCACCCGAGTACCAGGGGAATAGAACTGAGACATATTGGAACACGTCTCCTGATCACACGGTTGATCATACTCTGGGTTCCACATGCATGATTTTGCTGAAGGAAGAATCCCTTAAACCTGGAGAGTTGAGACCCGTGGAATGGGTACCATGCAATATGACTTCAAAGCGTCTTTGTTTGCTCACCGAACCTCTCCAATCCTATCACTGCTGTGTTTATGCCCCTGTACACACGCTTGGTTCTCTTTTGGAGACATAGCAATCCATAGGTTTTAAGATACTTACTAGTCAGGTACATTCTTAGGCGTTTAATATGGGGTGTTGAGTCCATTTCGTTGAGCAAGGAGTAGCTCTTGTCTATTCCATATTTGGCTTAAGGAACTTTATCTGTGCTCATTTCAATCTCTGGTTTTATGCAGCACCCCAACTCACCTTTCCCCTTAAGCAAGCATAAGTTGGTTTTCTAAATTTGAGACCCTGTTCTGTTTTGTAATTCAGTGCCTGTGTAGCCAAGTTTACATTCCGTGTATTAGTGATATCTTATGATGTTTCATTTTCTGTGTGACTTATTTCAGTTAGAATCATCATACCTGAATCCACTCATTATGCTGCTACGGGCATGATGACATAGGTTTCATTGCTGAGTGATATTGCATTGTACGTAAGTACCACAACTTTTTTATCCATTTTTCGCTTTCTGCGATATTGAACTTGTACCGTAAACGAGGTTCTTGTAAACAGAGCTCTCCCAAACTTTGGGGTGGCTGTGTCTTTTTGATTTTAATTTACCTAAGCTATAGGACCATAAGTGGAAGTGCCCTAGGCTCTGTTCCTCAGTTTTTTAGATGTTTCAGGAAACACCATACACTTCTCCTGAGTGGCTGTTGGCAATTTACATCCCGCCCATCAGCATAACAAGGCTCCCAGTTCTCCATGGCCTGTCCTGCCTTTCTGGATTTTACACTTTTTTCAGATGGCCCTTTTGACCGTGGGGAAGTGAGACTTCATTATAGTGCAGATTTCCTTTGCAAGCTTGCTTGGTTGGCCAAAAAGTGCGTATGCGTTTTTTCCTGAATATATTCAGGAAAAAACGCATACGTCCTTTTTGGCCAAGTGCATCATTGTCGACGTTCTGCCTCTTTTCCTATGCTTTAAATGCAATTCTAGTCTACCTCCTGAAATCGGTTTCCTGCAATTCTGCCCCGCTTTCAAGTCCTCTTGGCAGCCTTACTTCAGTATATTTTTTGACGATAGCTGTCATTTATAACTCTGCAGGGTTGTGAATTACAGTGCCCCTGAGCTCCTTTCTTCAACTCGCTTGCCTGTGAGCTGGCCGCAACACCGCAGGATTGCTTCAGGCCCTAATCATGTTCTGGCACGGCACGCTGAGCCTTTGGTTAATTCCTCTTCCTGGTGGGAAATGAGAGGTAAATTTGCCCGTCCAGACACCTCCAGCTAGTCTCTCATTGGTTCTCCCTATTCCTGTTCATCTTCCGCAGAAATTGCAAACTGGGCCAAACAGGAGGTTAAAGGCACTGACTCTCCAAGTCGGGAGAGTGTTAGTAAAGCGTCTGGAATGTTGCACCCGAGTACCAGGGGACGAGAATGGAGACATATTGGAACACGACTCCCGATCACACGGTTGATCATACTCCGGGTTCCACATGCATGATTTAGCTGAAGGAAGAATCCCTTAAACCTGGAGAGTTGAGACCCGTGGAATGGGTACCATGCAATATGACTTCAAAGGGTCTTCATTTGCTCACCGAACCTCTCCAATCCTATCACTGCTGCGTTTATGCCCCTGTACACACGCTTGATTCTCTTTCGGAGACATAGCGATCCATAGGTTTTAAGATACTTACTAGTCAGGTACATTCTTAGGCGTTTAATATGGGGTGTTGAGTCCATTTCGTTGAGCAAGGAGTAGCTCTTGTCTATTACATATTTGCCTTAAGGAACTTTATCTGTGCTCATTTCAATCTCTGGTTTTATGCAGCACCCCAACTCACCTTTCCCCTTAAGCAATCATAAGTTGGTTTTCTAAATTGGAGACCCTGTTCTGTTTTGTAATCCAGTTCTTGTGTAGCCAAGTTTACATTCCGTGTATTAGTGATATCTTATGATGTTTCTTTTTCTGTGTGACTTATTTCAGTTAGAATCATCATACCTGAATCCACTCATTATGCTGCTACGTGCCTGATGACATAGATTTCATTGCTGAGTGATATTGCATTGTACGTAAGTACCACAACTTCTTTATCCATTTTTCACTTTCTGTGATATTGAACATGTCCCGTAAACGAGTTTCTTGTAAACAGAGCCGTCCCAAACGTTGGGGTGGCTGTGTCTTTTTGATTTTAATTTCCCTAAGCTATAGGGCCATAAGTGGAAGTGCCCTAGGCTCTGTTGCTTTGTTTTTTAGATGTTTCAGGAAACACCATACACTTCTCCCAAGTGGCTGTTGGCAATATACATCCCGCCCATCAGCATAACAAGGCTCCCAGTTCTCCATGGCCTGTCCTGCCTTTCTGGATTTTACACTTTTTTCAGTGGTCCTTTTGACCGGGGGGAAGTGAGACTTCATTGTAGTGCAGATTTCCTTTGCAAGCTTGCTTGGTTGGCCAAAAAGGGCGTATGCGTTTTTTCCTGAATATATTCAGGAAAAAACGCATACGCCCTTTTTGGCCAAGTGCATCATTGTCGACGTTCTGCCTCTTTTCCTATGCTTTAAATGCAATTCCAGTCTACCTCCTGAAATCGGTTTCCTACAATTCTGCCCCGCTTTCAAGTCCTCTTGGCAGCCTTACTTCAGTATATTTTTTGACGATAGCTGTCATTTATAACTCTGCAGGGTTGTGAATTACAGTGCCCCTGAGCTCCTTTCTTCAACTCGCTTGCCTGTGAGCTGGCCGCAACACCGCAGGATTGCTTCAGGCCCTAATCATGTTCTGGCACGGCACGCTGAGCCTTTGGTTAATTCCTCTTCCTGGTGGGAAATGAGAGGTAAATTTGCCCGTCCAGACACCTCCAGCTAGTCTCTCATTGGTTCTCCCTATTCCTGTTCATCTTCCGCAGAAATTGCAAACTGGGCCAAACAGGAGGTTAAAGGCACTGACTCTCCAAGTCGGGAGAGTGTTAGTAAAGCGTCTGGAATGTTGCACCCGAGTACCAGGGGACGAGAATGGAGACATATTGGAACACGACTCCCGATCACACGGTTGATCATACTCCGGGTTCCACATGCATGATTTAGCTGAAGGAAGAATCCCTTAAACCTGGAGAGTTGAGACCCGTGGAATGGGTACCATGCAATATGACTTCAAAGGGTCTTCATTTGCTCACCGAACCTCTCCAATCCTATCACTGCTGCGTTTATGCCCCTGTACACACGCTTGATTCTCTTTCGGAGACATAGCGATCCATAGGTTTTAAGATACTTACTAGTCAGGTACATTCTTAGGCGTTTAATATGGGGTGTTGAGTCCATTTCGTTGAGCAAGGAGTAGCTCTTGTCTATTACATATTTGCCTTAAGGAACTTTATCTGTGCTCATTTCAATCTCTGGTTTTATGCAGCACCCCAACTCACCTTTCCCCTTAAGCAATCATAAGTTGGTTTTCTAAATTGGAGACCCTGTTCTGTTTTGTAATCCAGTTCTTGTGTAGCCAAGTTTACATTCCGTGTATTAGTGATATCTTATGATGTTTCTTTTTCTGTGTGACTTATTTCAGTTAGAATCATCATACCTGAATCCACTCATTATGCTGCTACGTGCCTGATGACATAGATTTCATTGCTGAGTGATATTGCATTGTACGTAAGTACCACAACTTCTTTATCCATTTTTCACTTTCTGTGATATTGAACATGTCCCGTAAACGAGTTTCTTGTAAACAGAGCCGTCCCAAACGTTGTGGTGGCTGTGTCTTTTTGATTTTAATTTCCCTAAGCTATAGGGCCATAAGTGGAAGTGCCCTAGGCTCTGTTGCTTTGTTTTTTAGATGTTTCAGGAAACACCATACACTTCTCCCAAGTGGCTGTTGGCAATATACATCCCGCCCATCAGCATAACAAGGCTCCCAGTTCTCCATGGCCTGTCCTGCCTTTCTGGATTTTACACTTTTTTCAGTGGTCCTTTTGACCGGGGGGAAGTGAGACTTCATTGTAGTGCAGATTTCCTTTGCAAGCTTGCTTGGTTGGCCAAAAAGGGCGTATGCGTTTTTTCCTGAATATATTCAGGAAAAAACGCATACGCCCTTTTTGGCCAAGTGCATCATTGTCGACGTTCTGCCTCTTTTCCTATGCTTTAAATGCAATTCCAGTCTACCTCCTGAAATCGGTTTCCTACAATTCTGCCCCGCTTTCAAGTCCTCTTGGCAGCCTTACTTCAGTATATTTTTTGACGATAGCTGTCATTTATAACTCTGCAGGGTTGTGAATTACAGTGCCCCTGAGCTCCTTTCTTCAACTCGCTTGCCTGTGAGCTGGCCGCAACACCGCAGGATTGCTTCAGGCCCTAATCATGTTCTGGCACGGCACGCTGAGCCTTTGGTTAATTCCTCTTCCTGGTGGGAAATGAGAGGTAAATTTGCCCGTCCAGACACCTCCAGCTAGTCTCTCATTGGTTCTCCCTATTCCTGTTCATCTTCCGCAGAAATTGCAAACTGGGCCAAACAGGAGGTTAAAGGCACTGACTCTCCAAGTCGGGAGAGTGTTAGTAAAGCGTCTGGAATGTTGCACCCGAGTACCAGGGGACGAGAATGGAGACATATTGGAACACGACTCCCGATCACACGGTTGATCATACTCCGGGTTCCACATGCATGATTTAGCTGAAGGAAGAATCCCTTAAACCTGGAGAGTTGAGACCCGTGGAATGGGTACCATGCAATATGACTTCAAAGGGTCTTCATTTGCTCACCGAACCTCTCCAATCCTATCACTGCTGCGTTTATGCCCCTGTACACACGCTTGATTCTCTTTCGGAGACATAGCGATCCATAGGTTTTAAGATACTTACTAGTCAGGTACATTCTTAGGCGTTTAATATGGGGTGTTGAGTCCATTTCGTTGAGCAAGGAGTAGCTCTTGTCTATTACATATTTGCCTTAAGGAACTTTATCTGTGCTCATTTCAATCTCTGGTTTTATGCAGCACCCCAACTCACCTTTCCCCTTAAGCAATCATAAGTTGGTTTTCTAAATTGGAGACCCTGTTCTGTTTTGTAATCCAGTTCTTGTGTAGCCAAGTTTACATTCCGTGTATTAGTGATATCTTATGATGTTTCTTTTTCTGTGTGACTTATTTCAGTTAGAATCATCATACCTGAATCCACTCATTATGCTGCTACGTGCCTGATGACATAGATTTCATTGCTGAGTGATATTGCATTGTACGTAAGTACCACAACTTCTTTATCCATTTTTCACTTTCTGTGATATTGAACATGTCCCGTAAACGAGTTTCTTGTAAACAGAGCCGTCCCAAACGTTGGGGTGGCTGTGTCTTTTTGATTTTAATTTCCCTAAGCTATAGGGCCATAAGTGGAAGTGCCCTAGGCTCTGTTGCTTTGTTTTTTAGATGTTTCAGGAAACACCATACACTTCTCCCAAGTGGCTGTTGGCAATATACATCCCGCCCATCAGCATAACAAGGCTCCCAGTTCTCCATGGCCTGTCCTGCCTTTCTGGATTTTACACTTTTTTCAGTGGTCCTTTTGACCGGGGGGAAGTGAGACTTCATTGTAGTGCAGATTTCCTTTGCAAGCTTGCTTGGTTGGCCAAAAAGGGCGTATGCGTTTTTTCCTGAATATATTCAGGAAAAAACGCATACGCCCTTTTTGGCCAAGTGCATCATTGTCGACGTTCTGCCTCTTTTCCTATGCTTTAAATGCAATTCCAGTCTACCTCCTGAAATCGGTTTCCTACAATTCTGCCCCGCTTTCAAGTCCTCTTGGCAGCCTTACTTCAGTATATTTTTGGACGATAGCTGTCATTTATAACTCTGCAGGTTTGTGAATTACAGTGCCCCTGAGCTCCTTTCTTCAACTCGCTTTCTTGTGAGCTGGCCGCAACACCGCAGGATTGCTTCAGGCCCTAATCTGGTTCTGGCATGGCACGCTGAGCCTTTGGTTAATTCCTCTTCCTGGTGGGAAATGAGAGTTAAATTTGCCCGTCCAGAAACCTCCAGCTAGTCTCTCATTGGTTCTCCCTATTCCTGTTCATCTTCCACAGAAATTGCAAACTGGGCCAAACAGGAGGTTAAACGCACTGACTCTCCAAGTCGGGAGAGTGTTAGTAAAGCGTCTGGAATGTTGCACCCGAGTACAAGGGGATGAGAACTGAGACATTGGAACACGTCTCCCGATCACATGGTTGATCATACTCTGGGTTCCACATGCATGTTTTAGCTGAAGGAAGAATCCCTTAAACCTGGAGAGTTGAGACCCGTGGAATGGGTACCATGCAATATGACTTCAAAGGGTCTTCATTTTCTCACCGAACCTCTCCAATCCTATCACTGCTGCGTTTATGCCCCTGTACACACGCTTGATTCTCTTTCGGAGACATAGCGATCCATAGGTTTTAAGATACTTACTAGTCAGGTACATTCTTAGGCGTTTAATATGGGGTGTTGAGTCCATTTCGTTGAGCAAGGAGTAGCTCTTGTCTATTACATATTTGGCTTAAGGAACTTTATCTGTGCTCATTTCAATCTCTGGTTTTATGCAGCACCCCAACTCACCTTTCCCCTTAAGCAATCATAAGTTGGTTTTCTAAATTGGAGACCCTGTTCTCTTTGTAATCCATTTCCTGTGTAGCCAAGTTTACATTCCGTGTATTAGTGATATCTTATGATGTTTCTTTTCCTGTGTGACTTATTTCAGTTAGAATCATCATACCTGAATCCACTCATTATGCTGCTACGGGCCTGATGACATAGATTTCATTGCTGAGTGATATTGCATTGTACCTAAGTACCACAACTTCTTTATCCATTTTTCACTTTCTGTGATATTGAACTTGTCCCGTAAACGAGTTTCTTGTAAACAGAGCCGTCCCAAACGTTGGGGTGGCTGTGTCTTTTTGATTTTAATTTCCCTAAGCTATAGGGCCATAAGTGGAAGTGCCCTAGGCTCTGTTGCTTTGTTTTTTAGATGTTTCAGGAAACACCATACACTTCTCCCAAGTGGCTGTTGGCAATATACATCCCGCCCATCAGCATAACAAGGCTCCCAGTTCTCCATGGCCTGTCCTGCCTTTCTGGATTTTACACTTTTTTCAGTGTTCCTTTTGACCGGGGGGAAGTGAGACTTCATTGTAGTGCAGATTTCCTTTGCAAGCTTGCTTGGTTGGCCAAAAAGGGCGTATGCGTTTTTTCTTGAATATATTCAGGAAAAAACGCATACGCACTTTTTGGCCAAGTGCATCATTGTCGATGTTCTGCCTCTTTTCCTATGCTTTAAGTGCAATTCCAGTCTACCTCCTGAAATCGGTTTCCTGCAATTTTGCCCAACTTTCAAGTCCTCTTGAAAGCCTTACTTCAGTATATTTTTGGACGATAGCTGTCATTTATAACTCTGCAGGTTTGTGAATTACAGTGCCCCTGAGCTCCTTTCTTCAACTCGCTTTCTTGTGAGCTGGCCGCAACACCGCCGGATTGCTTCAGGCCCTAATCTGCTTCCGGCACGGCACGCTGATCCTTTGGTTAATTCCTCTTCCTGGTGGGAAATGAGAGTTAAATTTGCCCGTCCAGAAACCTCCAGCTAGTCTCTCATTGGTTCTCCCTATTCCTGTTCATCTTCCGCAGAAATTGCAAACTGCGCCAAACAGGAGTTTAAAGGCACTGACTCTCCAAGTCGGGAGAGTGTTAGTAAAGCGTCTGGAATGTTGCACCCAAGTACCAGGGGATGAGAACTGAGACATTTGAACACGTCTCCCGATCACACGGTTGATCATACTGTGGGTTCCACATGCATGTTTTAGCTGAAGGAAGAATCCCTTAAACCTGGAGAGTTGAGACCCGTGGAATGGGTACCATGCAATATGACTTCAAAGGGTCTTCATTTTCTCACCGAACCTCTCCAATCCTATCACTGCTGCATTTATGCCCCTGTACACACGCTTGATTCTCTTTCGGAGACATAGCAATCCATAGGATTTAAGATACTTACTAGTCAGGTACATTCTCAGGCGTTTAATATGGGGTGTTGAGTCCATTTCGTTGAGCAAGGAGTAGCTCTTGTCTATTCCATATTTGGCTTAAGGAACTTTATCTGTGCTCATTTCAATCTCTGGTTTTATGCAGCACCCCAACTCACCTTTCCCCTTAAGCAAGCATAAGTTGGTTTTCTAAATTTGAGACCCTGTTCTGTTTTGTAATCCAGTTCCTGTGTAGCCAAGTTTACATTCCGTGTATTAGTGATATCTTATGATGTTTCTTTTTCTGTGTGACTTATTTCAGTTAGAATCATCATACCTGAATCCACTCATTATGCTGCTACGGGCCTCATGACATAGATTTCATTGCTGAGTGATATTGTATTGTACGTAAGTACCACAACTTCTTTATCCATTTTTCACTTTCTGCGATATTGCACTTGTACCATAAACGAGGTTCTTGTAAACAGAGCCATCCGAAACATTTGGGTGGCTGTGTCTTTTTGATTTTAATTTCCCTAAGCTATAGGACCATAAGTGGAAGTGCCCTAGGCTCTGTTCATCTGTTTTTTAGATGTTTCAGGAAACACCATACACTTCTCCCGAGTGGCTGTTGGCAATTTACATCCCGCCCATCAGCATAACAGGGCTCCCAGTTCTCCATGGCCTGTCCTGCCTTTCTGGATTTTACACTTCTTTCAGTGGCCCTTTTGACCGGGGAGAAGTGAGACTTCATTGTAGTGCAGATTTCTTTTGCAAGCTTGCTTGGTTGGCCAAAAAGGACCTATGCCTTTTTTCCTGAATATATTCAGGAAAAAACAAATACGCCCTTTTTGGCCAAGTGCATCATTGTCGACTTTCTGCCTCTTTTCCTATGCTTTAAATGCAATTCCAGTCTACCTCCTGAAATCGGTTTCCTGCAATTCTGCCCCGCTTTCAAGTCCTCTTGGCAGCCTTACTTCAGTATATTTTTGGATGATAGCTGTCATTTATAACTCTGCAGGTTTGTGAATTACAGTGCCCCTGAGCTCCTTTCTTCAACTCACATTCTTGTGAGCTGGCCGCAACACCGCAGGATTGCTTCAGGCCCTAATCTGCTTCCGGCACGGCATGCTGAGCCTTTGGTTAATTCCTCTTCCTGGTGGGAAATGAGAGTTAAATTTGCCCGTCCAGACACCTCCAGCTAGTCTCTCATTGGTTCTCCCTATTCCTGTTCATCTTCCGCAGAAATTGCAAACTGGGCCAAACAGGAGGTTAAAGGCACTGACTCTCCAAGTCGGGAGAGTGTCAGTTAAGCGTCTGGAATGTTGCACCCGAGTACCAGGGGAATAGAACTGAGACATATTGGAACACGTCTCCCGATCACACGGTTGATCATACTCTGGGTTCCACATGCATGATTTTGCTGAAGGAAGAATCCCTTAAACCTGGAGAGTTGAGACCCGTGGAATGGGTACCATGCAATATGACTTCAAAGGGTCTTCATTTGCTCACCGAACCTCTCCAATCCTATCACTGCTGCGTTTATGCCCCTGTACACATGCTTGATTCTCTTTCGGAGACATAGCAATCCATAGGTTTTAAGATAATTAGTAGTCAGGTACATTCTTAGGCGTTTAATATGGGGTGTTGAGTCCATTTCGTTGAGCAAGGAGTAGCTCTTGTCTATTACATATTTGGCTTAAGGAACTTTATCTGTGCTCATTTCAATCTCTGGTTTTATGCAGCACCCCAACTCACCTTTCCCCTTAAGCAAGCATAAGTTGGTTTTCTAAATTTGAGACCCTGTTCTGTTTTGTAATTCAGTTCCTGTGTAGCCAAGTTTACATTCCGTGTATTAGTGATATCTTATGATGTTTCTTTTTCTGTGTGACTTATTTCAGTTAGAATCATCATACCTGAATCCACTCATTATGCTGCTACGGGCCTGATGACATAGGTTTCATTGCTGAGTGATGTTGCATTGTACGTAAGTACCACAACTTCTTTATCCATTTTTCACTTTCTGTGATATTGAACTTGTCCCGTAAACGAGTTTCTTGTAAACAGAGCCGTCCCAAACGTTGGGGTGGCTGTGTCTTTTTGATTTTAATTTCCCTAAGCTATAGGGCCATAAGTGGAATTGCCCTAGGCTCTGTTCCTCCGTTTTTTAGATGTTTCAGGAAACACCATACACTTCTCCCGAGTGGCTGTTGACAATTTACATCCCGCCCATCAGCATAACAAGGCTCCCAATTCTCCATGGCCTGTCCTGCCTTTCTGGATTTTACACTTTTTTCAGATGGCCGTTTTGACTGGGGGGAAGTGAGACTTCATTGTAGTGCAGATTTCCTTTGCAAGCTTCCTTGGTTGGCCAAAAAGGGCGTATGCGTTTTTTCCTGAATATATTCAGGAAAAAACGCATACGCCCTTTTTGGCCAAGTGCATCATTGTCGACATTCTGCCTCTTTTCCTATGCTTTAAATGCAATTCCAGTCTACCTCCTGAAATCGGTTTCGTGCAATTCTGCCCCACTTTCAATTCCTCTTGGCAGCCTTACTTCAGTATATTTTTGGACGATAGCTGTCATTTATAACTCTGCAGGTTGTGAATTACAGTGCCCCTGAGCTCCTTTCTTCAACTCGCTTTCTTGTGAGCTGGCCGCAACACCGCAGGATTGCTTCAGGCCCTAATCTGGTTCCGGCACGGCACGCTGAGCCTTTGCTTAATTCCTCTTCCTGTTGGGAAATGAGAGTTAAATTTGCCCGTTCAGAAACCTCCAGCTAGTCTCTCATTGGTTCTCCCTATTCCTGTTCATCTTCCGCAGAAATTGCAAACTGGGCCAAACAGGAGGTTAAAGGCACTGACTCTCCAACTCGGGATAGTGTTAGTAAAGCGTCTGGAATGTTGCACCCGAGTACCAGGGGACGAGAACTGAGACATTGGAACACGTCTCCCGATCACACGGTTGATCATACTGTGGGTTCCACATGCATGTTTTAGCTGAAGGAAGAATCCCTTAAACCTGGAGAGTTGAGACCCATGGAATGGGTACCATGCTGTATGACTTCAAAGGGTCTTCATTTTCTCACGGAACCTCTCCAATCCTATCACTGCTGCATTTATGCCCCTGTACACACGCTTGATTCTCTTTTGGAGACATAGCAATCCATAAGTTTTAAGACACTTACTAGTCAGGTACATTCTCAGGCGTTTAATATGGGGTGTTGAGTCCATTTCGTTGAGCAAGGAGTAGCTCTTGTGTATTCCATATTTGGCTTAAGGAACTTTATCTGTGCTCATTTCAATCTCTGGTTTTATGCAGCACCCCAACTCACCTTTCCCCTTAAGCAAGCATAAGTTGGTTTTCTAAATTTGAGACCCTGTTCTGTTTTGTAATCCAGTTCCTGTGTAGCCAAGTTTACATTCCGTGTATTAGTGATATCTTATGATGTTTCTTTTTCTGTGTGACTTATTTCAGTTAGAATCATCATACCTGAATCCACTCATTATGCTGCAACGGGCCTGATGACATAGATTTCATTGCTGAGTGATATTGTATTGTACGTAAGTACCACAACTTCTTTATCCATTTTTCACTTTCTGCGATATTGAACTTGTACCATAAACGAGGTTCTTGTAAACAGAGCCATCCGAAACTTTTGGGTGGCTGTGTCTTTTTGATTTTAATTTCCCTAAACTATAGGACCATAAGCGGAATTGACCTAGGCTCTGTTGCTTTGTTTTTTAGATGTTTCAGGAAACACCATACACTTCTCCCGAGTGGCTGTTGGCAATTTACATCCCGCCCATCAGCATAACAAGGCTCCCAGTTCTCCATGGCCTGTCCTGCCTTTCTGGATTTTACACTTTTTTCAGATGGCCCTTTTGACTGGGGGGAAGTGAGACTTCATTGTAGTGCAGATTTCCTTTGCAAGCTTGCTTGGTTGGCCAAAAAGGGCGTATGCTTTTTTTCCTGAATATATTCAGGAAAAAAAGCATACGCCCTTTTTGGCCAAGTGCATCATTGTGGATGTTCTGCCTCTTTTCCTATGCTTTAAATGCAATTCCAGTCCACCTCCAGAAATCGGTTTCCTGCAATTCTGCCCCACTTTCAAGTCCTCTTGGCAGCCTTACTTCAGTATATTTTTGGACGATAGCTGTCATTTATAACTCTGCAGGTTTGTGAATTACAGTGCCCCTGAGCTCCTTTCTTCAACTCGCTTTCTTGTGAGCTGGCCGCAACACCGCAGGATTGCTTCAGGCCCTGATCTGGTTCCCGCAGGGCATGCTGAGCCTTTGGTTAATTTCTCTTCCTGGTGGGAAATGAGAGTTAAATTTGCCCGTCCAGACACCTCCAGCTAGTCTCTCATTGGTCCTCCTTATCCCTGTTCATCTTCCGCAGAAATTGCAAACTGGGTCAAACAGGAGGTTAAAGGCACTGACTCTCCAAGTCGGGAGAGTGTTAGTAAAGCGTGTGGAATGTTGCACCCGAGTACCAGGGGACGAGAACTGAGACATATTGGAACACGTCTCCCGATCACACGGTTGATCATACTCTGGGTTCCACATGCATGATTTAGCTGAAGGAAGAATCCCTTAAACCTGGAGAGTTGAGACCCGTGGAATGGGTACCATGCAATATGACTTCAAAGGGTCTTTGTTTGCTCACCGAACCTCTCCAATCCTATCACTGCTGCGTTTATGCCCCGGTACACATGCTTGATTCTGTTTCAGAGATATAGCAATCCATAGGTTTTAAGATACTTACTAGTCAGGTACATTCTTAGACGTTTAACATGGGGTATTGAGTCCATTTCGTTGAACAAGGAGTAGCTCTTGTCTATTACATATTTCGCTTAAGGAACTTTATCTGTGCTCATTTCAATCTCTGGTTTTATGCAGCACCCCAACTCACCTTTCCCCTTAAGCAAGCATAAGTTGGTTTTCTAAATTTCAGACCCTGTTTTGTTTTGTAATTCAGTTCCTGTGTAGCAAGTTTACATTCCGTGTATTAGTGATATCTTATGATGTTTCTTTTTCTGTGTGACTTATCTCAGTTAGAATCATCATACCTGAATCCACTCATTATGCTGCTACGGGCCTGATGACGTAGATTTCATTGCTGAGTGATATTGCATTGTACGTAAGTACCAAAACTTCTTTATCCATTTTTCGCTTTCTGCGATATTGAACTTGTTCTGTAAACGAGGTTCTTGTAAACAGAGCCGTCCCAAACTTTGATGTGGCTGTGCCTATTTGATTTTAATTTCCCTAAGCTATAGGACCATAAGTGGAAGTGCCCTAGGCTCTGTTCCTCTGTTTTTTAGATGTTTCAGGAAGCACCATACACTTCTCCCCAGTGGCTGTTGGCAATTTACATCACGCCCATCAGCATAACAAGGCTCCCAGTTCTCCATGGCCTGTCCTGCCTTTCTGGATTTTACAATTTTTTCAGATGGCCCTTTTGACCGGGGGGAAGTGAGACTTCATTGCAGTGCAGATTTCCTTTGCAAGCTTGCTTGGTTGGCCAAAAAGGGCGTATGCGTTTTTTCCTGAATATATTCAGGAAGAAACACATACGCCCTTTTTGGCCAAGTGCATCATTGTGGACGTTCTGCCTCTTTTCCTATGCTTTAAATGCAATTCCAGTCTACCTCCTGAAATCGGTTTCCTGCAATTCTGTCCTGCATTCAAGTCCTCTTGGCAGCCTTACTTCAGTATATTTTTGGATGATAGGTGTCATTTATAACTCTGCAGATTTGTGAATTACAGTGCCCCTGAGCTCCTTTCTTCAACTCGCTTTCTTGTGAGCTGGCCGCAACACCGCAGGATTGCTTCAGGTCCTAATCTGGTTCCGGCACGGCACACTGAGCCTTTGGTTAATTCCTCTTCCTGGTGGGAAATGAGAGTTAAATTTCCCCGTCCAGACACCTCCAGCTAGTCTCTCATTGGTTCTCCCTATTCCTGTTCATCTTCCGCAGAAATTGCAAACTGGGCCAAACAGGAGGTTAAAGGCACTGACTCTCCAAGTCGGGAGAGTGTTAGTAAAGCATCTGGAATGTTGCACCCGTTTACCAGGGGAGGAAAACTGAGACATATTTGAACACGTCTCCCGATCACACTGTTGATCATACTCTGGGTTCCACATGCATGTTTTAGCTGAAGGAAGAATCCCTTAAACCTGGAGAGTTGAGACCCGTGGAATGGGTACCATTCAATATGACTTCAAAGGGTCTTCGTTTGCTCACCGAACCTCTCCAATCCTATCACTGCTGCGTTTATGCCCCTCTACACATGCTTGATTCTCTTTCAGAGACATAGCAATCCATAGATTTTAAGATATTACTAGTCAGGTACATTCTTAGGCGTTTAATATGGGGTTTTGTGTCCATTTCGTTGAGCAAGGAGTAGCTCTTGTCTATTACATATTTGGCTTAAGGAACTTTATTTGTGCTCATTTCAATCTCTGGTTTTATGCAGCACCCCAACTCACCTTTCCCCTTAAGCAAGCATAAGTTGATTTTCTAAATTTGGGACCATGTTCTGTTTTTAAATTCAGTTCCTGTGTAGCCAAGTTTACATTCCATGTATTAGTGATATCTTATGATGTTTCTTTTTCTGTGTGACTTATTTCAGTTAGAATCATCATACCTGAATCCACTCATTATGCTGCTATGGGCCTGATGACATAGATTTCATTGCTGAGTGATATTGCATTGTACGTAAGTACCACAACTTCTTTATCCATTTTTCACTTTCTGCGATACTGAACTTGTACCATAAACAAGGTTCTTGTAACCAGAGTTGTCGCAAACATTGCCGTGGCTGTGTCTTTTTGATTTTAATTTCCCTAAGCTATAGGACCATAAGTGGAAGTGCCCTAGGCTCTGTTGCTTTGTTTATTAGATGTTTCAGGAAACACCACACACTTCTCCCCAGTGGCTGTTGGCAATTTACATCCCACCCACCAGCATAACAAGGCTCCCAGTTCTCCATGGACTGTCCTGCCTTTCTGGATTTTACACTTTTTTCAGATGGCCCTTTTGACCGGGGGAAAGTGAGACTTCATTGTAGTGCAGATTTCCTTTGCAAGCTTGCTTGGTTGGCCAAAAAGGGCGTATGCGTTTTTTCCTGAATATATTCAGGAAAAAACGCATACGCCCTTTTTGGCCAAGTGCATCATTGTCCACCTTCTGCCTCTTTTCCTATGCTTTAAATGCAATTCCAGTCTACCTCCTGAAATGGGTTTCCTGCAATTCTGCCCCGCTTTCAAGTCCTCTTGTCAGCCTTACTTCAGTATATTTTTGGATGATAGCTGTCATTTATAACTCTGCAGGTTTGTGAATTACAGTGCCCCTGAGCTCCTTTCTTCAACTCGCTTTCTTGTGAGCTGGCCGCAACACCGCAGGATTGCTTCAGGCCCTAATCTGGTTCCGGCATGGCACGCTGAGCCTTTGGTTAATTCCTCTTCCTGGTTGGAAATGAGAGTTAAATTTTCCCGTCCAAACACCTCCAGCTAGTCTCTCATTGGTTCTCCCTATTCCTGTTCATCTTCCGCGGAATTTGAAAACTGGGCCAAACAGGAGGTTAAAGGCACTGACTCTCCATGTCGGGAGAGTGTTAGTAAAGCATCTGGAATGTTGCACCCGAGTACCAGGGGACGAGAACTGAGACATATTTCAACACGTCTCCCGATCACACGGTTGATCATACTCTGGGTTCCACATGCATGTTTTAGCTGAAGGAAGAATCCCTTAAACCTGGAGAGTTGAGACCCGTGGAATGGGTACCATGCAATATGACTTCAAAGGGTCTTCATTTGCTCACCAAAACTCTC
Source organism: Orcinus orca (assembly GCF_937001465.1). NCBI lineage: Eukaryota > Metazoa > Chordata > Mammalia > Artiodactyla > Delphinidae > Orcinus > Orcinus orca. Next base: position 510,628 of record NW_026043824.1, on the reverse strand, counting down.
CAATCCTATCACTGCTGCGTTTATGCCCATGTACTCACGATTGATTCACTTTCAGAGACATAGCAATCCATAGGTTTTAAGATACTTACTAGTCAGATACATTCTTAGGCGTTTAATATGGGGTGTTGAGTCCATTTCGTTGAGCAAGGAGTAGCTCTTGTCTATTTCATATTTGGCTTAAGGAACTTTATCTGTGCTCATTTCAATCTCTGGTTTTATGCAGCACCCCAACTCACCTTTCCCCTTAAGCAAGCATAAGTTGGTTTTCTAAATTTGAGACTCTGTTCTGTTTTGTAATCCAGTTCCTGTGTAGCCAAGTTTACATTCCGTGTATTAGTGATATCTTATGATGTTTCTTATTCTGTGTTACTTATTTCAGTTAGAATCATCATACCTGAATCCACTCTATGCTGGTACGGGCCTGATGACATAGATTTCATTGCTGAGTGATATTGCATTGTACGTAAGTACCACAACTTCTTTATCCATTTTCCACTTTCTGCGATACTGAACTTGTACCATAAACAAGGTTCTTGTACCATAAACAATGTTCTTGTAACCAGAGCTGTCGCAAACTTTGCCGTGGCTGTGTCTTTTTGATTTTAATTTCCCTAAGCTATAGGACCATAAGTGGAAGTGCCCTAGGCTCTGTTGCTTTGTTTTTTAGATGTTTCAGGAAACACCACACACTTCTCCCCAGTGGCTGTTGGCAATTTACATCCCACCCACCAGCATAACAAGGCTCCCAGTTCTCCATGGCCTGTCCTGCCTTTCTGGATTTTACACTTTTTTCAGATGGCCCTTTTGACCGGAGGGAAGTGAGACTTCATTGTAGTGCAGATTTCCTTTGCCAGCTTGCTTGGTTGGCCAAAAAGGGCGTACACGTTTTTTTCCTGAATATATTCAGGAAAAAACACGTACGCCCTTTTTGGCCAAGTGCATCATTGTCGACGTTCTGCCTCTTTTCCTATGCTTTAAATGCAATTCCAGTCTACATCCTGAAATCGGATTCTTGCAATTCTGCCCCGCTTTGAAGTCATCTTGGCAGCCTTACTTCAGTATATTTTTGGACGATAGCTGTCATTTATAACTCTGCAGTTTTGTGATTACAGTGCCTCTGAGCTCCTTTCTTCAACTCGCTTTCTTGTGAGCTGGCCGCAACACCGCAGGATTGCTTCAGGCCCTAATCTGATTCCGGCACGGCACGCTCAGCCTTTTGTTAATTTCTCTTCCTGGTGGGAAATGAGAGTTAAATTTGCCCGTCCAGACACTTCCAGCTAGTCTCTCATTGGTCCTCCCTATTCCGGTTCATCTTCCGCAGAAACTGCAAACTGGACCAATCAGGAGGTTAAAGGCACTGACTCTCCAAGTCGGGAGAGTGTTATTAAAGCGTCTGGAATGTTGCACCCGAGTACCAGGGGACGAGAACTGAGACATATTTGAACACGTCTCCCGATCACACAGTTGATCATACTCTGGGCTCCACATGCATGTTTTAGCTGAAGGAAAAATCCCTTAAACCAGGAGAGTTGAGACCCGTGGAATGGGTACCATGCAATATGACTTCAAAGGGTCTTCATTTGCTCACCGAACCTCTCCAATCCTATCACTGCTGTGTTTATGCCCCTGTACACACGCTTGATTCTCTTTTGGAGACATAGCAATCCATAGGTTTTAAGATACTTACTAGTCAGGTACATTCTTAGATGTTTAATATGGGATGTTGAGTCCATTTTGTTGAGCAAAGGAGTAGCTCTTGTCTATTACATATTTCGCTTCAGGAACTTTATCTGTGCTCATTTCAATCTCTGGTTTTATGCAGCACCCCAACTCACCTTTCCCCTTAAGCAAGCATAAGTTGGTTTTCTAAATTTGAGACCCTGTTCTGTTTTGTAATCCAGTTCCTGTGTAGCCAAGTTTACATTCCGTGTATTAGTGATATCTTATGATGTTTCTTTTTCTGTGTGGCTTATTTCAGTTAGAATCATCATACCTGAATCCACTCATTATGCTGCTATGGGCCTGATGACATAGATGTCATTGCTGAGTGATATTGCATTGTATGTAAGTACCACAACTTCTTTATCCATTTTTTGCTTTCTGCGATATTGAACTTGTACCGTAAACGAGGTTCTTGTAAACAGAGCCGTCCCAAACTTTGGGGTGGCTGTGTCTTTTGGATTTTAATTTCCCTAAGCTATAGGACCATAAGTGGAAGTGCCCTAGGCTCTGTTGCTTTGTTTTTTAGATGTTTCAGGAAACACCATACACTTCTCCCAAGTGGCTGTTGGCAATTTACATCCCGCCCATCAGCATAACAAGGCTCCCAGTTCTCCATGGCCTGTCCTGCCTTTCTGGATTTTACACTTTTTTCAGATGGCCCTTTTGACCGGGGGGAAGTGAGATTTCATTGTAGTGCAGATTTCCTTTGCAAGCTTGCTTGGTTGGGCAAAAAGTGCGTATGCGTTTTTTCCTGAATATATTCAGGAAAAAACGCATACGCCCTTTTTGGCCAAGTGCATCATTGTGGACGTTCTGCCTCTTTTCCTATGCTTTAAATGCAATTCCAGTCTACCTCCTGAAATTGGTTTCCTGCAATTCTGCCCCGCTTTCAAGTCCTCTTAGCAGCCTTACTTCAGTATATTTTTGGACGAGAGCTGTCATTTATAACTCTGTAGGTATGTGAATTACAGTGCCCCTGAGCTCCTTTCTTCAACTCGCTTTCTTGTGAGCTGGCCGCAACACCGCAGGATTGCTTCAGGCCCTAATCTGGTTCCAGCACGGCACGCTGAGCCTTTGGTTAATTCCTCTTCCTGGTGGGAAATGAGAGTTAAATTTGCCCGTCCAGGCAGCTCCAGCTAGTCTCTCATCGGTTCTCCCTATTCCTATTCATCTTCCACAGAAATTGCAAACTGGGCTAAACAAGAGGTTAAAGGCACTGACTCTCCAAGTCGGGAGAGTGTTAGTAAAGCATCTGGAATGTTGCACCCGAGTACCAGGGGAGGAAAACTGAGACATATTTGAACACGTCTCCCGATCACACGGTTGATCATACTCTGGGTTCCACATGCATGTTTTAGCTGAAGGAAGAATCCCTTAAACCTGGAGAGTTGAGACCCGTGGAATGGGTACCATGCAATATGATTTCAAAGGGTCTTCATTTGCTCACCGAACCTCTCCAATCCTATCACTGCTGTGTTTATGCCCCTGTACACACGCTTGATTCTCTTTCGGAGACATAGCAATCCATAGGTTTTAAGATACTTACTAGTCAGGTACATTCTTAGGCGTTTAATATGGGGTGTTGAGTCCATTTTGTTGAGCAAGGAGTAGCTGTTGTCTATTACGTATTTGGCTTAAGGAACTTTATCTGTGTTCATTTCAATCTCTGGTTTTATGCAGCACCCCAACTCACCTTTCCCCTTAAGCAAGCATAAGTTGATTTTCTAAATTTGAGACCCTGTTCTGTTTTGTAATCGAGTTCCCGTGTAGCCAAGTTTACATTCCGTGTATTAGTGATATCTTATGATGTTTCTTTTTCTGTGTGACTTATTTCAGTTAGAATCATCATACCTGAATCCACTCATTATGCTGCTATGGGCCTGATGACATAGATTTCATTGCTGAGGGATATTGCATTGTACGTAAGTACCACAACTTCTTTATCAAGTTTTCACTTTCTGCGATATTGAACTTGCACCGTAAACGAGGTTCTTGTAAACAGAGCCGTCCCAAACATTGGGGTCGCTGTGTCTTTTTGATTTTAATTTCCCTAAGCTATAGGACCATAAGTGGAACTGCCCTAGGCTCTGTTGCTTTGTTTTTTAGATATTTCAGGAAACACCATACACTTCTCCTGAGTGCCTGTTGGCAATTTTCATCACGCCCATCACCATAACAAGGCTCCCAGTTCTCCATGGCCTGTCTTGCCTTTCTGGATTTTACACTTTTTTCAGATGGCCCTCTTGACCAGGGGTAAGTGAGACTTCATTGTAGTGCAGATTTCCTTTGCAAGCTTGCTTGGTTGGCCAAAAAGGGCGTATGCGCTTTTTCCTGAATATATTCAGGAAAAAACGCATATGCCCTTTTTGGCCAAGTGCATCATTGTCAACGTTCTGCCTCTTTTCCTATGTTTTAAATGCAATTCCAGTCTACCTCCTGAAATCGGTTTCCTGCAATTCTGCCCCGCTTTCAAGTCCTCTTGGCAGCCTTACTTCAGTATATTTTTGGACGATAGCTGTCATTTATAACTCTGCAGGTTTGTGAATTACAGTGCCCCTGAGCTCCTTTCTTCAACTCGCTTTCTTGTGAGCTGGCCGCAACACCGCAGGATTGCTTCAGGCCCTAATCTTGTTCCGGCACGGCACGCTGTGCCTTTGGTTAATTCCTCTTCCTGGTGGGAAATGAGAGTTAAATTTGCCCGTCCAGACACCTCCAGCTAGTCTCTCATTGGTTCTCCCTATTCCTGTTCATCTTCCGCAGAAATTGCAAACTGGGCCAAACAGGAGGTTAAAGGCACTGACTCTCCAAGTCGGGAGAGTGTTAGTAAAGCATCTGGAATGTTGCACCCAAGTACCAGGGGAGGAAAACTGAGACATATTTGAACAAGTCTCCCGATCACACGGTTGATCATACTCTGGGTTCCACATGCATGTTTTAGCTGAAGGAAGAATCCCTTAAACCTGGAGAGTTGAGACCCGTGGAATGGGTACCATTCAATATGACTTCAAAGGGTCTTCGTTTGCTCACCGAACCTCTCCAATCCTATCACTGCTGCGTTTATGCCCCTCTACACATGCTTGATTCTCTTTCGGAGACATAGCAATCCATAGATTTTAAGATATTACTAGTCAGGTACATTCTTAGGCGTTTAATATGGGGTTTTGAGTCCATTTCGTTGAGCAAGGAGTAGCTCTTGTCTATTACATATTTGGCTTAAGGAACTTTATTTGTGCTCATTTCAATCTCTGGTTTTATGCAGCACCCCAACTCACCTTTCCCCTTAAGCAAGCATAAGTTGATTTTCTAAATTTGGGACCATGTTCTGTTTTGAAATTCAGTTCCTGTGTAGCCAAGTTTACATTCCGTGTATTAGTGATATCTTATGATGTTTCTTTTTCTGTGTGACTTATTTCAGTTAGAATCATCATACCTGAATGCACTCATTATGCTGCTATGGGCCTGATGACATAGATGTCATTGCTGAGTGATATTGCATTGTACGTAAGTACCACAACTTCTTTATCCATTTTTCGCTTTATGCGATATTGAACTTGTGCCGTAAACGAGTTTCTTGTAAACAGAGCCATCCCAAACTTTGGGGTGGCTGTGTCTTTTTGATTTTAATTTCCCTAAGCTATAGGACCATAAGTGGAAGTGCCCTAGGCTCTGTTGCTTTGTTTTTTAGATGTTTCAGGAAACACCATACACTTCTCCCGAGTGGCTGTTGGCAATTTACATCCCGCCCATCAGCATAACAAGGCTCCCAGTTCTCCATGGCCTGTCCTGCCTTTCTGGATTTTACACTTTTTTCAGATGGCCCTTGTGACCGGGGAGAAGTGAGACTTCATTGTAGTGCAGATTTCCTTTGCAAGCTTGCTTGGTTGGCCAAAAAGGGCGTATGCGTTTTTTCCTGAATATATTCAGGAAAAAACGCATACGCCCTTTTTGGCCAAGTGCATCATTGTCGACCTTCTCCCTCTTTTCCTATGCTTTAAATGCAATTCCAGTCTACCTCCTGAAATCGGTTTCCTGCAATTCTGCCCGGCTTTCAAGTCCTCTTGGCAGCCTTACTTCAGTATAATTTTGGATGATAGCTGTCATTTATAACTCTGCAGATTTGTGAATTACAGTGCCCCTGAGCTCCTTTCTTCAACTCGCTTTCTTGTGAGCTGGCCGCAACACCACAGGATTGCTTCAGGCCCTAATCTGGTTCCGGCATGGCACGCTGAGCCTTTGGTTAATTCGTCTTCTTGGTGGGAAATGAGAGTTAAATTTTCCCGTCCAGACACCTCCAGCTAGTCTCTCATTGGTTCTCCCTATTCCTGTTCATCTTCCGCGGAATTTGCAAACTGGGCCAAACAGGAGGTTAAAGGCACTGACTCTCCAAGTCGGGAGAGTGTTCGTAAAGCGTCTGGAATGTTGCACCCGAGTACCAGGAGACGAGACTGAGACATATTGGAACACGTCTCCCGATCACACGGTTGATCATACTCTGGGTTCCACATGCATGTTTTAGCTGAAGGAAGAATCCCTTAAACCTGGAGAGTTGAGACCCGTGGAATGGGTACCATGCAATATGACTTCAAAGGGTCTTCATTTGCTCACCAAAACTCTCCAATCCTATCACTGCTGCGTTTTTGCCCCTGTACTCACGATTGATTCACTTTCAGAGACATAGCAATCCATAGGTTTTAAGATACTTACTAGTCAGGTACATTATTAGGCGTTTAATATGGGGTTTTGAGTCCATTTTGTTGAGCAAGGAGTAGCTCTTGTCTATTCCATATTTGGCTTAAGGAACTTTATCTGTGCTCATTTCAATCTCTGGTTTTATGCAGCACCCCAACTCACCTTTCCCCTTAAGCAAGCATAAGTTGGTTTTCTAAATTTGAGACTCTGTTCTGTTTTGTAATCCAGTTCCTGTGTAGCCAAGTTTACATTCCGTGTATTAGTGATATCTTATGATGTTTCTTATTCTGTGTGACTTATTTCAGTTAGAATCATCATACCTGAATCCACTCTATGCTGCTACGGGCCTGATGACATAGATTTCATTGCTGAGTGATATTGCATTGTACGTAAGTACCACAACTTCTTTATCCATTTTTCACTTTCTGTGATATTGAACTTGTAGCGTAAACGAGGTTCTTGTAAACAGAGCCGTCCCAAACATTGGGGTGGCTGTGTCTTTTTGATTTTAATTTCCCTAAGCTGCAGGACCATAAGTGGAAGTGCCCTAGGCTCTGTTGCTTTGTTTTAGATGTTCCAGGAAACACCATACACTTCTCCTGATTGGCTGTTGGCAAGTTACATCCCGCCCATCAGCATAACAAGGCTCCCAGTTCTCTATGGCCTGTCCTGCCTTTCTGGATTTTACACTTTTTTCAGATGGCCCTTTTGACTGGGGGGAAGTGAGACTTCATTGTAGTGCAGATTTCCTTTGCAAGCTTGCTTGGTTGGCCAAAAAGGTCGTATGCACTTTTTCCTGAATATATTCAGGAAAAAAAGCATACGCCCTTTTTGGCCAAGTGCATCATTGTCGACGTTCTGCCTCTTTTCCTATGCTTTAAATGCAATTCCAGTCTACATCCTGAAATTGGATTCTTGCAATTCTGCCCCGCTTTCAAGTCCTCTTGGCAGCCTTACTTCAGTATATTTTTGGACGATAGCTGTCATTTATAACTCTGCAGGTTTATGAATTACAGTACCCCTGAGCTCCTTTCTTCAACTCGCTTTCTTGTGAGCTGGCCGCAACACCGCAGGATTGCTTCAGGCCCTAATCTGATTCTGGCACGGCACGCTGAGCCTTTTGTTAATTTCTCTTCCTGGGGGGAAATGAGAGTTAAATTTTCCCGTCCAGACACTTCCAGCTAGTCTCTCATTGGTCCTTCCTGTTCCTGTTCATCTTCCACAGAAATTGCAAACTGGGCCAATCAGGAGGTTAAAGGCACTGACTCTCCAAGTCGGGAGAGTGTTATTAAAGCGTCTGGAATGTTGCACCCGAGTACCAGGGGACGAGAACTGAGACATATTTGAACACGTCTCCCGATCACATGGTTGATCATACTCTGGGGTCCACATGCATGTTTTAGCTGAAGGAAGAATCCCTTAAACCTGGAGAGTTGAGACCCGTGGAATGGGTACCATGCAATATGATTTCAAAGGGTCTTCATTTGCTCACCGAACCTCTCCAATCCTATCACTGCTGTGTTTATGCCCCTGTACACACGCTTGATTCTCTTTCGGAGACATAGCAATCCATAGGTTTTAAGATACTTACTAGTAAGGTACATTCTTAGGCGTTTAATATGGGGTGTTGAGTCCATTTCGTTGAGCAAGGAGTAGCTCTTGTCTATTACGTATTTGGCTTACGGAACTTTATCTGTGTTCATTTCAATCTCTGGTTTTATGCAGCACCCCAACTCACCTTTCCCCTTAAGCAAGCATAAGTTGATTTTCTAAATTTGAGACCCTGTTCTGTTTTGTAATCCAGTTCCCTTGTAGCCAAGTTTACATTCCGTGTATTAGTGATATCTTATGATGTTTCTTTTTCTGTGTGACTTATTTCAGTTAGAATCATCATAGCTGAATCCACTCATTATGCTGCTATGGGCCTGATGACATATATTTCATTGCTGATGGATATTGCATTGTACCTAAGTACCACAACTTCTTTATCAAGTTTTCACTTTCTGCGATATTGAACTTGTACCGTAAACGAGGTTCTTGTAAACAGAGCCGTCCCAAACTTTGGGGTGGCTGTGTCTTTTGGATTTTAATTTCCCTAAGCTATAGGACCATAAGTGGAAGTGCCCTAGGCTCTGTTGCTTTGTTTTTTAGATGTTTCAGGAAACACCATACACTTCTCCCAAGTGGCTGTTGGCAATTTACATCCCGCCCATCAGCATAGCAAGGCTCCCAGTTCTCCATGGCCTGTCCTGCCTTTCTGGATTTTACACTTTTTTCAGATGGCCCTTTTGACCGGGGGGAAGTGAGATTTCATTGCAGTGCAGATTTCCTTTGCAAGCTTGCTTGGTTGGGCAAAAAGTGCGTATGCGTTTTTTCCTGAATATATTCAGGAAAAAACGCATACGCCCTTTTTGGCCAAGTGCATCATTGTGGACGTTCTGCCTCTTTTCCTATGCTTTAAATGCAATTCCAGTCTACCTCCTGAAATCGGTTTCCTGCAATTCTGCCCCGCTTTCAAGTCCTCTTAGCAGCCTTACTTCAGTATATTTTTGGACGAGAGCTGTCATTTATAACTCTGCAGGTATGTGAATTACAGTGCCCCTGAGCTCCTTTCTTCAACTCGCTTTCTTGTGAGCTGGCCGCAACACCGCAGGATTGCTTCAGGCCCTAATCTGGTTCCGGCACGGCACGCTGAGCCTTTGGTTAATTCATCTTCCTGGTGGGAAATGAGAGTTAAATTTGCCCGTCCAGGCAGCTCCAGCTAGTCTCTCATCGGTTCTTCCTATTCCTGTTCATCTTCCGCAGAAATTGCAAACTGGGCTAAACAAGAGGTTAAAGGCACTGACTCTCCAAGTCGGGAGAGTGTTAGTAAAGCATCTGGAATGTTGCACCCGAGTACCAGGGGAAGAAAACTGAGACATATTTGAACACGTCTCCCGATCACACGGTTGATCATACTCTGGGTTCCACATGCATGTTTTAGCTGAATGAAGAATCCCTTAAACCTGGAGAGTTGAGACCCGTGGAATGGGTACCATGCAATATGACTTCAAAGGGTCTTCATTTGCTCACCGAACCTCTCCAATCCTATCACTGCTGCGTTTATGCCCCTGTACACAAGCTTGATTCTGTTTCGGAGACATAGCGATCCATAGGTTTTAAGATACTTACTAGTCAGGTACATTCTTAGGCGTTTAATATGGGGTGTTGAGTCCATTTCGTTGAGCAAGGAGTAGCTCTTGTCTATTACATATTTCGCTTAAGGAAATTTATCTGTGCTCATTTCAATCTCTGGTTTTTTGCAGCACCCCAACTCACGTTTCCCCTTAAGCAAGCATAAGTTGGTTTTCTAAATTTGAGACCCTGTTCTGTTTTGTAATCCAGTTCTGTGTAGCCAAGTTTACATTCCGTGTATTAGTGATATCTTATGATGTTTCTTTTTCTCTGTGACTTATTTCAGTTAGAATCATCATACCTGAATCCACTCATTATGCTGCTATGGGCATGATGACATAGATTTCATTGCTGAGTGATATTGCATTGTACGTAAGTACCACAACTTCTTTATCCATTTTTCACTTTCTGCGATATTGAACTTGTACTCTAAAGGAGGTTCTTGTAAACACAGCCGTCCCAAACTTTGGGTCGGCTGTGTCTTTTTGATTTTAATTTCCCTAAGCTATAGGACCATAAGTGGAAGTGCCCTAGGCTCTGTTGCTTTGTTTTTTAGATGTTTCAGGAAACACCATACACTTCTCCAGAGTGGCTGTTGGCAATTTACATCCCGCCCATCAGCATAAAAAGGCTCCCAGTTCTCCATGGCCTGTCCTGCCTTTCTGGATTTTACACTTTTTTCAGATGGCCCTTTTTACCGGGGGGAAGTGAGACTTCATTGTAGTGCAGATTTCCTTTGCAAGCTTGCTTGGTTGGCCAAAAAGGGCGTATGCGTTTTTTCCTGAATATATTCAGGAAAAAACGCATACGCCCTTTTTGGCCAAGTGCATCATTGTCGACGTTCTGCCTCTTTTCCTATGCTTTAAATGCAATTCCAGTCTACGTCCTGAAATCGGATTCCTGCCATTCTGCCCTGCTTTCTAGTCCTCTTGGCAGCCTTACTTCAGTATATTTTTGGAGGATAGCTGTCATTTATAACTCTGCAGGTTTGTGAATTACAGTGCCCCTGAGCTCCTTTCTTCAACTCGCTTTCTTGTGAGCTGTCCGCAACACCGCAGGATTGCTTCAGGCCCTAATCTGGTTCCAGCACGGCATGCTGAGCCTTTGGTTAATTCCTCTTCCTGGTGGGAAATGAGAGTTAATTTTGCCCGTCCAGACACCTCCAGCTTGTCTCTCATCGGTTCTCCCTATTCCGGTTCATCTTTTGCAGAAATTTCAAACTGGGCCAAACAGGAGGTTAAAGGCACTGACTCTCCAAGTCGGCAGAGTGTTAGTAAAGTGTCTGGAATGTTGCACCCGAGTACCAGGGGATGAGAACTGAGACATATTTGAACATGACTCACGATCACACGGTTGATCATAGTCTGGGTTCCAAATGCATGTTTAGCTGAAGGAGGAATCCCTTAAACCTGGAGAGTTGAGACCCGTGGAATGGGTACCATGCAATATGACTTCAAAGGGTCTTCATTTGCTCACCGAACCTCTCCAATCCTATCACTGCTGCGTTTATGGCACTGTACTCACGCTTGATTCTCTTTCAGAGACATAGCAATCCATAGGTTTTAAGATACTTACTAGTCAGGTACATTGTTAGGCGTTTAATATGGGGTGTTGAGTCCATTTCGTTGAGCAAGGAGTAGCTCTTGTCTATTCCATACTTGGCTTAAGGAACCTTATCTGTGCTCATTTCAATCTCTGATTTTATGCAGCACCCCAACTCACCTTTCCCCTTAAGCAAGCATAAGTTGGTTTTCTAAATTTGAGACCCTCTTCTGATTTGTAATCCATTTCCTGTATACCAAGTTTACATTCCGTGTATTAGTGATATCTTATGATGTTTCTTTTTCTGTGTGACTTATTTCAGTTAGAATCATCATACCTGAATCCACTCATTATGCTGCTACGGGCCTGATGACATAGATTTCATTGCTGAGTGATATTGCATTGTACGTAAGTACCACAAGTTCTTTATCCATTTTTCACTTTCTGCGATATTGAACTTGTACCGTAAACGAGGTTCTTGTAAACACAGCCGTCCCAAACTTTGGGGTGGCTGTGTCTTTTTGATTTTAATTTCCCTAAGCTATAGGACCATAAGTGGAATTGACCTAGGCTCTGTTGCTTTGTCTTTTAGATGTTTCAGGAAACACCATACACTTCTCCCGAGTGGCTGTTGGCAATTTATATCCTGCCCATCAGCTTACAAGGCTCCCAGTTCTACATGGCCTGTCCTGCCTTTCTGGATTTTACACTTTTTTCAGATGGCCCTTTTGATCGGGGGGAAGTGAGACTTCATTGTAGTGCAGATTTGCTTTGCAAGCTTGCTTGGTTGGCGAAAAAGGGCGTATGCGTTTTTTTCCTGAATATAATCAGGAAAAAACGCATACGCCCTTTTTGGCCAAGTGCATCATTGTCGACGTTCTGCCTCTTTTCCTATGCTTTAAATGCAATTCCAGTCTACGTCCTGAAATCGGTTTCCTGCAATTCTGTCCCGTTTTCAAGTCCTCTTGGCAGCCTTACTTCAGTATATTTTTGGACGAGAGCTGTCATTTATAACTCTGCAGGTTTGTGAATTACAGTGCCCCTGAGCTCCTTTCTTCAACTCGCTTTCTTGTGAGCTGGCCGCAACACCGCAGGATTGCTTCAGGCCCTAATCTGGTTCCGGCACGGCACGCTGAGCCTTTGCTCAATTCCTCTTCCTGGTGGGAAATGAGAGTTAAATTTGCCCGTCTAGACATCTCCAGCTAGTCTCTCATTGGTTCTCCCTATTCCTGTTCATCATCCGCGGAATTTGCAAACTGGGCCAAACAGGAGGTTAAAGGCACTGACTCTCCACGTCGGGAGAGTGTTAGTAAAGCGTGTAGAATATTGCACCCGAGTACCAAGGGATGAGAAGTGAGACATATTTGAACATGACTCATGATCACACGGTTGATCATAGTCTGGGTCCCAAATGCATGTTTAGCTGAAGGAAGAATCCCTTAAACCTGGAGAGTTGAGACCTGTGGAATGGGTACTATGCAATATGACTTCAAAGGGTCTTCATTTGCTCACCGAGCCTCTCCAATCCTATCACTGCTGCATTTATGGCGCTGTACTCACGCTTGATTCTCTTTCAGAGACATAGCAATCCATAGGTTTTAGGATACTTACTAGTCAGGTACAGTATTAGGCGTTTAATATGGGGTGTTGAGTCCATTTCGTTGAGCAAGGAGTAGCTCTTGTCTATTCCATATTTGGCTTAAGGAACTTTATCTGTGCTCATTTCAATCTCTGGTTTTATGCAGCACCCCAACTCACCTTTCCCCTTAAGCAAGCATAAGTTAGTTTTCTAAATTTGAGACCCTGTTCTGTTTTCTAATCCAGTTCCTGTGTAGCCAAGTTTACATTCCATGTATTAGAGATACCTTATGATGTTTCTTTTTCTGTGTGACTTATTTCAGTTAGAATCATCATACCTGAATCCACTCATTATGCTGCTACGTGCCTGATGACATAGATTTCATTTCTGAGTGATATTGCATTGTACGTAAGTACCACAACTTCTTTATCCATTTTTCACTTTCTGCGATATTGAACATGTACCGTAAACGAGGTTCTTGTAAACAGAGCTGTCCCAAACTTTGGGGTGGCTGTGTCTTTTTGATTTTAATTTCACTAAGCTATAGGACCATAAGTGGAAGTGCCCTAGGCTCTGTTGCTTTGTTTTTTAGATGTTTCAGGAAACACCATACACTTCTCCCGAGTGGCTGTTGGCAATTTACATCCCGCCCATCAGCATAACAAGGCTCCCAGTTCTCCATGGCCTGTCCTGCCTTTCTGGATTTTACACTTTTTACAGATGGCCCTTTTGACCCGGGGGAAGTGAGACTTCATTGTAGTGCAGATTTCCTTTGCAAGCTTGCCTGGTTGGCCAAAAAGTGCGTATGCTTTTTTTCCTGAATATATTCAGGAAAAAACGCATATGCCCTTTTTGGCCTAGTGCATCATTGTCGACGTTCTGCCTCTTTTCCTATGCTTTAAATGCAATTCCAGTCTACCTCCTGAAATCGGTTTCCTGCAATTCTGCCCCGCTTTCAAGTCCTCTTGGCAGCCTTACTTCAGTATATTTTTGGACGATAGCTGTCATTTATAACTCTGCAGGTTTGTGAATTACAGTGCCCCTGAGCTCCTTTCTTCAACTCGCTTTCTTGTGAGCTGGCCGCAACACCGCAGGATTGCTTCAGGCCCTAATCTGGTTCCGGCACGGCACACTGAGCCTTTGCTTAATTCCTCTTCCTGGTGGGAAATGAGAGTTAAATTTGCCCGTCCAGACATCTCCAGCTAGTCTCTATTGGTTTTCCCTATTCCTGTTCATCATCCGCGGAATTTGCAAACTGGGCCAAACAGGAGGTTAAAGGCACTGACTCTCCAAGTCGGGAGAGTGTTAGTAAAGTGTCTAGAATGTTGCACCCGAGTACCAGGGGATGAGAATTGAGACATATTTGAACATGACTCACGATCACACGGTTGATCATAGTCTGGGTTCCAAATGCATGTTTAGCTGAAGGAAGAATCCCTTAAACATGGAGAGTTGAGACCCGTGGAATGGGTACCATGCAATATGAATTCAAAGGGTCTTCATTTGCTCACCGAACCTCTCCAATCCTATCACTGCTGCGTTTATGGCGCTGTACTCACGCTTGATTCTCTTTCAGAGACATAGCAATCCATAGGTTTTAAGATACTTATTGTCAGGTACATTATTAGGCGTTTAATATGGGGTGTTGAGTCCATTTTGTTGAGCAAGGAGTAGCTCTTGTCTATTACATATTTGGCTTAAGGAACCTTATCTGTGCTCATTTCAATCTCTGGTTTTATGCAGCACCCCAACTCACCTTTCCCCTTAAGCAAGCATAAGTTGCTTTTCTACATTTGAGACCCTGTTCTGTTTTGTAATCCAGTTCCTGTGTAGCCAAGTTTACATTCCGTGTATTAGTGATATCTTATGATGTTTCATTTTCTGTGTGACTTATTTCAGTTAGAATCATCATACCTGAATCCACTCATTATGCTGCTACGGGCCTGATGACATAGATTTCATTGCTGAGTGATATTGCATTGTGCGTAAGTACCACAACTTCTTTATCCATTTTTCACTTTCTGCGATATTGAACTTGTACTGTAAACGAGGTTTTATAAACAGAGCCGTCCCAAACTTTTGGGTGGCTGTGTCTTTTTGATTTTAATTTCCCTAAGCTGTAGGACCATAAGTGGAAGTGCCCTAGGCTCTGTTGCTTTGTTTTCTAGATGTTTCAGGAAACACCATACAATTTTCCCGAGTGGCTGTTGGAAATTTACATCCCGCCCATCAGCATAACAAGGCTCCCAGTTCTCCATGGCCTGTCCTGCCTTTCTGGATTTTACACTTTTTACAGATGGCCCTTTTGACCCGGGGGAAGTGAGACTTCATTGTAGTGCAGATTTCCTTTGCAAGCTTGCCTGGTTGGCCAAAAAGTGCGTATGCTTTTTTTCCTGAATATATTCAGGAAAAAACGCATATGCCCTTTTTGGCCTAGTGCATCATTGTCGACGTTCTGCCTCTTTTCCTATGCTTTAAATGCAATTCCAGTCTACCTCCTGAAATCGGTTTCCTGCAATTCTGCCCCGCTTTCAAGTCCTCTTGGCAGCCTTACTTCAGTATATTTTTGGACGATAGCTGTCATTTATAACTCTGCAGGTTTGTGAATTACAGTGCCCCTGAGCTCCTTTCTTCAACTCGCTTTCTTGTGAGCTGGCCGCAACACCGCAGGATTGCTTCAGGCCCTAATCTGGTTCCGGCACGGCACGCTGAGCCTTTGCTTAATTCCTCTTCCTGGTGGGAAATGAGAGTTAAATTTGCCCGTCCAGACATCTCCAGCTACTCTCTCATTGGTTTTCCCTATTCCTGTTCATCATCCGCGGAATTTGCAAACTGGGCCAAACAGGAGGTTAAAGGCACTGACTCTCCAAGTCGGGAGAGTGTTAGTAAAGTGTCTGGGATGTTGCACCCGAGTACCAGGGGATGATAACTGAGACATATTTGAACATGACTCATGATCACACGGTTGATCATAGTCTGGGTTCCAAATGCATGTTTAGCTGAAGGAAGAATCCCTTAAACCTGGAGAGTTGAGACCCGTGGAATGGGTACCATGCAATATGACTTCAAAGGGTCTTCATTTGCTCACCGAACCTCTCCAATCCTATCACTGCTGCGTTTATGGCGCTGTACTCACGCTTGATTCTCTTTCAGAGACATAGCAATCCATAGGTTTTAAGATACTTACTAGTCAGGTACATTGTTAGGCGTTTAATATGGGGTGTTGAGTCCATTTCGTTGAGCAAGGAGTAGCTCTTGTCTACTACATATTTGGCTTAAGGAACTTTATCTGTGCTCATTTCAATCTCTGGTTTTATGCAGCACCCCAACTCACCTTTCCCCTTAAGCAAGCATAAGTTGCTTTTCTACATTTGAGACCCTGTTCTGTTTTGTAATCCAGTTCCTGTGTAGCCAAGTTTACATTCCGTGTATTAGTGATATCTTATGATGTTTCATTTTCTGTGTGACTTATTTCAGTTAGAATCATCATACCTGAATCCACTCATTATGCTGCTACGGGCCTGATGACATACATTTCATTGCTGAGTGATATTGCATTGTACGTAAGTACCACAACTTCTTTATCCATTTTTCACTTTCTGCGATATTGAACTTGTACTGTAAACGAGGTTCTTATAAACAGAGCCATCCCAAACTTTTGGGTGGCTGTGTCTTTTTGATTTTAATTTCCCTAAGCTGTAGGACCATAAGTGGAAGTGCCCTAGGCTCTGTTGCTTTGTTTTTTAGATGTTTCAGGAAACACCATACAATTATCCCGAGTGGCTGTTGGAAATTTACATCCCGCCCATCAGCATAACAAGGCTCCCAGTTCTCCATGGCCTGTCCAGCCTTTCTGGATTTTACACTTTTTACAGATGGCCCTTTTGACCGGGGGGAAGTGAGACTTCATTGTAGTGCAGATTTCCTTTGCAAGCTTGCCTGGTTGGCCAAAAAGTGCGTATGCTTTTTTTCCTGAATATATTCAGATAAAAACGCATATGCCCTTTTTGGCCTAGTGCTTCATTGTCGACGTTCTGCCTCTTTTCCTATGCTTTAAATGCAATTCCAGTCTACCTCCTGAAATCGGTTTCCTGCAATTCTGCCCCGCTTTCAAGTCCTCTTGGCAGCCTTACTTCAGTATATTTTTGGACGATAGCTGTCATTTATAACTCTGCAGGTTTGTGAATTACAGTGCCCCTGAGCTCCTTTCTTCAACTCGCTTTCTTGTGAGCTGGCCGCAACACCACAGGATTGCTTCAGGCCCTAATCTGGTTCCGGCACGGCACGCTGAGCCTTTGCTTAATTCCTCTTCCTGGTGGGAAATGAGAGTTAAATTTGCCCGTCCAGACATCTCCAGCTACTCTCTCATTGGTTCTCCCTATTCCTGTTCATCATCCGCGGAATTTGCAAACTGGGCCAAACAGGAGGTTAAAGGCACTGACTCTCCAAGTCAGGAGAGTGTTAGTAAAGTGTCTGGAATGTTGCACCCGAGTACCAGGGGATGAGAACTGAGACATATTTGAACATGACTCACGATCACACGGTTGATCATAGTCTGGGTTCCAAATGCATGTTTAGCTGAAGGAAGAATCCCTTAAACCTGGAGAGTTGAGACCCGTGGAATGGGTACCATGCAATATGACTTCAAAGGGTCTTCATTTGCTCACCGAACCTCTCCAATCCTATCACTGCTGCATTTATGGCGCTGTATTCACGCTTGATTCTCTTTCAGAGACATAGCAACCCATAGGTTTTAAGATACTTACTAGTCAGGTACATTGTTAGGCGTTTAATATGGGGTGTTGAGTACATTTCGTTGAGCAAGGAGTAGCTCTTGTCTATTACATATTTGGCTTAAGGAACTTTATCTGTGCTCATTTCTATCTGTGGTTTTATGCAACACTCCAACTCACCTTTCCCCTTAAGCAAGCATAAGTTGGTTTTCTAAAATTGAGACCCTCTTCTCTTTTGTAATCCAGTTCCTGTGTAGCCAAGTTTACATTCCGTATATTAGTGATATCTTATGATGTTTCTTTTTCTGTGTGACTTATTTCAGTTAGAATCATCATACCTGAATCCACTCATTATGATGCTACGGGCCTGATGACATAGATTTCATTTCTGAGTGATATTGCATTGTACGTAAGTACCACAACTTCTTTATCCATTTTTCACTTTCTGCGATATTGAACTTGTACCGTAAACGAGTTTCTTGTAAACAGAGCCGTCCCAAACTTTGGGGTGGCTGTGTCTTTTTGATTTTAATTTCCCTAAGCTATAGGACCATAAGTGGAATTGACCTAGGCTCTGTTGCTTTGTCTTTTAGATGTTTCAGGAAACACCATACACTTCTCCCGAGTGGCTGTTGGCAATTTATATCCTGCCCATCAGCTTACAAGGCTCCCAGTTCTCCATGGCCTGTCCTGCCTTTCTGGATTTTACACTTTTTTCAGATGGCCCTTTTGATCGGGGGGAAGTGAGACTTCATTGTAGTGCAGATTTGCTTTGCAAGCTTGCTTGTTTGGCCAAAAAGGGCGTATGCGTTTTTTTCCTGAATATAATCAGGAAAAAACGCATACGCCCTTTTTGGCCAAGTGCATCATTGTCGACGTTCTGCCTCTTTTCCTATGCTTTAAATGCAATTCCAGTCTACGTCCTGAAATCGGTTTCCTGCAATTCTGTCCCGCTTTCAAGTCCTCTTGGCAGCCTTACTTCAGTATATTTTTGGACGAGAGCTGTCATTTATAACTCTGCAGGTTTGTGAATTACAGTGCCCCTGAGCTCCTTTCTTCAACTCGCTTTCTTGTGAGCTGGCCGCAACACCGCAGGATTGCTTCAGGCCCTAATCTGGTTCCGGCACGGCACGCTGAGCCTTTGCTTAATTCCTCTTCCTGGTGGGAAATGAGAGTTAAATTTGCCCGTCCAGACATCTCCAGCTAGTCTCTCATTGGTTCTCCCTATTCCTGTTCATCTTCCGCAGAAATTGCAAACTGGGCCAAACAGGAGGTTAAAGGCACTGACTCTCCACGTCGGGAGAGTGTTAGTAAAGCGTCTAGAATGTTGCACCCGAGTACCAAGGGATGAGAAGTGAGACATATTTGAACATGACTCATGATCACACGGTTGATCATAGTCTGGGTTCCAAATGCATGTTTAGCTGAAGGAAGAATCCCTTAAACCTGGAGAGTTGAGACCCGTGGAATGGGTACCATGCAATATGACTTCAAAGGGTCTTCATTTTGCTCACCGAGCCTCTCCAATCCTATCACTGCTGCATTTATGGCGCTGTACTCACGCTTGATTCTCTTTCAGAGACATAGCAATCCATAGGTTTTAAGATACTTACTAGTCAGGTACAGTATTAGGCGTTTAATATGGGGTGTTGAGTCCATTTCGTTGAGCAAGGAGTAGCTCTTGTCTATTCCATATTTGGCTTAAGGAACGTTATCTGTGCTCATTTCAATCTCTGGTTTTATGCAGCACCCCAACTCACCTTTCCCCTTAAGCAAGCATAAGTTGGTTTTCTAAATTTGAGACCCTGTTCTGTTTTTTAATCCAGTTCCTGTGTAGCCAAGTTTACATTCCATGTATTAGTGATATCTTATGATGTTTCTTTTTCTGTGTGACTTATTTCAGTTAGAATCATCATACCTGAATCCACTCATTATGCTGCTACGTGCCTGATGACATAGATTTCATTTCTGAGTGATATTGCATTGTACGTAAGTACCACAACTTCTTTATCCATTTTTCACTTTCTGCGATATTGAACATGTACCATATACGAGGTTCTAGTAAACAGAGCCATCCCAAATTTTGGGTGGCTGTGTCTTTTTGATTTTAATTTCCCTAAGCTATAGGACCATAAGTGGAAGTGCCCTAGGCTCTGTTGCTTTGTTTTTTAGATGTTTCAGGAAACACCATACACTTCTCCCCAGTGGCTGTTGGCAATTTTTATCCCGCCCATCAGCATAACAAGGCTCCCAGTTCTCCATGGCCTGTCCTGCCTTTCTGGATTTTACACTTTTTTCACATGGCCCTTTTGACCGGGGGGAAGTGAGACTTCATTGTAGTGCAGATTTACTTTGCAAGCTTGCTTGGTTGGCCAAAAAGGGCGTATGCGTTTTTTCCAGAATATATTCAGGAAAAAACGCATACGCCCTTTTTGGCCAAGTGCATCATTGTCTACGTTCTGCCTCTTTTCCTATGCTTTAAATGCAATTCCAGTCTACCTCCTGAAATCGGTTTCCTGCAATTCTGCCCCACATTCAAGTCCTCTTGGCAGCCTTACTTCAGTATATTTTTGGACGATAGCTGTCATTTATAACTCTGCAGGTTTGTGAATTACAGTGCCCCTGAACTCCTTTCTTCAACTCGCTTTCTTGTGAGCTGGCCGCAACACCGCAAGATTGCTTCAGGCCCTAATCTGGTCCCGGCACGGCACGCTGAGCCTTTGGTTAATTCCTCTTCCTGGTGGAAAACGAGAGTTAAATTTGCCCTTCCAGACACCTCCAGCTAGTCTCTCATTGGTCCTCCCTATTCCTGTTCATCTTCCGCAGAAATTGCAAACTGGGCCAAAGAGGAGGTTAAAGGCACTGACTCTCCAAGTCGGGAGATTGTTAGTAAAGCGTCTGGAATGTTGCACCCGAGTACAAGGGGACGAAAACTGAGACATATTGGAACACGTCTCCCGATCACACGGTTGATCATACTCTGGGTTCCACATGCATGCTTTAGCTGAAGGAAGAATCCCTTAAACCTGGAGAGTTGAGACCCGTGGAATGGGTACCATGCAATATGACTTCAAAGGGTCTTCATTTGCTCACCAAAACTCTCCAATCCTATCACTGCTGCGTTTATGCCCTTGTACACACGCTTGATTCTCTTTTGGAGACATAGCAATCCATAGGTTTTAAGATACTTACTAGTCAGGTACATTCTTAGGCGTTTAGTATGGGGTGTTGTGTCCATTTCGTTGAGCAAGGAGTAGCTCTTGTCTATTACATATTTGGCTTAAGGAACTTTATCTCTGCTCATTTCAATCTCTGGTTTTATGCAGCTCCCCAACTCACCTTTCCCCTTAAGCAAGCATAAGTTGGTTTTCTAAATTTGAGACCCTGTTCTGTTTTTTAATCCAGTTCCTGTGTAGCCTAGTTTACATTCCGTGTATTAATGATATCTTATGATGTGTCTTTTTCTTGTGACTTATTTCAGTTAGAATCATCATACCTTAATCCACTCATTATGCTGCTATGGGCCTGATGACATAGATTTCATTGCTGAGTGATATTGCATTGTACGTAAGTACCAAAACTTCTTTATCCATTTTTCTCTTTCTGCGATATTGAACTTGTCCCATAAACGAGTTTCTTGTAAACAGAGCCGTCCCAAACTTAGGGGTGGCTGTGTCTTTTTGATTTTAATTTCCCTAAGATATAGGACCATATGTGGAAGTGCCCTAGGCTCTGTTGCTTTGTTCTTTAGATGTTTCAGGAAACACCATACACTTTCCCGAGTGGCTGTTGGCAATTTACATCCCGCCCATCAGCATAACAAGGCTCCCAGTTCTCCATGGCCTGTCCTGCGTTTCTGGATTTTACACTTTTTTCAGATGGCCGTTTTGACCGGGGGTAGTGAGACTTCATTGTAGTGCAGATTTCCTTTGCAAGCTTGCTTGGTTGGCCAAAAAGGGCATATGCGTTTTTTCCTGAATATACTCTGGAAAAAACGCATACGCCCTTTTTGGCCAAGTGCATCATTGTGGACGTTCTGCCTCTTTTCCTATGCTTTAAATGCAATTCCAGTCTACCTCCTGAAATCGGTTTCCTGCAATTCTGGCCCGCTTTCAAGTCCTCTTGGCAGCCTTACTTCAGTATATTTTTGGACGATAGCTGTCATTTATAACTCTGCAGGTTTGTGAATTACAGTGCCCCTGAGCTCCTTTCTTCAACTCGCTTTCTTGTGAGCTGGCCGCAACACCGCAGGATTGCTTCAGGCCCTAATCTTGTTCTGGCATGGCCCGCTGAGCCTTTGGTTAATTCCTCTTCCTGGTGGGAAATGAGAGTTAAATTTGCCCGTCCAGACACCTCCAGCTAGTCTCTCATCGGTTCTCCCTATTCCTGTTCATCTTCCGCAGAAATTGCAAACTGGACCAAACAGGAGGTTAAAGGCACTGACTCTCCAAGTTGGGAGAGTGTTAGTAAAGCTCTGGAATGTTACACCCGAGTACCAGGGGACGAGAAATGAGACATATTGGAACACGTCTCCCGATCACACGGTTGATCATACTCTGGGTTCCACATGCATGATTTAGCTGAAGGAAGAATCCCTTAAACCTGGAGAGTTGAGACCCGTGGAATGGGTACCATGCAATGTGACTTCAAAGGGTCTTCATTTGCTCACCGAACCTCTCCAATCCTATCACTGCTGTGTTTATGCCCCTGTACACACGCTTGATTCTCTTTCGGAGACATAGCGATCCATAGGTTTTAAGATACTTACTAGTCAGGTACATTCTTAGACTTTTAGTATGAGGTGTTGTGTCCATTTCGTTGAGCAAGGAGTAGCTCCTGTCTATTACATATTTGGCTTCAGGAACTTTATCTGTGTTCATTTCAATCTCTGGTTTTATGCAGCACCCCAACTCACCTTTCCCCTTAAGCAAGCATAAGTTGGTTTTCTAAATTTGAGACCCTGTTCTCTTTTGTAATCCAGTTCCTGTGTAGCCAAGTTTACATTCCGTGTATTAGTGATATCTTATGATGTTTGTTTTTCTGTGTGACTTATTTCAGTTAGAATCATCATACCTGAATCCACTCATTATGCTGCTACGGGCCTGATGACATAGATTTCATTGCTGAGTGATATTGCATTGTACGTAAGTACCACAACTTCTTTATCCATTTTTCACTTTCTGCGATATTGAACTAGTCCCGTAAACGAGTTTCTTCTAAACAGAGCTGTCCCAAACTTAGGGGTGGCTGTGTCTTTTTGATTTTAATTTCCCTAAGCTATAGGGCCATAAGTGGAAGTGCCCTAGGCTCTGTTTCTTTGTATTTTAGATGTTTCAGGAAACACCATACACTTCTCCCAAGTGGCTGTTGGCAATATACATCCCGCCCATCAGCAAAACAAGGCTCCCAATTCGCCATGGCCTGTCCTGCCTTTCTGTATTTTACACTTTTTTCAGATGGCCCTTTTGACCGGGGGGAAGTGAGACTTCATTGTAGTGCAGATTTCCTTTGCAAGCTCGCTTGGTTGGCCAAAAAGGGCGTATGCGTTTTTTCCTGAATATATTCAGGAAAAAACGCATACGCCCTTTTTGGCCAAGTGCATCATTGTCGACGTTCTGCCTCTTTTCCTATGCTTTAAATGCAATTCCAGTCTACCTCCTGAAATCGGATTCCTGCAATTCTGCCCCGCTTTCAAGTCCTCTTGGCAGCCTTACTTCAGTATATTTTTGGCCGATAGCTGTCATTTATAACTCTGCAGGTTTGTGAATTACAGTGCCCCTGAGCTCCTTTCTTCAACTCGATTTCTTGTGAGCTGGCCGCAACACCGCAGGATTGCTTCAGGCCCTAATCTGGTTCCGGCACGGCATGCTGAGCCTTTGGTTAATTCCTCTTCCTGGTGGGAAATGAGAGTTAAATTTGCCCGTCCAGACACCTCCAGCTAGTCTCTCATTGTTTCTCGCAATTCCTGTTCATCTTCTGCAGAAATTGCAAACTGGGCCAAACAGGAGGTTAAAGGCACTGACTCTCCAAGTCGGGAGAGTGTTAGTAAAGCGTCTGGAATGTTGCACCCGAGTACCAGGGGACGAGAACTGAGACATATTGGAACACGTCTCCCGATCACATGGTTGATCATACTCTGGGTTCCACATGAATGCTTTAGCTGAAGGAAGAATCCCTTAAACCTGGAGAGTTGAAACCCGTGGAATGGGTACCATGCAATATGATTTCAAATGGTCTTCATTTGCTCACCAAACCTCTCCAATCCTATCACTGCTGCGTTTATGCCCCTGTACACACGCTTGATTCTCTTTTGGAGACATAGCAATCCATAGGTTTTAAGATACTTACTAGTCAGCTACATTCTTAGGCGTTTAATATGGGGTGTTGAGTCCATTTCGTTGAGCAAGGAGTAGCTCTTGTCTATTACATATTTTGCTTCAGGAACGTTATCTGTGCTCATTTCAATCTCTGGTTTTATGCAGCACCCCAACTCACCTTTCCCCTTAAGCAAGCATAAGTTGGTTTTCTAAATTTGAGACCCTGTTCTGTTTTGTAATCCAGTTCCTGTGTAGCCAAGATTACATTCCGTGTATTAGTGATATCTTATGATGTTTCTTTTTCTGTGTGACTTATTTCTGTTAGAATCATCATACCTGAATCCACTCATTATGCTGCTACGGGCCTGATGACATAGATTTCATTGCTGAGTGATATTGCATTGTACGTAAGTACCACAACTTCTTTATCCATTTTTCACTTTCTGCGATATTGAACTAGTCCCGTAAACAGTTTCTTGTAAACAGAGCCGTCCCAAACTTAGGGGTGGCTGTGTCTTTTTGATTTTGATTTCCCTAAGCTATAGGACCATATGTGGAAGTGCCCTAGGCTCTGTTGCTTTGTTTTTTAGATGTTTCAGGAAACACCATACACTTCTCCCAAGTGGCTGTTGGCAATTTACATCCCGCCCATCAGCATAACAAGGCTCCCAGTTCTCCATGGCCTGTCCTGCCTTTCTGGATTTTACACTTTTTTCAGATGGCCCTTTTGACCGGGGGGAAGTGAGATTTCATTGTAGTGCAGATTTCCTTTGCAAGCTTGCTTGGTTGGGCAAAAAGTGCGTATGCGTTTTTTCCTGAATATATTCAGGAAAAAACGCATACGCCCTTTTTGGCCAAGTGCATCATTGTGGACGTTCTGCCTCTTTTCCTATGCTTTAAATGCAATTCCAGTCTACCTCCTGAAATTGGTTTCCTGCAATTCTGCCCCGCTTTCAAGTCCTCTTAGCAGCCTTACTTCAGTATATTTTTGGACGAGAGCTGTCATTTATAACTCTGTAGGTATGTGAATTACAGTGCCCCTGAGCTCCTTTCTTCAACTCGCTTTCTTGTGAGCTGGCCGCAACACCGCAGGATTGCTTCAGGCCCTAATCTGGTTCCAGCACGGCACGCTGAGCCTTTGGTTAATTCCTCTTCCTGGTGGGAAATGAGAGTTAAATTTGCCCGTCCAGGCAGCTCCAGCTAGTCTCTCATCGGTTCTCCCTATTCCTATTCATCTTCCACAGAAATTGCAAACTGGGCTAAACAAGAGGTTAAAGGCACTGACTCTCCAAGTCGGGAGAGTGTTAGTAAAGCATCTGGAATGTTGCACCCGAGTACCAGGGGAGGAAAACTGAGACATATTTGAACACGTCTCCCGATCACACGGTTGATCATACTCTGGGTTCCACATGCATGTTTTAGCTGAAGGAAGAATCCCTTAAACCTGGAGAGTTGAGACCCGTGGAATGGGTACCATGCAATATGATTTCAAAGGGTCTTCATTTGCTCACCGAACCTCTCCAATCCTATCACTGCTGTGTTTATGCCCCTGTACACACGCTTGATTCTCTTTCGGAGACATAGCAATCCATAGGTTTTAAGATACTTACTAGTCAGGTACATTCTTAGGCGTTTAATATGGGGTGTTGAGTCCATTTTGTTGAGCAAGGAGTAGCTGTTGTCTATTACGTATTTGGCTTAAGGAACTTTATCTGTGTTCATTTCAATCTCTGGTTTTATGCAGCACCCCAACTCACCTTTCCCCTTAAGCAAGCATAAGTTGATTTTCTAAATTTGAGACCCTGTTCTGTTTTGTAATCGAGTTCCCGTGTAGCCAAGTTTACATTCCGTGTATTAGTGATATCTTATGATGTTTCTTTTTCTGTGTGACTTATTTCAGTTAGAATCATCATACCTGAATCCACTCATTATGCTGCTATGGGCCTGATGACATAGATTTCATTGCTGAGGGATATTGCATTGTACGTAAGTACCACAACTTCTTTATCAAGTTTTCACTTTCTGCGATATTGAACTTGCACCGTAAACGAGGTTCTTGTAAACAGAGCCGTCCCAAACATTGGGGTCGCTGTGTCTTTTTGATTTTAATTTCCCTAAGCTATAGGACCATAAGTGGAACTGCCCTAGGCTCTGTTGCTTTGTTTTTTAGATATTTCAGGAAACACCATACACTTCTCCTGAGTGCCTGTTGGCAATTTTCATCACGCCCATCACCATAACAAGGCTCCCAGTTCTCCATGGCCTGTCTTGCCTTTCTGGATTTTACACTTTTTTCAGATGGCCCTCTTGACCAGGGGTAAGTGAGACTTCATTGTAGTGCAGATTTCCTTTGCAAGCTTGCTTGGTTGGCCAAAAAGGGCGTATGCGCTTTTTCCTGAATATATTCAGGAAAAAACGCATATGCCCTTTTTGGCCAAGTGCATCATTGTCAACGTTCTGCCTCTTTTCCTATGTTTTAAATGCAATTCCAGTCTACCTCCTGAAATCGGTTTCCTGCAATTCTGCCCCGCTTTCAAGTCCTCTTGGCAGCCTTACTTCAGTATATTTTTGGACGATAGCTGTCATTTATAACTCTGCAGGTTTGTGAATTACAGTGCCCCTGAGCTCCTTTCTTCAACTCGCTTTCTTGTGAGCTGGCCGCAACACCGCAGGATTGCTTCAGGCCCTAATCTTGTTCCGGCACGGCACGCTGTGCCTTTGGTTAATTCCTCTTCCTGGTGGGAAATGAGAGTTAAATTTGCCCGTCCAGACACCTCCAGCTAGTCTCTCATTGGTTCTCCCTATTCCTGTTCATCTTCCGCAGAAATTGCAAACTGGGCCAAACAGGAGGTTAAAGGCACTGACTCTCCAAGTCGGGAGAGTGTTAGTAAAGCATCTGGAATGTTGCACCCAAGTACCAGGGGAGGAAAACTGAGACATATTTGAACAAGTCTCCCGATCACACGGTTGATCATACTCTGGGTTCCACATGCATGTTTTAGCTGAAGGAAGAATCCCTTAAACCTGGAGAGTTGAGACCCGTGGAATGGGTACCATTCAATATGACTTCAAAGGGTCTTCGTTTGCTCACCGAACCTCTCCAATCCTATCACTGCTGCGTTTATGCCCCTCTACACATGCTTGATTCTCTTTCGGAGACATAGCAATCCATAGATTTTAAGATATTACTAGTCAGGTACATTCTTAGGCGTTTAATATGGGGTTTTGAGTCCATTTCGTTGAGCAAGGAGTAGCTCTTGTCTATTACATATTTGGCTTAAGGAACTTTATTTGTGCTCATTTCAATCTCTGGTTTTATGCAGCACCCCAACTCACCTTTCCCCTTAAGCAAGCATAAGTTGATTTTCTAAATTTGGGACCATGTTCTGTTTTGAAATTCAGTTCCTGTGTAGCCAAGTTTACATTCCGTGTATTAGTGATATCTTATGATGTTTCTTTTTCTGTGTGACTTATTTCAGTTAGAATCATCATACCTGAATGCACTCATTATGCTGCTATGGGCCTGATGACATAGATGTCATTGCTGAGTGATATTGCATTGTACGTAAGTACCACAACTTCTTTATCCATTTTTCGCTTTATGCGATATTGAACTTGTGCCGTAAACGAGTTTCTTGTAAACAGAGCCATCCCAAACTTTGGGGTGGCTGTGTCTTTTTGATTTTAATTTCCCTAAGCTATAGGACCATAAGTGGAAGTGCCCTAGGCTCTGTTGCTTTGTTTTTTAGATGTTTCAGGAAACACCATACACTTCTCCCGAGTGGCTGTTGGCAATTTACATCCCGCCCATCAGCATAACAAGGCTCCCAGTTCTCCATGGCCTGTCCTGCCTTTCTGGATTTTACACTTTTTTCAGATGGCCCTTGTGACCGGGGAGAAGTGAGACTTCATTGTAGTGCAGATTTCCTTTGCAAGCTTGCTTGGTTGGCCAAAAAGGGCGTATGCGTTTTTTCCTGAATATATTCAGGAAAAAACGCATACGCCCTTTTTGGCCAAGTGCATCATTGTCGACCTTCTCCCTCTTTTCCTATGCTTTAAATGCAATTCCAGTCTACCTCCTGAAATCGGTTTCCTGCAATTCTGCCCGGCTTTCAAGTCCTCTTGGCAGCCTTACTTCAGTATAATTTTGGATGATAGCTGTCATTTATAACTCTGCAGATTTGTGAATTACAGTGCCCCTGAGCTCCTTTCTTCAACTCGCTTTCTTGTGAGCTGGCCGCAACACCACAGGATTGCTTCAGGCCCTAATCTGGTTCCGGCATGGCACGCTGAGCCTTTGGTTAATTCGTCTTCTTGGTGGGAAATGAGAGTTAAATTTTCCCGTCCAGACACCTCCAGCTAGTCTCTCATTGGTTCTCCCTATTCCTGTTCATCTTCCGCGGAATTTGCAAACTGGGCCAAACAGGAGGTTAAAGGCACTGACTCTCCAAGTCGGGAGAGTGTTCGTAAAGCGTCTGGAATGTTGCACCCGAGTACCAGGAGACGAGACTGAGACATATTGGAACACGTCTCCCGATCACACGGTTGATCATACTCTGGGTTCCACATGCATGTTTTAGCTGAAGGAAGAATCCCTTAAACCTGGAGAGTTGAGACCCGTGGAATGGGTACCATGCAATATGACTTCAAAGGGTCTTCATTTGCTCACCAAAACTCTCCAATCCTATCACTGCTGCGTTTTTGCCCCTGTACTCACGATTGATTCACTTTCAGAGACATAGCAATCCATAGGTTTTAAGATACTTACTAGTCAGGTACATTATTAGGCGTTTAATATGGGGTTTTGAGTCCATTTTGTTGAGCAAGGAGTAGCTCTTGTCTATTCCATATTTGGCTTAAGGAACTTTATCTGTGCTCATTTCAATCTCTGGTTTTATGCAGCACCCCAACTCACCTTTCCCCTTAAGCAAGCATAAGTTGGTTTTCTAAATTTGAGACTCTGTTCTGTTTTGTAATCCAGTTCCTGTGTAGCCAAGTTTACATTCCGTGTATTAGTGATATCTTATGATGTTTCTTATTCTGTGTGACTTATTTCAGTTAGAATCATCATACCTGAATCCACTCTATGCTGCTACGGGCCTGATGACATAGATTTCATTGCTGAGTGATATTGCATTGTACGTAAGTACCACAACTTCTTTATCCATTTTTCACTTTCTGTGATATTGAACTTGTAGCGTAAACGAGGTTCTTGTAAACAGAGCCGTCCCAAACATTGGGGTGGCTGTGTCTTTTTGATTTTAATTTCCCTAAGCTGCAGGACCATAAGTGGAAGTGCCCTAGGCTCTGTTGCTTTGTTTTAGATGTTCCAGGAAACACCATACACTTCTCCTGATTGGCTGTTGGCAAGTTACATCCCGCCCATCAGCATAACAAGGCTCCCAGTTCTCTATGGCCTGTCCTGCCTTTCTGGATTTTACACTTTTTTCAGATGGCCCTTTTGACTGGGGGGAAGTGAGACTTCATTGTAGTGCAGATTTCCTTTGCAAGCTTGCTTGGTTGGCCAAAAAGGTCGTATGCACTTTTTCCTGAATATATTCAGGAAAAAAAGCATACGCCCTTTTTGGCCAAGTGCATCATTGTCGACGTTCTGCCTCTTTTCCTATGCTTTAAATGCAATTCCAGTCTACATCCTGAAATTGGATTCTTGCAATTCTGCCCCGCTTTCAAGTCCTCTTGGCAGCCTTACTTCAGTATATTTTTGGACGATAGCTGTCATTTATAACTCTGCAGGTTTATGAATTACAGTACCCCTGAGCTCCTTTCTTCAACTCGCTTTCTTGTGAGCTGGCCGCAACACCGCAGGATTGCTTCAGGCCCTAATCTGATTCTGGCACGGCACGCTGAGCCTTTTGTTAATTTCTCTTCCTGGGGGGAAATGAGAGTTAAATTTTCCCGTCCAGACACTTCCAGCTAGTCTCTCATTGGTCCTTCCTGTTCCTGTTCATCTTCCACAGAAATTGCAAACTGGGCCAATCAGGAGGTTAAAGGCACTGACTCTCCAAGTCGGGAGAGTGTTATTAAAGCGTCTGGAATGTTGCACCCGAGTACCAGGGGACGAGAACTGAGACATATTTGAACACGTCTCCCGATCACATGGTTGATCATACTCTGGGGTCCACATGCATGTTTTAGCTGAAGGAAGAATCCCTTAAACCTGGAGAGTTGAGACCCGTGGAATGGGTACCATGCAATATGATTTCAAAGGGTCTTCATTTGCTCACCGAACCTCTCCAATCCTATCACTGCTGTGTTTATGCCCCTGTACACACGCTTGATTCTCTTTCGGAGACATAGCAATCCATAGGTTTTAAGATACTTACTAGTAAGGTACATTCTTAGGCGTTTAATATGGGGTGTTGAGTCCATTTCGTTGAGCAAGGAGTAGCTCTTGTCTATTACGTATTTGGCTTACGGAACTTTATCTGTGTTCATTTCAATCTCTGGTTTTATGCAGCACCCCAACTCACCTTTCCCCTTAAGCAAGCATAAGTTGATTTTCTAAATTTGAGACCCTGTTCTGTTTTGTAATCCAGTTCCCTTGTAGCCAAGTTTACATTCCGTGTATTAGTGATATCTTATGATGTTTCTTTTTCTGTGTGACTTATTTCAGTTAGAATCATCATAGCTGAATCCACTCATTATGCTGCTATGGGCCTGATGACATATATTTCATTGCTGATGGATATTGCATTGTACCTAAGTACCACAACTTCTTTATCAAGTTTTCACTTTCTGCGATATTGAACTTGTACCGTAAACGAGGTTCTTGTAAACAGAGCCGTCCCAAACTTTGGGGTGGCTGTGTCTTTTGGATTTTAATTTCCCTAAGCTATAGGACCATAAGTGGAAGTGCCCTAGGCTCTGTTGCTTTGTTTTTTAGATGTTTCAGGAAACACCATACACTTCTCCCAAGTGGCTGTTGGCAATTTACATCCCGCCCATCAGCATAGCAAGGCTCCCAGTTCTCCATGGCCTGTCCTGCCTTTCTGGATTTTACACTTTTTTCAGATGGCCCTTTTGACCGGGGGGAAGTGAGATTTCATTGCAGTGCAGATTTCCTTTGCAAGCTTGCTTGGTTGGGCAAAAAGTGCGTATGCGTTTTTTCCTGAATATATTCAGGAAAAAACGCATACGCCCTTTTTGGCCAAGTGCATCATTGTGGACGTTCTGCCTCTTTTCCTATGCTTTAAATGCAATTCCAGTCTACCTCCTGAAATCGGTTTCCTGCAATTCTGCCCCGCTTTCAAGTCCTCTTAGCAGCCTTACTTCAGTATATTTTTGGACGAGAGCTGTCATTTATAACTCTGCAGGTATGTGAATTACAGTGCCCCTGAGCTCCTTTCTTCAACTCGCTTTCTTGTGAGCTGGCCGCAACACCGCAGGATTGCTTCAGGCCCTAATCTGGTTCCGGCACGGCACGCTGTGCCTTTGGTTAATTCCTCTTCCTGGTGGGAAATGAGAGTTAAATTTGCCCGTCCAGGCAGCTCCAGCTAGTCTCTCATCGGTTCTTCCTATTCCTGTTCATCTTCCGCAGAAATTGCAAACTGGGCTAAACAAGAGGTTAAAGGCACTGACTCTCCAAGTCGGGAGAGTGTTAGTAAAGCATCTGGAATGTTGCACCCGAGTACCAGGGGAAGAAAACTGAGACATATTTGAACACGTCTCCCGATCACACGGTTGATCATACTCTGGGTTCCACATGCATGTTTTAGCTGAATGAAGAATCCCTTAAACCTGGAGAGTTGAGACCCGTGGAATGGGTACCATGCAATATGACTTCAAAGGGTCTTCATTTGCTCACCGAACCTCTCCAATCCTATCACTGCTGCGTTTATGCCCCTGTACACAAGCTTGATTCTGTTTCGGAGACATAGCGATCCATAGGTTTTAAGATACTTACTAGTCAGGTACATTCTTAGGCGTTTAATATGGGGTGTTGAGTCCATTTCGTTGAGCAAGGAGTAGCTCTTGTCTATTACATATTTCGCTTAAGGAAATTTATCTGTGCTCATTTCAATCTCTGGTTTTTTGCAGCACCCCAACTCACGTTTCCCCTTAAGCAAGCATAAGTTGGTTTTCTAAATTTGAGACCCTGTTCTGTTTTGTAATCCAGTTCTGTGTAGCCAAGTTTACATTCCGTGTATTAGTGATATCTTATGATGTTTCTTTTTCTCTGTGACTTATTTCAGTTAGAATCATCATACCTGAATCCACTCATTATGCTGCTATGGGCATGATGACATAGATTTCATTGCTGAGTGATATTGCATTGTACGTAAGTACCACAACTTCTTTATCCATTTTTCACTTTCTGCGATATTGAACTTGTACTCTAAAGGAGGTTCTTGTAAACACAGCCGTCCCAAACTTTGGGTCGGCTGTGTCTTTTTGATTTTAATTTCCCTAAGCTATAGGACCATAAGTGGAAGTGCCCTAGGCTCTGTTGCTTTGTTTTTTAGATGTTTCAGGAAACACCATACACTTCTCCAGAGTGGCTGTTGGCAATTTACATCCCGCCCATCAGCATAAAAAGGCTCCCAGTTCTCCATGGCCTGTCCTGCCTTTCTGGATTTTACACTTTTTTCAGATGGCCCTTTTTACCGGGGGGAAGTGAGACTTCATTGTAGTGCAGATTTCCTTTGCAAGCTTGCTTGGTTGGCCAAAAAGGGCGTATGCGTTTTTTCCTGAATATATTCAGGAAAAAACGCATACGCCCTTTTTGGCCAAGTGCATCATTGTCGACGTTCTGCCTCTTTTCCTATGCTTTAAATGCAATTCCAGTCTACGTCCTGAAATCGGATTCCTGCCATTCTGCCCTGCTTTCTAGTCCTCTTGGCAGCCTTACTTCAGTATATTTTTGGAGGATAGCTGTCATTTATAACTCTGCAGGTTTGTGAATTACAGTGCCCCTGAGCTCCTTTCTTCAACTCGCTTTCTTGTGAGCTGTCCGCAACACCGCAGGATTGCTTCAGGCCCTAATCTGGTTCCAGCACGGCATGCTGAGCCTTTGGTTAATTCCTCTTCCTGGTGGGAAATGAGAGTTAATTTTGCCCGTCCAGACACCTCCAGCTTGTCTCTCATCGGTTCTCCCTATTCCGGTTCATCTTTTGCAGAAATTTCAAACTGGGCCAAACAGGAGGTTAAAGGCACTGACTCTCCAAGTCGGCAGAGTGTTAGTAAAGTGTCTGGAATGTTGCACCCGAGTACCAGGGGATGAGAACTGAGACATATTTGAACATGACTCACGATCACACGGTTGATCATAGTCTGGGTTCCAAATGCATGTTTAGCTGAAGGAGGAATCCCTTAAACCTGGAGAGTTGAGACCCGTGGAATGGGTACCATGCAATATGACTTCAAAGGGTCTTCATTTGCTCACCGAACCTCTCCAATCCTATCACTGCTGCGTTTATGGCACTGTACTCACGCTTGATTCTCTTTCAGAGACATAGCAATCCATAGGTTTTAAGATACTTACTAGTCAGGTACATTGTTAGGCGTTTAATATGGGGTGTTGAGTCCATTTCGTTGAGCAAGGAGTAGCTCTTGTCTATTCCATACTTGGCTTAAGGAACCTTATCTGTGCTCATTTCAATCTCTGATTTTATGCAGCACCCCAACTCACCTTTCCCCTTAAGCAAGCATAAGTTGGTTTTCTAAATTTGAGACCCTCTTCTGATTTGTAATCCATTTCCTGTATACCAAGTTTACATTCCGTGTATTAGTGATATCTTATGATGTTTCTTTTTCTGTGTGACTTATTTCAGTTAGAATCATCATACCTGAATCCACTCATTATGCTGCTACGGGCCTGATGACATAGATTTCATTGCTGAGTGATATTGCATTGTACGTAAGTACCACAAGTTCTTTATCCATTTTTCACTTTCTGCGATATTGAACTTGTACCGTAAACGAGGTTCTTGTAAACACAGCCGTCCCAAACTTTGGGGTGGCTGTGTCTTTTTGATTTTAATTTCCCTAAGCTATAGGACCATAAGTGGAATTGACCTAGGCTCTGTTGCTTTGTCTTTTAGATGTTTCAGGAAACACCATACACTTCTCCCGAGTGGCTGTTGGCAATTTATATCCTGCCCATCAGCTTACAAGGCTCCCAGTTCTACATGGCCTGTCCTGCCTTTCTGGATTTTACACTTTTTTCAGATGGCCCTTTTGATCGGGGGGAAGTGAGACTTCATTGTAGTGCAGATTTGCTTTGCAAGCTTGCTTGGTTGGCGAAAAAGGGCGTATGCGTTTTTTTCCTGAATATAATCAGGAAAAAACGCATACGCCCTTTTTGGCCAAGTGCATCATTGTCGACGTTCTGCCTCTTTTCCTATGCTTTAAATGCAATTCCAGTCTACGTCCTGAAATCGGTTTCCTGCAATTCTGTCCCGTTTTCAAGTCCTCTTGGCAGCCTTACTTCAGTATATTTTTGGACGAGAGCTGTCATTTATAACTCTGCAGGTTTGTGAATTACAGTGCCCCTGAGCTCCTTTCTTCAACTCGCTTTCTTGTGAGCTGGCCGCAACACCGCAGGATTGCTTCAGGCCCTAATCTGGTTCCGGCACGGCACGCTGAGCCTTTGCTCAATTCCTCTTCCTGGTGGGAAATGAGAGTTAAATTTGCCCGTCTAGACATCTCCAGCTAGTCTCTCATTGGTTCTCCCTATTCCTGTTCATCATCCGCGGAATTTGCAAACTGGGCCAAACAGGAGGTTAAAGGCACTGACTCTCCACGTCGGGAGAGTGTTAGTAAAGCGTGTAGAATATTGCACCCGAGTACCAAGGGATGAGAAGTGAGACATATTTGAACATGACTCATGATCACACGGTTGATCATAGTCTGGGTCCCAAATGCATGTTTAGCTGAAGGAAGAATCCCTTAAACCTGGAGAGTTGAGACCTGTGGAATGGGTACTATGCAATATGACTTCAAAGGGTCTTCATTTGCTCACCGAGCCTCTCCAATCCTATCACTGCTGCATTTATGGCGCTGTACTCACGCTTGATTCTCTTTCAGAGACATAGCAATCCATAGGTTTTAGGATACTTACTAGTCAGGTACAGTATTAGGCGTTTAATATGGGGTGTTGAGTCCATTTCGTTGAGCAAGGAGTAGCTCTTGTCTATTCCATATTTGGCTTAAGGAACTTTATCTGTGCTCATTTCAATCTCTGGTTTTATGCAGCACCCCAACTCACCTTTCCCCTTAAGCAAGCATAAGTTAGTTTTCTAAATTTGAGACCCTGTTCTGTTTTCTAATCCAGTTCCTGTGTAGCCAAGTTTACATTCCATGTATTAGAGATACCTTATGATGTTTCTTTTTCTGTGTGACTTATTTCAGTTAGAATCATCATACCTGAATCCACTCATTATGCTGCTACGTGCCTGATGACATAGATTTCATTTCTGAGTGATATTGCATTGTACGTAAGTACCACAACTTCTTTATCCATTTTTCACTTTCTGCGATATTGAACATGTACCGTAAACGAGGTTCTTGTAAACAGAGCTGTCCCAAACTTTGGGGTGGCTGTGTCTTTTTGATTTTAATTTCACTAAGCTATAGGACCATAAGTGGAAGTGCCCTAGGCTCTGTTGCTTTGTTTTTTAGATGTTTCAGGAAACACCATACACTTCTCCCGAGTGGCTGTTGGCAATTTACATCCCGCCCATCAGCATAACAAGGCTCCCAGTTCTCCATGGCCTGTCCTGCCTTTCTGGATTTTACACTTTTTACAGATGGCCCTTTTGACCCGGGGGAAGTGAGACTTCATTGTAGTGCAGATTTCCTTTGCAAGCTTGCCTGGTTGGCCAAAAAGTGCGTATGCTTTTTTTCCTGAATATATTCAGGAAAAAACGCATATGCCCTTTTTGGCCTAGTGCATCATTGTCGACGTTCTGCCTCTTTTCCTATGCTTTAAATGCAATTCCAGTCTACCTCCTGAAATCGGTTTCCTGCAATTCTGCCCCGCTTTCAAGTCCTCTTGGCAGCCTTACTTCAGTATATTTTTGGACGATAGCTGTCATTTATAACTCTGCAGGTTTGTGAATTACAGTGCCCCTGAGCTCCTTTCTTCAACTCGCTTTCTTGTGAGCTGGCCGCAACACCGCAGGATTGCTTCAGGCCCTAATCTGGTTCCGGCACGGCACACTGAGCCTTTGCTTAATTCCTCTTCCTGGTGGGAAATGAGAGTTAAATTTGCCCGTCCAGACATCTCCAGCTAGTCTCTATTGGTTTTCCCTATTCCTGTTCATCATCCGCGGAATTTGCAAACTGGGCCAAACAGGAGGTTAAAGGCACTGACTCTCCAAGTCGGGAGAGTGTTAGTAAAGTGTCTAGAATGTTGCACCCGAGTACCAGGGGATGAGAATTGAGACATATTTGAACATGACTCACGATCACACGGTTGATCATAGTCTGGGTTCCAAATGCATGTTTAGCTGAAGGAAGAATCCCTTAAACATGGAGAGTTGAGACCCGTGGAATGGGTACCATGCAATATGAATTCAAAGGGTCTTCATTTGCTCACCGAACCTCTCCAATCCTATCACTGCTGCGTTTATGGCGCTGTACTCACGCTTGATTCTCTTTCAGAGACATAGCAATCCATAGGTTTTAAGATACTTATTGTCAGGTACATTATTAGGCGTTTAATATGGGGTGTTGAGTCCATTTTGTTGAGCAAGGAGTAGCTCTTGTCTATTACATATTTGGCTTAAGGAACCTTATCTGTGCTCATTTCAATCTCTGGTTTTATGCAGCACCCCAACTCACCTTTCCCCTTAAGCAAGCATAAGTTGCTTTTCTACATTTGAGACCCTGTTCTGTTTTGTAATCCAGTTCCTGTGTAGCCAAGTTTACATTCCGTGTATTAGTGATATCTTATGATGTTTCATTTTCTGTGTGACTTATTTCAGTTAGAATCATCATACCTGAATCCACTCATTATGCTGCTACGGGCCTGATGACATAGATTTCATTGCTGAGTGATATTGCATTGTGCGTAAGTACCACAACTTCTTTATCCATTTTTCACTTTCTGCGATATTGAACTTGTACTGTAAACGAGGTTTTATAAACAGAGCCGTCCCAAACTTTTGGGTGGCTGTGTCTTTTTGATTTTAATTTCCCTAAGCTGTAGGACCATAAGTGGAAGTGCCCTAGGCTCTGTTGCTTTGTTTTCTAGATGTTTCAGGAAACACCATACAATTTTCCCGAGTGGCTGTTGGAAATTTACATCCCGCCCATCAGCATAACAAGGCTCCCAGTTCTCCATGGCCTGTCCTGCCTTTCTGGATTTTACACTTTTTACAGATGGCCCTTTTGACCCGGGGGAAGTGAGACTTCATTGTAGTGCAGATTTCCTTTGCAAGCTTGCCTGGTTGGCCAAAAAGTGCGTATGCTTTTTTTCCTGAATATATTCAGGAAAAAACGCATATGCCCTTTTTGGCCTAGTGCATCATTGTCGACGTTCTGCCTCTTTTCCTATGCTTTAAATGCAATTCCAGTCTACCTCCTGAAATCGGTTTCCTGCAATTCTGCCCCGCTTTCAAGTCCTCTTGGCAGCCTTACTTCAGTATATTTTTGGACGATAGCTGTCATTTATAACTCTGCAGGTTTGTGAATTACAGTGCCCCTGAGCTCCTTTCTTCAACTCGCTTTCTTGTGAGCTGGCCGCAACACCGCAGGATTGCTTCAGGCCCTAATCTGGTTCCGGCACGGCACGCTGAGCCTTTGCTTAATTCCTCTTCCTGGTGGGAAATGAGAGTTAAATTTGCCCGTCCAGACATCTCCAGCTACTCTCTCATTGGTTTTCCCTATTCCTGTTCATCATCCGCGGAATTTGCAAACTGGGCCAAACAGGAGGTTAAAGGCACTGACTCTCCAAGTCGGGAGAGTGTTAGTAAAGTGTCTGGGATGTTGCACCCGAGTACCAGGGGATGATAACTGAGACATATTTGAACATGACTCATGATCACACGGTTGATCATAGTCTGGGTTCCAAATGCATGTTTAGCTGAAGGAAGAATCCCTTAAACCTGGAGAGTTGAGACCCGTGGAATGGGTACCATGCAATATGACTTCAAAGGGTCTTCATTTGCTCACCGAACCTCTCCAATCCTATCACTGCTGCGTTTATGGCGCTGTACTCACGCTTGATTCTCTTTCAGAGACATAGCAATCCATAGGTTTTAAGATACTTACTAGTCAGGTACATTGTTAGGCGTTTAATATGGGGTGTTGAGTCCATTTCGTTGAGCAAGGAGTAGCTCTTGTCTACTACATATTTGGCTTAAGGAACTTTATCTGTGCTCATTTCAATCTCTGGTTTTATGCAGCACCCCAACTCACCTTTCCCCTTAAGCAAGCATAAGTTGCTTTTCTACATTTGAGACCCTGTTCTGTTTTGTAATCCAGTTCCTGTGTAGCCAAGTTTACATTCCGTGTATTAGTGATATCTTATGATGTTTCATTTTCTGTGTGACTTATTTCAGTTAGAATCATCATACCTGAATCCACTCATTATGCTGCTACGGGCCTGATGACATACATTTCATTGCTGAGTGATATTGCATTGTACGTAAGTACCACAACTTCTTTATCCATTTTTCACTTTCTGCGATATTGAACTTGTACTGTAAACGAGGTTCTTATAAACAGAGCCATCCCAAACTTTTGGGTGGCTGTGTCTTTTTGATTTTAATTTCCCTAAGCTGTAGGACCATAAGTGGAAGTGCCCTAGGCTCTGTTGCTTTGTTTTTTAGATGTTTCAGGAAACACCATACAATTATCCCGAGTGGCTGTTGGAAATTTACATCCCGCCCATCAGCATAACAAGGCTCCCAGTTCTCCATGGCCTGTCCAGCCTTTCTGGATTTTACACTTTTTACAGATGGCCCTTTTGACCGGGGGGAAGTGAGACTTCATTGTAGTGCAGATTTCCTTTGCAAGCTTGCCTGGTTGGCCAAAAAGTGCGTATGCTTTTTTTCCTGAATATATTCAGATAAAAACGCATATGCCCTTTTTGGCCTAGTGCTTCATTGTCGACGTTCTGCCTCTTTTCCTATGCTTTAAATGCAATTCCAGTCTACCTCCTGAAATCGGTTTCCTGCAATTCTGCCCCGCTTTCAAGTCCTCTTGGCAGCCTTACTTCAGTATATTTTTGGACGATAGCTGTCATTTATAACTCTGCAGGTTTGTGAATTACAGTGCCCCTGAGCTCCTTTCTTCAACTCGCTTTCTTGTGAGCTGGCCGCAACACCACAGGATTGCTTCAGGCCCTAATCTGGTTCCGGCACGGCACGCTGAGCCTTTGCTTAATTCCTCTTCCTGGTGGGAAATGAGAGTTAAATTTGCCCGTCCAGACATCTCCAGCTACTCTCTCATTGGTTCTCCCTATTCCTGTTCATCATCCGCGGAATTTGCAAACTGGGCCAAACAGGAGGTTAAAGGCACTGACTCTCCAAGTCAGGAGAGTGTTAGTAAAGTGTCTGGAATGTTGCACCCGAGTACCAGGGGATGAGAACTGAGACATATTTGAACATGACTCACGATCACACGGTTGATCATAGTCTGGGTTCCAAATGCATGTTTAGCTGAAGGAAGAATCCCTTAAACCTGGAGAGTTGAGACCCGTGGAATGGGTACCATGCAATATGACTTCAAAGGGTCTTCATTTGCTCACCGAACCTCTCCAATCCTATCACTGCTGCATTTATGGCGCTGTATTCACGCTTGATTCTCTTTCAGAGACATAGCAACCCATAGGTTTTAAGATACTTACTAGTCAGGTACATTGTTAGGCGTTTAATATGGGGTGTTGAGTACATTTCGTTGAGCAAGGAGTAGCTCTTGTCTATTACATATTTGGCTTAAGGAACTTTATCTGTGCTCATTTCTATCTGTGGTTTTATGCAACACTCCAACTCACCTTTCCCCTTAAGCAAGCATAAGTTGGTTTTCTAAAATTGAGACCCTCTTCTCTTTTGTAATCCAGTTCCTGTGTAGCCAAGTTTACATTCCGTATATTAGTGATATCTTATGATGTTTCTTTTTCTGTGTGACTTATTTCAGTTAGAATCATCATACCTGAATCCACTCATTATGATGCTACGGGCCTGATGACATAGATTTCATTTCTGAGTGATATTGCATTGTACGTAAGTACCACAACTTCTTTATCCATTTTTCACTTTCTGCGATATTGAACTTGTACCGTAAACGAGTTTCTTGTAAACAGAGCCGTCCCAAACTTTGGGGTGGCTGTGTCTTTTTGATTTTAATTTCCCTAAGCTATAGGACCATAAGTGGAATTGACCTAGGCTCTGTTGCTTTGTCTTTTAGATGTTTCAGGAAACACCATACACTTCTCCCGAGTGGCTGTTGGCAATTTATATCCTGCCCATCAGCTTACAAGGCTCCCAGTTCTCCATGGCCTGTCCTGCCTTTCTGGATTTTACACTTTTTTCAGATGGCCCTTTTGATCGGGGGGAAGTGAGACTTCATTGTAGTGCAGATTTGCTTTGCAAGCTTGCTTGTTTGGCCAAAAAGGGCGTATGCGTTTTTTTCCTGAATATAATCAGGAAAAAACGCATACGCCCCTTTTTGGCCAAGTGCATCATTGTCGACGTTCTGCCTCTTTTCCTATGCTTTAAATGCAATTCCAGTCTACGTCCTGAAATCGGTTTCCTGCAATTCTGTCCCGCTTTCAAGTCCTCTTGGCAGCCTTACTTCAGTATATTTTTGGACGAGAGCTGTCATTTATAACTCTGCAGGTTTGTGAATTACAGTGCCCCTGAGCTCCTTTCTTCAACTCGCTTTCTTGTGAGCTGGCCGCAACACCGCAGGATTGCTTCAGGCCCTAATCTGGTTCCGGCACGGCACGCTGAGCCTTTGCTTAATTCCTCTTCCTGGTGGGAAATGAGAGTTAAATTTGCCCGTCCAGACATCTCCAGCTAGTCTCTCATTGGTTCTCCCTATTCCTGTTCATCTTCCGCAGAAATTGCAAACTGGGCCAAACAGGAGGTTAAAGGCACTGACTCTCCACGTCGGGAGAGTGTTAGTAAAGCGTCTAGAATGTTGCACCCGAGTACCAAGGGATGAGAAGTGAGACATATTTGAACATGACTCATGATCACACGGTTGATCATAGTCTGGGTTCCAAATGCATGTTTAGCTGAAGGAAGAATCCCTTAAACCTGGAGAGTTGAGACCCGTGGAATGGGTACCATGCAATATGACTTCAAAGGGTCTTCATTTTGCTCACCGAGCCTCTCCAATCCTATCACTGCTGCATTTATGGCGCTGTACTCACGCTTGATTCTCTTTCAGAGACATAGCAATCCATAGGTTTTAAGATACTTACTAGTCAGGTACAGTATTAGGCGTTTAATATGGGGTGTTGAGTCCATTTCGTTGAGCAAGGAGTAGCTCTTGTCTATTCCATATTTGGCTTAAGGAACGTTATCTGTGCTCATTTCAATCTCTGGTTTTATGCAGCACCCCAACTCACCTTTCCCCTTAAGCAAGCATAAGTTGGTTTTCTAAATTTGAGACCCTGTTCTGTTTTTTAATCCAGTTCCTGTGTAGCCAAGTTTACATTCCATGTATTAGTGATATCTTATGATGTTTCTTTTTCTGTGTGACTTATTTCAGTTAGAATCATCATACCTGAATCCACTCATTATGCTGCTACGTGCCTGATGACATAGATTTCATTTCTGAGTGATATTGCATTGTACGTAAGTACCACAACTTCTTTATCCATTTTTCACTTTCTGCGATATTGAACATGTACCATATACGAGGTTCTAGTAAACAGAGCCATCCCAAATTTTGGGTGGCTGTGTCTTTTTGATTTTAATTTCCCTAAGCTATAGGACCATAAGTGGAAGTGCCCTAGGCTCTGTTGCTTTGTTTTTTAGATGTTTCAGGAAACACCATACACTTCTCCCCAGTGGCTGTTGGCAATTTTTATCCCGCCCATCAGCATAACAAGGCTCCCAGTTCTCCATGGCCTGTCCTGCCTTTCTGGATTTTACACTTTTTTCACATGGCCCTTTTGACCGGGGGGAAGTGAGACTTCATTGTAGTGCAGATTTACTTTGCAAGCTTGCTTGGTTGGCCAAAAAGGGCGTATGCGTTTTTTCCAGAATATATTCAGGAAAAAACGCATACGCCCTTTTTGGCCAAGTGCATCATTGTCTACGTTCTGCCTCTTTTCCTATGCTTTAAATGCAATTCCAGTCTACCTCCTGAAATCGGTTTCCTGCAATTCTGCCCCACATTCAAGTCCTCTTGGCAGCCTTACTTCAGTATATTTTTGGACGATAGCTGTCATTTATAACTCTGCAGGTTTGTGAATTACAGTGCCCCTGAACTCCTTTCTTCAACTCGCTTTCTTGTGAGCTGGCCGCAACACCGCAAGATTGCTTCAGGCCCTAATCTGGTCCCGGCACGGCACGCTGAGCCTTTGGTTAATTCCTCTTCCTGGTGGAAAACGAGAGTTAAATTTGCCCTTCCAGACACCTCCAGCTAGTCTCTCATTGGTCCTCCCTATTCCTGTTCATCTTCCGCAGAAATTGCAAACTGGGCCAAAGAGGAGGTTAAAGGCACTGACTCTCCAAGTCGGGAGAGTGTTAGTGCTCTGGAATGTTACACCCGAGTACCAGGGGACGAGAAATGAGACATATTGGAACACGTCTCCCGATCACACGGTTGATCATACTCTGGGTTCCACATGCATGATTTAGCTGAAGGAAGAATCCCTTAAACCTGGAGAGTTGAGACCCGTGGAATGGGTACCATGCAATGTGACTTCAAAGGGTCTTCATTTGCTCACCGAACCTCTCCAATCCTATCACTGCTGTGTTTATGCCCCTGTACACACGCTTGATTCTCTTTCGGAGACATAGCGATCCATAGGTTTTAAGATACTTACTAGTCAGGTACATTCTTAGACTTTTAGTATGAGGTGTTGTGTCCATTTCGTTGAGCAAGGAGTAGCTCCTGTCTATTACATATTTGGCTTCAGGAACTTTATCTGTGTTCATTTCAATCTCTGGTTTTATGCAGCACCCCAACTCACCTTTCCCCTTAAGCAAGCATAAGTTGGTTTTCTAAATTTGAGACCCTGTTCTCTTTTGTAATCCAGTTCCTGTGTAGCCAAGTTTACATTCCGTGTATTAGTGATATCTTATGATGTTTGTTTTTCTGTGTGACTTATTTCAGTTAGAATCATCATACCTGAATCCACTCATTATGCTGCTACGGGCCTGATGACATAGATTTCATTGCTGAGTGATATTGCATTGTACGTAAGTACCACAACTTCTTTATCCATTTTTCACTTTCTGCGATATTGAACTAGTCCCGTAAACGAGTTTCTTCTAAACAGAGCTGTCCCAAACTTAGGGGTGGCTGTGTCTTTTTGATTTTAATTTCCCTAAGCTATAGGGCCATAAGTGGAAGTGCCCTAGGCTCTGTTTCTTTGTTTTTTAGATGTTTCAGGAAACACCATACACTTCTCCCAAGTGGCTGTTGGCAATATACATCCCGCCCATCAGCAAAACAAGGCTCCCAATTCGCCATGGCCTGTCCTGCCTTTTTGTATTTTACACTTTTTTCAGATGGCCCTTTTGACCGGGGGGAAGTGAGACTTCATTGTAGTGCAGACTTCCTTTGCAAGCTCGCTTGGTTGGCCAAAAAGGGCGTATGCGTTTTTTCCTGAATATATTCAGGAAAAAACGCATACGCCCTTTTTGGCCAAGTGCATCATTGTCGACGTTCTGCCTCTTTTCCTATGCTTTAAATGCAATTCCAGTCTACCTCCTGAAATCGGATTCCTGCAATTCTGCCCCGCTTTCAAGTCCTCTTGGCAGCCTTACTTCAGTATATTTTTGGCCGATAGCTGTCATTTATAACTCTGCAGGTTTGTGAATTACAGTGCCCCTGAGCTCCTTTCTTCAACTCGATTTCTTGTGAGCTGGCCGCAACACCGCAGGATTGCTTCAGGCCCTAATCTGGTTCCGGCACGGCATGCTGAGCCTTTGGTTAATTCCTCTTCCTGGTGGGAAATGAGAGTTAAATTTGCCCGTCCAGACACCTCCAGCTAGTCTCTCATTGTTTCTCGCAATTCCTGTTCATCTTCTGCAGAAATTGCAAACTGGGCCAAACAGGAGGTTAAAGGCACTGACTCTCCAAGTCGGGAGAGTGTTAGTAAAGCGTCTGGAATGTTGCACCCGAGTACCAGGGGACGAGAACTGAGACATATTGGAACACGTCTCCCGATCACATGGTTGATCATACTCTGGGTTCCACATGAATGCTTTAGCTGAAGGAAGAATCCCTTAAACCTGGAGAGTTGAAACCCGTGGAATGGGTACCATGCAATATGATTTCAAATGGTCTTCATTTGCTCACCAAACCTCTCCAATCCTATCACTGCTGCGTTTATGCCCCTGTACACACGCTTGATTCTCTTTTGGAGACATAGCAATCCATAGGTTTTAAGATACTTACTAGTCAGCTACATTCTTAGGCGTTT
Source organism: Orcinus orca (assembly GCF_937001465.1). Lineage (NCBI taxonomy): Eukaryota > Metazoa > Chordata > Mammalia > Artiodactyla > Delphinidae > Orcinus > Orcinus orca. Next base: position 466,297 of record NW_026043824.1, on the reverse strand, counting down.
AATATGGGGTGTTGAGTCCATTTCGTTGAGCAAGGAGTAGCTCTTGTCTATTACATATTTTGCTTCAGGAACGTTATCTGTGCTCATTTCAATCTCTGGTTTTATGCAGCACCCCAACTCACCTTTCCCCTTAAGCAAGCATAAGTTGGTTTTCTAAATTTGAGACCCTGTTCTGTTTTGTAATCCAGTTCCTGTGTAGCCAAGATTACATTCCGTGTATTAGTGATATCTTATGATGTTTCTTTTTCTGTGTGACTTATTTCTGTTAGAATCATCATACCTGAATCCACTCATTATGCTGCTACGGGCCTGATGACATAGATTTCATTGCTGAGTGATATTGCATTGTACGTAAGTACCACAACTTCTTTATCCATTTTTCACTTTCTGCGATATTGAACTAGTCCCGTAAACAGTTTCTTGTAAACAGAGCCGTCCCAAACTTAGGGGTGGCTGTGTCTTTTTGATTTTGATTTCCCTAAGCTATAGGACCATATGTGGAAGTGCCCTAGGCTCTGTTGCTTTGTTTTTTAGATGTTTCAGGAAACACCATACACTTCTCCCGAGTGGCTGTTGGCAATTTACATCCCGCCCATCAGCATAACAAGGCTCCCAGTTCTCCATGGCCTGTCCTGCCTTTCTGGATTTTACACTTTTTTCAGATGGCCCTTTTTACCCGGGGAAAGTGAGACTTCATTGTAGTGCAGATTCCTTTGCAAAATGGCTTGGTTGACCAAAAAGTGCGTATGCGTTTTTTCCTGAATATATTCAGGAAAAAACGCATACGCCCTTTTTGGCCAAGTGCATCATTGTCGACGTTTTGCCTCTTTTCCTATGCTTTAAATGCACTTCCAGTGTACCTCCTGAAATCGGTTTCCTGCAATTCTGCCCCGCTTTGAAGTCCTCTTGGCAGCCTTACTTCAGTATATTTTTGGACGATAGCTGTCATTTATAACTCTGCAGGTTTGTGAATTACAGTGCCCCTGAGCTCCTTTCTTCAACTCGCTTTCTTGTGAGCTGGCCGCAACACCGCAGGATTGCTTCAGGTCCTAGTCTGGTTCCGGCACGGCACGCTGAGCCTTTGGTTAATTCCTCTTCCTGGTGGGAAATGAGAGTTAAATTTTCCCGTCCCGACACCTGCAGCTAGTCTCTCATTGGTTCTCCCTATTCCTGTTCATCTTCCGCAGAAATTGCAAACTGGGCCAAACAGGAGGTTAAAGGCACTGATTCTCCAAGTCGGGAGAGTGTTAGTAAAGCGTCTGGAATATTGCACCCGAGTACCAGGGGACGAGAACTGAGACATATTGGAACACGTCTCCCGATCACACGGTTGATCATACTCTGGGTTCCACATGCATGTTTTAGCTGAAGGAAGAATCCCTTAAACCTGGAGAGTTGAGACCCGTGGAATGGGTACCATGCAATATGACTTCAAAGGGTCTTCATTTGCTCACCGAACCTCTCCAATCCTATCACTGCTGTGTTTATGCCCCTGTACACACGCTTGATTCTCTTTCGGAGACATAGCGATCCATAGGTTTTAAGATACTTACTAGTCAGGTACATTCTTAGGCGTTTAATATGGGGTGTTGAGTCCATTTCGTTGAGCAAGGAGTAGCTCTTGTGTATTACATATTTGGCTTAAGGAACTTTATCTGTGCTCATTTCAATCTCTGGTTTTATGCAGCACCCCAACTCACCTTTCCCCTTAAGCAAGCATAAGTTGGTTTTCTAAATTTGAGACCCTGTTCTGTTATGTAATCCTGTTCCTGTATAGCCAAGTTTACATTCCGTGTATTAGTGATATCTTATGATGTTTGTTTTTCTGTGTGACTTATTTCAGTTAGAATCATCATACCTGAATCCACTCATTATGCTGCTACGGGCCTGATGACATAGATTTCATTGCTGAGTGATATTGCATTGTACGTAAGTACCAAAACTTCTTTATCCATTTTTCACTTTCTGCGATATTCAACTTGTCCCGTAAATGAGGTTCTTGTAAACAGAGCCGTCCCAAACTTTGGGGTGGCTGTGTCTTTTTGATTTTAATTTCCCTAAGCTATAGGACCATAATTGGAAGTGCCCTAGGCTCTGTTGCTTTGTTTCTTAGATGTTTCAGGAAACACCATACAATTCTCCCAAGTGGCTGTTGGCAATTTACATCCCGCCCATCAGCATAACAAGGCTCCCAGTTCTCCATGGCCTGTCCTGCCTTTCTGGATTTTACACTTTTTTCAAATGGCCCTTTTGACCGGGGGGAAGTGAGACTTCATTGTAGTGCAGATTTCCTTTGCAAGCTTGCTTGGTTGGCCAAAAAGGGCGTATGCGTTTTTTCCTGAATATATTCAGGAAAAAACGCATACGCCCTTTTTGGCCAAGTGCATCATTGTCGACGTTCTGCCTCTTTTCCTATGCTTTAAATGCAATTCCAGTCTACCTTCTGATATCGGTTTCCTGCAATTCTGCCCCGCTTTCAAGTCCTCTTGGCAGCCTTACTTCAGTATATTTTTGGACGATAGCTGTCATTTATAACTCTGCAGGATTGTGAATTACAGTGCCCCTGAGCTCCTTTCTTCAACTCGCTTTCTTGTGAGCTGGCCGCAACACCGCAGGATTGCTTCAGGCCCTAATCTGGTTCCGGCACAGCATGCTGAGCCTTTGGTTAATTCCTCTTCCTGGTGGGAAATGAGAGTAAAATTTGCCCGTCCAGACACCTCCAGCTAGTCTCTCATTGTTTCTCGCTATTCCTGTTCATCTTCCGCAGAAATTGCAAACTGGGCCAAACAGGAGGTTAAAGGCACTGACTCTCCAAGTCGGGTGAGTGTTAGTAGAGCGTCTGGAATGTTGCACCCGAGTACCAGGGGACGAGAACTGAGACATATTGGAACACGTCTCCCGATCACACGGTTGATCATACTCTGGGTTCCACATGAATGCTTTAGCTGAAGGAAGAATCCCTTAAACCTGGAGAGTTGAAACCCTTGGAATGGGTACCATGCAATGTGATTTCAAATGGTCTTCATTTGCTCACCAAACCTCTCCAATCCTATCACTGCTGCGTTTATGCCCCTGTACACACGCTTGATTCTCTTTTGGAGACATAGCGATCCATAGGTTTTAAGATACTTACTAGTCAGCTACATTCTTAGGCGTTTAATATGGGGTTTTGAGTCCATTTCGTTGAGCAAGGAGTAGCTCTTGTCTATTACATATTTGGCTTCAGGAACTTTATCTGTGCTCATTTCAATCTCTGGTTTTATGCAGCACCCCAACTCACCTTTCCCCTTAAGCAAGCGTAAGTTGGTTTTCTAAATTTAAGACCATGTTCTGTTTTGTAATCCAGTTCCTGTGTAGCCAAGATTACATTCCGTGTATTAGTGATATCTTATGATGTTTCTTTTTCTGTGTGACTTATTTCAGTTAGAATCATCATACCTGAATCCACTCATTATGCTGCTACGGGCCTGATGACATAGATTTCATTGTTGAGTGATATTGCATTGTACGTAAGTACCACAACTTCTTTATCCATTTTTCACTTTCTGCGATATTGAACTTGTCCCGTAAATGAGGTTCTTGTAAACAGAGCCGTCCCAAACTTTGGGGTGGCTGTGTCTTTTTGATTTTAATTTCCCTAAGCTATAGGACCATAAGTGGAAGTGCCCTAGGCTCTGTTGCTTTGTTTCTTAGATGTTTCAGGAAACACCATACACTTCTCCCAAGTGGCTGTTGGCAATTTACATCCCGCCCATCAGCATAACAAGGCTCCCAGTTCTACATGGCCTGTCCTGCCTTTCTGGATTTTACACTTTTTTCAAATGGCCCTTTTGACCGGGGGGAAGTGAGACTTCATTGTAGTGCAGATTTCCTTTGCAAGCTTGCTTGGTTGGCCAAAAAGAGCGTATGCGTTTTTTCCTGAATATATTCAAGAAAAAACGCATACGCACTTTTTGGCCAAGTGCATCATTGTCGACGTTCTGCCTCTTTTCCTATGCTTTAAATGCAATTCCAGTCTACCTCCTGAAATCGGTTTCCTGCAATTCTGCCCCGCTTTGAAGTCCTCTTGGCAGCCTTACTTCAGTATATTTTTGGACGATAGCTGTCATTTATAACTCTGCAGGTTTGTGAATTACAGTGCCCCTGAGCTCCTTTCTTCAACTCGCTTTCTTGTGAGCTGGCCGCCACACCGCAGGATTGCTTCAGGCCCTAATCTGGTTCCGGCACGGCACACTGAGCCTTTGCTTAATTCCTCTTCCTGGTGGGAAATGAGAGTTAAATTTGCCCGTCCAGACACCTCCAGCTAGTCTCTCATTGGTTCTCCCTATTCCTGTTCATCTTCCGCAGAAATTGCAAACTGGGCCAAACAGGAGGTTAAAGGCACTGACTCTCCAAGTCGGGAGAGTGTTAGTAAAGCGTCTGGAATGTTGCACTCGAGTACCAGGGGACGAGAACTGAGACATATTGGAACACTTCTCCCGATCACATGGTTGATCATACTCTGGGTTCCACATGCCTGATTTAGCTGAAGGAAGAATCCCTTAAACCTGGAGAGTTGAGACCCGTGGAATGGGTACCATGCAATATGACTTCAAAGGGTCTTCATTTGCTCACCAAACCTCTCCAATCCTATCACTGCTGCGTTTATGCCCCTGTACACACGCTTGATTCTCTTTCGGAAACATAGCAATCCATAGGTTTTAAGATACTTACTAGTCAGCTACATTCTTAGGCGTTTCATATGGGGTGTTGAGTCCATTTCGTTGAGCAAGGAGTAGCTCTTGTGTATTACATATTTGGCTTAAGGAACTTTATCTGTGCTCATTTCAATATCTGGTTTTATGCAACACCCCAACTCACCTTTCCCCTTAAGCAAGCGTAAGTTGGTTTTCTAAATTTGAGACCCTTTTCTGTTTTTTAATCCAGTTCCTGTATAGCCAAGTTTACATTCCGTGTATTAATGATATCTTATGATGTTTCTTTTTCTTGTGACTTATTTCAGTTAGAATCATCATACCTGAATCCACTCATTATGCTGCTACGGGCCTGATGACATAGATTTCATTGCTGAGTGATATTGCATTGTACGTAAGTACCACAATTTCTTTATCCATTTTTCACTTTCTGCGATATTGAACTTGTCCCGTAAACGAGGTTCTTGTAAGCAGAGCCGTCCCAAACTTTGGGTTGGCTGTGTCTTTTTGATTTTAATTTCCCTAATCTATAGGACCATAAGTGGAAGTGCCCTAGTCTCTGATGCTTTGTTTCTTAGATCTTTCAGGAAACACCATACACTTCTCCAGAGTGGCTGTTGGCAATATACATCCCTCCCATCAGCATACAAGGTTCCCAGTTCTCCATGGCCTGTCCTGCCTTTCTGGATTTTACACTTTTTTAAGATGGCCCTTTTGTCCGGGGGGAAGTGAGACTTCATTTTAGTGCAGATTTCCTTGCAAGCTTGCTTGGTTGGCCAAAAAGGGCGTATGCGTTTTTTCCTGAATATATTCAGGAAAAAACGCATACGCCCTTTTTGGCCAAGTGCATCATTGCGACGTTCTTCCTCTTTTCCTATGCTTTAAATGCAATTCCAGTCTACCTCCTGAAATCGGTTTCCTGCAATTCTGCCCCACTTTGCAGTCCTCTTGGCAGCCTTACTTCAGTATATTTTTGGATGATAGCTGTCATTTATAACTCTGCAGGTTTGTGAATTACCGTGCCCCTGAGCTCCTTTCTTCAACTCGCTTTCTTGTGAGCTGGCCGCAACACCGCAGGATTGCTTCAGGCTCTAATCTTGTTCTGGCACGGCCCGCTGAGCCTTTGGTTAATTCCTCTTCCTGGTGGGAAATGAGAGTTAAATTTGCCCGTCCAGACACCTCCAGCTAGTCTCTCATTGGTTCTCCCTATTCCTGTTTATCTTCCGCAGAAATTGCAAACTGTGCAAAACAGGAGGTTAAAGGCACTGAATCTCCAAGTCGGGAGAGTGTTAGTAAAGCGTGTGGAATGTTGCACCCGAGTACCAGGGGACGAAAACTGAGACATATTTGAACACGTGTCCCGATCACATGGTTGATCATACTCTGGGTTCCACATGCATGTTTTAGCTGAAAGAAGAATCCCTTAAACCTGGAGAGTTGAGACCCGTGGAATGGGTACCATGCAATATGACTTCAAAGGGTCTTCATTTGCTCACCGAACATCTCCAATTCTATCACCACTGCGTTTATGCCCCTGTACACACGCTTGATTCTCTTTCGGAGACATAGCAATCCATAGGTTTTAAGATACGTACTAGTCAGGTACATACTTAGGCGTTTAATATGGGGTGTTGAGTCCATCTCGTTGAGCAAGGAGTAGCTCTTGTCTATTCCATATTTGGCTTAAGGAACTTTATCTGTGCTCATTTCAATCTCTGGTTTTATGCAGCACCCCAACTCACCTTTCCCCTTAAGCAAGCATAAGTTGGTTTTCTAAATTTGAGACCCTGTTCTGTTTTGTAATTCAGTTCCTGTGTAGCAAGTTTACATTCCGGGTATCAGCGATATCTTATGATGTTTCTTTTTCTGTGTGACTTATTTCAGTTAGAATCATCATACCTGAATCCACTCATTATGGTGCTACGGGCCTGATGACATAGATTTCATTGCTGAGTGATATTGCATTGTACGTAAGTCCCACAACTTCTTTATCCATTTTTCACTTTCTGCGATATTGAACTTGTACCGTAAATGAGGTTCTTGTAAACAGAGCCGTCCCAAACTTTGGGGTGGCTGTGTCTTTTTGATTTTAATTTCCCTAAGCTATAGGACCATAAGTGGAAGTGCCCTAGGCTCTGTTACTTTGTTTTTTAGATGTTTCAGGAAACACCATACACTTCTCCCAAGTGGCTGTTGGCAATTTACATCCCGCCCATCAGCATAACAAGGCTCCCAGTTCTCCATGGCCTGTCCTGCCTTTCTGGATTTTACACTTTTTTCAGATGGCCCTTTTGACTGGGGGGAAGTGAGACTTCATTGCAGTGCAGATATCCTTTGCAAGCTTGCTTGGTTGGCCAAAAAGTGCGTATGCGTTTTTTCCTGAATATATTCAGGAAAAAATGCATACGCCCTTTTTGGCCAAGTGCATCATTGTCGATGTTCTGCCTCTTTTCCTATGCTTTAAATGCAATTCCAGTCTACCTCCTGAAATCGGTTTCCTGCAATTCTGCCCCGCTTTCAAGTCCTCTTGGCAGCCACACTTCAGTATATTTTTAGACGATAGCTGTCATTTACAACTCTGCAGGTTTGTGAATTACAGTGCCCCTGAGCTCCTTTCTTCAACTCGCTTTCTTGTGAGCTGGCCGCAACACCGCAGGATTGCTTCAGGCCCTAATCTGGTTCCGGCACAGCACGCTGAGCCTTTGGTTAATTCCTCTTCCTGGTGGGAAATGAGAGTTAAATTTGCCCGGCCAGACACCTCCAGCTAGTCTCTCATTGGTCCTTCCTATTCCTGTTCATCTTCCGCAGAAATTGCAAACTGGGCCAAACAGGAATTTAAAGGCACTGACTCTCCAAGTCGGGAGAGTGTTAATAAAGCGTCTGGAATGTTGCACCCGAGTACCAGCTGACGAGAACTGAGACATATTGGAACACGTCTCACGGTCACACGGTTGATCATACTGTGGGTTCCACATGCATGTTTTAGCTGAAGGAAGAATCCCTTAAACCTGGACAGGTGAGACCCGTGGAATGGGTACCATGAAATATGACTTCAAAGGGTCTTCATTTGCTCACCAAACCTCTCCAATCCTATCACTGCTGCGTTTATGCCCCTGTACACACACTTGATTCTCTTTCGGAGACATAGCAATCCATAGGTTTTAAGATATTTACTAGTCAGGTACATTCTTAGGCGTTTAATAGGGGGTTTTGAGTCCATTTCGTTGAGCAAGGAGTAGCTCTTGTCTATTACATATTTGGCTTAAGGAAATTTATCTGTGCTCATTTCAATCTCTGGTTTTATGCAGCACCCCAACTCACCTTTCCCCTTAAGCAAGCATAAGTTGGTTTTCTAAATTTGAGACCCTGTTCTGTTTTGTAATCCAGTTCCTGTGTAGCCAAGTTTACATTCCGTGTATTAGTGATATCTTACGATGTTTCTTTTTCTGTGTGACTTATTTCAGTTAGAATCATCATACCTGAATCCACTCATTGTGCTGCTACGGGCCTGATGACATAGATTTCATTGCTGAGTGATATTGCATTGTACGTAAGTACCACAACTTCTTTATCCATTTTTCACTTTCTGCGATATTGAACTTTTACCGTAAATGAGGTTCTTGTAAACAGAGCCGTCCCAAACTTTGGGGTGGCTGTGTCTTTTTGATTTTAATTTCCCTAAGCTATAGGACCATAAGTGGAAGTGCCCTAGGCTCTGTTGCTTTGTTTTTTAGATGTTTCAGGAAACACCATACACTTCTCCCCAGTGGCTGTTGGCAATTTACATCCCACCCATCAGCATAACAAGGCTCCCAGTTCTCCATGGCCTGTCCTGCCTTTCTGGATTTTACACTTTTTCAGATGGCCCTTGACAGGGGGGAATTGAGACTTCATTGTAGTGCAGATTTCCTTTGCAAGCTTGCTTGGTTGGCCAAAAAGGGCATATGCGTTTTTTCCTGAATATATTCAGGAAAAAAATCATTCGCCCTTTTTGGCCAAGTGCATCATTGTCGACGTTCTGCCTCTTTTCCTATGCTTTAAATGCAATTCCAGTCTACCTCCTGAAATCGGTTTCCTGCAATTCTGCCTTGCCTTCAATGCCTCTTCATAGCCTTACCTCAATATATTTTTTGAAAATAGTTGACCTTTATAACTCTGCAGGTTTTTGAATTGCAGTGGCCGTTAGCTCCATTTTTCAGCTCTTATTTTTGTGATCTTGCCTCATAACCACAGGATTCCTTCAGGCCCTATTCTTCTTCTGGGACACCTTGCTGTGCCTTTGGTTTATTCTTCTTACTGATGTGAAATTAGAGTGACATGTGCCCACTGAAACTGCTACAGCTAGTTTCTCACTGGTTCCCCCTATTCCCATTCGTCATCGGCACTAACTGCAGACTGTGCGATACCATAACTTAAAGGCATTGACTCTCCATGTGGGGATATTGTTAGTAAAGCGGCTGGAATGTCAATCCGGAGTCCTAGGAGAGGAAAAATGAGGTGCGTTTTAGAAACCTTTCCCGATCATATGGTATACCAGTCGCTGGGTTTCCCAAGCATCGTTTAGCTGTAGGAAGATTCCCTTCAACCTGGAGTTTTGGGACCCTTGGAATGAGTAGCATGAAGTATTGCATTAAACTTTTGGCAGTTGCTCACCAAAGCTCACCAATCCTCTCAGCCCCAAGTGTGCAGCCTTATGTCTTATCCAGCTGTGGGTTTATATGTGGTCAATCCAGGTTGCATCACAGCCCCTGAGCAAATTTTGTAAGAATTTTTCTCTCTTTCATTGTTTCTGCGTTTTGTTTTTAAAATTTATTTCTATAATGGGGTTTAGCTCATTTTCACTGCTGTGTTTGTGCCGCTCTGCACACACTTGATTCCCTTATGGAGATATATCAATACATGGGTTTTAAGATTCTTATTACTCAGATATATTTCTCTGCAGTGTATAGGGTGTGTTGAGGCCAGTTCATTGAGCAAGGTGTAGATCTTGTCTAATATCTATTTGGTTTATTGAACGGTATCTGTGCTAATTTCAAACTCTGGTTTTATGCATCACCCCACCTCTCCTTTCCCCTTAAGCTGACATAAGTGTGTTTTCTAAATGTGAGACACTGTTCTGTTCTGTAATTCATTTTTTGTGCAGCCATGTTTACCCTCCCTCTATAAGTGATATCTTATGATATGTTCCTTTTTCTGTTTGACTTATTTCAAGTAGTATTATCGGACCTAAATCCACTCTTTATCCTTCTACTAGCCTTATTACATTGATTTCATGGTGAAGAGATATTCCATTGTACATAAGTACCACATCTTCTTTATCCATTGTTCTCTTTCCTGGGATATTTAAGGTGTACTGAAGTTGAGGTTCTTGTAAACAGAGTAGCCCTAAACTGTGGTGTGCTTGTGTCTTGTTGATTTTTAGACTTCCCTAGATATACTCCCATGATTGGAAGTGTCCTATGCTCTGTAGCTCTGTTTTTTAGATGATTTAGGAACCACCATACACTTCTCCAGAGTGGCTCTCGGCAGTTCACACACTGCCCATCAGCGTATAAAGGCTCCCTGTTCTCCATGGCCTGTCCTGCATTTCTGGTTTTTACAATTTTTTAGGATGGCCCTTTTGACCGGTGGGAAATGAGACATCTTTGTTGTGCACATTTGCATTGCTTGCTTGCTTCGTTGCCCATAAAGTGCGTATGCGTTTTTTCCTGGATATAATCAGGAAAAAACGCATACGCCCTTTTGGGCCAACTGCATCATTGTCGAAATTCTGCCGCTTTTCATGTGCTTTAAAGACGAGTCCAATCTATCTCTTGAAATCTGTTTCTTGCAATTCTGTCTTGCATTCAGATCCTCTTCTTTGCCTTACCTCAACATAGTTTTGGATGTTAGTTTTCATTTATAACTCTGCAGGTTTGTGAATTGCAGTGACCCTGAGCTCCATTTTTTAAGTTGCTCTTTTGTGAGCTGGCCTCAAACCCGCAGGATTGCTTCAGGGCCTATTTTGGCTCCGGCGAGGCGGGCTGAGCCTTTTTTCAATTCTTATTCTTAATGGGAAATTAGAGTGATATATGCCCGCCCAAACCCCTACAACTATTCTCTCATTGGTTCCCCCTCTTCCCGTTCATCCTCCTCACAATTTGCAAAATGTGTGAAACAGAAGTTGAAATGTGCTGATTCTCCAAGTGGGGAGATTCTAAGTAACGTGGCTGGAATGGTGAACAGGAGCACCAGGAGAGGATAAATGAGCTGCATTTTAGACACATCTCCCGATCACATGGTGTACAGTCCTCTGGGTTTTCCATGCATGTTTTAGCTGTAGGAAGATCCCTTGAACCTGCAGATTTGGGACCCATTGAATGGGTACCAGGTAGTATTACTTTAAAGGGTGTGCATTTCCTCACCCAACCTCACATTTCTCTTAGTGCAAACAGTTTCCAGCCTTATGTCTCATCCTGCTGTGGGTCTAGATGTGTTCAATCCATGTTGCATCACCGTCCCTGAGGAAAAGTTGTAAGAGGTTTTCTCTGTCTCTCTGTCGTTTATTTTTTTCAATTTATTACTATATTGGTTACAGCTGATTTTCAAAGCTCTGTTTCTTGCTGCTGTACATCCACTTGATTCACGTACAGAGAGACATCAGTAAATTCTTTTTCAGATTCTTACCAGTCGTATATATTCTTTTCCGGTGACTAGAGTGTGCTGAGTGCAGTTCTTTTAGCTACCGTGTGGGCCTTGTTGATTATCAGTTTGGTATTTGGAATGGTATCTTTGCTAATTTCAACCTCCTGGATGATGCCTCACCCCTCCCCACCTTTCCCGTTTAGCAGCCTTATGCGTCTTTTCTACATATTTGACTATGTTTTTGTTTTGTAATTTATTTCATGTGTAGCCATTTTGGATTCCACCTTTAAGTGATATCTTATGATATGTGTCTTTTTCTTTTTGAATTATGTCACTTAGAAAGATCATACGTAACTCCTCCGGAGTTGTTACAACTGGCCATAGTTCATTGATTTCCAGGCTGAATAATATTCCACTCTACCTAAGTACCACATCTCTATCCATTTTTTCTCTCCAGAGACATTTAAGTTATATCCTAGTCGAGGATCTTTTAAACAGAGAGGGGGTAAACATTGGGGTGCCTGTATCCTCTCGATTTTTGTTTTTCCCAAGATATACGCCCATGAGTGCAAGTGCCCTATGCTCTGTAGCTCATTTTTTAGATGCTTTAGTAAACACAATACACTTCTCCAGAATGGCCGTTGGCAATATACATTTCCACTATAAGTCTCACAGGGCTCCCTCTTCTCCTTGCCCTGTCCTGCATTTCTGTTGTTTACGCTTTATGAGGATGGCTCTTCTGACTGATGCGAAGTGATATCTTTTGTAGTATTGACTTCCAGTGCCCACCTGTTTGCTTGGCTAAAAAAGTGTATGCCCTTTTCTTGAATATATACAGAAAAAAACGCATACACCCTTTTTGGCCAACTGCAATGTTGGCAATGTTCAGCTCCTTTTCTCGTGCTTAATGGCGAGTCCTTTCTACCTCCTCAAATCCCTTTCCTGCCATTCTCCCTTGCTTACAAGTCCTTTTCTCTGACTTTCCTCAAGACATTTTTCAGTGATGGATATTTTCAACTCTGCAGTTTCGTGAATTTTGCTGCCCCTGAGTTCCATTGTTCAACTTGCGTTTATGGGAACTGACCACAAAGCAGCGGGATTTCCTCAAGCCCTATACTGTTTCCATGGGCAACCCTAGCCTTTGGTCAATTCGTCTTCCTGATTGGAAATTAGAGTGACATGTGCCTGTCTGAACACCTAGGACTTGTCTCTCATTGTTCCTCATCCTTCCGCTTCATCCTCTGGACAAATTCCAAACTGTACGCAACAGGATGTTGACAGTGCTGACATCTCCAAGTGGGGAGACTGTTAGTAAAGACGCTGGAGGGGTGAACCCGAGCACCAGGAGATGAGGAGATGAGATGCCTTTTCCAAACTCTCCCCGATCAGACGGTATACCATCCTCTGGGTGTGACAGACATGTTTTAGCAGTAGGAAGAGTCCCATTCATGTAAGGAGAACACCAGGGCTTTTTCAAAATCAGTGTCTGCCCGAAACCCAAACTGGGGAATTTTTTAAGCTACGGCTACACATATGTTCATTAAGGGCCTTGGGAAGTAAACAGAGTCCAAACTTTAGATGATTGAAGTCTTCAGGGTCAGAAGCACTCACCACCAGCTTCCCTTAGGTTACACTTTAACTGTCATTGATAGATGATGTCAATAAAAATATCTATTCTTTTCCAGATTATTTCCCCTTATAGGTTATTGCAAAATGTTGAGTGTAGTTCCCTGTGCTATACAGTAGTTCCTTGTTGATGATCTATTTTATACATAGCAGTGTGTATGTGTTAATCCCAAACTGTTAATTTATCCCTCCTCCCACCTTTCCCCTTTGGTAATAATAAATTATAAGATTTTATACTTCTCAGAAATGGGGGAGCTGAAAGAGAGGTATCATTTTCAATGGAAAAGCATTTAAAACAAGATTGAAGCTTTAACCAAGATTATTAGATGTACATCCTTGGAAAGAAATCACTTCATTTCTCTAATATTGACCTGACAAATAAGACAAACCTTTTCACTGAACTTGCTTATAATAAAGTGATGGAAATATCAAATGGAAGTGTTAGAAACATCTTATTTTACCCGAGCCTTATACACTGTTCTATGTTAACTACAGTTTGGCTCACACATCTGTTCATTGAGGTTACAATAGTCTCAATTTCTGTTACTGATCCTCCAGAGTGGACCCCAACAAGTGTCCCCCTGCCCAGTGTCATTGGGGCCAACAGATCGAGACTGAGTTTGGTTCACAAGCAAAGGAAACTTTATATTTTGATCAGAGAATGGAGAGGTGAGAGCATGCACTACCCCGTGGGCTGTGGGCTGGGCTGTTGTGTAGAGATCCTGTCAGAGTCAGTGGGAGGGAGGGGGCGGAGCTCTCGAGGGCCAGGTTGGCTGCAGCTCAGGCTCTATATCGCGGAGTCTGCACTGGGCCCCAGGAGCTGAGGTGTCGTCCCAGCCATTCTGCACTAGGAAATCTGGTCTGAAGTGCCGGGTGTGGAACCTCTGCATGCGGGACCTAGGAGCACATGAAATTAGACAAAGCACAAAGGATAAAAAAGGTTAGACTTGACTTTATTGCCCAGATTCTATTTTTATCTCCCAGGGATTTTTAATGGGCTTTGCTGGGGACAAACCCCTCCTCTGCCTTTTGTCCCGTTCCTCATTCTTGGAGTGCTGAGGGTGCAGACCCTTCTTCTGTAACTGCTGAGTGCTGAGTTGGGAGCCCTCATACCCGGGGGCGAGGGTCAGAGCTTCTCCCCAGCAGCCTCCAGGTGACGTTGATTGTCCCCAGGCCCCCTGCCTCCCTGCTCGTCCAACTGAGCACCAGCATTGGAAGTGTTATAGATTCTAATGACCTTTAAGGGTCCAGGAAAGAGATGTGCAGAGACGCTGTGGGGGCCGGTTTCACCCCGCCCCACATTTGTTCGGCCACCTTAGGCTGACCGTTTCTGCCAGCCTAGATGCTCTGACCAGTAGTCTGCGCTTTCTTCAGTTAGGCCCCTGAATTAATGTACAAACAGCACCAGGTGTCAGAGCCCTGCCCGCTCAAATCCCAGACAGTCCAGGGTCAGTGGTGATCAAGGACCATGATGGCCACTGAGTCAACAGCCTTTTGAAGTAAACAGGAGTCCAGCCAGTCTCATTGGCCACCATCATCAAGGTGTCTGTAGGCTTTTCTCTGGTGACAGTGTGATATACGGTTCCCCCGCCAAGATTATTAGCTCCCCTCTGGGTGCAGTATGTCCTGCAAGCAGTAGTCTACTCTTTTGGGACACACTCTTGTTGTTTTATGAGAGAAACTCCAGGTCAAGTGATGTTCACATGAGTCGTCATGGTGCCCTGTTGCCCCCGGTTATCTCTCTGGATGTTGGAGTTGGAAGGCCTCCTCACTCGAGGTTGGTGTGCCCACAGAGCAAACCCTGCAACTTCAGGGCATGGTTGGTGGTTAGGATCACCACGTGGGGTCCTTTTCCTTTAGGAGGGAGGTGGCCTTTGGGGCTGCTGATTTCCAGGTTTTTAGATACCACCAGTATCTTGGCCAGATGTGGCAGTGGGCCAAGCCCCTTGGTGACCGTAGTTTACCCTACCTGGATGGCATTCTTGCATTGTTCCATTTCAAGTGGTCCCAGTTTTTGCACTAATTCTCCAATGGCGATTCACCTTTCACCGGGAATGTAAAGGTCAAAGGGTTTAGCTAAATTAGGGAGTTCCAGGGCAAGGGTCTGAATTGACTGCTCTTTCCATTCTTGAAAGGCCACTTCTGGATTCTATTCAAAAGGATCATCATCTTTTCCTTTCAGTGTTTCATATAGAGGCCCAGCTAGTAGACTGTAGTTAGGGATCCAGAAGCAGCAAACCCTGGCCTCCCCAGGAACCCCTAAGCTGTCTTCTAGTTTTAGAAAGGGGTAAGGCTGAAAATGGTTTCTTCCCTTTCCTGGGATGGGCTTCTCCGACCTTCTGTGAGAACGAAGCCCAGGCAGGTCACCGCAGTCTGTGATATTTGAGCTTTTTCTTGGACAACTTCTATCCTTTATTGGCTTGGTAGTTCAGAGGTCTCCTTAGTAGAGCTGGCGATCAGAATGTCGTCTGCGTACTGAAGGAGGGTTTCCTTTTCCACAGGTAGAACTTTTAGGTCTTTAGCTAAGCTTTCCCCAAAGATGGTGTGGGAATTTTTGCACCCTTGGGGCAAGACGGCCCGGAAGTATTGTTTTAGTTGTATGTTGAGTCCTGCCACTCACAAGCCAAAATTTCTTGTGACTCTGGGACTAATGGAATACAAAAGAAGGCATCATTGAAGACTAATACAGAATACCATGTCCTGGTGGTTGGTAGAATGACCAGCAGGGTGTAGGAATTAGGAGCAGCTGGAGGTATATCCTCGGTGGCTTCACTGACTGTCCTGACATCCTTTACCAGGTCCCCAGCAGCCCATGGGGCTCTCGTGGTCAGACCAATCCCAGAATATGGAGCTCACCTGGGCAGGTACCCCACCCCCACCCCAGCCCACGGGGCTCTCGTGGTCAGGCCCCTCCCAGGATACAGAGCTACCCTTGCAGGTACCGTGGCAGGGCTGGGCACACAGGAACCATGCACATAGCCCTCATTGCAGAGCACCCCCAGCTCACCTGTCGCTCAGAGCTGACACAGAGCACCTCAGAGCAGGACTTGAACTAACAAACAGCAGCTGCGACAGGTCTGTGACCCTGGGCATCACTCTGTGCGGCCTCCCTCCACCTGGTCTTCCAGAGACTTCCACTGCACCCGGGGCACCAGGCCTCTGTCTCCAACCACCACCCACCCCTCCTCTCCCTGACTCCTGGGTTCCTCTCATTAGGAGAGGGTTTTCTTGAAGTTGTCTCCCACTCATGGGCCAGATAAAATGATTAGAAAACAAGCCAAAGCTGCAGCCCCTTGTCTATCCTGACTCTCAGGAGCCCACACCTGTTCCTTGGACCTGGCAGGTTCGGCAAGTTCCATTTTCTGCAACTGTGAGCCCCTGAGGGGTGATGATTGGCTGACCTGGGCAGCCTTACCGTGCCGGCCAGCCCTCCCCAGGTGTGCCTGGGTTGAGATCAATATAAATACCACTCCAGGCAGCAAGAGCCCCTGCAGCCGTGCCTGACGCCATTTTCTCTGCCCTGTCAGCAGTCTCGGGGCTGGGCTGTGGGAGGGAGTGAGAGGCCACGGCTTTGTGGGTGGCCCAGTGTGAGTGGGGCTCTGCTGGACTTTCTGCAGCAGTTGCCAGGCTGCCACCTGCTAAAGAAGAGGATGTGTCACCCATACCTGCTGCTGGAATTTCTCCCTGGGCAGAGGTGAGGAAGGAAAAAAGCAGTGGGGGCAGGGACAGGACGGGTATCTCAGGCAGGGAAATGGAAATCTTCCAGAAGAGCACCCAGGGCCAGGACCATCCTGGCTGGCCTGCAGGCACCAAGTCGGCCGGTATGCTGTCAATCGTGTGGCTCTATGGCCCTTCCTCTAGGCTTTCAAGTCCTTGTATATATTCAGGTGTTTTACCTGGGACGGGTGGGAATAGTTCAGCAGCAACTGGCCTGGGGCTCAGCTCACGTTTACTCACAGATGCCTCGGCACGGTGCCCCAGCTTTGCAATGAGGACGCTTGTTGCGTGGGGGCTGCTGGCTGAATGGGAGACGATTCCCCACCACTGACCAACTTCAGAATTGTTTACAACTGGAGCAAGTGCCCTGATACGGTTTTCCTCTGTGGAACTGGTGGGTTCTGTGTTTTTTTTCTCTTTTTCGTTTTTGGTTCAAGGTAGATTTTATTCCTCTTTTTTGTATTTACAGATATAAGCATGGAAATAATTTATTCATATAAATACATGTATGTGAAGGGAATAATTGTTTTTTCTGTTTTTTTTTTAAATTTTATTTCTTTTTAATTTTGAATTTTATTTTATATTTTTATACAGCAGGTTCTTATTGGTTACCTATTTTATACATATAAATGTATACATGTCAATCCCAGTCTCTCAACTCCTCCCACCACCACCCCCCCAACAGCTTTCCACCCTTGTTGTCCATACGTTTGTTGTCTACATCTGTTGCTCTATTTATGCCTTGCCAAATGGTTAACCTGTACAGTTTTACTAGGTTCCACATATATGCATGAATATACAAGATTTGTTTTTCTCTTTCTGACTTACTTCACTCTGTATGACACTCTCTAGATCCATCGACGTCTTGACAAATGACCCAATTTCATTCCTTTTCGTGGCTTTGTAATATTCCATTTTATATATGTACCACAACTTTATGCATTCGTCTGTCTGTGGGCATTTAGGTTGCTTCCATTACCTCGATATTGTAAAGAGTGAGGCAATGAACATTGCGGTGAATGTCTCTTTTTGATTTATGGTTTTGTCTGGGTATATGTCCAGAACTGGGATTGCTGTATCATATGGTAATTCTACTGTTAGTTTCTTAAGAAACTCCATATTGTTCTCCATAGTGACTGTATCAATTTATATTCCCAACAATAGTGGAAGAGGGTTCCTTTTCTCCACACCCTTTCCAGCATTTTTTGTTTGTAGATTTTCTGATGATGCCCATTCTACCAGGTGTGAGGTGATACCTCATTGTTGAGTCCATTTCCTTGAGCAAGGGGTAGGTCTTGTCTATTAAATATTTGGCTTATGGAATGGTATCTGTGCTAATTTCAAACTCTGGTTTTATGCAGCACCCCAACTCACCTTCCCCCTTAAGCAAGCATAAGTTGGTTTTCTAAATTTGAGACCCTGTTCTGTTTTGTAATTCAGTTCATGTGTAGCCAAGTTCTCATTCCATGTATTGGTGGTACCTCATGATGTTTCTTTTTCTGTGTGACTTTTTTCACTTAGAATCACCGTGCCTCAATCCACTCATTATGCTGGTACGGGCCTGGTGACATAGTTTTCATTGCTGAGAGGTATTCTGTTGTACGTAAGTACCGCAACTTCTTTATCCATTATTTGCTCTCTGGCATATTTAACTTGTGCTGCAGAAGAGGTTCCTGTAAACAGAGCCGTCCCAAATTTTGGGGTGGCTGTGTCTTTTTGATTTTAATTTCCCTAAGCTATAGGACCATAAGTGGAAGTGCCCTAGGCTCTGTTGCTTTGTTTTTTAGATGTTTCAGGAAACACCATACACTTCTCCAGAGTGGCTGTTGGCAATTTACATCCCGCCCATCAGCATACAAGTTTCCCAGTTCTCCATGGCCTGTCCTGCCTTTCTGGATTTTACACTTTTTTCAGATGGCCCTTTTGTCCGGGGGGAAGTGAGACTTCATTTTAGTGCAGATTTCCTTTGCAAGCTTGCTTGGTTGGCCAAAAAGGGCGTATGCGTTTTTTCCTGAATATATTCAGGAAAAAACACATACGCCGCTTTTGGCCAAGTGCATCATTGTCGACGTTCTGCCTCTTTTCTAATGCTTTAAATGCAATTCCAGTCTACCTCCTGAAATCGGTTTCCTGCAATTCTGCCCCGCTTTTAGGTCCTCTTGGCAGCCTTACTTCAGTATATTTTTGGATGATAGCTGTCATTTATAACTCTGCAGGTTTGTGAATTACAGTGCCCCTGAGCTCCTTTCTTCAACTCGCTTTCTTCTGAGCTGGCCGCAACACCGCAGGATTGCTTCAGGCCCTAATCTGGTTCCTGCATGGCACGCTGAGCCTTTGGTTAATTCCTCTTCCTGGTGGGAAATGAGAGTTAAATTTGCCCGTCCAGACACCTCCAGCTAGGCTCTCATTGGTTCTCCCTATTCCTGTTCATCTTCCGCAGAAATTGCAAACTGTGCCAAACAGGAGGTTAAAGGCACTGACTCTCCAAGTCGGGAGAGTGTTAGTAAAGCGTCTGGAATGTTGCACCCGAATACCAGGAGACGAGACTAGACATATTGGAACACGTCTCCCGATCACACGGTTGATCATACTCTGGGTTCCACATGCATGTTTTAGCTGAAGGAAGAATCCCATAAACCTGGAGAGTTGAGACCCGTGGAATGGGTTCCATGCAATATGACTTCAAAGGGTCTTCATTTGCTCACCGAACCTCTCCAATCCTATCACTGCTGCGTTTATGCCCCTGTACACATGCTTGATTCTCTTTCGGAGACATAGCAATCCATAGGTTTTAAGATACTTACTAGTCAGTTACATTCTTAGGCGTTTAATAGGGGGTGTTGAGTCCATTTCGTTGAGCAAGGAGTAGCTCTTGTCTATTCCATATTTGGCTTAAGGAACTTTATCTGTGCTCATTTCAATCTCTGGTTTTATGCAGCACCCCAACTCACCTTTCCCCTTAAGCAAGCATAAGTTGGTTTCCTAAATTTGAGAGCCTGTTCTATTTTGTAATTCAGTACCTGTGTAGCCAAGTTTACATTCCGTGTATTAGTGATATCTTATGATGTTTCTTTTTCTGTGTGACTTATTTCAGTTAGAATCATCATACCTGAATCCACTCATTATGCTGCTACGGGCCTGATGACATAGATTTCATTGCTGAGTGATAGTGCATTGTACGTAAGTACCAGAAGTTCTTTATCCATTTTTCGCTTTCTGCGAAATTCAACTTGTACCGTAAACGAGGTTCTTGTAAACAGAGCCATCCCAAACTTTGGGGTGGCTGTGTCTTTTTGATTTTAATTTCCCTAAGCTATAGGACCATAAGTGGAAGTGCCCTAGGCTCTGTTGCTTTGTTTTTTAGATGTTTCAGGAAACACCATACACTTCTCCCGAGTGGCTGTTGGCAATTTACATCCCGCCCATCAGCATAACAAGGCTCCCAGTTCTCCATGGCCTGTCCTACCTTTCTGGATTTTACACTTTCTTCAGATGGCCCTTTTGACCAGGGGGAAGTGAGACTTCATTGCAGTGCAGATATCCTTTGCAAGCTTGCTTGGTTGGCCAAAAAGGGCGTATGCGTTTTTTCCTGAATATATTCAGGAAAAAACGCATACGCCATTTTTGGCCAAGTGCATCATTGTCGATGTTCTGCCTCTTTTCCTATGCTTTAAATGCAATTCCAGTCTACCTCCTGAAATCGGTTTCCTGCAATTCTGCCCCGCTTTCAAGTACTCTTGGCAGCCTTACTTCAGTATATTTTTAGATGATAGCTGTCATTTACAACTCTGTAGGTTTGTGAATTACAGTGCCCCTGAGCTCCTTTCTTCAACTCGCTTTCTTGTGAGCTGGCCGCAACACCGCAGGATTGCTTCAGGCCCTAATCTGCTTCCGGTACGGCACGTTGAGCCTTTGCTTAATTCCTCTTCCTGGTGGGAAATGAGAGTTAAATTTGCTAGCCAGACACCTCCAGCTAGTCTCTCATTGGTCCTCCCTATTCCTGTTCATCTTCCGCAGAAATTGCAAACTGGGCCAAACAGGAGTTTAAAGGCACTGACTCTCCAAGTCGGGAGAGTGTTAATAAAGCGTCTGGAATTTTGCACCCGAGTACAAGCTGACGAGAACTGAGACATATTGGAACACGTTTCACGGTCACACGGTTGATCATACTCTGGGTTCCACATGCATGTTTTAGCTGAAGGAAGAATCCCTTAAACCTGGAGAGTTGCGACCCGTGGAATGGGTACCATGCAATATGACTTCAAAGGGTCTTCATTTGCTCACCAAACCTCTCCAATCCTATCACTGCTGCGTTTATGCCCCTGTACACACGCTTGATTCTCTTTCGGAGACATAGCAATCCATAGGTTTTAAGATACTTACTAGTCAGGTACATTCTTAGGCGTTTAATATGGGGTGTTGAGTCCATTTCGTTGAGCAAGGAGTAGCTCTTGTCTATTACATATTTGGCTTAAGGAACTTTATCTGTGCTCATTTCAATCTCTGGTTTTATGCAGCACCCCAACTCACCTTTCCCCTTAAGCAAGCATAAGTTGGTTTTCTAAATTTGAGACCCTGTTCTGTTTTGTAATCCAGTCCCTGTGTAGCCAAGTTTACATTCCGTGTATTAGTGATATCTTATGATGTTTCTTTTTCTGTGTGACTTATTTCAGTTAGAATCATCATACCTGAATCCACTCATTATGCTGCTACGGGCCTGATGACATAGATTTCATTGCTGAGTGATATTGCATTGTACGTAAGTACCACAACTTCTTTATCCATTTTTCACTTTCTGCGATATTGAACTTGTACCGTATATCAGGTTCTTGTAAACAGAGCCGTCCCAAACTTTGGGGTGACTGTGTCTTTTTGATTTTCATTTCCCTAAGCTATAGGACCATAAGTGGAAGTGCCCTAGGCTCTGTTGCTTTGTTTTTTAGATGTTTCAGGAAACACCATACACTTCTCCCCAGTGGCTGTTGGCAATTTACATCCCGCCCATCAGCGTAACAAGGCTCCCAGTTCTCCATGGCCTGTCCTGCCTTTCTGGATTTTACACTTTTTTCAGATGGCCCTTTTGACCGGGGGGAAGTGAGACTTCATTGTAGTGCAGATTTCCTTTGCAAGCTTGCTTGGTTGGCCAAAAAGGGCGTATGCGTTTTTTCCTGAATATATTCAGGAAAAAACGCATACGCCCTTTTTGGCCAAGTGCATCATTGTCGACGTTCTGCCTCTTTTCCTATGCTTTAAATGCAATTCCAGTCTACCTCCTGAAATCGGTTTCCTGCAATTCTGCGCCACTTTCAAGTCCTCTTGGCAGCCTTACTTCAGTATATTTTTGGACGATAGCTATCATTTATAACTCTGCATGTGTGTGAATTACAGTGACCCTGAGCTCCTTTCTTCAACTCGCTTTCTTGTGAGCTGGCCGCAACACCGCAGGATTGCTTCAGGCCCTAATCTAGTTCCGGCACGGCACGCTGAGCCTTTGGTTAATTCCTCTTCCTGGTGGGAAATGAGAGTTAAATTTTCCCGGCCAGACACCTCCAGCTAGTCTATCATTGGTCCTCCCTATTCCTGTTCATCTTCCGCAGAAATTGCAAACTGGGCCAAACAGGAGTTTAAAGGCACTGACTCTCCAAGTCGGGAGAGTGTTAATAAAGCGTCTGGAATGTTGCACCCGAGTACCAGCTAACGAGAACTGAGACATATTGGAACACGTCTCACGGTCACACGGTTGATCATACTCTGGGTTCCACATTCATGTTTTAGCTGAAGGAAGAATCCATTAAACCTGGAGAGTTGAGACCCGTGGAATGGGTACCATGCAATATGACTTCAAAGGGTCTTCATTTGCTCACCAAACCTCTCCAATCCTATCACTGCTGCGTTTATGCCCCTGTACACACGCTTGATTCTCTTTCGGAGACATAGCAATCCATAGGTTTTAAGATACTTACTACTCAGGTACATACTTATGCGTTTAATAGGGGGTGTTGAGTCCATTTCGTTGAGCAAGGAGTAGCTCTTGTCTATTCCATATTTGGCTTAAGGAAGTTTATCTGTGCTCATTTCAATCTCTGGTTTTATGCAGTACCCCAACTCACCTTTCCACTTAAGCAAGCATAAGTTGGTTTTCTAAATTTGAGACCCTCTTCTGTTTTGTAATCTAGTTCCTGTGTAGCCAAGATTACATTCCGTGTGTTACTGATATCTTATGTTTCTTTTTCTGTGTGACTTATTTCAGTTAGAATCATCATACCTGAATCCACTCATTATGCTGCTATGTGCCTGATGACATAGATTTCATTGCTGAGTGATAGTGCATTGTACGTAAGTACCACAACTTCTTTATCCATTTTTCGCTTTCTGCGATATTGAAATTGTACCGTAAACGAGGTTCTTGTAAACAGAGCCGTCCCAAACTTTGGGGTGGCTGTGTCTTTTTTATTTTAATTTCCCTAAGCTATAGGACCACAAGTGGAAGTGCCCTTGGCTCTGTTGCTTTGTTTTTTTGATGTTTCAGGAAACACCTAACACTTCTCCAGAGTGGCTGTTGGCAACTTACATCCCGCCCATCAGCATAACAAGGCTCCCAGTTCTCCATGGCCTGTCCTGCCTTTCTGGATGTTACACTTTTTTCAGATGGCCCTTTGGACCGGGGGGAAGTGAGACTTCATTGTAGTGCAGATTTCCTTTGCAAGCTTGCTTGGTTGGCCAAAAAGGGCGTATGCGTTTTTTCCTGAATATATTCAGGAAAAAACGCATACGCCCTTTTTGGCCAAGTGCATCATTGTCGACGTTCTGCCTCTTTTCCTATGCTTTAAATGCAATTCCAGTGTACCTCCTGAAATTGGTTTCCTGCAATTCTGCCCCGCTTTCAAGTCCTCTTGGCAGCCTTACTTCAGTATATTTTTGGACGATAGCTGTCATTTATAACTCTGCAGGTTTGTGAATTACAGTGCCCCTGAGTTCCTTTCTTCAACTCGCTTTCTTGTGAGATGACCGCAACTACGCAGGATTGCTTCAGGCCCTAATCTGGTTCCGGCACGGCACGCTGAGCCTTTGCTTAATTCCTCTTCCTGGTGGGAAATGAGAGTTAAATTTGCCCGTCCAGACACCTCCAGCTAGTCTCTCATTGGTTCTCCCTATTCCTGTACATCTTCCGCGGAATTTGCAAACTGGGTCAAACAGGAGGTTAAAGGCACTGACTCTCCAAGTCGGGAGAGTGTTAGTAAAGCGTCTGGAATGTTGCACCCGAGTACCAGGGGATGAAAACTGAGACATATTTGAACACGTCTACCGATCACATGGTTGATCATACTCTGGGTTCCACATGCATGTTTCAGCTGAAGGAAGATTCCCTTAAAGCTGGAGAGTTGAGACCCGTGGAATGGGTACCATGCAATATGACTTCAAAGGGTCTTCATTTGCTCACCGAAACTCTCCAATCCTAACACTGCTGCGTTTATGTCCCAGTACACACGCTTGATTCTCTTTCAGAGACATAGCAATCCATAGGTTTTAAGATACTTACTAGTCAGGTACATTCTTAGGCGTTTAATATGCGGTGTTGAGTCCATTGCGTTGAGCAAGTAGTAGCTCTTGTCTATTACATATTTGGCTTAAGGAACTTTATCTGTGCTCATTTCAATGTCTGGTTTTATGCAGCACCCCAACTCACCTTTCCCCTTAAGCAAGCATAAGTTGGTTTTCTAAATTTGAGACCCTGTTCTGTTTTGTAATCCAGTTCCTTTGAAGCCAATTTTACATTTCGTGTATTAGTGATATCTTATGATGTTTCTTTTTCTGTGTGTCTTATTTCAGTTAGAATTATCATACCTGAACCCACTCATTTTCTGCTACAGGCCTGTTGACATAGATTTCATTGCTGAGTGATATTGCATTGTACGTAAGTACCACAACTTCTTTATCCATTTTTCGCTTTCTGCGATATTGAACTTGTACCATAAACGAGGTTCTTGTAAACAGAGCCATCCCAAACATTGGGGTGGCTGTGTCTTTTTTATTTTAATTTCCCTAATCTATAGGACCATAAGTGGATTTGACCTAGGCTCTGTTGCTTTGTTTTTTAGATGTTTCAGGAAACACCATACACTTCTCCCGAGTGGCTGTTGGCAATTTACATCCCGCCCATCAGCATAACAGGGCTCCCAGTTCTCCATGGCCTGTCCTGCCTTTCTGGATTTTACACTTTTTTCAGATGGCCCTTTTGACTGTGGGGAAGTGAGACTTCATTGTAGTGCAGATTTCCTTTGCAAGCTTGCTTGGTTGGCCAAAAAGGGCGTATGCGTTTTGTCCTGAATATATTCAGGAAAAAACGCATACGCCCTTTTTGGCCAAGTGCATCATTGTCGACGTTCTGCCTCTTTTCCTATGCTTTAAATGCAATTCCAGTCTACCTCCTGAAATCGGTTTCCTGCAATTCTGCCCCGCCCTCAAGTCCTCTTGGCAGCCTTACTTCAGTATATTTTTGGACGATAGCTGTCATTTATAACTCTGCAGGTTTGTGAATTACAGTGCCCCTGAGCTCCTTTCTTCAACTCGCTTTCTTGTGAGTTGGCCACAACACCGCAGGATTGCTTCAGGCTCTAATCTGGTTCCGGCACGGCATGCTGAGCCTTTGGTTAATTACTCTTCCTGGTGGGAAATGAGAGTTAAATTTGCCCGTCCAGACACCTCCAGCTAGTCTCTCATTGGTTCTGCCTATTCCTGTTCATCTTCTGCAGAAATTGCAAACTGGGCCAAACAGGAGGTTAAAGGCACTGACTCTCCAAGTCGGGCGAGTGTTAGTAAAGCGTCTGGAATGTTGCACCCGAGTACCAGGGGACGAGAACTGAGACATTGGAACACGTCTCCCGATCACACGGTTGATCATACTGTGGGTTCCACATGCATGTTTTAGCTGAAGGAAGAATCCCTTAAACCTGGAGAGTTGAGACCCGTGGAATGGGTACCATGCAATATGATTTCAAAGGGTCTTCGTTTGCTCACCCAACCTCTCCAATCCTATCACTGCTGCGTTTATGCCCCTGTACACATGCTTGATTCTCTTTCGGAGACATAGCAATCCATAGGTTTTAAGATACTTACTAGTCAGGTACATTCTTAGGCATTTAATATGGGGTGTTGAGTCCATTTCATTGAACAAGGAGTAGCACTTGTCTATTACATATTTGGCTTAAGGAACTTTATCTGTGCTCATTTCAATCTCTGGTTTTATGCAGCACCCCAACTCACCTTTCCCCTTAAGCAAGCATAAGTTGGTTTTCTAAATTTGAGACCCTGTTCTGTTTTGTAATTCAGTTCCTGTGTAGCCAAGTTTACATTCCGTGTATTAGTGATATCTTATGATGTTTCTTTTTCTGTGTGACTTATTTCAGTTAGAATCATCATACCTGAATCCACTCATTATGCTGCCACGGGCCTGATGACATAGATTTCATTGCTGAGTGATATTGCATTGTACGTAAGTACCACAACTTCTTTATCCATTTTTCACTTTCTGCAATATTGAACTTGTACCGTAAACGAGGTTCTTTTAAGCAGAGCCATCCCAAACTTTGGGGTGGCTGTGTCTTTTTGATTTGAATTTCCCTAAGCTATAGGACCATAAGTAGAAGTGCCCTAGGCTCTGTTGCTTTGTTTTTTAGATGTTTCAGGAAACACCATACACTTCTCCTGAGTGGCTGTTGGCAATGTACATCCCGCCCATCAGCATAACAAGGCTCCCAGTTCTCCATGGCCTGTCCTGCCTTTCTGGATTTTACACTTTTTTCAGATGGCCCTTTTAACCGGGGGGAAGTGAGACTTCATTGTAGTGCAGATTTCCTTTGCAGGCTTGCTTGGTTGGCCAAAAAGCGCGTATGTGTTTTTTCCTGAATATGTTCAGGAAAAAACGCATACGTCATTTTTGGCCAAGTGCATCATTGTGGACGTTCTGCCTCTTTTCCTATGCTTTAAATGCAATTCCAGTCTACCTCCTGAAATCGGTTTCCTGCAATTCTGCCCCGCCCTCAAGTCCTCTTGGCAGCCTTACTTCAGTATATTTTTGGACGATAGCTGTCATTTATAACTCTGCAGTTTTGTGAATTACAGTGCCCCTGAGCTCCTTTCTTCAACTCGTTTTCTTGTGAGCTGGCCGCAACACCGCAGGATTGCTTCAGGCCCTAAGCTGGTTCCGGCACGGCACGCTGAGCCTTTGGTTAATTCCTCTTCCTGGTGGGAAATGAGAGTTAAATTTGCCCGTCCAGACACCTCCAGCTAGTCTCTCATTGGTTCTCCCTATTCCTGATCATCTTCCGCAGAAATTGCAAACTGGGCCAAACAGGAGGTTAAAGGCACTGACTCTCCAAGTCGGCAGAGTGTTAGCAAAGCGTCTGTAATGTTGCACCCGAGTACCAGGGGACGAGAACTGAGACATATTGGAACACGTCTCCCGATCACACGGTTGATCATACTCTGGGTTCCACATGCATGATTCAGCTGAAGGAAGAATCCCTTAAACCTGGAGCGTTGAGACCCGTGGAATGGGTACCATGCAATATGACTTCAAAGGGTCTTCATTTGCTCACCGAACCTCTCCAATCCTATCACTGCTGCGTTTATGCCCCTGTACACACGCTTGATTCTCTTTCGGAGACATAGCAATCCATAGATTTTAAGATACTTACTAGTCAGGTACATTCTTAGGCGTTTAATATGGGGTGTTGAGTCCATTTCGTTGAGTAAGGAGTAGCTCTTGTCTATTACATATTTGGCTTAAGGAACTTTATCTGTGCTCATTTCAATCTCTGGTTTTATGCAGCACCCCAACTCACCTTTCCCCTTAAGCAAGCATAAGTTGGTGTTCTAAATTTGAGACCCTCTTCTGTTTTGTAATCCAGTTCCTGTGTAGCCAAGTTTACATTCCGTGTATTAGTGATATCTTATGATGTTTCTTTTTCTGTGTGACTTATTTCAGTTAGAATCATCATACCTGAATCCACTCTATGCTGCTACGGGCCTGATGACATAGATTTCATTGCTGAGTGATATTGCATTATACGTAACTACCACAACTTCTTTATCCATTTTTCACTTTCTGCGATATTGAACTTGTACCGTAAATGAGGTTCTTGTAAACAGAGCCGTCCCAAACATTGGGGTGGCTGTGTCTTTTTGATTTTAATTTCCCTAAGCTATAGGACTATATGTGGAAGTGCCCTAGGCTCTGTTGCTTTGTTTTTTAGATGTTTCGGGAAACACCATACACTTCTCCTGAGTGGCTGTTGGTAATTTTCATCCAGCCCATCAGCATAACAAGGCTCCCAGTTCTCCATGGCCTGTCCTGCCTTTCTGGATTTTACACTTTTTTCACATGGCCCTTTTGACCGGGGGGAAGTGAGACTTCATTGTAGTGCAGATTTCCTTTGCAAGCTTGCTTGGTTGGCCAAAAAGGGCGTATGCGTTTTGTCCTGAATATATTCAGGAAAAAACGCATACGCCCTTTTTGGCCAAGTGCATCATTGTGGACGTTGTGCCTCTTTTCCTATGCTTTAAATGCAATTCCAGTGTACCTCCTGAAATCGGTTTCCTGCAATTCTGCCCGCTTTCAAGTCCTCTTGGCAGCCTTACTTCAGTATATTTTTGGACGATAGCTGTCATTTATAACTCTGCACATTTGTGAATTACAGTGCCCCTGAGCTCCTTTCTTCAACTCGCTTTCTTGTGAGCTGGCCGCCACACTGCAGATTGCTTCAGGCCCTAATCTGGTTCCGGCATGGCACGCTGAGCCTTTGCTTAATTCCTCTTCCTGGTGGGAAATGAGAGTTAAATTTGCCCGTCCAGACACCTGCAGCTAGTCTCTCATTTGTCCTCCCTATCCCTGTTCATCTTCCGCAGAAATTGCAAACTGGGCCAAACAGGAGGTTAAAGGCACTGACTCTCCAAGTCGGGAGAGTGTTAGTAAAGCGTCTGGAATGTTGCACCCGAGTACCAGGGGACGAGAACTGAGACATATTTGAACACGTCTCCCGATCACATGGTTGATCATACTCTGGGTTCCACATGCATGTTTCAGCTGAAGGAAGATTCCCTTAAAGCTGGAGAGTTGAGACCCGTGGAATGGGTACCATTCAATATGACTTCAAAGGGTCTTCATTTGCTCACCGAAACTCTCCAATCCTAACACTGCTGCGTTTATGTCCCTGTACACACGCTTGATTCTCTTTCAGAGACATAGCAATCCATAGGTTTTAAGATACTTACTAGTCAGGTACATTCTTAGGCGTTTAATATGCGGTGTTGAGTCCAGTGCGTTGAGCAAGTAGTAGCTCTTGTCTATTACATATTTGGCTTAAGGAACTTTATCTGTGCTCATTTCAATGTCTGGTTTTATGCAGCACCCCAACTCACCTTTCCCCTTAAGCAAGCATAAGTTGGTTTTCTAAATTTGAGACCCTGTTCTGTTTTGTAATCCAGTTCCTGTGAAGCCAATTTTACATTTCGTGTATTAGTGATATCTTATGATGTTTCTTTTTCTGTGTGTCTTATTTCAGTTAGAATTATCATACCTGAACCCACTCATTTTCTGCTAAAGGCCTGTTGACATAGATTTCATTGCTGAGTGATATTGCATTGTACGTAAGTACCACAACTTCTTTATCCATTTTTCGCTTTCTGCGATATTGAACTTGTACCATAAACGAGGTTCTTGTAAACAGAGCCATCCCAAACTTTGGGGTGGCTGTGTCTTTTTTATTTTAATTTCCCTAAGCTATAGGACCATAAGTGGATTTGACCTAGGCTCTGTTGCTTTGTTTTTTAGATGTTTCAGGAAACACCATACACTTCTCCCGAGTGGCTGTTGGCAATTTACATCCTGCCCATCAGCATAACAGGGCTCCCAGTTCTCCATGGCCTGTCCTGCCTTTCTGGATTTTACACTTTTTTCAGATGGCCCTTTTGACTGGGGGGAAGTGAGACTTCATTGTAGTGCAGATTTCCTTTGCAAGCTTGCTTGGTTGGCCAAAAATGGTGTATGCGTTTTTTCCTGAATATATTCAGGAAAAAACGCATACGACATTTTTGGCCAAGTGCATCATTGTCCACGTTCTTCCTCTTTTCCTAAGCTTTAAATGCAATTCCAGTCTACCTCCTGAAATCGGTTTCCTGCAATTCTGCCCCGCTTTCAAGTCCTCTTGGCAGCCTTACTTCAGTATATTTTTGGACGATAGTTGTCATTTATAACTCTGCAGTTTTGTGAATTACAGTGCCCCTGAGCTCCTTTCTTCAACTCACTTTCTTGTGAGCTGGCCGCAACACCGCAGGATTGCTTCAGGCCCTAATCTGGTTCCGGCACGGCACGCTGAGCCTTTGGTTAATTCCTCTTCCTGGTGGGAAATGAGAGTTAAATTTGCCCGTCCAGACACCTCCAGCTAGTCTCTCATTGGTTCTCCCTATTCCTGTTCATCTTCCGCAGAAATTGCAAACTGGGCCAAACAGGAGGTTAAAGGCACTGACTCTCCAAGTCGGGAGAGTGTTAGTAAAGCGTCTGGAATGTTGCACCCGAGTACCAGGGGACGAACACTGAGACATATTTGAACACGTCTCCCGATGACACGGTTGATCATACTCTGGGTTCCACAGGCATGTTTCAGCTGAAGGAAGAATCCCTTAAAGCTGGAGAGTTGAGACGTGTGGAATGGGTACCATGCAATATGACTTCAAAGGGTCTTCATTTGCTCACCGAACCTCTCCAATCCTATCACTGCTGCGTTTATGCCCCTGTAAACACGCTTGATTCTCTTTCGGAGACATAGCAATCCATGGGTTTTAAGATACTTACTAGTCACGTACATACTTAGGTGTTTAATAGGGGTGTTGAGTCCATTTCGTTGAGCAAGGAGTAGCTCTTGTCTATTCCATACTTGGCTTAAGGAACTTTATCTGTGCTCATTTCAATCTGTGGTTTTATGCAGCACCCCAACTCAACTTTCCCCTTAAGCAAGCATAAGTTGGTTTTCTAAATTTGAGACCCTGTTCTGTTTTGTAATCCAGTTCCTGTGTAGCCAAGTTTACATTCCGTGTATTAGTGATATCTTATGATGTTTCTTTTTCTGTGTGACTTATTTCAGTTAGAATCATCATGCCTGAATCCACTCATTATGCTGTTACGGGCCTGATGACATAGATTTCATTGCTGAGTGATATTGCATTGTACGTAAGTACCACAACTTCTTTATCCATTTTTCACTTTCTGCGATATTGAACTTGTACCGTACACGAGGTTCTTGTAAACAGAGCTGTCCCAAACTTTGGGGTGGCTGTGTCTTTTTGATTTTAATTTCCCTAAGCTATAGGACCATAAGTGGAAGTGCCCTAGGCTCTGTTGCTTTGTTTTTTAGATGTTTCAGGAAACACCATACACTTCTCCCTAGTGGCTTTTGGCAATTTACATCCCACTCATCAGCATAACCAGGCTCCCAGTTCTCCATGGCCTGTCCTGCCTTTCTGGATTTTACACTTTTTTCAGATGGCCCTTTTTACCAGGGGGAAGTGAGACTTCATTGTAGTGCAGATTTCCTTTGCAAGCTTGCTTGGTTGGCCAAAAAGGGCGTATGCGTTTTTTCCTGAATATATTCAGGAAAAAACGCATACGCCCTTTTTGTTCAAGTGCATCATTGTGGACGTTCTGCCTCTTTTCCTATGCTTTAAATGCAATTCCAGTCGACCTCCTGAAATCGGTTTCCTGCAATTCTGCCCCGCTTTCAAGTCCTCTTGGCAGCCTTACTTCAGTATATTTTTGGACGATAGCTGTCATTTATAACTCTGCAGGTTTGTGAATTACAGTGCCCCTGAGCTCCTTTTTTCAACTCGCTTTCTTGTGAGCTGCCCGCAACACTGCAGGATTGCTTCAGGCCCTAATCTGGTTCTGGCAAGGGATGCTGAGCCTTTGGTTAATTCCTCTTCCTGGTGGGAAATGAGAGTTAAATTTGCCTGTCCAGACACCTCCAACTAGTCTCTCATTGGTCCTCACTATTCCTGTTCATCTTCCACAGAAATTGCAAACTTGGCCAAACAGGAGGTTAAAGGCACTGACTCTCCAAGTTGGGAGAGTGTTAGTAAAGCATCTGGAATTTGCACCCGAGAACCAGGGGACGGGAACTGAGACATATTTGAACACATCTCCCGATCACACGGTTGATCATACTCTGGGTTCCACATGCGTGTTTTAGCTGAAGTAAGAATCCCTTAAACCTGGAGAGTTGAGACCCGTGGAATGGGTACCATGCAATATGACTTCAAAGGGTCTTCATTTGCTCACCGAACCTCTCCAATCCTATCACTGTTGCGTTTATGCCCCTGTACACACGCTTGATTCTCTTTTGGAGACCTAGCAATCCATAGGTTTTAAGATACTTACTAGTCAGGTACATACTTAGGCGTTTAATATGGGGTGTTGAGTCCATCTCGTTGAGCAAGGAGTAGCTCTTGTCTATTCCATATTTGGCTTAAGGAACTTTATCTGTGCTCATTTCAATCTCTGGTTTTATGCAGCACCCCAACTCACCTTTCCCCTTAAGCAAGCATAAGTTGGTTTTCTAAATTTGAGACCTTATTCTGTTTTGTAACTCTGTTCCTGTGTAGCAAGTTTACATTCCGTGTATTAGTGATATCTTATGATGTTTCTTTTTCTGTGTGACTTATTTCAGTTAGAATCATCATACCTGAATCCACTCATTATGCTGCTACGGGCCTGATGACATAGATTTCATTGCTGAGTGATACTGCATTGTACGTAAGTACCACAACTTCTTTATCCATTTTTCGCTTTCTGCAATATTGAACTTGTCCCGTAAACGAGGTTCTTGTAAACAGAGCTGTCCCAAACTTTGGGGTGGCTGTGTCTTTTTGATTTTAATTTCCCTAAGCTATAGCACCATAAGTGGAAGTGCCCTAGGCTCTGTTGCTTTGTTTTTTAGATGTTTCAGGAAACACCATACACTTCTCCGGAGTGGCTGTTGGCAATTTACATCCCACCCATCAGCATAACAATGGTCCCAGTTCTCCATGGCCTGTCCTGCCTTTCTGGATTTTACACTTTTTTCAGATGGCCCTTTTGACTGGGGGGAAGTGAGACTTCATTGTAGTGCAGATTTCCTTTGCAAGCTTGCTTGGTTGGCCAAAAAGGGCGTATGCGTTTTTTCCTGAATATATTCAGGAAAAAACGCATACGCCCTTTTTGGCCAAGTGCATCATTGTCGTCATTCTGCCTCTTTTCCTATGCTTTAAATGCAATTCCTGTCTACCTCCTGAAATAGGTTTCCTGCAATTCTGCCTTGCTTTCAATGCCTCTTCATAGCCTTACCTCAATATAGTTTTTGAAAATAGTTGGCCTTTATAACTCTGCACGTTTTTGAATTGCAGTGGCCCTTAGCTCCATTTTTCAGCTCATATTTTTGTGATCTTGCCTCATAACCACAGGATTCCTTCAGGCCCTATTCTTCTTCTGGGGCACCTTGCTGTGCCTTTGGTTTATTCTTCTTACTGATGTGAAATTAGAGTGACATGTGCCCATTGAAACCGCTACAGCTTGTTTCTCACTGGTTCCCCCTATTCCCATTCATCCTCCGCACTAACTGCAGACTGTGTGATACCAGAACTTAAAGGCATTGACTCTCCATGTGAGGATGTTGTTAGTAAAGCGGCTGGAATGTCGATCCGGAGCCCCAGGAGAGGAAAAATGAGGTGCGTTTTAGAAACCTTTCCCGATCATATGGTATACCAGTCGCTGGGTTTCCCAAGCATGGTTTAGCTGTAGGAAGATTCCCTTCAACCTGGATTGTTGGGACCCTTGGAATGAGTAGCATGAAGTATTGCATTAAACTTTTGGCAGTTGCTCACCAAAACTCACCAATCCTCTCAGCCCCAAGTGTCCAGCCTTATGTGTTATCCAGCTGTGGGTTTATATGTGGTCAATCCAGGTTGCATCACATCCCCTGAGCAAATTTTGTAAGAATTTTTCTCTCTTTCATTGTTTCTGCGTTTTGTTTTTAAAATTTATTTCTATAATGGGGTTTAGCTCATTTTCACTGCTGTGTTTGTGCTGCTCTGCACACACTTGATTCCCTTATGGAGATATATCAATACATGGATTTTTTTTTTTCTTTTGCGATACGTGGGCCTCTCACTGTTGTGGCCTCTCCCGCCGCGGAGCACAGGCTCCGGACGCGCAGGCTCAGCGGCCATGGCTCACGGGCCCAGCCACTCCGCGGCACATGGGATCCTCCCGGACCAGGGCACGAACCCGCGTCCCCTGCATCGGCAGGCGGACTCTCAACCACTGTGCCACCAGGGAAGCCCAATACATGGATTTTAAGATTCTTATTACTCAGATATATTTCTCTGTGGTTTATAAGGTGTGTTGAGGCCAGTTCATTGAGCAAGGTGTAGATCTTGTCTAATATCTATTTGGTTTATTGAACGGTATCTGTGCTAATTTCAAACTCTGGTTTTATGCATCACCCCACCTCTCCTTTCCCCTTAAGCTGACATAAGTGTGTTTTCTACATGTGAGACACTGTTCTGTTCTGTAATTCATTTCTTGTGCAGCCATATTTACCCTCCCTCTATAAGTGATATCTTATGATATGTTTCTTTTTCTGTTTGACTTATTTCAAGTAGTATTATCGGACCTAAATCCACTCTTTATCCTTCTACTAGCCTTATTACATTGATTTCATGGTGAAGAGATATTCCATTGTACATAAGTACCACATCTTCTTTATCCATTGTTCTCTTTCCTGGGATATTTAAGGTGTACTGAAGTTGAGGTTCTTGTAAACAGAGTAGCCCTAAACTGTGGTGTGCTTGTGTCTTGTTGATTTTTAGACTTCCCTAGATATATTCCCATGATTGGAAGTGTCCTATGCTCTGTAGCTCTGTTTTTTAGATGATTTAGGAACCACCATACACTTCTCCAGAGTGGCTCTCGGCAGTTCACACACTGCCCATCAGCGTATAAAGGCTCCCTGTTCTCCATGGCCTGTCCTGCATTTCTGGTTTTTACAATTTTTTAGGATGGCCCTTTTGACCGGTGGGAAATGAGACTTCTTTGTTGTGCACATTTGCATTGCTTGCTTGCTTCGTTGCCCATAAAGTGCGTATGCGTTTTTTCCTGGATATAATCAGGAAAAACGCATACGCCCTTTTGGGCCAACTGCATCATTGTCGAAATTCTGCCGCTTTTCATGTGTTTTAAAGACGAGTCCAATCTATCTCTTGAAATCTGTTTCTTGCAATTCTGTCTTGCATTCAGATCCTCTTCTTTGCCTTACCTCAACATAGTTTTGGACGTTAGTTTTCATTTATAACTCTGCAGGTTTGTGAATTGCAGTGACCCTGAGCTCCATTTTTTAAGTTGCTCTTTTGTGAGCTGGCCTCAAACCCGCAGGATTGCTTCAGGCCCTATTTTGGCTCCGGCGAGGCGGGCTGAGCCTTTTTTCAATTCTTATTCTTAATGGGAAATTAGAGTGATATGTGCCCGTCCAAACCCCTACAACTATTCTCTCATTGGTTCCCCCTCTTCCCGTTCATCCTCCTCACAATTTGCAAAATGTGTGAAACAGAAGTTTAAATGTGCTGATTCTCCAAGTGGGGAGATTCTAAGTAACGTGGCTGGAATGGTGAACAGGAGCACCAGGAGAGGGTAAATGAGCTGCATTTTAGACACATCTCCCGATCACATGGTGTACAGTCCTCTGGGTTTTCCATGCATGTTTTAGCTGTAGGAAGATCCCTTGAACCTGCAGATTTGGGACCCATTGAATGGGTACCAGGTAGTATTACTTTAAAGGGTGTGCATTTCCTCACCCAACCTCACATTTCTCTTAGTGCAAACAGTTTCCAGCCTTATGTCTCATCCTGCTGTGGGTCTAGATGTGTTCAATCCATGTTGCATCACCGTCCCTGAGGAAAAGTTGTAAGAGGTTTTCTCTGTCTCTCTGTCGTTTATTTTTTTCAATTTGTTACTATATTGGTTACAGCTGATTTTCAAAGCTCTGTTTCTTGCTGCTGTACATCCACTTGATTCACGTACAGAGAGACATCAGTAAATTCTTTTTCAGATTCTTACCAGTCGTATATATTCTTTTCCGGTGACTTGAGTGTGCTGAGTGCAGTTCTTTTAGCTACCGTGTAGGCTTTGTTGATTATCAGTTTGGTATTTGGAATGGTATCTTTGCTAATTTCAACCTCCTGGATGATGCCTCACCCCTCCCCACCTTTCCCGTTTAGCAGCCTTATGCGTGTTTCCTACGTATTTGACTATGTTTTTGTTTTGTAATTTATTTCATGTGTAGCCATTTTGGATTCCACCTTTAAGTGATATCTTATGATATGTGTCTTTTTCTTTTTGAATTATGTCACTTAGAATGATCATACGTAACTCCTCCGGAGTTGTTACAACTGGCCATAGTTCATTGATTTCCAGGCTGAATAATATTCCACTCTACCTAAGTACCACATCTCTATCCATTTTTTCTCTCCAGAGACATTTAAGTTATATCCTAGTCGAGGATCTTTTTAACAGAGAGGGGGTAAACATTGGGGTGCCTGTGTCCTCTCGATTTTTGTTTTTCCCAAGATATACGCCCATGAGTGCAAGTGCCCTATGCTCTGTAGCTCATTTTTTAGATGCTTTAGTAAACACAATACACTTCTCCAGAATGGCCGTTGGCAATATACATTTCCACTATAAGTCTCACAGGGCTCCCTCTTCTCCTTGCCCTGTCCTGCATTTCTGTTGTTTACGCTTTATGAGGATGGCTCTTCTGACTGATGTGAAGTGATATCTTTTGTAGTATTGACTTCCAGTGCCCACCTGTTTGCTTGGCTAAAAAAGTGTATGCCCTTTTCTTGAATATATACAGAAAAAAACGCATACACCCTTTTTGGCCAACTGCAATGTTGGCAATGTTCAGCTCCTTTTCTCGTGCTTAATGGCGAGTCCTTTCTACCTCCTCAGATCCCTTTCCTGCCATTCTCCCTTGCTTACAAGTCCTTTTCTCTGACTTTCCTCAAGACATTTTTCAGTGATGGATATTTTCAACTCTGCAGTTTCATGAATTTTACTGCCCCTGAGTTCCATTGTTCAACTTGTGTTTATGGGAACTGGCCACAAAGCAGCGGGATTTCCTCAAGCCCTATACTGTTTCCATGGGCAACCCTAGCCTTTGGTCAATTCGTCTTCCTGATTGGAAATTAGAGTGACATGTGCCTGTCTGAACACCTAGGACTTGTCTCTCATTGTTCCTCATCCTTCCGCTTCATCCTCTGGACAAATTCCAAACTGTACGCAACAGGATGTTGACAGTGCTGACATCTCCAAGTGGGGAGACTGTTAGTAAAGACGCTGGAGGGGTGAACCCGAGCACCAGGAGATGAGGAGATGAGATGCCTTTTCCAAACTCTCCCCGATCAGACGGTATACCATCCTCTGGGTGTGACAGACATGTTTTAGCAGTAGGAAGAGTCCCATTCATGTAAGGAGAACACCAGGGCTTTTTCAAAATCAGTGTCTGCCCGAAACCCAAACTGGGGAATTTTTTAAGCTACGGCTACACATATGTTCATTAAGGGCCTGGGGAAGTAGGCAGAGTCCAAACTTTAGATGATTGAAGTCTTCAGGGTCAGAAGCACTCACCACCAGCTTCCCTTAGGTTACACTTTAACTGTCATTGATAGATGACAATGACAATAAAAATATCTATTCTTTTCCAGATTATTTCAACTTATAGCTTATTGCAAAATGTTGAGTGTAGTTCCCTGTGCTATACAGTAGTTCCTTGTTGATGATCTATTTTATACATAGCAGTGTGTATGTGTTAATCCCAAACTGTTAATTTATCCCTCCTCCCACCTTTCCCCTTTGGTAATAATAAATTATAAGATTTTATACTTCTCAGAAATGGGGGAGCTGAAAGAGAGGTATCATTTTCAATGGAAAAGCATTTAAAACAAGATTGAAGCTTTAACCAAGATTATTAGATGTACATCTTTGGAAAGAAATCACTTCGTTTCTCTAATATTGACCTGACAAATAAGACAAACCTTTTCACTGAACTTGCTTATAATAAAGTGATGGAAATATCAAATGGAAGTGTTAGAAACATCTTATTTTACCCGAGCCTTATACACTGTTCTATGTTAACTACAGTTTGGCTCACACATCTGTTCATTGAGGTTACAATAGTCTCAATTTCTGTTACTGATCCTCCAGAGTGGACCCCAACAAGTGTCCCCCTGCCCAGTGTCATTGGGGCCAACAGATCGAGACTGAGTTTGGTTCACAAGCAAAGGAAACTTTATATTTTGATCAGAGAATGGAGAGGTGAGAGCATGCACTACCCCGTGGGCTGTGGGCTGGGCTGTTGTGTAGAGATCCTGTCAGAGTCAGTGGGAGGGAGGGGGCGGAGCTCTCGAGGGCCGGGTTGGCTGCAGCTCAGGCTCTATATCGCGGAGTCTGCACTGGGCCCCAGGAGCTGAGGTGTCGTCCCAGCCATTCTGCACTAGGAAATCTGGTCTGAAGTGCCGGGTGTGGAACCTCTGCATGCGGGACCCTAGGAGCACATGAAATTAGACAAAGCACAAAGGATAAAAAAGGTTAGACTTGACTTTATTGCCCAGATTCTATTTTTATCTCCCAGGGATTTTTAATGGGCTTTGCTGGGGACAAACCCCTCCTCTGCCTTTTGTCCCGTTCCTCATTCTTGGAGTGCTGAGGGTGCAGACCCTTCTTCTGTAACTGCTGAGTGCTGAGTTGGGAGCCCTCATACCCGGGGGCGAGGGTCAGGGCTTCTCCCCAGCAGCCTCCAGGTGACGTTGATTGTCCCCAGGCCCCCTGCCTCCCTGCTCGTCCACCTGAGCACCAGCATTGGAAGTGTTATAGATTCTAATGACCTTTAAGGGTCCAGGAAAGAGATGTGCAGAGATGCTGTGGGGGCCGGTTTCACCCCGCCCCACATTTGTTCGGCCACCTTAGGCTGACCGTTTCTGCCAGCCTAGATGCTCTGACCAGTAGTCTGCGCTTTCTTCAATTAGGCCCCTGAATTAATGTACAAACAGCACCAGGTGTCAGAGCCCTGCCTGCTCAACTCCCAGACAGTCCAGGGTCAGTGGTGATCAAGGACCATGATGGCCACTGAGTCAACAGCCTTTTGAAGGAAACAGGAGTCCAGCTGGTCTTATTGGCCACCATCATCACGGTGTCTGTAGGCTTTTCTATGGTGACAGTGTGATATACGGTTCCCCCGCCAAGATTATTAGCTCCCCTCTGGGTAAGCAGTAGTCTACTCTTTTGGGACACACTCTTGTTGTTTTATGAGAGAAACTCCAGGTCAAGTGATGTTCACACGAGTCGTCATGGTGCCCTGTTGCCCCCGGTTATCTCTCTGGATGTTGGAGTTGGAGGGCCTCCTCACTCGAGGTTGGTGTGCCCACGGAGCGAACCCTGAAACTTCAGGGCATGGTTGGTGGTTAGGATCACCACGTGGGGTCCTTTTCCCTTAGGAGGGAGGTGGCCTTTTGGGCTGCTGATTTCCAGGTTTTTAGATACCGCCAGTATCTTGGCCAGATGTGGCAGTGGGCCAAGCCCCTTGGTGCCCGTAGTTTATCCTACCTGGATGGCATTCTTGCATTGTTCCATTTCAAGTGGTCCCAGTTTTTGCACTAATTCTCCAATGGCGATTCACCTTTCACCGGGAATGTAAAGGTCAAAGGGTTTAGCTAAATTAGGGAGTTCCAGGGCAAGGGTCTGAATTGACTGCTCTTTCCATTCTTGAAAGGCCACTTCTGGATTCTATTCAAAAGGATCATCATCTTTTCCTTTCAGTGTTTCATATAGAGGCCCAGCTAGTAGACTGTAGTTAGGGATCCAGAAGCAGCAAACCCTGGCCTCCCCAGGAACCCCTAAGCTGTCTTCTAGTTTTAGAAAGGGGTAAGGCTGAAAATGGTTTCTTCCCTTTCCTGGGATGGGCTTCTCCGACCTTCTGTGAGAATGAAGCCCAGGCAGGTCACTGCAGTCTGTGATATTTGAGCTTTTTCTTGGACAACTTCTATCCTTTATTGGCTTGGTAGTTCAGAGGCCTCCTTAGTAGGGCTGGCGATCAGAATGTCGTCTGCGTACTGAAGGAGGGTTTCCTTTTCCAGAGGTAGAACTTTTAGGTCTTTAGCTAAGCTTTCCCCAAAGATGGTGTGGGAATTTTTGCACCCTTGGGGCAAGACGGCCCGGAAGTATTGTTTTAGTTGTATGTTGAGTCCTGCCACTCACAAGCCAAAATTTCTTGTGACTCTGGGACTAATGGAATACAAAAGAAGGCATCATTGAAGACTAATACAGAATACCATGTCCTGGTGGTTGGTAGAATGACCAGCAGGGTGTAGGAATTAGGAGCAGCTGGAGGTATATCCTCGGTGGCTTCACTGACTGTCCTGACATCCTTTACCAGGTCCCCAGCAGCCCATGGGGCTCTCGTGGTCAGACCAATCCCAGAATATGGAGCTCACCTGGGCAGGTACCCCACCCCCACCCCAGCCCACGGGGCTCTCGTGGTCAGGCCCCTCCCAGGATACAGAGCTACCCTTGCAGGTACCGTGGCAGGGCTGGGCACACAGGAACCGTGCACATAGCCCTCATTGCAGAGCACCCCCAGCTCACCTGTCGCTCAGAGCTGACACAGAGCACCTCAGAGCAGGACTTGAACTAACAAACAGCAGCTGCGACAGGTCTGTGACCCTGGGCATCACTCTGTGCGGCCTCCCTCCACCTGGTCTTCCAGAGACTTCCACTGCACCCGGGGCACCAGGCCTCTGTCTCCAACCACCACCCACCCCTCCTCTCCCTGACTCCTGGGTTCCTCTCATTAGGAGAGGGTTTTCTTGAAGTTGTCTCCCACTCATGGGCCAGATAAAATGATTAGAAAACAAGCCAAAGCTGCAGCCCCTTGTCTATCCTGACTCTCAGGAGCCCACACCTGTTCCTTGGACCTGGCCGGTTCAGCAAGTTCCATTTTCTGCAACTGTGAGCCCCTGAGGGATGATGATTGGCTGACCTGGGCAGCCTTACCGTGCCGGCCAGCCCTCCCCAGGTGTGCCTGGGTTGAGATCAATATAAATACCACTCCAGGCAGCAAGAGGCCCTGCAGCCGTGCCTGACGCCATTTTCTCTGCCCTGTCAGCAGTCTCGGGGCTGGGCTGGTGGGAGGGAGTGAGAGGCCACGGCTTTGTGGGTGGCCCAGTGTGAGTGGGGCTCTGCTGGACTTTCTGCAGCAGTTGCCAGGCTGCCACCTGCTAAAGAAGAGGATGTGTCACCCATACCTGCTGCTGGAATTTCTCCCTGGGCAGAGGTGTGGAAGGAAAAAAGCAGTGGGGGCAGGGACAGGACGGGTATCTCAGGCAGGGAAATGGAAATCTTCCAGAAGAGCACCCAGGGCCAGGACCATCCTGGCTGGCCTGCAGGCACCAAGTCGGCCGGTATGCTGTCAATCGTGTGGCTCTATGGCCCTTCCTCTAGGCTTTCAAGTCCTTGTATATATTCAGGTGTTTTACCTGGGACGGGTGGGAATAGTTCAGCAGCAACTGGCCTGGGGCTCAGCTCACGTTTACTCACAGATGCCTCGGCACGGTGCCCCAGCTTTGCAATGAGGACGCTTGTTGCATGGGGGCTGCTGGCTGAATGGGAGACGATTCCCCACCACTGACCAACTTCAGAATTGTTTACAACTGGAGCAAGTGCCCTGATACGGTTTTCCTCTGTGGAACTGGTGGGTTCTGTGTTTTTTTTCTCTTTTTCGTTTTTGGTTCAAGGTAGATTTTATTCCTCTTTTTTGTATTTACAGATATAAGCATAGAAATAATTTATTCATATAAATACATGTATGTGAAGGGAATAATTGTTTTTTCTGTTTTATTTTTTTAATTTTATTTCTTTTTAATTTTGAATTTTATTTTATATTTTTATACAGCAGGTTCTTATTGGTTACCTATTTTATACATATAAATGTATACATGCCAATCCCAGTCT
This sequence comes from Orcinus orca, assembly GCF_937001465.1. NCBI lineage: Eukaryota > Metazoa > Chordata > Mammalia > Artiodactyla > Delphinidae > Orcinus > Orcinus orca. Next base: position 424,549 of record NW_026043824.1, on the reverse strand, counting down.
CTCAACTCCTCCCACCACCAACCCCCCCAACAGCTTTCCCTCCTTGTTGTCCATACGTTTGTTGTCTACATCTGTTGCTCTATTTATGCCTTGCAAAATGGTTAATCTGTACAGTTTTTCTAGGTTCCACATATATGCATGAATATACAAGATTTGTTTTTCTCTTTCTGACTTACTTCACTCTGTATGACAGTCTCTAGATCCATCGACGTCTCTACAAATGACTAATTTCATTCCTTTTCATGGCTTAGTAATATTCCATTTTATATATGTACCACTGCTTTATGCATTCGTCTGTCTGTGGGCATTTAGGTTGCTTCCATTACCTCGATATTGTAAAGAGTGATACAATGAACATTGCGGTGAATGTCTCTTTTTGATTTATGGTTTTGTCTGGGTATATGTCCAGAACTGGGATTGCTGTATCCTATGGTAATTCTACTGTTAGTTTCTTAAGAAACTCCATATTGTTCTCCATAGTGACTGTATCAATTTATATTCCCAACAATAGTGGAAGAGGGTTCCTTTTCTCCACACATTTCCAGCATTTTTTATTGTAGATTTTCTGATGATGCCCTTTCTACCAGGTGTGAGGTGATACCTCATTGTTGAGTCCATTTTGTTGAGCAAGGGGTAGGTCTTGTCTATTACATATTTAGCTTATGGAACGGTATCTGTGCTAATTTCAAACTCTGCTTTTATGCAGCACCGCAACTCACCTTCCCCCTTAAGCAAGCATAAGTTGGTTTTCTAAACATGAGACCCTGTTCTGTTTTGTAATTCAGTTCATGTGTAACCAAGTTCACATTCCATGTATTAGTGATACCTTATGATGTTTCTCTTTCTGTGTGACTTTTTTCACTTAGAATCACCGTGCCTCAATCCACTCACTATGCTGGTACGGGCCTGGTGACATAGTTTTCATTGCTGAGAGGTATTCTGTTGTACGTAAGTACCGCAACTTCTTTATCAATTATTTGCTCTCTGGCATATTTAACTTGTGCTGAAGAAGAGGTTCCTGTAAAAGAGCCGTCCCAAATATTGGGGTGGCTGTGTCTTTTTGATTTTAATTTCCCTAAGCTATAGGACCATAAGTGGAAGTGCCCTAGGCTCTGTTGCTTTGTTTTTTAGATGTTTCAGGAAACACCATACACTTCTCCCGAGTGGCTGTTGGCAATTTACATCCCACCCATCAGCATAACAAGGCTCCCAGTTCTCCATGGCCTGTCCTGCCTTTCTGGATTTTACACTTTTTTCAGATGGCCCTTTTGACTGGGGGAAGTGACACTTCATTGTAGTGCAGATTTCCTTTGCAAGCTTGCTTGGTTGGCCAAAAAGGGCGTATGCGTTTTCTCATGAATATATTCAGGAAAAAACGCATACGCGCTTTCTGGCCAAGTGCATCATTGTGGACGTTCTGCCTCTTTTCCTATGCTTTAAATGCAATTCCAGTCTACCTCCTGAAATTGGGTTCCTGCAATTCTGCCCCGCTTTCAAGTCCTCTTTGCAGACTTACTTCAGTATATTTTTGGATGATAGCTGTCATTTATAACTCTGCAGGTTTGTGAATTACAGTGCCCCTGAGCTCCTTTCTTCAACTCGCTTTCTTGTGAGCTGCCCGGAACACTGCAGGATTGATTCAGGCCCTAATCTGGTTCCGCCATGGCACGCTGAGCCTTTGGTTAATTCCTCTTCCTGGTGGGAAATGAGAGTTAAATTTGCCCGTCCAGACACCTCCAGCTAGTCTCTCTTTGGTTCTCCCTATTCCTGTTCATCTTCCGCAGAAATTGCAAACTGGGCCAAACAGGAGGTTAAAGGCACTGACTCTCCAAGTCGGGAGAGTGTTAGTGAAGCATCTGGAATGTTGCACCCAAGTACCAGGTGACAAGAAATGAGACATATTTGAACACGTCTCCTGATCACACGGTTGATCATACTCTGGGTTCCACATGCGTGTTTTAGCTGAAGGAAGAATCCCTTAAACCTGGAGAGTTGAGACCCGTGGAATGGGTACCATGCAATATGACTTCAAAGGGTCTTCATTTGCTCACCGAACCTCTCCAATCCTATCACTGCTGCGTTTATGCCCCTGTACACATGCTTGATTCTCTTTCGGAGACATAGTGATCCATAGGTTTTAAGATACTTACTAGTCAGGTACATTCTTAGGCGTTTAATATGGGGTGTTGAGTCCATCTCGTTGAGCAAGGAGTAGCTCTTGTCTATTACATATTTGGCTTAAGGAACTTTATCTGTGCTCATTTGAATCTGTGTTTTTGTGCAGCACCCCAACTCACCTTTCCGCTTAAGCAAGCATAAGTTGGTTTTCTAAATTTGAGACCTTATTCTGTTTTGTAATTCAGTTCCTGTGTAGCAAGTTTACATTCCGTGTATTAGTGATATCTTATGATGTTTCTTTTTCTGTGTGACATATTTCATTTAGAATCCTCATACCTGCACCCACTCATTATGTGCTACGGGCCTGATGAAATAGATTTCATTGCTGAGTGATATTGCATTGTACGTAAGTACCACAAATTCTTTATCCATTTTTCACTTTCTGCGATATTGAACTTGTACCGTAAACGAGGTTCTTGTAATCAGAGCGGTCCCAAACTTTGGGGTGGCTGTGTCTTTTTGATTTTAATTTCCCTAAGCTATAGGACCATAAGTGGAAGTGCCCTAGGCTCTGTTGCTTTGTTTTTTAGATGTTTCAGGAAACACCATACACTTCTCCCGAGTGGCTGTTGGCAATTTACATCCCACCCATCAGCATAACAAGGCTCCCAGTTCTCCATGGCCTGTCCTGCCTTGTGGATTTTACATTTTTCAGATGGCCCTTTTGACCTGGGGGAAGTGAGACTACATTGTAGTGCAGATTTCCTTTGCAAGCTTGCTTGGTTGGCCAAAAAGGGTGTATGCGTTTTCTCCTGAATATATGCAGGAAAAAACGAATACGCCCTTTTTGGCCAAGTGCATCATTGTGGACGTTGTGCCTCTTTTCCTATGCTTTAAATGCAATTCCAGTCTCCCTCCTGATATCGGTTTTCTGCAATTTTGCCCCACTTTCAAGTCCTCTTGGCAGCCTTACTTCAGTATATTTTTGGACGATAGCTGTCATTTATAACTCTGCAGGTTTGTGAATTACAGTGCCCCTGAGCTCCTTTCTTCAACTCACTTTCTTGTGAGCTGGCCGCAACACCGCAGGATTGCTTCAGGCCCTAATCTGGTTCCCCACGGCACGCTGAGACTTTGGTTAATTCGTCTTCCTGGTAGGAAATGAGAGTTAAATTTGCCCGTCCAGACACCTCCAGCTAGTCTCTCATTGGTTCTCCCTATTCCTGTTCATCTTCCGCAGAAATTGCAAACTGGGCCAAACAGGACTTTAAAGGCACTGACTCTCCAAGTCGGGAGAGTGTTAGTAAAGTGTCTGGAAAGTTACACCCGAGTACCAGGGGACGAGAACTGAGATATATTGGCACACGTCTCCCGATCACACGGCTGATCATACTCTGGGTTCCACATGCATGTTTTAGCTGAAGGAAGAATCCCTTAAACCTGGAGAGTTGAGACCCGTGGAATGGGTACCATGCAATATGATTTCAAAGGGTCTTCGTTTGCTCACCGAACCTCTCCAATCCTATCACTGCTGCGTTTATGCCCCTGTACACATGCTTGATTCTCTTTCAGAGACATAGCAATCCATAGGTTTTAAGATACTTAGTAGTCAGGTACATTCTTAGGCGTTTAATATGGGATGTTGAGTCCATTTCATTGAACAAGGAGTAGCACTTGTCTATTCCATATTTGGCTTAAGGAACTTTATCTGTGCTCATTTCAATCTCTGGTTTTATGCAGCAACCCAACTCACCTTCCCCTTAAGCAAGCATAAGTTGGTTTTCTAAATTTGAGACCCTGTTCTGTTTTGTAATATAGTTCCTGTGTAGCCAAGTTTACATTCCGTGTATTAGTGATATCTTATGATGTTTCTTTTTCTGTGTGACTTATTTCAGTTAGAATCATCATACCTGATTCCACTCATTATGCTGCTACGGGCCTGATGACATAGATTTCATTGCTGAGTGATATTGCATTGTACGTAAGTACCACAACTTCTTTATCCATTTTTCGCTTTCTGCGATATTGAACTTGTACCATAAACGAGGTTCTTGTAAACAGAGCCGTCCCAAACTTTGGGGCAGGCTGTGTCTTTTTGATTTTAATTTCCCTAAGCTATAGGACCATAAGTGGAAGTGCCCTAGGCTCTGTTGCTTTGTTTTTTAGATGTTTCAGGAAACACCATACACTTCTCCCAAGTGGCTGTTGGCAATTTACATCCCGCCCATCAGCATAACAAGGCTCTCAGTTCTCCATGGCCTGTCCTGCCTTTCTGGATTTTACACTTTTTTCAGATGGCCCTTTTGACCGGGGGGAAGTGAGACTTCATTGTAGTGCAGATTTCCTTTGCAAGCTTGCTTGGTTGGCCAAAAAGGGCGTATGCGTTTTTTCCTGAATATATTCAGGAAAAAACGCATACGCCCTTTTTGGCCAAGTTTATCATTGTCGACGTTTTGCCTCTTTTCCTATGCTTTAAATGCAATTCCAGTGTACCTCCTGAAATCAGTTTCCTGCAATTCTGCCCCGCTTTCAAGTCCTCTTGGCAGCCTTACTTCAGTATATTTTTGGACGATAGCTGTCATTTATAACTCTGCAGGTTTGTGAATTACAGTGCCACTGAGCTCCTTTCTTCAACTCGCTTTCTTGTGAGCTGGCCGCAACACCGCAGGATTGCTTCAGGCCCTAATCTGGTTCCGGCACGGCACGCTGAGCCTTTGGTTAATTCCTCTTCCTGGTGGGAAATGAGAGTTAAATTTGCCCGTCCAGACACCTCCAGCTAGTCTCTCATTGGTCCTCCCTATTCCTGTTCATCTTCGGCAGAAATTGCAAACTTGGCCAAACAGGAGGTTAAAGGCACTGACTCTCCAAGTTGGGACAGTGTTAGTAAAGCGTCGGGAATGTTACACCCGAGTACCAGGGTACGAGAACTGAGATATATTTGAACATGTCTCCCGATCACGTGGTTGGTGATACTCTGGGTTCCACATGCATGTTTTAGCTGAAGGAAGAATCCCTTAAACCTGAAGAGTTGAGACCCGTGGAATGGGTACCATGCAATATGAGTTCAAAGGGTCTTCATTTGTTCTCCGAACCTCTCCAATTCTATCACTGCTGCGTTTATGCCCCTGTACACACGCTTGATTTTCTTTCGGAGACATAGCGATCCATAGGTTTTAAGATACTTACTAGTCAGGTACACTCTTTGGCATTTAATATGGGGTGTTGAGTCCATTTCGTTGAGCAAGGAGTAGCTCTTGTCTATTCCATATTTGGCTTAAGGAACTTTATCTGTGCTCATTTCAATCTCTGGTTTTATGCAGCACCCCAACTCACCTTTCCCCTTGAGCAAGCATAAGTTGGTTTTCTAAATTTGAGACCCTGTTCTGTTTTGTAATCCAGTGCCTGTGTAGCCAAGTTTACATTCCGTGTATTAGTGATATCTTATGATGTTTCTTTTTCTGTGTGACTTATTTCAGTTAGAATCATCATACCTGATTCCACTCATTATGCTGCTACGGGCCTGATGACATAGATTTCATTGCTGAGTGATATTGCATTGTACGTAAGTACCACAACTTCTTTATCCATTTTTCGCTTTCTGCGATATTGAACTTGTACCATAAACGAGGTTCTTGTAAACAGAGCCGTCCCAAACTTTGGGGCAGGCTGTGTCTTTTTGATTTTAATTTCCCTAATCTATAGGACCATAAGTGGAAGTGCCCTAGGCTCTGTTGCTTTGTTTTTTAGATGTTTCAGGAAACACCATACACTTCTCCCAAGTGGCTGTTGGCAATTTACATTCCGCCCATCAGCATAACAAGGCTCTCAGTTCTCCATGGCCTGTCCTGCCTTTCTGGATTTTACACTTTTTTCAGATGGCCCTTTTGACCGGGGGGAAGTGAGACTTCATTGTAGTGCAGATTTCCTTTGCAAGCTTGCTTGGTTGTCCAAAAAGGGCGTATGCGTTTTTTCCTGAATATATTCAGGAAAAAACGCATACGCCCTTTTTGGCCAAGTGCATCATTGTCGATGTTCTGCCTCTTTTCCTATGCTTTAAATGCAATTCCAGTCTACCTCCTGAAATCGGTTTCCTGCAATTCTGCTCCACTTTCAAGTCCTCTTGGCAGCCATACTTCAGTATATTTTTGGTCGATAGTGTCATTTATAACTCTGCAGCTTTGTGAATTACAGTGCCCCTGAGCTCCTTTCTTCAACTGGCTTTCTTGTGAGCTGGCCGCAACACCGCAGGATTGCTTCAGGCCCTAATCTGGTTCCGGCGCGGCATGCTGAGCCTTTGGTTAATTCCTCTTCCTGGTGGGAAATGAGAGTTAAATTTGCCCGTCCAGACACCTCCAGCTAGTCTCTCATTGGTTCTCCCTATTCCTGTACATCTTCCGCGGAATTTGCAAACTGGGCCAAATAGGAGGTTAAAGGCACTGACTCTCCAAGTCGGGAGAGTGTTAGTAAAGCGTCTGGAATGATGCACCCGAGTACCAGGGGACGAGAACTGAGACATATTGAAACATGTCTCCCGATCACACGGTTGATCATACTCTGGGTTCCACATGCATGTTTTAGCTTAAGGAAGAATCCCTTAAACCTGGAGAGTTGAGACCCGTGGAATGGGTACCATGCAATATGACTTCAAAGGGTCTTCATTTGATCACCGAACCTCTCCAATCCTATCACTGCTGCGTTTATACCCCTGTACACATGCTTGATTCTCTTTTGGAGATATAGCAATCCATGGGTTTTAAGATACTTACTAGTCACGTACATACTTAGGCGTTTAATATGGGGTGTTGAGTCCATCTCGTTGAGCAAGGAGTAGCTCTTGTCTATTCCATATTTGGCTTAAGGAACTTTATCTGTGCTCATTTCAATCTCTGGTTTTATGCAGCACCCCAACTCACCTTTCCCCTTAAGCAAGCATAAGTTGGTTTTCTAAATTTGAGACCTTATTCTGTTTTGTAATCCAGTTCCTGTGTAGCCAAGTTTACATTCCGTGTATTAGTGATATCTTATGATGTTTCTTTTTCTGTGTGACTTATTTCAGTTAGAATCATCATACCTGAATCCACTCATTATGCTGCTACGGGCCTGATGACATAGATTTCATTGCTGAGTGATATTGCATTGTACGTAAATACGACAACTTCTTTATCCATTTTTCACTTTCTGCGATATTGAACTTGTACCATAAACGAGGTTCTTGTAAACAGAGCCATTCCAAACTTTGGGGTGGCTGTGTCTTTTTGATTTTAATTTCCCTAAGCTATAGGACCATAAGTGGAAGTGCCCTAGGCTCTGTTGCTTTGTTTTTTAGATGTTTCAGGAAACACCATACACTTCTCCCGAGTGGCTGTTGGCAATTTACATCCCACTCATCAGCATAACCAGGCTCCCAGTTCTCCATGGCCTGTCCTGCCTTTCTGGATTTTACACTTTTTTCAGATGGCCCTTTTTACCAGGGGGAAGTGAGACTTCATTGTAGTGCAGATTTCCTTTGCAAGCTTGCTTGGTTGTCCAAAAAGGGCGTATGCGTTTTTTCCTGAATATATTCAGGAAAAAACGCATACGCCCTTTTTGTTCAAGTGCATCATTGTGGACGTTCTGCCTCTTTTCCTATGCTTTAAATGCAATTCCAGTCTACCTCCTGAAATCGGTTTCCTGCAATTCTGCCCCGCTTTCAAGTCCTCTTGGCAGCCTTACTTCAGTATAGTTTTGGACGATAGCTGTCATTTATACCTCTGCAGGTTTGTGAATTACAGTGCCCCTGAGCTCCTTTCTTCAACTCGCTTTCTTGTGAGCTGGCCGCAACACTGCAGGATTGCTTCAGGCCCTAATCTGGTTCCGGCACGGCACGCTGAGCCTTTGGTTAATTCCTCTTCCTGGTGGGAAATGAGAGTTAAATTTGCCCGTCCAGACACCTCCATCTTGTCTCTCATTGGTTCTCCCTATTCCTGTTCATCTTCCGCAGAAATTGCAAACTGGGCCAAACAGGAAGTTAAAGTCACTGACTTTCCAAGTCGGGAGAGTGTTAGTAAAGCGTCTGGAATGTTGCACCCGAGTACCAGGGGACGAACACTGAGACATATTTGAACACGTCTCCCTATCACACGGTTGTTCATACTCTGGGTTCCACATGCGTGTTTTAGCTGAAGGAAGAATCCCTTAAACCTGGAGAGTTGAGATCCGTGGAATGGGTACCATGCAATATGACTTCAAAGGGTCTTCATTTGCTCACTGAACCTCTCCAATCCTATCAGTGCTGCTTTTATGCCCCTGTACACATGCTTGATACTCTTTCGCAGACATAACAATCCATAGGTTTTAAGATACTTACTAGTCAGGTACATTCTTAGGCATTTAATATGGGGTGTTGAGTCCATTTCGTTGAGCAAGGAGTATCTCTTTTCTATTCCATATTTGGCTTAAGGAACATTATCTGTGCTGATTTCAATCTCTGGTTTTATGCAGCACCCCAACTCACCTTTCCCCTTAAGCAAGCATAAGTTGGTTTTCTAAATTTGAGAACTTATTCTGTTTTGTAATTCAGTTCCTTTGTAGCAAGTTTACATTCCGTGTATTAGTGATATCTTATGATGTTTCTTTTTCTGTGTGACTTATTTCAGTTAGAATCATCATACATGAATCCACTCATTATGCTGCTACGGGCCTGATGACATAGATGTCATTGCTCAGTGATATTGCATTGTACGTAAGTACCACAACTTCTTTATCCATTTTTCGCTTTCTGCAATATTGAACTTGTCCCGTAAACGAGGTTCTTGTAAACAGAGCCGTCCCAAACTTTGGGGTGGCTGTGTCTTTTTGATTTTAATTTCCCTAAGCTATAGCACCATAAGTGGAAGTGCCCTAGGCTCTGTTGCTTTGTTTTTTAGATGTTTCAGGAAACACCATACACTTCTCCCGAGTGGCTGTTGGCAATTTACATCCCACTCATCAGCATAACCAGGCTCCCAGTTCTCCATGGCCTGTACTGCCTTTCTGGATTTTACACTTTTTTCAGATGGCCCTTTTTACCAGGGGGAAGTGAGACTTCATTGTAGTGCAGATTTCCTTTGCAAGCTTGCTTGGTTGGCCAAAAAGGGCGTATGCGTTTTTTCCTGAATATATTCAGGAAAAAACGCATACGCCCTTTTTGTTCAAGTGCATCATTGTGGACGTTCTGCCTCTTTTCCTATGCTTTAAATGCAATTCCAGTCTACCTCCTGAAATCGGTTTCCTGCAATTCTGCCCCGCTTTCAAGTCCTCTTGGCAGCCTTACTTCAGTATATTTTTGGACGATAGGTGTCATTTATAACTCTGCAGGTTTGTGAATTGCAGTGCCCCTGAGCTCCTTTTTTCAACTCGCTTTCTTGTGAGCTGCCCGCAACACTGCAGGATTGCTTCAGGCCCTAATCTGGTTCTGGCACGGGATGCTGAGCCTTTGGTTAATTCCTCTTCCTGGTGGGAAATGAGAGTTAAATTTGCCCGTCCAGACACCTCCAACTAGTCTCTCATTGGTCCTCACTATTCCTGTTCATCTTCCACAGAAATTGCAAACTTGGCCAAACAGGAGGTTAAAGGCACTGACTCTCCAAGTCGGGAGAGTGTTAGTAAAGCATCTGGAATGTTGCACCCGAGAACCAGGGGACGGGAACTGAGACATATTTGAACACATCTCCCGATCACACGGTTGATCATACTCTGGGTTCCACATGCGTGTTTTAGCTGAAGGAAGAATCCCTTAAACCTGGAGAGCTGAGACCCGTCGAATAGGTACCATGCAATATGACTTCAAAGGGTCTTCATTTGCTCACCGAACCTCTCCAATCCTATCCCTGCTGCGTTTATGCCCCTGTACACACGCTTGATTCTCTTTTGGAGACATAGCAATCCATAGGTTTTAAGATACTTACTAGTCAGGTACATACTTAGGCGTTTAATATGGGGTGTTGAGTCCATCTCGTTGAGCAAGGAGTAGCTCTTGTCTATTCCATATTTGGCTTAAGGAACTTTATCTGTGCTCATTTCAATCTCTGGTTTTATGCAGCACCCCAACTCACCTTTCCCCTTAAGCAAGCATAAGTTGGTTTTCTAAATTTGAGACCTTATTCTGTTTTGTAACTCTGTTCCTGTGTAGCAAGTTTACATTCCGTGTATTAGTGATATCTTATGATGTTTCTTTTTCTGTGTGACTTATTTCAGTTAGAATCATCATACCTGAATCCACTCATTATGCTGCTACGGGCCTGATGACATAGATTTCATTGCTGAGTGATATTGCATTGTACGTAAGTACCACAACTTCTTTATCCATTTTTCGCTTTCTGCAATATTGAACTTGTCCGGTAAACGAGGTTCTTGTAAACAGAGCCGTCCCAAACTTTGGGGTGGCTGTGTCTTTTTGATTTTAATTTCCCTAAGCTATAGCACCATAAGTGGAAGTGCCCTAGGCTCTGTTGCTTTGTTTTTTAGATGTTTCAGGAAACACCATACACTTCTCCCGAGTGGCTGTTGGCAATTTACATCCCACCCATCAGCATAACAATGCTCCCAGTTCTCCATTGCCTGTCCTGCCTTTCTGGATTTTACACTTTTTTCAGTTGGCCCTTTTGACCGGGGGGAAGTGAGACTTCATTGTAGTGCAGATTTCCTTTGCAAGCTTGCTTGGTTGGCCAAAAAGGGCGTATGCGTTTTTTCCTGAATATATTCAGGAAAAAACGCATATGCCCTTTTTGGCCAAGTGCATCATTGTCGTCGTTCTGCCTCTTTTCCTATGCTTTAAATGCAATTCCTGTCTACCTCCTGAAATAGGTTTCCTGCAATTCTGCCTTGCTTTCAATGCCTCTTCATAGCCTTACCTCAATATAGTTTTTGAAAATAGTTGGCCTTTATAACTCTGCACGTTTTTGAATTGCAGTGGCCCTTAGCTCCATTTTTCAGCTCATATTTTTGTGATCTTGCCTCATAACCACAGGATTCCTTCAGGCCCTATTCTTCTTCTGGGGCACCTTGCTGTGCGTTTGGTTTATTCTTCTTACTGATGTGAAATTAGAGTGACATGTGCCCATTGAAACCGCTACAGCTTGTTTCTCACTGGTTCCCCCTATTCCCATTCATCCTCCGCACTAACTGCAGACTGTGCGATACCAGAACTTAAAGGCATTGACTCTCCATGTGAGGATGTTGTTAGTAAAGCGGCTGGAATGTCGATCCGGAGCCCCAGGAGAGGAAAAATGAGGTGCGTTTTAGAAACCTTTCCCGATCATATGGTATAACAGTCGCTGGGTTTCCCAAACATGGTTTAGCTGTAGGAAGATTCCCTTCAACCTGGATTGTTGGGACCCTTGGAATGAGTAGCATGAAGTATTGCATTAAACTTTTGGCAGTTGCTCACCAAAACTCACCAATCCTCTCAGCCCCAAGTGTCCAGCCTTATGTGTTATCCAGCTGTGGGTTTATATGTGGTCAATCCAGGTTGCATCACAGCCCCTGAGCAAATTTTGTAAGAATTTTTCTCTCTTTCATTGTTTCTGCGTTTTGTTTTGAAAATTTATTTCTATAATGGGGTTTAGCTCATTTTCACTGCTGTGTTTGTGCCGCTCTGCACACACTTGATTCCCTTATGGAGATATATCAATACATGGATTTTTTTTTTTTTTTTGCAATACGTGGGCCTCTCACTGTTGTGGCCTCTCCCGCCGCGGAGCATAGGCTCCGGACGCGCAGGCTCAGCGGCCATGGCTCACGGGCCCAGCCACTCCACGGCACATGGGATCCTCCCGGACCAGGGCACGAACCCGCGTCCCCTGCATCGGCAGGCGGACTCTCAACCACTGTGCCACCAGGGAAGCCCAATACATGGATTTTAAGATTCTTATTACTCAGATATATTTCTCTGTGGTTTATAAGGTGTGTTGAGGCCAGTTCATTGAGCAAGGTGTAGATGTTGTCTAATATCTATTTGGTTTATTGAACGGTATCTGTGCTAATTTCAAACTCTGGTTTTATGCATCACCCCACCTCTCCTTTCCCCTTAAGCTGACATAAGTGTGTTTTCTAAATGTGAGACACTGTTCTGTTCTGTAATTCATTTCTTGTGCAGCCATATTTACCCTCCCTCTATAAGTGATATCTTATGATATGTTTCTTTTTCTGTTTGACTTATTTCAAGTAGTATTATCGGACCTAAATCCACTCTTTATCCTTCTACTAGCCTTATTACCTTGATTTCATGGTGAAGAGATATTCCATTGTACATAAGTACCACATCTTCTTTATCCATTGTTCTCTTTCCTGGGATATTTAAGGTGTACTGAAGTTGAGGTTCTTGTAAACAGAGTAGCCCTAAACTGTGGTGTGCTTGTGTCTTGTTGATTTTTAGACTTCCCTAGATATATTCCCATGATTGGAAGTGTCCTATGCTCTGTAGCTCTGTTTTTTAGATGATTTAGGAACCACCATACACTTCTCCAGAGTGGCTCTCGGCAGTTCACACACTGCCCATCAGCGTATAAAGGCTCCCTGTTCTCCATGGCCTGTCCTGCATTTCTGGTTTTTACAATTTTTTAGGATGGCCCTTTTGACCGGTGGGAAATGAGACTTCTTTGTTGTGCACATTTGCATTGCTTGCTTGCTTCATTGCCCATAAAGTGCGTATGCGTTTTTTCCTGGATATAATCAGGAAAAGCGCATACGCCCTTTTGGACCAACTGCATCATTGTCGAAATTCTGCCGCTTTTCATGTGCTTTAAAGACGAGTCCAATCTATCTCTTGAAATCTGTTTCTTGCAATTCTGTCTTGCATTCAGATCCTCTTCTTTGCCTTACCTCAACATAGTTTTGGACGTTAGTTTTCATTTATAACTCTGCAGGTTTGTGAATTGCAGTGACCCTGAGCTCCATTTTTTAAGTTGCTCTTTTGTGAGCTGGCCTCAAACCCGCAGGATTGCTTCAGGCCCTATTTTGGCTCCGGCGAGGCGGGCTGAGCCTTTTTTCAATTCTTATTCTTAATGGGAAATTAGAGTGATATGTGCCCGTCCAAACCCCTACAACTATTCTCTCATTGGTTCCCCCTCTTCCCGTTCATCCTCCTCACAATTTGCAAAATGTGTGAAACAGAAGTTGAAATGTGCTGATTCTCCAAGTGGGGAGATTCTAAGTAACGTGGCTGGAATGGTGAACAGGAGCACCAGGAGAGGATAAATGAGCTGCATTTTAGACACATCTCCCGATCACATGGTGTACAGTCCTCTGGGTTTTCCATGCATGTTTTAGCTGTAGGAAGATCCCTTGAACCTGCAGATTTGGGACCCATTGAATGGGTACCAGGTAGTATTACTTTAAAGGGTGTGCATTTCCTCACCCAACCTCACATTTCTCTTAGTGCAAACAGTTTCCAGCCTTATGTCTCATCCTGCTGTGGGTCTAGATGTGTTCAATCCATGTTGCATCACCGTCCCTGAGGAAAAGTTGTAAGAGGTTTTCTCTGTCTCTCTGTCGTTTATTTTTTTCAATTTGTTACTATATTGGTTACAGCTGATTTTCAAAGCTCTGTTTCTTGCTGCTGTACATCCACTTGATTCACGTACAGAGAGACATCAGTAAATTCTTTTTCAGATTCTTACCAGTCGTATATATTCTTTTCCGGTGACTTGAGTGTGCTGAGTGCAGTTCTTTTAGCTACCGTGTAGGCTTTGTTGATTATCAGTTTGGTATTTGGAATGGTATCTTTGCTAATTTCAACCTCCTGGATGATGCCTCACCCCTCCCCACCTTTCCCGTTTAGCAGCCTTATGCGTGTTTCCTACATATTTGACTATGTTTTTGTTTTGTAATTTATTTCATGTGTAGCCATTTTGGATTCCACCTTTAAGTGATATCTTATGATATGTGTCTTTTTCTTTTTAAATTATGTCACTTAGAATGATCATACGTAACTCCTCCGGAGTTGTTACAACTGGCCATAGTTCATTGATTTCCAGGCTGAATAATATTCCACTCTACCTAAGTACCACATCTCTATCCATTTTTTCTCTCCAGAGACATTTAAGTTATATCCTAGTCGAGGATCTTTTAAACAGAGAGGGGGTAAACATTGGGGTGCCTGTGTCCTCTCGATTTTTGTTTTTCCCAAGATACACGCCCATGAGTGCAAGTGCCCTATGCTCTGTAGCTCATTTTTTAGATGCTTTAGTAAACACAATACACTTCTCCAGAATGGCCGTTGGCAATATACATTTCCACTATAAGTCTCACAGGGCTCCCTCTTCTCCTTGCCCTGTCCTGCATTTCTGTTGTTTACGCTTTATGAGGATGGCTCTTCTGACTGATGCGAAGTGATATCTTTTGTAGTATTGACTTCCAGTGCCCACCTGTTTGCTTGGCTAAAAAAGTGTATGCCCTTTTCTTGAATATATACAGAAAAAAACGCATACACCCTTTTTGGCCAACTGCAATGTTGGCAATGTTCAGCTCCTTTTCTCGTGCTTAATGGCGAGTCCTTTCTACCTCCTCAGATCCCTTTCCTGCCATTCTCCCTTGCTTACAAGTCCTTTTCTCTGACTTTCCTCAAGACATTTTTCAGTGATGGATATTTTCAACTCTGCAGTTTCATGAATTTTACTGCCCCTGAGTTCCATTGTTCAACTTGTGTTTATGGGAACTGGCCACAAAGCAGCGGGATTTCCTCAAGCCCTATACTGTTTCCATGGGCAACCCTAGCCTTTGGTCAATTCGTCTTCCTGATTGGAAATTAGAGTGACATGTGCCTGTCTGAACACCTAGGACTTGTCTCTCATTGTTCCTCATCCTTCCGCTTCATCCTCTGGACAAATTCCAAACTGTACGCAACAGGATGTTGACAGTGCTGACATCTCCAAGTGGGGAGACTGTTAGTAAAGACGCTGGAGGGGTGAACCCGAGCACCAGGAGATGAGGAGATGAGATGCCTTTTCCAAACTCTTCCCGATCAGATGGTATACCATCCTCTGGGTGTGACAGACATGTTTTAGCAGTAGGAAGAGTCCCATTCATGTAAGGAGAACACCAGGGCTTTTTCAAAATCAGTGTCTGCCCAAAACCCAAACTGGGGAATTTTTTAAGCTACGGCTACACATATGTTCATTAAGGGCCTTGGGAAGTAGGCAGAGTCCAAACTTTAGATGATTGAAGTCTTCAGGGTCAGAAGCACTCACCACCAGCTTCCCTTAGGTTACACTTTAACTGTCATTGATAGATGACAATGACAATAAAAATATCTATTCTTTTCCAGATTATTTCCCCTTATAGCTTATTGCAAAATGTTGAGTGTAGTTCCCTGTGCTATACAGTAGTTCCTTGTTGATGATCTATTTTATACATAGCAGTGTGTATGTGTTAATCCCAAACTGTTAATTTATCCCTCCTCCCACCTTTCCCCTTTGGTAATAATAAATTATAAGATTTTATACTTCTCAGAAATGGGGGAGCTGAAAGAGAGGTATCATTTTCAATGGAAAAGCATTTAAAACAAGATTGAAGCTTTAACCAAGATTATTAGATGTACATCTTTGGAAAGAAATCACTTCGTTTCTCTAATATTGACCTGACAAATAAGACAAACCTTTTCACTGAACTTGCTTATAATAAAGTGATGGAAATATCAAATGGAAGTGTTAGAAACATCTTATTTTACCCGAGCCTTATACACTGTTCTATGTTAACTACAGTTTGGCTCACACATCTGTTCATTGAGGTTACAATAGTCTCAATTTCTGTTACTGATCCTCCAGAGTGGACCCCAACAAGTGTCCCCCTGCCCAGTGTCATTGGGGCCAACAGATCGAGACTGAGTTTGGTTCACAAGCAAAGGAAACTTTATATTTTGATCAGAGAATGGAGAGGTGAGAGCATGCACTACCCCGTGGGCTGTGGGCTGGGCTGTTGTGTAGAGATCCTGTCAGAGTCAGTGGGAGGGAGGGGGCGGAGCTCTCGAGGGCCGGGTTGGCTGCAGCTCAGGCTCTATATCGCGGAGTCTGCACTGGGCCCCAGGAGCTGAGGTGTCGTCCCAGCCATTCTGCACTAGGAAATCTGGCCTGAAGTGCCGGGTGTGGAACCTCTGCATGCGGGACCCTAGGAGCACATGAAATTAGACAAAGCACAAAGGATAAAAAAGGTTAGACTTGACTTTATTGCCCAGATTCTATTTTTATCTCCCAGGGATTTTTAATGGGCTTTGCTGGGGACAACCCTCTCCTCTGCCTTTTGTCCCGTTCCTAATTCTTGGAGTGCTGAGGGTGCAGACCCTTCTTCTGTAACTGCTGAGTGCTGAGTTGGGAGCCCTCATACCCGGGGGCGAGGGTCAGGGCTTCTCCCCAGCAGCCTCCAGGTGACGTTGATTGTCCCCAGGCCCCCTGCCTCCCTGCTCGTCCATCTGAGCACCAGCATTGGAAGTGTTATAGATTCTAATGACCTTTAAGGGTCCAGGAAAGAGATGTGCAGAGACGCTGTGGGGGCCGGTTTCACCCCGCCCCACATTTGTTCGGCCACCTTAGGCTGACCGTTTCTGCCAGCCTAGATGCTCTGACCAGTAGTCTGCGCTTTCTTCAATTAGGCCCCTGAATTAATGTACAAACAGCACCAGGTGTCAGAGCCCTGCCCGCTCAACTCCCAGACAGTCCAGGGTCAGTGGTGATCAAGGACCATGATGGCCACTGAGTCAACAGCCTTTTGAAGTAAACAGGAGTCCAGCCAGTCTCATTGGCCACCATCATCACAGTGTCTGTAGGCTTTTCTATGGTGACAGTGTGATATACAGTTCCCCCGCCAAGATTATTAGCTCCCCTCTGGGTAAGCAGTAGTCTACTCTTTTGGGACACACTCTTGTTGTTTTAAGAGAGAAACTCCAGGTCAAGTGATGTTCACACGAGTCGTCATGGTGCCCTGTTGCCCCCGGTTATCTCTCTGGATGTTGGAGTTGGAGGGCCTCCTCACTCGAGGTTGGTGTGCCCACGGAGCGAACCCTGAAACTTCAGGGCATGGTTGGTGGTTAGGATCACCACGTGGGGTCCTTTTCCCTTAGGAGGGAGGTGGCCTTTTGGGCTGCTGATTTCCAGGTTTTTAGATACCGCCAGTATCTTGGCCAGATGTGGCAGTGGGCCAAGCCCCTTGGTGCCCGTAGTTTATCCTACCTGGATGGCATTCTTGCATTGTTCCATTTCAAGTGGTCCCAGTTTTTGCACTAATTCTCCAATGGCGATTCACCTTTCACCGGGAATGTAAAGGTCAAAGGGTTTAGCTAAATTAGGGAGTTCCAGGGCAAGGGTCTGAATTGACTGCTCTTTCCATTCTTGAAAGGCCACTTCTGGATTCTATTCAAAAGGATCATCATCTTTTCCTTTCAGTGTTTCATATAGAGGGTGTTGAGTCCATCTCGTTGAGCAAGGTGTAGCTCTTGTGTATTACATATTTGGCTTAAGGAACTTTATCTGTGCTCATTTCAATCTCTGGTTTTATGCAGCACCCCAACTCACCTTTCCCCTTAAGCAAGCATAAGTTGGTTTTCTAAATTTGAGACCCTGTTCTCTTTTGTAAACCAGTTCCTGTGTAGCCAAGTTTACATTCCGTGTATTAGTGATATCTTATGATGTTTCTTTTTCTGTGTGACTTATTTAAGATAGAATCATCATACCTTAACCCACTCATTTTCTGCTACAGGACTGTTGACATAGATTTCATTGCTGAGTGATATTGCATTGTACGTACCACAAATTCTTTATCCATTTTTCACTTTCTGCGATATTGAACATGTACCATATACGAGGTTCTTGTAAACAGATCCGTCCCAAATTTTGGGTGGCTGTGTCTTTTTGATTTTAATTTCCCTAAACTATAGGACCATAAGTGGAAGTGCCCTAGGCTCTGTTGCTTTGTTTTTTAGATGTTTCAGGAAACACCATACACTTCCCCCGATTGGCTGTTGGCAATTTTTATTCCGCCCATCAGCATAACAAGGCTCCCAGTTCTCCATGGCCTGTCCTGCCTTTCTGGATTTTACACTTTTTTCAGATGGCCCTTTTGACCGGGGGGAAGTGAGACTTCATTGTAGTGCAGATATCATTTGCAAGCTTGCTTGGTTGGCCAAAAAGGGCGTATGCGTTTTTTTCTGTATATATTCAGGAAAAAACGCATACGCCCTTTTTGGCCAAGTGCATCATTGTCGACGTTCTGCCTCTTTTTCTATGCTTTAAATGCAATTCCAGTCTACCTCCTGAAATCGGTTTCCTGCAATTCTGCCCAATTTCAAGTCCTCTTGGCAGCCTTACTTCAGTATATTTTTGGACGATAGCTGTTATTTATAACTCTGCAGGTTTGTGAATTACAGTGCCCCTGAGGTCCTTTCTTCAACTCGCTTTCTTGTGAGCTGGCCGCAACACCGCAAGATTGCTTCAGGCCCTAATCTGGTTCCGGCATGGCACGCTGATCCTTTGGTTAATTCCTCTTCCTGGTGGGAAATGAGAGTTAAATTTGCCCGTCCAGACACCTCCAGCTAGTCTCTCATTGGTCCTCCCTATTCCTGTTCATCTTCCGCAGAAATTGCAAACTGGGCCAAACAGGAGGTTAAAGGCACTGACTCTCCAAGTCGGGAGAGTGTTAGTAAAGAGTCTGGAATGTTGCACCCGAGTACCAGCTAACGAGAACTGAGACATATTGGAACACGTCTTCTGATCACACGGTTGCTCATACTCTGGGTTCCACATGCATGTTTCAGCTGAAGGAAGAATCCCTTAAACCTGGAGAGTTGAGACCCGTGGAATGAGTACCATGCAATACGACTTCAAAGGGTCTTCATTTGCTCACCAAACCTCTCCAATCCTATCACTGCTGCGTTTATGCCCCTGTACACACGCTTGATTCTCTTTCGGAGACATAGCAATCCATAGCTTTTAAGATACTTTCTAGTCAGCTACATTCTTAGGCGTTTAATATGTGGTGTTGAGTCCATTTCGTTGAGCAAGGAGTAGCTCTTGTCTATTCCATATTTGGCTTAAGGAACTTTATCTGTGCTCATTTCAATCTCTGGTTTTATGCAGCACCCCAACTCACCTTTCCCCTTAAGCAAGCATAAGTTGGTTTTCTAAATTTGAGACCCTGTTCTCTTTTGTAATCCAGTTCCTGTGTAGCCAAGTTTACATTCCGTGTATTAGTGATATCTTATGATGTTTCTTTTTCTGTGTGACTTATTTCAGATAGAATCATCATACCTGAATCCACTCATTATGCTGCTACGGGCCTGATGACATAGATTTCATTGCTGAGTGATATTGCATTGTACGTAAGTACCAAAACTGCTTTATGCATTTTTCACTTTCTGCGATATTGAACTTGTACTGTAAATGAGGTTCTTGTAAACACAGCCGTCCCAAACTTTGGGGTGGCTGTGTCTTTGTGATTTTAATTTCCCTAAGCTATAGGGCCATAAGTGGAAGTGCCCTAGGCTCTGTTGCTTTGTTTTTCAGATGTTTCAGGAAACACCATACACTTCTCCCGAGTGGCTGTTGGCAATTTACATCCCGCCCATCAGCATAACAAGGCTCCCAGTTCTCCATGGCCTGTCCTGCCTCCTGGATTTTACACTTTTTTCAGATGGCCCTTTTGACCGGGTGGAAGTGAGACTTCATTGTAGTGCAGATTTCCTTTGCAAGCTTGCTTGGTTGGCCAAAAAGGGCGTATGCGTTTTTTCCTGAATATATTCACGAAAAAACGCATACGCCCTTTTTGGCCAAGTGCATCATTGTGGACGTTCTGCCTCTTTTCCTATGCTTTAAATGCAATTCCAGTCTACCTCCTGAAATCGGTTTCCTGCAATTCTGCCCTGCTTTCAAGTCCTCTTGGCAGCCTTACTTCAGTATATTTTTGGACGATACCTGTCATTTATAAATCTGCAGGTTTGTGATTTACAGTGCCCCTGAGCTCCTTTCTACAACTGGCTTTCTTGTGAGCTGGCCGCAGCACCGCAGGTTTGCTTCAGGCCCTAATCTGGTTCCGGCATGGCACGCTGAGCCTTTGGATAATTCCTTTTCCTGGTGGGAAATGAGAGTTAAATTTGCCCGTCCAGACACCTCCAGCTAGTCTCTCATTGGTTCTCCCTATTCCTGTACATCTGCCGCGGAATTTGCAAACTGGGTCTAACAGGATGTTAAAGGCACTGACTCTCCAAGTCGGGAGAGTGTTAGTAAAGCGTCTGGAATGTTGCACCCGAGTACTAGGGGATGAGAACTGAGACATATTTGAACATGACTCCCGATCACACGGTTGATCATACTCTGGGTTCCACATGCATGTTTTAGCTGAAGGAAGAATCCCTTAAACCTTGAGAGTTGAGACCCGTGGAATGGGTACCATGCAATATGACTTCAAAGGGTCTTCATTTGCTCACCAAACCTCTCCAATCCTATCACTGCTGCGTTTATGCCCCTGTACTGACGCTTGATTCTCTTTCACAGACATAGCAATCCATAGGTATTAAGATACTTACTAGTCAGGTACATTATTAGGCGTTTAATATGGGGTGTTGAGTCCATTTCGTTGAACAAGGAGTAGCTCTTGTCTATTACATATTTGGCTTAAGGAACTTTATCTGTGCTCATTTCAATCTCTGGTTTTATGCAGCACCCCAACTCACCTTTCCCCTTAAGCAAGCATAAGTTGGTTTTCTAAATTTGAGACCCTTTCTGTTTTGTAATTCAGTTCCTGTGTAGCCAAGTTTACATTCCATGTATTAGTGATATCTTATGATGTTTCTTTTTCTGTGTGACTTATTTCAGTTAGAATCATCATACCTGAATCCACTCATTATGCTGCTACGGGCCTGATGACATAGATTTCATTGCTGAGTGATATTGCATTGTACGTAAGTACCACAACTTCTTTATCCATTTTTCACTTTCTGCGATATTGAACTTGTACCGTAAACGAGATTCTTGTAAACAGAGCCGTCCCAAACTTTGGGGTGGCTGTGTCTTTTTGAATTTAATTTCCCTAATCTATAGGACCATAAGTGGAAGTGCCCTAGGCTCTGTTGCTTTGTTTTTTAGATGTTTCAGGAAACACCATACAATTCTCCAGAGTGGCTGTTGGCAATATACATCCGGCCCATCAGCATAACAAGGTTCCCAGTTCTCCATGGCCTGTCCTGCCTTTCTGGATTTTACACTTTTTTCAGATGGCCCTTTTGACCGGGGGGAAGTGAGACTTCATTGTAGTGCAGATTTCCTTTGCAAGCTTGGTTGGTTGGCCAAAAATTGCGTATGCGTTTTTTCCTAAATATATTCAGGAAAAAACGCATACGCACTTTTTGGCCAAGTGCATCATTGTCGACGTTTTTCCTCTTTTCCTATGCTTTAAATGCAATTCTAGTGTACCTCCTGAAATTGGTTTCCTGCAGTTCTGCCCCGCTTTCAAGTCCTCTTGGCAGCCTTACTTCAGTATATTTTTGGACGATAGCTGTCATTTATAACTCTGCAGGTTTGTGAATTACAGTGCCCCTGAGCTCCTTTCTTCAACTCGCTTTCTTGTGAGCTGGCCGCAACACCGCAGGATTGCTTCAGGCCCTAATCTGGTTCCGGCACGGCATGCGAGCCTTTGGTTAATTCCACTTCCTGGTGGGAAATGAGAGTTAAATTTGCCCGTCCAGACACCTCCAGCTAGTCTCTCATTGGTTCTCCCTATTCCTGTTCATCTTCCGCAGAAATTGCAAACTGGGCCAAACAGGAGGTTAAAGGCACTGACTCTCCAAGTCGGGAGAGTGTTAGTAAAGCGTCTGGAATGTTGCACCCGAGTACAAGGGGACGAGAACTGAGACATATTGGAACACGTCTCCCGATCACACGGTTGATCATACTCTGGGTTCCACATGCATGATTTAGCTGAAGGAAGAATCCCTTAAACCTGGAGAGTTGAGACCCGTGGAATGGGTACCATGCAATATGACTTCAAAGGGTCTTCATTTGCTCACCGAACCTCTCCAATGCTATCACTGCTGCGTTTATGCCCCTGTACACACGCTTGATTCTCTTTCGGAGACATAGTGATCCATAGGTTTTAAGATACTTACAAGTCAGGTACATTCTTAGGCGTTTAATATGGGGTGTTGAGTCCATTTCGTTGAGCAAGGAGTAGCTCTTGTCTATTACATATTTGGCTTAAGGAACTTTATCTGTGCTCATTTCAATCTCTGATTTTATGCAGCACCCCAACTCACCTTTCCCCTTAAGCAAGCATAAGTTGGTTTTCTAAATTTGAGACCCTGTTCTCTTTTGTAATCCAGTTCCTGTGTAGCCAAGTTTACATTCCGTGTATTAGTGATATCTTATGATGTTTCTTTTTCTGTGTGACTTATTTCAGTTAGAATCATCGTACCTGAATCCACTCATTATGCTGCTATGCGCCTGATGACATAGATTTCATTGCTGAGTGATATTGCATTGTACGTAAGTATCACAACTTCTTTATCCATTTTTCACCTTCTGTGATATTGAACTTGTACCGTAAAGGAGTTTTTTGTAAACAGAGCCGTCTCAAACTTTGGGGTGGCTGTGTCTTTTTGATTTTAATTTCCCTAAGCTATAGGGCCATAAGTGGAAGTGCCCTAGGCTCTGTTGCTTTGTTTTTTAGATGTTTCAGGAAACACCATACACTTCTCCCGAGTGGCTGTTGGCAATATACATCCCGCCCATCAGCAAAACAAGGCTCCCAGTTCTCCATGGCCTGTCCTGCCTTTCTGGATTTTACACTTTTTTCAGTTGGCCCTTTTGACCGGGGGGAAGTGAGACTTCATTGTAGTGCACATTTCCTTTGCAAGCTTGCTTGGATGGCCAAAAAGGGCGTATGCGTTTTTTCCTGAATATATTCAGGAAAAAACGCATACGCCCTTTTTGGCCAAGTGCATCATTGTCGACGTTTTGCCTCTTTTCCTATGCTTTAAATGCAATTCCAGTGTACCTCCTGAAATTGGTTTCCTGCAGTTCTGTCCCGCTTTCAAGTCCTCTTGGCAGCCTTACTTCAGTATATTTTTGGACGATAGCTGTCATTTATAACTCTGCAGGTTTGTGAATTACAGTGCCCCTGAGCTCCTCTCTTCAACTCGCTTTCTTGTGAGCTGGCCGCAACACCGCAGGATTGCTTCAGGCCCTAATCTTGTTCCGGCACGGCATGCTGAGCCTTTGGTTAATTCCTCTTCCTGGTGGGAAATGAGAGTTAAATTTGCCGTCCCGACACCTCCAGCTAGTCTCTCATTGGTTCTCCCTATTCCTGTTCATCTTCCGCAGAAATTGCAAACTGGGCCAAACAGGAGGTTAAAGGCACTGACTCTCCAAGTCGGGAGAGTGTTAGTAAAGCGTCTGGAATGTTGCACCCGAGTACCAGGGGACGAGAACTGAGACATATTGGAACACGTCTCCCGATCACATGGTTGATCATACTCTGGGTTCCACATGCATGATTTAGCTGAAGGAAGAATCCCTTAAACCTGGAGAGTTGAGACCCGTGGAATGGGTACCATGCAATATGACTTCAAAGGGTCTTCATTTGCTCACCGAACCTCTCCAGTCCTATCACTGCTGCGTTTATGCCCCTGTACACATGCTTGATTCTCTTTCGGAGACATAGTGATCCATAGGTTTTAAGATACTTACTAGTCAGGTCCATTTTTAGGCGTTTAATATGGGGTGTTGAGTCCATTTCGTTGAGCAAGGAGTAGCTCTTGTCTATTACATATTTGGCTTAAGGAACTTTATCTGTGCTCATTTCAATCTCTGGTTTTATGCAGCACCCCAACTCACCTTTCCCCTTAAGCAAGCATAAGTTGGTTTTCTAAATTTGAGACCCTGTTCTCTTTTGTAATCCAGTTCCTGTGTAGCCAAGTTTACATTCCGTGTATTAGTGATATCTTATGATGTTTCTTTTTCTGTGTGACTTATTTCAGTTAGAATCATCATACCTGAATCCACTCATTATGCTGCTATGGGCCTGATGACATAGATTTCATTGCTGAGTGATATTGCATTGTACGTAAGTACCACAACTTCTTTATCCATTTTTCACTTTCTGTGATATTGAACTTGTCCCGTAAACGAGTTTCATGTAAACAGAGCCGTCCCAAACTTTGGGGTGGCTGTGTCTTTTTGATTTTAATTTCCCTAAGCTATAGGGCCATAAGTGGAAGTGCCCTAGGCTCTGTTGCTTTGTTTTTTAGATGTTTCAGGAAACACCATACACTTCTCCCGAGTGGCTGTTGGCAATATACATCCCGCCCAGCAGCAAAACAAGGCTCCCAGTTCTCCATGGCCTGTCCTGCCTTTCTGGATTTTACACTTTTTTCAGATGGCCCTTTTGACCGGGGGGAAGTGAGACTTCATTGTAGTGCACATTTCCTTTGCAAGCTTGCTTGGATGGCCAAAAAGGGCGTATGCGTTTTTTCCTGAATATATTCAGGAAAAAACGCATACGCCCTTTTTGGCCAAGTGCATCATTGTCGACGTTTTGCCTCTTTTCCTATGCTTTAAATGCAATTCCAGTGTACCTCCTGAAATTGGTTTCCTGCAGTTCTGCCCCGCTTTCAAGTCCTCTTGGCAGCCTTACTTCAGTATATTTTTGGACGATAGCTGTCATTTATAACTCTGCAGGTTTGTGAATTACAGTGCCCCTGAGCTCCTCTCTTCAACTCGCTTTCTTGTGAGCTGGCCGCAACACCGCAGGATTGCTTCAGGCCCTAATCTGGTTCCGGCACGGCACGCTGAGCCTTTGGTTAATTCCTCTTCCTGGTGGGAAATGAGAGTTAAATTTGCCCGTCCAGACCCCTCCAGCTAGTCTCACATTGGTTCTCCCTATTCCTGTTCATCTTCCGCAGAAATTGCAAACTGGGCCAAACAGGAGGTTAAAGGCACTGACTCTCCAAGTCGGGAGAGTGTTAGTAAAGCGTCTGGAATGTTGCACCCGAGTACCAGGGGACGAGAACTGAGACATATGGGAACACGTCTCCCGATCACACGGTTGATCATACTCTGGGTTCCACATGCATGATTTAGCTGAAGGAAGAATCCCTTAAACCTGGAGAGTTGAGACCCGTGGAATGGGTACCATGCAATATGACTTCAAAGGGTCTTCATTTGCTCACCGAACCTCTCCAATCCTATCACTGCTGCGTTTATGCCCCTGTACACACGCTTGATTCTCTTTCGGAGACATAGTGATCCATAGGTTTTAAGATACTTACTAGTCAGGTACATTCTTAGGCGTTTAATATGGGGTGTTGAGTCCATTTCGTTGAGCAAGGAGTAGCTCTTGTCTATTACATATTTGGCTTAAGGAACTTTATCTGTGCTCATTTCAATCTCTGGTTTTATGCAGCACCCCAACTCACCTTTCCCCTTAAGCAAGCATAAGTTGGTTTTCTAAATTTGAGACCCTGTTCTCTTTTGTAATCCAGTTCCTGTGTAGCCAAGTTTACATTCCGTGTATTAGTGATATCTTATGATGTTTCTTTTTCTGTGTGACTTATTTCAGTTAGAATCATCATACCTGAATCCACTCATTATGCTGCTATGGGCCTGATGACATAGATTTCATTGCTGAGTGATATTGCATTGTACGTAAGTACCACAACTTCTTTATCCATTTTTCACTTTCTGTGATATTGAACTTGTCCCGTAAACGAGTTTCATGTAAACAGAGCCGTCCCAAACTTTGGGGTGGCTGTGTCTTTTTGATTTTAATTTCCCTAAGCTATAGGGCCATAAGTGGAAGTGCCCTAGGCTCTGTTGCTTTGTTTTTTAGATGTTTCAGGAAACACCATACACTTCTCCCGAGTGGCTGTTGGCAATATACATCCCGCCCAGCAGCAAAACAAGGCTCCCAGTTCTCCATGGCCTGTCCTGCCTTTCTGGATTTTACACTTTTTTCAGTTGGCCCTTTTGACCCGGGGGAAGTGAGACTTCATTGTAGTGCACATTTCCTTTGCAAGCTTGCTTGGATGGCCAAAAAGGGCGTATGCGTTTTTTCCTGAATATATTCAGGAAAAAACGCATACGCCCTTTTTGGCCAAGTGCATCATTGTCGACGTTTTGCCTCTTTTCCTATGCTTTAAATGCAATTCCAGTGTACCTCCTGAAATTGGTTTCCTGCAGTTCTGCCCCGCTTTCAAGTCCTCTTGGCAGCCTTACTTCAGTATATTTTTGGACGATAGCTGTCATTTATAACTCTGCAGGTTTGTGAATTACAGTGCCCCTGAGCTCCTTTCTTCAACTCGCTTTCTTGTGAGCTGGCCGCAACACCGCAGGATTGCTTCAGGCCCTAATCTGGTTCCGGCACGGCATGCCGAGCCTTTGATTAATTCCTCTTCCTGGTGGGAAATGAGAGTTAAATTTGCCCGTCCAGACCCCTCCAGCTAGTCTCTCATTGGTTCTCCCTATTCCTGTTCATCTTCCGCAGAAATTGCAAACTGGGCCAAACAGGAGTTTAAAGGCACTGACTCTCCAAGTCGGGAGAGTGTTAGTAAAGCGTCTGGAATGTTGCACCCGAGTACCAGGGTACGAGAACTGAGACATATTGGAACACGTCTCCCGATCACATGGTTGATCATACTATGGGTTCCACATGCATGTTTTAGCTGAAGGAAGAATCCCTTAAACCTGGAGAGTTGAGACCCGTGGAATGGGTACCATGCAATATGACTTCAAAGGGTCTTCATTTGCTCACCGAACCTCTCCAATGCTATCACTGCTGCGTTTATGCCCCTGTACACATGCTTGATTCTCTTTCGGAGACATAGTGATCCATAGGTTTTAAGATACTTACTAGTCAGGTACATTTTTAGGCGTTTAATATGGGGTGTTGAGTCCATTTCGTTGAGCAAGGAGTAGCTCTTGTCTATTACATATTTGGCTTAAGGAACTTTATCTGTGCTCATTTCAATCTCTGGTTTTATGCAGCACCCCAACTCACCTTTCCCCTTAAGCAAGCATAAGTTGGTTTTCTAAATTTGAGACCCTGTTCTGTTTTGTAATCCAGTTCCTGTGTAGCCAAGTTTACATTCCGTGTATTAGTGATATCTTATGATGTTTCTTTTTCTGTGTGACTTATTTCAGTTAGAATCATCATACCTGAATCCACTCATTATGCTGCTATGGGCCTGATGACATAGATTTCATTGCTGAGTGATATTGCATTGTACGTAAGTACCACAACTTCTTTATCCATTTTTCACTTTCTGTGATATTGAACTTGTCCCGTAAACGAGTTTCTTGTAAACAGAGCCGTCCCAAACTTTGGGGTGGCTGTGTCTTTTTGATTTTAATTTCCCTAAGCTACAGGGCCATAAGTGGAAGTGCCCTAGGCTCTGTTGCTTTGTTTTTTAGATGTTTCAGGAAACACCATACACTTCTCCAGAGTGGCTGTTGGCAATATACATCCCGCCCATCAGCATAACAAGGCTCCCAGTTCTCCATGGCCTGTCCTGCCTTTCTGGATTTTACACTTTTTTCAGTTGGCCCTTTTGACCAGGGGGAAGTGAGACTTCATTGTAGTGCAGATTTCCTTTGCAAGCTTGCTTGGTTGGCCAAAAAGGTCGTATGCGTTTTTTCCTGAATATATTCAGGAAAAAACGCATACGCCCTTTTTGGCCAAGTGCATCATTGTCGACGTTTTGCCTCTTTTCCTATGCTTTAAATGCAATTCCAGTGTACCTCCTGAAATTGGTTTCCTGCAGTTCTGCCCCGCTTTCAAGTCCTCTTGGCAGCCTTACTTCAGTATATTTTTGGACGATAGCTGTCATTTATAACTCTGCAGGTTTGTGAATTACAGTGCCCCTGAGCTCCTCTCTTCAACTCGCTTTCTTGTGAGCTGGCCGCAACACCGCAGGATTGCTTGAGGCCCTAATCTGGTTCCGGCACGGCAGGCTTTGCCTTTGGTTAATTCCTCTTCCTGGTGGGAAATGAGAGTTAAATTTGCCCATCCAGACACCTCCAGCTAGTCTCTCATTGGTCCTCCCTATTCCTGTTCATCTTCCGCAGAAATTGCAAACTGGGGCAATCAGCAGGTTAAAGGTACTGACTCTCCAAGTCAGGAGAGTGTGAGTAAAGCGTCTGGAATGTTGCACCCGAGTACCATGGGACGAGAACTAAGACATATTTCAACACGTCTCCCAATCACACGGTTGATCATACTCTGGGTTCCACATACATGTTTCATCTGAAGGAAGAATCCCTTAAACCTGTAGAGTTGAGACCCGTGGAATGGGTACCATGCAATATGACTTCAAAGGGTCTTCATTTGCTCACCCAACCTCTCCAATCCTATCACTGCTGAGTTTATGCCCCTGTACACACGCTTGATTCTCTTTCAGAGACATAGCAATCCATAGGTTTTAAGATACTTACTAGTCAGGTACATTATTAGGCATTTAATATGGGGTGTTGAATCTATTTCGTTGAGCAAGGAGTAGCTCTTGTCTATTCCATATTTGGCTTAAGGAACTTTATCTGTGCTCATTTCAATCTCTGGTTTTATGCAGCACCCCAACTCACCTTTCCCCTTAAGCAAGCATAAGTTGGTTTTCTGAATTTGAGACCCTGTTCTGTTTTGTAATCCAGTTCCTGTGTAGCCAAGTTTACATTCCGTGTATTAGTGATATCTTATGATGTTTCTTTTTCTGTGTGACTTATTTCAGTTAGAATAATCATACCTGAATCCACTCATTATTCTACTACGGGCCTGATGACATAGATTTCATTGCTGAGTGATATTTCATTGTACGTAAGTACCACAACATCTTTATCCATTTTTCGCTTTCTGCTATATTGAACTTGTACCGTAAACGAGGTTCTTGTAAACAGAGCCATCCCAAACTTTGGGGTGGCTGTGTCTTTTTGATTTTAATTTCCCTAAGCTATAGGACCCTAGGTGGAAGTGCCCTAGGCTCTGTTGCTTTGTTTTTTAGATGTTTCAGGAAACACCATACACTTCTCCCCAGTGGCTGTTGGCAATTTACATCCCGCCCATCAGCATAACAAGGCTCCCAGTTCTCCATGGCCTGTCCTGCCTTTCTGGATTTTACACTTTTTTCAGATGGCCCTTTTGACTGTGGAGAAGTGAGACTTCATTGTAGTGCAGATTTCCTTTGCAAGCTTGCTTGGTTGGCCAAAAAGTGCGTATGCGTTTTTTCCTGAATATATTCAGGAAAAAACGCATACGCCTTTTGGCCAAGTGCATCATTGTGGACGTTCTGCCTCTTTTCCTATGCTTTAAATGCAATTCCAGTCTACTTCCTGAAATTGGTTTCCTGCAATTCGGCCCCGCATTCAAGACCTCTTGGCAGCCTTACTTCAGTATATTTTTGGATGATAGCTGTCATTTATAACTCTGCAGGTTTGTGAATTACAGTGCCCCTGAGCTCCTTTCTTCAACTCGCTTTCTTGTGAGCTGGCCGCAACACCGCAGGATGGCTTCAGGCCCTAATCTGGTTCCGGCACAGCACGCTGAGCCTATGGTTAATTCCTCTTCCTGGTGGGAAATGAGAGTTAAATTTGCCCGTCCAGACACCTCCAGCTAGTCTCTCATTGGTTCTCCCTATTCCTGTTCATCTTCCGCAGAAATTGCAACCTGGGCCAAACAGGAGGTTAAAGGCACTGACTCTCCAAGTCGGGAGAGTGTTAGATAAGCGTCTGGAATGTTGCACCCGAGTACCAGTGGACGAAAACTGAGACATATTTGAACACGTCTCCCGATCAAACGGTTGATCATAGTCTGGGTTCCACATGCATGTGTTAGCTGAAGGAAGAATCCCTTAAACATTTAGAGTTGAGACCCGTGGAATGGGTACCATGCAATATGACTTCAAAGGGTCTTCATTTGCTCACCGAACCTCTCCAATCCTATCACTGCTGCGTTTATGCCCCTGTACACACGCTTGATTCTCTTTTGGAGACATAGCAATCCATAGATTTTAAGATATTACTAGTCAGGTACATTCTTAGGCGTTTAATATGGGGTTTTGAGTCCATTTCGTTGAGCAAGGAGTAGCTCTTGTCTATTACATTTTTGGCTTAAGGAACTTTATCTGTGCTCATTTCAATCTCTGGTTTTGTGCAGAAGCCCAACTCACCTTTCCCCTTAAGCAAGCATAAGTTGGTTTTCTAAATTTGAAACCCTGTTCTGTTTTGTAATTCAGTTCCTGTGTAGCCAAGTTTACATTCCGTGTATTAGTGATATTTTATGATGTTTCTTTTTCTGTGTGACTTTTTTCAGTTAGAATCATCATACCTGAATCCACAAATTATGCTGCTATGGGCCTGATGACATAGATTTCATTGCTGAGTGATATTGCATTGTACGTAAGTCCCACAACTTCTTTATCCATTTTTCGCTTTCTGCGATATTGAAATTGTACCGTAAACGAGGTTCTTGTCAACAGAGCCGTCCCAAAGTTTGGGGTGGCTGTGTCTTTTTGATTTTAATTTCCCTAAGCTATAGGGCCATAAGTGGAAGTGCCCTAGGCTCTGTTGCTTTGATTTTTAGATGTTTCAGGAAACACCATACACTTCTCCAGAGTAGCTGTTGGCAATATACATCCCGCCCATCAGCATAACAAGGCTCCCAGTTCTCCATGGCCTGTCCTGCCTTTCTGGATTTTACACTTTTTTCAGATGGCCGTTTTGACCGGGAGGAAGTGAGAATTCATTGTAGTGCAGATATCCTTTGCAAGCTTGCTTGGTTGGCCAAAAAGGGCGTATGCGTTTTTTCCTGAATATATTCAGGAAAAAACGCATACGCCCTTTTTGGCCAAGTGCATCATTGTCGAAGTTCTGCCTCTTTTCCTATGCTTTAAATGCAATTCCAGTCTACCTCCTGAAATTGGTTTCCTGTGATTCTGCCCCGCATTCAAGTCCTCTTGTCAGGCTTCCTTCAGTATATTTTTGGACGATAGCTGTCTTTATAACTCTGCAGGTTTGTGAATTACAGTGCCCCTGAGCTCCTTTCTTCAACTCGCTTTCTTGTGAGCTGGCCGCAACACCGCAGGATTGCTTAAGGCCCTAATCTTGTTCTGGAACAGCACGCTGAGCCTTTGGTTAATTCCTCTTCCTCGTGGGAAATGAGAGTTAAATTTGCCCGTCCAGACACCTCCAGCTAGTCTCTCATTGGTTCTCCCTATTCCTGTTCATCTTCCGCAGAAATTGCAAACTGGGCCAAACAGGAGGTTAAAGGCACTGACTCTCCAAGTCGGGAGAGTGTTAGTAAAGCGTCTGGAATTTTGCACTCGAGTACCAGGGGACGACAACTGAGACATAGTGGAACACATCTCCCGATCACACGGTTGATCATACTCTGGGTTCCACATGCATGATTTAGCTGAAGGAAGAATCCCTTAAACCTGGAGAGCTGAGACCCGTGGAATGGGTACCATGCAATATGACTTCATAGGGTCTTCATTTGCTCACCGAACCTCTCCAATCCTATCACTGCTGTGTTTATGCCCCTGTACTCATGCTTGATTCTCTTTCGGAGACATAGCAATCCACAGGTTTTAAGATACTTACTAGTCAGGTACATTCTTAGGCGTTTAATATGGGGTGTTGAGTCCATTTCTTTGAGCAAGGAGTAGCTCTTGTCTATTACATATTTGGCTTAAGGAACTTTATCTGTGCTCATTTCAATCTCTGGTTTTATGCAGCACCCCAACTCACCTTTCCCCTTAAGCAAGCATAAGTTGGTTTTCTAAATTTGAGACCCTGTTCTGTTTTGTAATCCAGTTCCTGTGTAGCCAAGTTTACATTCCGTGTATTAGTGTTATCTTATGATGTTTCTTTTTCTTGTGACTTATTTCAGTTAGAATCATCATACCTGAACCCACTGATTATGCTGCTACGGGCCTGATGACCTAGATTTCATTGCTGAGTGATATTGCATTGTACTTAAGTACCACATCTTCTTTATCCATTTTTCACTTTTTGCGATATTGAACTTGTCCCTTAAACGAGGTTCTTGTAAACAGAGCCGTCCCAAACTTTGGGGTGGCTGTGTCTTTTTGATTTTAATTTCCCTAAGCTATAGGACCATAAGTGGAAGTGCCCTAGGCTCTGTTGCTTTGTTTCTTAGATGTTTCAGGAAACACCATACACTTCTCCCAAGTGGCTGTTGGCAATTTACATCCCACCCATCAGCATAACAAGGCTCTCAGTTCTCCATGGCCTGTCCTGCCTTTCTGGATTTTACACTTTTTTCAGATGGCCCTTTTGACCGGGGGGAAGTGAGACTACATTGTAGGGCAGATTTCCTTTGCAAGCTTGCTTGGTTGGCCAAAAAGGGCGTATGCGTTTTTTCCTGAATATATTCAGGAAAAAACACATACGCCCTTTTTGGCCAAGTGCATCATTGTCGACCTTGTGCCTCTTTTCCTATGCTTTAAATGCAATTCCAGTCTACCTCCTGAAATCGGTTGCCTGCAATTCTGCCCCGCTTTCAAGCCCTCTTGGCAGCCTTACTTCAGTATATTTTTGGACGATAGCTGTCATTTATAACTCTGCACGTTTGTGAATTACAGTGCCCCTGAGCTCCTTTCTTCAACTCGCTTTCTTGTGAGCTGGCCGCAACACCGCAGGATTGCTTCAGGCCCTAATCTGGTTCCGGCACGGCACGCTGAGCCTTTGGTTAATTCCTCTTCCTGGTGGGAAATGAGAGTTAAATTTGCCCGTCCAGTCACCTCCAGCTAGTCTCTCATTGGTTCTCCCTATTCCTGTTCATCTTCCGCAGAAATTGCAAACTGGGCCAAACAGGAGGTTAAAGGCACTGACTCTCCAAGTCGGGAGAGTGTTAGTAAAGCGTCTATAAAGTTGCACCCGAGTACCAGGGGACGAGAACTGAGACATCTTTGAACACGTCTCCTGATCACACGGTTGATCATACTCTGGGTTCCACATGCATGTTTTAGCTGAAGGAAGAATCCCTTAAACCTGGGGAGTTGAGACCCGTGGAATGGGTACCAGGCAATATGATTTCAAAGGGTCTTCATTTGCTCACTGAACCTCTCCAATCCTATCACTGCTGCGTTTATGCCCCTGTACACATGATTGATTCTCTTTCGGAGACATAGCAATTCATAGATTTAAGATACTTACTAGTCAGGTACATTCTTAGGCGTTTAATATGTGGTGTTGAGTCCATTTCATTAAGCAAGGAGTAGCTCTTGTCTATTCCATATTTGGCTTAAGGAACTTTATCTGTGCTCATTTCAATCTCTGGTTTTATGCAGCACCCCAACTCACCTTTGCCTTAAGCAAGCATAAGTTGGTTTTCTCAATTTGAGACCCTGTTCTCTTTTGTAATCCAGTTCGTGTGTAGCCAAGTTTACATTCCGTGTATTAGTGATATCTTCTGATGTTTCTTTTCTTGTGTGACTTATTTCAGTTAGAATCATCATACCTGAATCCACTCATTATGCTGCTACGGGCCTGATGACATAGATTTCATTGCTGAGTGATATTGGATTGTACGTAAGTACCACAACTTCTTTATCCATTTTGCACTTTCTGCGATATTGAACTTGTACTGTAAACGAGGTTCTTGTAAACAGAGCCATCCCAAACTTTGGGGTGGCTTTGTCTTTTTGATTTTAATTTCCCTAAGCTATAGGACCATAAGTGGAAGTGCCCTAGGCTCTGTTGCTTTGTTTTTTAGATGTTTCAGGAAACACCATACACTTCTCCCGAGTGGCTGTTGGCAATTTACATCCCACCCATCAGCATAACAAGGCTCCCAGTTCTCCATGGCCTGTCCTGCCTTTCTGGATTTTACACTTTTTTCAGATGGCCCTTTTGACCGGGGGGAAGTGAGACTTCATTGTAGTGCAGATTTCCTTTGCAAGCTTGCTTGGTTGGCCAAAAAGGGCGTATGCGTTTTTTCCTGAATATATTCAGGAAAAAACGCATACGCCCTTTTTGGCCAAATGCATCATTGTCGACGTTCTGCCTCTTTCCCTATGCTTTAAATGCAATTCCAGTCTACCTCTTGAAATCGGTTTCCCGCAATTCTGCCCCGCTTTCAAGTCCTCTTGGCAGCCTTACTTCAGTATATTTTTGGACGATAGCTGTCATTTATAACTCTGCAGGTTTGTGAATTACAGTGTCCCTGAGCTCCTTTATTCAACTCGCTTTCTCGTGAGCTGGCCGCAACACCGCAGGATTGCTTCAGGCCCTAATCTGGATCCGGCACGGCACGCTGAGCCTTTGGTTAATTCCTCTTCCTGGTGGGAAATGAGAGTTAAATTTGCCCGTCCAGACACCTCCAGCTAGTCCCTCATTGGTTCTCCCTATTCCTGTTCATCTTCCACAGAAATTGCAAACTGGGCCAAAGAGGAGGTTAAAGGCACTGACTCTCCAAGTTGGTAGAGTGTTAGTAAAGTGTCTGGAATGTTGCACCCGAGTACCAGGGGACGAGAACTGAGACATATTGGAACACGTCTCCCGATCACACGGTTGATCATACTCTGGGTTCCACATGCATGATTTAGCTGAAGGAAGAATCCCTTAAACCTGGAGAGTTGAGACCCGTGGAATGGGTACCATGCAATATGACTTCAAAGGGTCTTCATTTGCTCAGCGAACCTCTCCAATCCTATCACTGCTGCGTTTATGCCCCTGGACACACGCTTGATTCTCTTTCGGAGACATAGCAATCCATAGGATTTAAGATACTTACTAGTCAGGTACATTCTTAGGCGTTTAATATGGGGTGTTGAGCCCATTTCGTTGAGCAAGGAGTAGCTCTTGTTTATTCCATATTTGGCTTAAGGAACATTATCTGTGCTCATTTCAATCTCTGGTTTTATGCAGCACCCCAACTCACCTTTCCCCTTAAGCAAGCATAAGTTGCTTTTCTACATTTGAGACCCTGTTCTGTTTTGTAATCCAGTTCCCATGTAGCCAAGTTTACATTCCGTGTATTAGTGATATCTTATGATGTTTCTTTTTCTGTGTGACTTATTTCAGTTAGAATCATCATACTTGAATCCACTCATTATGCTGCTATGGGCCTGATGACATAGATTTCATTGCTGAGTGATATTGCATTGTACGTAAGTACCACAACTTCTTTATCCATTTTTCACTTTCTGCGATATTGAACTTGTACTGTAAATGAGGTTCTTGTAAACAGAGCTGTCCCAAAGTTTCGGGTGGCTGTGTCTTTCTGATTTTAATTTTGCTAAGCTATAGGACCATAAGTGGAAGTGCCCTAGGCTCTGTTGCTTTATTTTTTAGATGTTTCAGGAAACAGCATACACTTCTCCCGAGTGGCTGTTGGCAATTTACATCCCGCCCATCAGCATAACATGGCTCCCAGTTCTCCATGGTCTGTCCTGCCTTTCTGGATTTTACACTTTTTTCAGATTGCCCTTTTGAACGGGGGGAAGTGAGACTTCACTGTAGTGCAGATTTCCTTTGCAAGCTTGCTTGGTTGGCCAAAAAGCCCGTATGCGTTTTTTCCTGAATATATTCAGGAAAAAACGTATACGCTCTTTTTGTCCAAGTGCATCATTGTGGACATTCTGCCTCTTTTCCTATGCTTTAAATGCATTTCCAGTCTACCTCCTGAAATCGGTTGCCTGCAATTCTGCCCCGCTTTCAAGTCCTCTTGGCAGCCTTACTTCAGTATATTTTTGGACGATAGCTGTCATTTATAACTCTGCAGGTTTGTGAATTAAAGTGCCCCTGAGCTCCTTTCTTCAACTCGCTTTCTTGTGAGCTGGCCGCAACACCGCAGGATTTCTCCAGGCTCTAATCTTGTTCCGGCACGGCACGCTTAGCCTTTGGTTAATTCCTCTTCCTGGTGGGAAATGAGAGTTAAATTTGCCCGTCCAGACACCTCCAGCTAGTCTCTCATTGCTCCTCCCTATTCCTGTTCATCTTCCACAGAAATTGCAAACTGGGCCAAACAGTAGGTTAAAGGCTCTGACTCTCCAAGTCGGGAGAGTGTTAGTAAAGCGTCTGGAATGTTGCACCCGAGTACCAGGGGACGAGAACTGAGACATATTGGAACACGTCTCCCGATCACACGGTTGATCATACTCTGGGTTCCACATGCATGGTTTAGCTGAAGGAAGAATCCCTTAAACCTGGAGAGTTGAGACCCGTGGAATGGGTACCATGCAATATGACTTCAAAGGGTCTTCATTTGCTCACCGAACCTCTCCAATCCTATCACTGCTGTGTTTATGCCCCTGTACACACGCTTGAATCTCTTTCGGAGACATAGCAATCCATAGGTTTTAAGATACTTACTAGTCAGATACATTCTTAGGCGTTTAATATGGGGAGTTGAGCCCATTTCGTTGAGCAAGGAGTAGCCCTTGTCTATTACATATTTGACTTAAGGAACTTTATCTGTGCTCATTTCAATCTCTGGTTTTATGCAGCACCCCAAATCACCTTTCCCCTTAAGCAAGCATAAGTTGATTTTCTAAATTTGAGACCCTGTTCTGTTTTGTATTTCAGTTCCTGTGTAGCCAAGTTTTCATTCCGTGTATTAGTGATATCTTATGATGTTTCTTTTTCTGTGTGACTTATTTCAGTTATAATCATCATACCTGAATCCACTCATTATGCTGCTACAGGCCTGATGACATAGATTTCATTGCTGAGTGATATTGCATTGTACGTAAGTACCACAACTTCTTTGTCCATTTTTCACTTTGTGCGATATTGAACTTGTACCGTAAATGAGGTTCTTTTAAACTGAGCCGTCCCAAACTTTGGGGTGGCTGTGTCTTTTTGATTTTAATTTCCCTAAGCTATAGGACCATAAGTGGAAGTGCCTTAGGCTCTGTTGCTTTGTTTTTTAGATGTTTCAGGAAACACCATACACTTCTTCCCAGTGGCTGTTGGCAATTTACATCCCACCCATCAGCATAACAAGGCTCCCAGTTCTCCATGGCCTGTCCTGCCTTTCTGGATTTTACACTTTTTTCAGATGGCCCTTTTGACCAGGGGAAAGTGAGACTTCATTTTAGTGCAGATTTCCTTTGCAAGCTTGCTTGGTTGACCAAAAAGTGCGTATGCGTTTTTTACTGAATATATTCAGGAAAAAACGCATACGCCCTTTTTGGCCAAGTGCATCATTGTCGACGTTCTGCCTCTTTTCCTATGCTTTAAATGCAATTCCAGTCTACCTCCTGAAATCGGTTTCCTGCAATTTTGGCCCGCTTTGAAGTCCTCTTGGCAGGCTTACTTCAGTATACTTTTGGACGATAGCTGTCATTTATAACTCTGCAGGTTTGTGAATTACAGTGCCCCTGAGCTCCTTTCTTCAACTCGCTTTATTGTGAGCTGGCCGCAACACCACAGGCTTGCTTCAGGCCCTAATCTGGTTCTGGCACGGCACGCTGAGCCTTTGGTTAATTCCTCTTCCTGGTGGGAAATGAGAGTTAAATTTGCCCGTTCCGACACCTCCAGCTAGTCTCTCATTGCTCCTCCCTATTCCTGTTCATCTTCCGCAGAAATTGCAAACTGGGCCAAACAGGAGGTTAAAGGCACTGACTCCTCAAGTGGGCAGAGTGTTAGTAAAGCGTCTGGAATGTTGCACCCGAGTACCAGGGGACGAGAACTGAGACATATTTGAACACGTCTCCCGATCACATGGTTGATCATACTCTGGGTTCCTCATGTATGATTTAGGTGAAGGAAGAATCCCTTAAACCTGGAGAGTTGAGACCCGTGGAATGGGTACCATGCAATATGACTTCAAAGGGTCTTCATTTGCTCACCGAACCTCTCCAATCCTATCACTGCTGCGTTTATGCCCCTGTACACACGCTTGATTCTCTTTCGGAGACATAGCGATCCATAGGTTTTAAGATACTTACTAGTCAGGTACATTCTTAGGCGTTTAATATGGGGTGTTGAGTCCATTTCGTTGAGCAAGGAGTAGCTCTTGTCTATTCCATATTTGGCTTAAGGAACTTTATCTGTGCTCATTTCAATCTCTGGTTTTATGCAGCACCCCAACTCACCTTTCCCCTTAAGCAAGCATAAGTTGGTTTTCTAAATTTGAGACCCTGTTCTCTTTTGTAATCCAGTTCCTGTGTAGCCAAGTTTACATTCCGTGTATTAGTGATATCTTATGATGTTTCTTTTTCTGTGTGACTTATTTCAGTTAGAATCATCATACCTGAATCCACTCATTATGCTGCTATGGGCCTGATGACATAGATTTCATTGCTGAGTGATATTGCATTGTACGTAAGTACCACAACTTCTTTATCCATTTTTCACTTTCTGCGATATTGAACTTGTCCCGTAAACGAGTTTCTTGTAAACAGAGCCGTCCCAAACTTTGGGGTGGCTGTGTCTTTTTGATTTTAATTTCCCTAAGCTATAGGGCCATAAGTGGAAATGCCCTAGGCTCTGTTGCTTTGTTTTTTAGATGTTTCAGGAAACACCATACACTTCTCCCGAGTGGCTGTTGGCAATTTACATCCCGCCCATCAGCATAACAAGGCTCC
Source organism: Orcinus orca (assembly GCF_937001465.1). NCBI lineage: Eukaryota > Metazoa > Chordata > Mammalia > Artiodactyla > Delphinidae > Orcinus > Orcinus orca. The sequence goes on along the minus strand of NW_026043824.1, from coordinate 385,896 downwards.
CAGTTCTCCATGGCCTGTCCTTCCTTTCTGGATTTTACACTTTTTTCAGATGTCCCTTTTGACCGGGGGGAAGTGAGACTTCATTGTAGTGCAGATTTCTTTTGCAAGCTTGCTTGGTTGGCCAAAAAGGGCGTATGAGTTTTTTCCTGAATATATTCAGGAAAAAACGCATACGCCCTTTTTGGCCAAGTGCATCATTGTCGATGTACTGCCTCTTTTCCTATGCTTTAAATGCAATTCCAGTCTACCTCCTAAAATCGGTTTCCTGCAATTCTGCCTCGCTTTCAAGTCCTTTGGCAGCCTTACTTCAGTATATTTTTGGACGATAGCTGTCATTTATAACTCTGCAGGTTTGTGAATTACAGTACCCCTGAGCTCCTTTCTTCAACTCGCTTTCTTGTGAGCTGGTCGCAACACCGCAGGATTGCTTCAGGCCCTAATCTGGTTCCGGCACGGCATGCTGAGCCTTTGGTTAATTCCTCTTCCTGGTGGGAAATGAGAGTTAAATTTGCACGTCCAGACACCTCCAGCTAGTCTCTCATTGGTTCTCCCTATTCCTGTTCATCTTCCGCGGAAATTGCAAACTGGGCCAAACAGGAGTTTAAAGGCACTGACTCTCCAAGTTGGGAGAGAGTTAGTAAAGCATCTGGAATGTTGCACCCGAGTACCAGGGGACGAGAACTGAGACATATTTGAACACGTCTCCCGATCACATGGTTGATCATACTCTGGGTTCCACATGCATGTTTTAGCTGAAGGAAGAATCCCTTAAACCTGGAGAGTTGAGACCCGTGGAATGGGTACCATGCAATATGACTTCAAAGGGTCTTCATTTGCTCACCGAACCTCTGCAATCCTATCACTGCTGCGTTTATGTCCCTGTACACACGCTTGATTCTCTTTCGGAGACATAGCGATCAATAGGTTTTTAAGATACTTACTAGTCAGGTACATTCTTAGGCGTTTAATATGGGGTGTTGAGTCCATTTCGTTGAGCAAGGAGTAGCTCTTGTCTATTCCATATTTGGCTTAAGGAACTTTATCTGTGCTCATTTCAATCTCTGGTTTTATGCATCACCCCAACTCACGTTTCCCCTTAAGCAAGCATAAGTTGGTTTTCTAAATTTGAGACCCTCTTCTGTTTTGTAATCCAGGTCCTGTGTAGCCAAGTTTACATTCCTTGTATTAGTGATATCTTATGTTTCTTTTTCTGGGTGACTTATTTCAGTTAGAATCATCTTACTGGAATCCACTCATTATGCTGCTAAGGGCCTGATGACATAGATTTCATTGCTGAGTGATATTGCATTGTACTTAAGTACCACAACTTCTTTATCCATTTTTCACTTTCTGCGATATTGAACTTCTACCGTAAACGAGGTTCTTGTAAACAGAGCCGTCCCAAACTTTGGGGTGGCTGTGTCTTTTTGATTTTAATTTCCCTAAGCTATAGGACCATAAGTGGAAGTGCCCTAGGCTCTGTTGCTTTGTTTTTTAGATGTTTCAGGAAACACCATACACTTCTCCCGAGTGGCTGTTGGCAATTTACATCCCGCCCATCAGCATACCAAGGCTCCCAGTTCTCCATGGCCTGTCCTGCCTTTCTGGATTTTACACTTTTTTCAGATGGCCATTTTGACCCGGGGGAAGTGAGACTTCATTGTAGTGCAGATTTCCTTTGCAAGCTTGCTTGGTTGGCCAAAAAGGGCGTATGCGTTTTTTCCAGAATATATTCAGGAAAAAACGCATACGCCCTTTTTGGCCAAGTGCATCATTGTCTACGTTCTGCCTCTTTTCCTATGCTTTAAATGCAATTCCAGTCTACCTCCTGAAATCGGTTTCCTGCAATTTTGCCCCGCTTTCAAGTCCTCTTGGCAGCCTTACTTCAGTATATTTTTGGACGATAGCTGTCCTTTATAACTCTGCAGGTTTGTGAATTACAGTGCCCCTGAGCTCCTTTCTTCAACTCGCTTTCTTGTGAGCTGGCCGCAACACCGCAGGATTGCTTCAGGCCCTAATGTGGTTCCGGCACGGCACGCTGAGCCTTTGGTTAATTCCTCTTCCTGGTGGGATATGAGAGTTAAATTTGCCCGTCCAGACACCTCCAGCTAGTCTCTCATTGGTTCTCGCTATTCCTGTTCATCTTCCGCAGATATTGCAAACTGGGCCAAACAGGAGGTTAAAGGCACTGACTCTCCAAGTCGGGAGAGTGTTAGTAAAGCGTCTGGAATGTTGCACCTGAGTACCAGGGGACGAGAACTGAGACATATTGGAACACGTCTCCCGATCACATGGTTGATCATACTCTGGGTTCCACATGCATGATTTAGCTGAAGGAAGAATCCCTTAAACCTGGAGAGTTGAGACCCGTGGAATGGGTACCATGCAATATGACTTCAAAGGGTCTTCATTTGCTCACCGAACCTCTGCAATCCTATCACTGCTGCGTTTATGCCCCTGTACACACGCTTGATTCTCTTTCAGAAACATAGCGATCCATAGGTTTTAAGATACTTACTAGTCAGGTACATTCTTAGGCGTTTAATATGGGGTGTTGAGTCCTTTTCGTTGAGCAAGGAGTAGCTCTTGTCTATTACATATTTGGCTTAAGGAACTTTATCTGTGCTCATTTCAATCTCTGGTTTTATGCAGCACCCCAACTCACCTTTCCCCTTAAGCAAGCATAAGTTGGTTTTCTAAATTTGAGACACTCTTCTGTTTTGTAATCCAGTTCCCTTGTAGCCAAGTTTACATTCCGTGTATTAGTGATATCTTATGATGTTTCTTTTTCTGTGTGAGTTATTTCAGTTAGAATCATCATACCTGAACCCACTCATTTTCTGCTACACGCCTGTTGACATAGATTTCATTGCTGAGTGATATTGCATTTTACGTAAGTACCACAACTTCTTTATCCATTTTTCACTTTCTACGATATTGAACTTGTCCCGTAAACGAGGTTCTTGTAAACAGAGCCATCCCAAATTTTGGGGTGGCTGTGTCTTTTTTATTTTAATTTCCCTAAGCTATAGGACCATAAGTGGGTTTGACCTAGGCTCTGTTGCTTTGTTTTTTAGATGTTTCAGGAAACACCATACACTTCTCCCAAGTGGCTGTTGGCAATTTACATCTCGCCCATCAGCATAACAGGGCTCCCCGTTCTCCATGGCCTGTCCTGCCTTTCTGGATTTTACAATTTTTTCAGATGGCCCTTTTGACTGGGGGGAAGTGAGACTTCATTGTAGTACAGATTTCCTTTGCAAGCTTGCTTGGTTGGCCAAAAAGGGCGTATGCGTTTTTTCCTGAATATATTCAGGAAAAAACGCATACGCCCTTTTTGTCCAAGTGCATCATTGTGGACGTTCTGCCTCTTTTCCTATGCTTTAAATGCAATTCCAGTCTCCCTCCTGAAATCGGTTTTCTGCAATTCTGCCCCGCTTTCAAGTCCTCTTGGCAGCCTTACTTCAGTATATTTTTGGACGATAGCTGTCATTTATAATTCTGCAGGTTTGTGAATTACAGGGCCCCTGAGCTCCTTTCTTCAACTCGCTTTCTTGTGAGCTGGCCGCAACACCGCAGGATTGCTTCAGGCCCTAATCTTGTTCCGGCACGGCACGCTGAGCCTTTGGTTAATTCCTCTTCCTGGTGGGAAATGAGAGTTAAATTTGCCCATCCAGACACCTCCAGCTAGTCTCTCATTGGTTCTCCCTATTCCTGTTCATCTTCCGCAGAAATTGCAAACTGGGCTAAACAGGAGGTTAAAGGCACTGTCTCTCCAAGTCGGGAGAGTGTTAGTAAAGCGTCTGGAATGTTGCACCCGAGTACCAGGGGACAAAAACTGAGACATATTTGAACACGTCACCTGATCACACGGTTGATCATACTCTAGGTTCCACATGCATGTTTCAGCTGAAGGAAGAATCCCTTAAACCTGGAGAGTTGAGAACCCTGGAATGGGTACCATGCAATATGACTTCAAAGGGTCTTCATTTGCTCACCGAACCTCTCCAATCCTATCACTGCTGCGTTTATGCCCCTGTACACACGCTTGATTCTCTTTCGGAGGCATAGCAATCCATAGGTTTTAAGATAGTTACTAATCAGGTACATTCTTAGGCGTTTAATATTGGGTGTTGAGTCCATTTCGTTGAGCAAGGAGTAGCTCTTGTCTATTCCATATTTGGCTTAAGGAATTTTATCTGTGCTCATTTCAATCTCTGGTTTTATGCAGCACCCCAACTCACCTTTCCCCTTAAGCAAGCATAAGTTGGTTTTCTAAATTTGAGACCCTGTTCTGTTTTGTAATCCAGTTCCTGTGTAGCCAAGTTTACATTCCGTGTATTAATGATATCTTATGATGTTTCTTTTTCTTGTGACTTATTTCTGTTAGAATCATCATACCTGAATCCACTCATTATGCTGCTACGGGCCTGATGACATAGATTTCATTGCTGAGTGATATTGCATTGTACGTAAGTACCACAACTTCTTTATCCATTTTTCACTTTCTGCGATATTGAACTTGTCCCGTAAACGAGGTTCTTGTAAACAGAGCCGTCCCAAACTTTGGGGTGGCTGTGTCTTTTTGATTTTAATTTCCCTAAGCTATAGGACCATAAGTGGAAGTGCCCTAGGCTCTGTTGCTTTGTTTTTTAGATGTTTCAGGAAACACCATACACTTCTCCCGAGTGGCTGTTGGCAATTTACATCCCGCCCATCAGCATAACAAGTCTCCCAGTTCTCCATGGCCTGTCCTGCCTTTCTGGATTTTACACTTTTTTCAAATGGCCCTTTTGACCGGGGGAAGTGAGACTTCATTGTAGTGCAGATTTCCTTTGCAAGCTTGCTTGGTTGGCCAAAAAGGGCATATGCGCTTTTTCCTGAATATATTCAGGAAAAAATGCATACGCCCTTTTTGGCCAAGTGCATCATTGTCGACGTTCTGCCTCTTTTCCTATGCTTTAAGTGCAATTCCAGTCTACCTCCTGAAATCGGTTTCCTGCAATTCTGCGCCAATTTCAAGTCCTCTTGGCAGCCTTCCTTCAGTATATTTTTGGACGATAGCTGTCATTTATAACTCTGCAGGTTTGTGAATTACAGTGCCCCTGAGCTCCTTTATTCAACTCGCTTTCTTGTGAGCTGGCTGCAACACCGCAGGATTGCTTCAGGCCCTAATCTGGTTCCGGCACGGCACGCTGAGCCTTTGGTTAATTCCTCTTCCTGGTGGGAAATGAGAGTTAAATTTGCCCGTCCAGACACCTCCAGCTAGTCCCTCATCGGTTCTCCCTATTCCTGTTCATCTTCCGCAGAAATTGCAAACTGGGCCAAACAGGAGGTTAAAGGCACTGACTCTCCAAGTCGGGACAGTGTTAGTAAAGCATCTGGAATGTTGCACCCGAGTACCAGGGGACGAGAACTGAGACATATTGGAACACGTGTCCCAATCACACGGTTGATCATACTCTGGGTTCCACATGCCTGATTTAGCTGAATGAAGAATCCCTTAAACCTGGAGAGTTGAGACCCGTGGAATGGGTACCATGCAATATGACTTCAAAGGGTCTTCATTTGCTCACCGAACCTCTCCAATCCTATCACTGCTGCGTTTATGCCCCTGTACACACGCTTGATTCTCTTTCAGAGACATAGCAATCCATAGGTTTTAAGATACTTACTAGTCAGGTACATTCTTAGGTGTTTAATATGGCGTGTTGAGTCCATTTCGTTGAGCAAGGAGTAGCTCTTGTCTATTACATATTTGGCTTAAGGAACTTTATCTGTGCTCATTTCAATCTCTGGTTTTATGCAGCACCCCAACTCACCTTTCCCCTTAAGCAAGCATAAGTTGGTTTTCTAAATTTGAGACCCTGTTCTGTTTTGTAATCCAGTTCCTGTGTAGCCAAGTTTACATTCCGTGTATTAGTGATATCTTATGATGTTTCTTTTTCTGTGTGACTTATTTCAGATAGAATCATCATACCTGAATCCACTCATTATGCTGCTATGGGCCTGATGACATAGATTTCATTGCTGAGTGATATTGCATTGTACGTAAGTACCACAACTGCTTTATCCATTTTTCACTTTCTGCGATATTGAACTTGTCCCGTAAACGAGTTTCTTGTAAACAGAGCCGTCCCAAACTTAGGGGTGGCTGTGTCTTTTTGATTTTGATTTCCCTAAGCTATAGGACCATATGTGGAAGTGCCCTAGGCTCTGTTGCTTTGTTTTTTAGATGTTTCAGGAAACACCATACACTACTCCAGAGTGGCTGTTGGCAATTTACATCCCGCCCATCAGCATAACAAGGCTCCCAGTACTCCATGGCCTGTCCTGCCTTTCTGGATTTTACACTTTTTTCAGATGGCCCTTTTGACCAGGGGGAAGTGAGACTTCATTGTAGTGCAGATTTCCTTTGCAAGCTTGCTTGGTTGGCCAAAAAGGGCGTATGCGTTTTTTCCTGAATATATTCAGGAAAAAATGCATACGCCCTTTTTGGCCAAGTGCATCATTGTCGACGTTCTGCCTCTTTTCCTATGCTTTAAGTGCAATTCCAGTCTACCTCCTGAAATCGGTTTCCTGCAATTCTGCCCCGCTTTCAAGTCTTCCCTGCAGCCTTACTTCAGTATATTTTTGGACGATAGCTGTCATTTATAACTCTGCAGGTTTGTGAATTACAGTGCCCCTGAGCTCCTTTATTCAACTCGCTTTCTTGTGAGCTGGCCGCAACACCGCAGGATTGCTTCAGGCCCTAATCTGGTTCCGGCACGGCACGCTGAGCCTTTGGTTAATTCCTCTTCCTGGTGGGAAATGAGAGTTAAATTTGCCCGTCCAGACACCTCCAGCTAGTCCCTCATCGGTTCTCCCTATTCCTGTTCATCTTCCGCAGAAATTGCAAACTGGGCCAAACAGGAGGTTAAAGGCACTGACTCTCCAAGTCGGGACAGTGTTAGTAAAGCATCTGGAATGTTGCACCCGAGTACCAGGGGACGAGAACTGAGACATATTGGAACACGTGTCCCAATCACACGGTTGATCATACTCTGGGTTCCACATGCCTGATTTAGCTGAAGGAAGAATCCCTTAAACCTGGAGAGTTGAGACCCGTGGAATGGGTACCATGCAATATGACTTCAAAGGGTCTTCATTTGCTCACCGAACCTCTCCAATCCTATCACTGCTGCGTTTATGCCCCTGTACACACGCTTGATTCTCTTTCAGAGACATAGCAATCCATAGGTTTTAAGATATTTACTAGTCAGGTACATTATAAGGTGATTAACATGGGGTTTTGAGTCCATTTCGTTGAGCAAGGAGTAGCTCTTGTCTATTACATATTTGGCTTAAGGAACTTTATCTGTGCTCATTTCAATCTCTGGTTTTACGCAGCACCCCAACTCACCTTTCCCCTTAAGCAAGCATAAGTTGGTTTTCTAAATTTGAGACCCTGTTCTGTTTTGTAATCCAGTTCCTGTGTAGCCAAGTTTACATTCCGTGTATTAGTGATATCTTATGATGTTTCTTTTTCTGTGTGACTTATTTCAGATAGAATCATCATACCTGAATCCACTCATTATGCTGCTATGGGCCTGATGACATAGATTTCATTGCTGAGTGATATTGCATTGTACGTAAGTACCACAACTGCTTTATCCATTTTTCACTTTCTGCGATATTGAACTTGTCCCGTAAACGAGTTTCTTGTAAACAGAGCCGTCCCAAACTTAGGGGTGGCTGTGTCTTTTTGATTTTGATTTCCCTAAGCTATAGGACCATATGTGGAAGTGCCCTAGGCTCTGTTGCTTTGTTTTTTAGATGTTTCAGGAAACACCATACACTTCTCCCGAGTGGCTGTTGGCAATTTACATCCCGCCCATCAGCATAACAAGGCTCCCAGTACTCCATGGCCTGTCCTGCCTTTCTGGATTTTACACTTTTTTCAGATGGCCCTTTTGACCAGGGGGAAGTGAGACTTCATTGTAGTGCAGATTTCCTTTGCAAGCTTGCTTGGTTGGCCAAAAAGGGCGTATGCGTTTTTTCCTGAATATATTCAGGAAAAAATGCATACGCCCTTTTTGGCCAAGTGCATCATTGTCGACGTTCTGCCTCTTTTCCTATGCTTTAAGTGCAATTCCAGTCTACCTCCTGAAATCGGTTTCCTGCAATTCTGCCCCGCTTTCAAGTCTTCCCTGCAGCCTTACTTCAGTATATTTTTGGACGATAGCTGTCATTTATAACTCTGCAGGTTTGTGAATTACAGTGCCCCTGAGCTCCTTTATTCAACTCGCTTTCTTGTGAGCTGGCCGCAACACCGCAGGATAGCTTCAGGCCCTAATCTCTTTCCGGCACGGCATGCTGAGCCTTTGGTTAATTCCTCTTCCTGTTGGGAAATGAGAGTTAAATTTGCCCGTCCAGACACCTCCAGCTACTCTCTCATTGGTTCTCCCTATTCCTGTTCATCTTCCGCTGAAATTTTAAACTGGGCCAAACAGGAGGTTAAAGGCAGTGACTCTCCAAGTCGGGAGAGTGTTAGTAAAGCGTCTGGAATGTTGCACCCGAGTACCAGGGGACGACAACTGAGACATATTTGAACACGTCTCCCGATCACACGGTTGATCATACTCTGGGTTCCACATGCATGTTTTAGCTGAAGGAAGAATCCCTTAAACCTGGAGAGCTGAGACCCGTGGAATGGGTACCATGCAATATGACTTCAAAGGGTATTCATTTGCTCACCGAACCTCTCCAATCCTATCACTGCTGCGTTTATGCCCCTGTACACACGCTTGATTCTCTTTTGGAGAAATAGCAATCCATAGGTTTTAAGGTACTTACTAATCAGCTACATTCTTAGGCGTTTAATATGGGGTGTTGAGTCCATCTCGTTGAACAAGAGGTAGCTCTTGTCTATTCCATATTTAGCTTAAGGAACTTTATCTGTGCTCATTTCAATCTCTGGTTTTCTGCAGCACCCCAACTCACCTTTCCCCTTAAGAAAGCATAAGTTGGTTTTCTAAATTTGAGACCCTGTTCTGTTTTGTAATTCAGTTCCTGTGTAGCCAAGTTTACATTCCGTGTATTAGTGATATCTTATGATGTTTCTTTTTCTGTGTGACATATTTCAGTTAGAATCATCATACCTGAATCCACTCATTATGCTGCTGCGGGCCTGATGACATAGATTTCATTGCTGAGTGATATTGCATTGTACGTAAGTACCACAACTTCTTTATCCATTTTTCATTTTCTGCGATATTGAACTTGTACCGTTAACGAGGTTCTTGTAAACAGAGCCATCCCAAACATTGGGGTGGCTGTGTCTTTTAGATTTTAATTTCCCTAAGCTATAGGACCATAAGTGGAAGTGCCCTAGGCTCTGTTGCTTTATTTTTTAACTGTTTCAGGAAACACCATACACTTCTCCCGAGTGGCTGTTGGCAATTTACATCCCGCCCATCAGCATAACAAGGCTCCCAGTTCTCCATGGCCTGTCCTGCCTTTCTGGATTTTACACTTTTTTCAGATGGCCCTTTTGACCTGGGGAAGTGAGACTTCATTGTAGTGCAGATTTCCTTTGCAAGCTTGCTTGGTTGGCCAAAAAGGGCGTATGCGTTTTTTCCTGAATATATTCAGGAAAGAACGCATACGCCCTTTTTGGCCAAGTGCATCATTGTCGAAGTTCTGCCTCTTTTCCTATGCTTTAAATGAAATTCCAGTCTACCTCCTGAAATCGGTTTCCTGCAATTCTGCCCCGCTTTCAAGTCCTCTTGGCAGCCTTACTTCAGTATATTTTTGGACGATAGCTGTCATTTATAACTCTGCAGGTTTGTGAATTACAGTGCCCCTGAGCTCCTTTCTTCAACTCGCTTTCTGGTGAGCTGGCCACAATATCAAAGGATTGCTTCAGGCCCTAATCTGGATCCGGTACGGCACGCTGAGCTTTTGGTTAATTCCTCTTCCTGGTGGGAAATGAGAGCTAAATTTACCCGTCCAGACACCTCCAGCTAGTGTCTCATTGGTTCTCCCTATTCCTGTTCATCTTCTGCAGAAATTGCAAACTGGGCCAAACAGGAGGTTAAAGGCACTGACTCTCCAAGTAGGGAGAGCATTAGTAAAGCGTATGGAATGTTGCACCCGAGTACCAGGGGAGGAGAACTGAGACATATTTGAACACGTCTCCCGATCACATGGTTAATCATACTCTGGCTTCAACATGCATGTTTTAGCTGAAGAAAGAATCCCTTAAACCTGGTGAGTTGAGACCCGTGGAATGGGTACCATGCAATATGACTTCAAAGGGTCTTCATTTGCTCACCGAACCTCTCCAATCTTATCACTCCTGCGTTTATGCCCCTGTACACACGCTTGATTCTCTTTCGGAGACATAGCAATCCATAGGGTTTAAGATACTTACTTGTCAGGTACATTCTTAGGCGTTTAATATGGGGTGTTGAGTCCATTTCATTGAGCAAGGAGTAGCTCTTGTCTATTCCATATTTGGCTTAAGGAACTTTATCTGTGCTCATTTCAATCTCTGGTTTTCTGCAGCACCCCAACTCACCTTTCCCCTTAAGCAAGCATAAGTTGGTTTTCTAAATTTGAGACCCTGTTCTGTTTTCTACTCCAGTTCCTGTGTAGCCAAGTTGACATTCCCTGTATTAGTGATATCTTATGATGTTTCTTTTTCTGTGTGACTTATTTCAGTTAGAATCATCATACCTGAATCCACTCATTATGCTGCTATGGGCCTGATGACATAGATGTCAGTGCTGAGTGATACTGCATTGTACGTAAGTACCACAATTTCTTTATCCATTTTTCGCTTTCTGCGATATTGAACTTGTACCGTAAATGAGGTTCTTGTAAACAGAGCCGTCCCAAAGTTTGGGGTGGCTGTGTGTTTTTGATTTTAATTTCCCTAAGCTATAGGACCATAAGTGGAAGTGCCCTAGGCTCTGTTGCTTTGTTTTTTAGATGTTTCAGGAAACACCATAGACTTCTCCCCAGTGGCTGTTGGCAATTTACATCCCGCCCATCAGCATAACAAGGCTCCCAGTTCTCCATGGCCTGTCCTGCCTTTCTGGATTTTACACTTTTTTCAGATGGCCCTTTTGACCAGGGGGAAGTGAGACTTCATTGTGGTGCAGATTTCCTTTGCAAGCTTGCTTGGTTGGCCAAAAACTGCGTATGCGTTTTTTCCTGAATATATTCAGGAAAAAACGCATACGCCCTTTTTGGCCAAGTGCATCATTTTCCACGTTCTGCCTCTTTTCCTATGCTTTAAATGCAATTCCAGTCTACCTTCTGAAATCGGTTGCCTGCAATTCTGCCCCGCATTGAAGTCCTCTTGGCAGCCTTTCTTCACTATATTTTTGGACGATAGCTGTCATTTATAACTCTGTAGGTTTGTGAATTACAGTGCCCCTGAGCTCCTTTATTCAACTCGCTTTCTTGTGAGCTGGCCGCAACACCGCAGGATAGATTCAGGCCCTAATCTCTTTCCGGCACGGCATGCTGAGCCTTTGGTTAATTCCTCTTCCTGTTGGGAAATGAGAGTTAAATTTGCCCGTCCAGACACCTCCAGCTACTCTCTCATTGGTTCTCCCTATTCCTGTTCATCTTCCGCTGAAATTTTAAACTGGGCCAAACAGGAGGTTAAAGGCACTGACTCTCCAAGTCGGGAGAGTGTTAGTAAAGCGTCTGGAATGTTGCACCCGAGTACCAGGGGACGAGAACTGAGACATATTTGAACACGTCTCCCGATCACACGGTTGATCATACTCTGGGTTCCACATGCATGTTTTACCTGAAGGAAGAATCCCTTAAACCTGGAGAGCTGAGACCCGTGGAATGGGTACCATGCAATATGACTTCAAAGGGCATTCATTTGCTCACCGAACCTCTCCAATCCTATCACTGCTGCGTTTATGCCCCTGTACACACGCTTGATTCTCTTTCGGAGAAATAGCAATCCATAGGTTTTAAGGTACTTACTAATCAGCTACATTCTTAGGCGTTTAATATGGGGTGTTGAGTCCATCTCGTTGAACAAGAGGTAGCTCTTGTCTATTCCATATTTAGCTTAAGGAACTTTATCTGTGCTCATTTCAATCTCTGGTTTTCTGCAGCACCCCAACTCACCTTTCCCCTTAAGCAAGCATAAGTTGGTTTTCTAAATTTGAGACCCTGTTCTGTTTTGTAATTCAGTTCCTGTGTAGCCAAGTTTACATTCCGTGTATTAGTGATATCTTATGATGTTTCTTTTTCTGTGTGACTTATTTCAGTTAGAATCATCATACCTGAATCCACTCATTATGCTGCTGCGGGCCTGATGACATAGATTTCATTGCTGAGTGATATTGCATTGTACGTAAGTACCACAACTTCTTTATCCATTTTTCATTTTCTGCGATATTGAACTTGTACCGTTAACGAGGTTCTTGTAAACAGAGCCATCCCAAACATTGGGGTGGCTGTGTCTTTTAGATTTTAATTTCCCTAAGCTATAGGACCATAAGTGGAAGTGCCCTAGGCTCTGTTGCTTTATTTTTTAACTGTTTCAGGAAACACCATACACTTCTCCCGAGTGGCTGTTGGCAATTTACATCCCACCCATCAGCATAACAAGGCTCCCAGTTCTCCATGGCCTGTCCTGCCTTTCTGGATTTTACACTTTTTTCAGATGGCCCTTTTGACCTGGGGAAGTGAGACTTCATTGTAGTGCAGATTTCCTTTGCAAGCTTGCTTGGTTGGCCAAAAAGGGCGTATGCGTTTTTTCCTGAATATATTCAGGAAAAAACGCATACGCCCTTTTTGGCCAAGTACATCATTGTCCACGTTCTGCCTCTTTTCTTATGCTTTAAATGCAATTCCAGTCTACCTCCTGAAATCGGTTTCCTGCAATTCTGCCCCGCTTTCAAGTCCTCTTGGCAGCCTTACTTCAGTATATTTTTGGACGATAGCTGTCATTTATAACTCTGCAGTTTTGTGAATTACAGTGCCCCTGAGCTCCTTTCTTCAACTTGCTTTCTTGTGAGCTGGCCGCAACACCGCAGGATTGCTTCAGGCCCTAATCTGGTTCCGGCATGGCACGCTGAGCCTTTGGTTAATTCCTCTTCCTGGTGGGAAATGAGAGTTAAATTTGCCCGTCCAGACACCTCCAGCTAGTCTCTCATTGGTTCTCCCTATACCTGTTCATCTTCCGCAGAAATTGCAAACTGGGCCAAACAGGAGGTTAAAGGCACTGACTCTCCAAGTCGGGAGAGTGTTAGTAAAGCGTCTGGAATGTTGCACCCGAGTACCAGGGGACGAGAACTGAGACATATTTGAACACGTCTCCCAATCACACGGTTGATCATACTCTGGGTTCCACATGCATGTTTTAGCTGAAGGAAGAATCCCTTAAACCTGGAGAGTTGAGACCCGTGGAATGGGTACCATGCAATATGACTTCAAAGGGTCTTCATTTGCTCACCGAACCTCTCCAATCCTATCACTGCTGCGTTTATGCCCCTGTACACACGCTTGATTCTCTTTCAGAGACATAGCAATCCATAGGTTTTTTTTTTTTTTTTTTTTTTGCGGTACGCGGGCCTCTCACTCCTGTGGCCTCACCCATTGCGGAGCACAGGCTCCGGACGCGCAGGCTCAGCGGCCATGGCTCACGGGCCCAGCCGCTCCGCGGCATGTGGGATGTTCCTGGACCAAGGCACGAACACATGTCCCCTGCATCGACAGGCGGACTCTCAACCACTGCGCCACCAGGGAAGCCCAATCCATAGGTTTTAATATACTTACTAGTCAGGTACCTTCTTAGGCGTTTAATATGGGGTGTTGAGTCCATTTCGATGAGCAAGGAGTAGCTCTTGTCTATTCCACATTTGGCTTAAGGAACTTTATCTGTGCTCATTTCAATCTCTGGTTTTATGCAGCACCCCAACTCACCTTTCCCCTTAAGAAAGCATAAGTTGGTTTTTTAAATTTGAGACCCTGTTCTGTTTTGTAATTCAGTTCCTGTGTAGCCAAGTTTACATTCCGTGTATTAGTGATATCTTATGATGTTTCTTTTTCTGTGTGACTTATTTCAGTTAGAATCATCATACCTGAATCCACTCATTATGCTGCTACGGTCCTGATGACATAGATTTCATTCCTGAGTGATATTGCATTGTACGTAAGTACCACAACTTCTTTATCCATTTTTCACTTTCTGCGATATTGAACTTGTACCGTAAACGAGGTTCTAGAAAACAGAGCCGTCCCAAACTTTGGGGTGGCTGTGTCTTTTTGATTTTAATTTCCCTAAGCTATAGGACCATAATTGGAAGTGCCCTAGGCTCTTTTGCTTTGTTTTTTAGATGTTTTAGAAACACCATACACTTCTCCCGAGTGGCTGTTGGCAATTTACATCCCGCCCATTATATCAAGGCTCCCAGTTCTCCATGGCCTGTCCTGCCTTTCTGGATTTTACACTTTTTTCAGATGGCCCTTTTGACCCGGGGGAAATGAGACTTCACTGTAGTGCAGATTTCATTTGCAAAATTGCTTGGTTGAGCAAAAAGGGCGTATGCGTTTTTTCCTGAATATATTCAGGAAAAAACGCATACGCCCTTTTTGGCCAAGTGCATCATTGTCCACGTTCTGCCTCTTTTCCTATGCTTTCAATGCAATTGTAGTCTACCTCCTTAAATCGGTTTCCTGCAATTCTGCCCCGCTTTCAAGTCCTCTTGGCAGCCTTACTTCAGTATATTTTTGGACGATATCTGTCATTTATAACTCTGCAGGTTTGTGAATTACAGTGCCCCTGAACTCCTTTCTTCAACTCGCTTTCTTGTGAGCTGGCCGCAACACCGCAGGATTCCTTCAGGCCCTAATCTGGTTCCGGCACGGCACGCTGAGCCTTTGGTTAATTCCTCTTCCTGGTGGGAAATGAGAGTTAACTTTGCCTGTCCAGACACCTCCAGCTAGTCTCTCATTGGTTCTCCCTATTCCTGTTCATCTTCCGCAGAAATTGCAAACTGGGCCAAACAGGAGGTTAAAGGCACAGACTCCCCAACTCGCAAGAGTGTTAGTTAAGTGTCTGGAATGCTGCACCCGAGTATCAGGGGACGACAACTGAGACATATTTGAACACGTCTCCCGATCACACGGTTGATCATACTCTGGGTTCCACATGCATGTTTTAGCTGAAGGAAGAATCCCTTAAACCTGGAGAGTTGAGACCCGTGGAATGGGTACCATGCAATATGACTTCAAAGGGTCTTCATTTGCTCACCAAACCTCAACAATCCTATCACTGCTGCGTTTATGCCCCTGTACACATGCTTGATTCTCTTTCGGAGACATAGCAATCCATAGGTTTTAATATACTTACTAGTCAGGTACATTCTTAGGCGTTTAACATGGGGTGCTGAGTCCATTTCGTTGAGCAAGGAGTAGCTCTTGTCTATTCCATATTTGGCTTAAGAAACTTTATCTGTGCTCATTTCAATCTCTGGTTTTATGCAGCACCCCAACTCACCTTTCCCCTTAAGCAAGCATAAGTTGGTTTTCTACATTTGAGACCCTGTTCTGTTTTGTAATCCAGTTCCTGTGTAGCCAAGTTTACATTCCGTGTATTAGTGATATCTTATGATGTTTCTATTTCTGTGTGACTTATTTCAGTTAGAATCATCATACCTGAATCCACTCATTATGCTGCTATGGGCCTGATGACATAGATTTCATTGCAGACTGATATTGCATTGTACGTAACTACCACAACTTCTTCATCTATTTTTCACTTTCTGCGATATTGAACTTGTACCACAAACGAGGTTCTTGTAAACAGAGCCGTCCCAAACTTTGGGGTGGCTGTGTCTTTTTGATTTTAATTTCCCTAAGCTATAGGACCATATGTGGAAGTGCCCTAGGCTCTGTTGCTTTGTTTTTTAGATGTTTCAGGAAACACCATACACTTCTCCCGAGTGGCTGTTGGCAATTTACATCCCGCCCATCAGCATAAAAAGGCTCCCAGTTCTCCATGGCCTGTCCTGCCTTTCTGGATTTTACACTTTTTTCAGATGGCCCTTTTGACCCGGGGGAAGTGAGACTTCATTGTAGTGCAGATTCCTTTGCAAAATGGCTTGGTTGACCAAAAAGGGCGTATGCGTTTTTTCCTAAATATATTCAGGAAAAAACGCATATGCCCTTTTTGGCCAAGTGCATCATTGTCCACGTTCTGCCTCTTTTCCTATGCTTTCAATGCAATTCCCTTCTACTTCCTGAAATCGGTTTCCTGCAATTCTGCCCCGCTTTCAAGTCCTCTTGGCAGCCTTACTTCAGTATATTTTTGGACGATAGCTGTCATTTATAACTCTGCAGGTTTGTGAATTACAGTGCCCCTGAGCTCCTTTCTTCAACTCGCTTTCTTGTGAGCTGGCCACAACACCGCAGGATTGCTTCAGGCCCTAATCTGGTTCCGGCACGGCACGCTGAGCCTTTGGTTAATTCGTCTTCCTGGTGGGAAATGAGAGTTAAATTTGCCCATCCAGACACCTCCAGCTAGTCTCTCATTGGTTCTCCCTATTCCTGGAAATATTCCGCAGAAATTGCAAACTGGCCCAACAGGAGGTTAAAGGCACTGACTCTCAAGTCGGGAGAGTGTTAGTAAAGCGTCTAGAATGTTGCACCCGAGTACCAGGGGACGAGAACTGAGACATATTGGAACACGTCTCCCGATCACACGGTTGATCATACTCTTGGTTCCACATGCATGTTTTAGTTGAAGGAAGAATCCCTTAAACCTGGAGAGTTGAGACCCGTGGAATGGGTACCATGCAATATGACTTGAAAGGGTCTTCATTTGCTCACCGAACCTCTCCAATCCTATCACTTCTGCGTTTATGCCCCTGTATACACGCTTGATTCTCTTTCGTAGACATAGCGATCCATAGGTTTTAAGATACTTACTAGTCAGGTACATTCTTAGGCGTTTAATATGGGGTGTTGAGTCCATTGCGTTGAGCAGGGAGTAGCTCTTGTCTATTCCATATTTGGCTTAAGGAACTTTATCTGTGCTCATTTCAATCTCTGGTTTTATGCAGCACCCCAACTCACCTTTCCCCTTAAGCAAGCATAAGTTGGTTTTCTACATTTGAGACCCTGTTCTGTTTTGTAATCCAGTTCTTGTGTAGCCAAGTTTACATTCCGTGTATTAGTGATATCTTATGATGTTTCTTTTTCTGTGTGACTTATTTCAGTTAGAATCATCATACGTGAATCCACTCATTATGCTGCTACGGTCCTGATGACATAGATTTCATTCCTGAGTGATATTGCATTGTACGTAAGTACCACAACTTCTTTATCCATTTTTCACTTTCTGCGATATTGAACTTGTACCGTAAACGAGGTTCTAGAAAACAGAGCCGTCCCAAACTTTGGGGTGGCTGTGTCTTTTTGATTTTAATTTCCCTAAGCTATAGGACCATAAGTGGAAGTGCCCTAGGCTCTTTTGCTTTGTTTTTTAGATGTTTTAGAAACACCATACACTTCTCCCGAGTGGCTGTTGGCAATTTACATCCCGCCCATTATATCAAGGCTCCCAGTTCTCCATGGCCTGTCCTGCCTTTCTGGATTTTACACTTTTTTCAGATGGCCCTTTTGACCCGGGGGAAATGAGACTTCACTGTAGTGCAGATTTCCTTTGCAAAATTGCTTGGTTGAGCAAAAAGGGCGTATGCGTTTTTTCCTGAATATATTCAGGAAAAAACGCATACGCCCTTTTTGGCCAAGTGCATCATTGTCCACGTTCTGCCTCTTTTCCTATGCTTTCAATGCAATTGTAGTCTACCTCCTTAAATCGGTTTCCTGCAATTCTGCCCCGCTTTCAAGTCCTCTTGGCAGCCTTACTTCAGTATATTTTTGGACGATATCTGTCATTTATAACTCTGCAGGTTTGTGAATTACAGTGCCCCTGAACTCCTTTCTTCAACTCGCTTTCTTGTGAGCTGGCCGCAACACCGCAGGATTCCTTCAGGCCCTAATCTGGTTCCGGCACGACACGCTGAGCCTTTGGTTAATTCCTCTTCCTGGTGGGAAATGAGAGTTAACTTTGCCTGTCCAGACACCTCCAGCTAGTCTCTCATTGGTTCTCCCTATTCCTGTTCATCTTCCGCAGAAATTGCAAACTGGGCCAAACAGGAGGTTAAAGGCACAGACTCCCCAACTCGCGAGAGAGTTAGTTAAGTGTCTGGAATGCTGCACCCGAGTATCAGGGGACGACAACTGAGACATATTTGAACACGTCTCCCGATCACACGGTTGATCATACTCTGGGTTCCACATGCATGTTTTAGCTGAAGGAAGAATCCCTTAAACCTGGAGAGTTGAGACCCGTGGAATGGGTACCATGCAATATGACTTCAAAGGGTCTTCATTTGCTCACCAAACCTCAACAATCCTATCACTGCTGCGTTTATGCCCCTGTACACATGCTTGATTCTCTTTCGGAGACATAGCAATCCATAGGTTTTAATATACTTACTAGTCAGGTACATTCTTAGGCGTTTAACATGGGGTGCTGAGTCCATTTCGTTGAGCAAGGAGTAGCTCTTGTCTATTCCATATTTGGCTTAAGAAACTTTATCTGTGCTCATTTCAATCTCTGGTTTTATGCAGCACCCCAACTCACCTTTCCCCTTAAGCAAGCATAAGTTGGTTTTCTACATTTGAGACCCTGTTCTGTTTTGTAATCCAGTTCCTGTGTAGCCAAGTTTACATTCCGTGTATTAGTGATATCTTATGATGTTTCTATTTCTGTGTGACTTATTTCAGTTAGAATCATCATACCTGAATCCACTCATTATGCTGCTATGGGCCTGATGACATAGATTTCATTGCTGAGTGATATTGCATTGTACGTAAGTACCACAACTTCTTTATCCATTTTTCACTTTCTGCGATATTGAACTTGTCCCGTAAACGAGTTTCTTGTAAACAGAGCCGTCCCAAACTTTGGGGTGGCTGTGTCTTTTTGATTTTAATTTCCCTAAGCTATAGGGCCATAAGTGGAAATGCCCTAGGCTCTGTTGCTTTGTTTTTTAGATGTTTCAGGAAACACCATACACTTCTCCCGAGTGGCTGTTGGCAATTTACATCCCGCCCATCAGCATAACAAGGCTCCCAGTTCTCCATGGCCTGTCCTTCCTTTCTGGATTTTACACTTTTTTCAGATGGCCCTTTTGACCGGGGGGAAGTGAGACTTCATTGTAGTGCAGATTTCTTTTGCAAGCTTGCTTGGTTGGCCAAAAAGGGCGTATGAGTTTTTTCCTGAATATATTCAGGAAAAAACGCATACGCCCTTTTTGGCCAAGTGCATCATTGTCGATGTACTGCCTCTTTTCCTATGCTTTAAATGCAATTCCAGTCTACCTCCTAAAATCGGTTTCCTGCAATTCTGCCTCGCTTTCAAGTCCTTTGGCAGCCTTACTTCAGTATATTTTTGGACGATAGCTGTCATTTATAACTCTGCAGGTTTGTGAATTACAGTACCCCTGAGCTCCTTTCTTCAACTCGCTTTCTTGTGAGCTGGTCGCAACACCGCAGGATTGCTTCAGGCCCTAATCTGGTTCCGGCACGGCATGCTGAGCCTTTGGTTAATTCCTCTTCCTGGTGGGAAATGAGAGTTAAATTTGCACGTCCAGACACCTCCAGCTAGTCTCTCATTGGTTCTCCCTATTCCTGTTCATCTTCCGCGGAAATTGCAAACTGGGCCAAACAGGAGTTTAAAGGCACTGACTCTCCAAGTTGGGAGAGAGTTAGTAAAGCATCTGGAATGTTGCACCCGAGTACCAGGGGACGAGAACTGAGACATATTTGAACACGTCTCCCGATCACATGGTTGATCATACTCTGGGTTCCACATGCATGTTTTAGCTGAAGGAAGAATCCCTTAAACCTGGAGAGTTGAGACCCGTGGAATGGGTACCATGCAATATGACTTCAAAGGGTCTTCATTTGCTCACCGAACCTCTGCAATCCTATCACTGCTGCGTTTATGTCCCTGTACACACGCTTGATTCTCTTTCGGAGACATAGCGATCAATAGGTTTTTAAGATACTTACTAGTCAGGTACATTCTTAGGCGTTTAATATGGGGTGTTGAGTCCATTTCGTTGAGCAAGGAGTAGCTCTTGTCTATTCCATATTTGGCTTAAGGAACTTTATCTGTGCTCATTTCAATCTCTGGTTTTATGCATCACCCCAACTCACGTTTCCCCTTAAGCAAGCATAAGTTGGTTTTCTAAATTTGAGACCCTCTTCTGTTTTGTAATCCAGGTCCTGTGTAGCCAAGTTTACATTCCTTGTATTAGTGATATCTTATGTTTCTTTTTCTGGGTGACTTATTTCAGTTAGAATCATCTTACAGGAATCCACTCATTATGCTGCTAAGGGCCTGATGACATAGATTTCATTGCTGAGTGATATTGCATTGTACTTAAGTACCACAACTTCTTTATCCATTTTTCACTTTCTGCGATATTGAACTTCTACCGTAAACGAGGTTCTTGTAAACAGAGCCGTCCCAAACTTTGGGGTGGCTGTGTCTTTTTGATTTTAATTTCCCTAAGCTATAGGACCATAAGTGGAAGTGCCCTAGGCTCTGTTGCTTTGTTTTTTAGATGTTTCAGGAAACACCATACACTTCTCCCGAGTGGCTGTTGGCAATTTACATCCCGCCCATCAGCATACCAAGGCTCCCAGTTCTCCATGGCCTGTCCTGCCTTTCTGGATTTTACACTTTTTTCAGATGGCCATTTTGACCCGGGGGAAGTGAGACTTCATTGTAGTGCAGATTTCCTTTGCAAGCTTGCTTGGTTGGCCAAAAAGGGCGTATGCGTTTTTTCCAGAATATATTCAGGAAAAAACGCATACGCCCTTTTTGGCCAAGTGCATCATTGTCTACGTTCTGCCTCTTTTCCTATGCTTTAAATGCAATTCCAGTCTACCTCCTGAAATCGGTTTCCTGCAATTTTGCCCCGCTTTCAAGTCCTCTTGGCAGCCTTACTTCAGTATATTTTTGGACGATAGCTGTCATTTATAACTCTGCAGGTTTGTGAATTACAGTGCCCCTGAGCTCCTTTCTTCAACTCGCTTTCTTGTGAGCTGGCCGCAACACCGCAGGATTGCTTCAGGCCCTAATGTGGTTCCGGCACGGCACGCTGAGCCTTTGGTTAATTCCTCTTCCTGGTGGGATATGAGAGTTAAATTTGCCCGTCCAGACACCTCCAGCTAGTCTCTCATTGGTTCTCGCTATTCCTGTTCATCTTCCGCAGATATTGCAAACTGGGCCAAACAGGAGGTTAAAGGCACTGACTCTCCAAGTCGGGAGAGTGTTAGTAAAGCGTCTGGAATGTTGCACCTGAGTACCAGGGGACGAGAACTGAGACATATTGGAACACGTCTCCCGATCACATGGTTGATCATACTCTGGGTTCCACATGCATGATTTAGCTGAAGGAAGAATCCCTTAAACCTGGAGAGTTGAGACCCGTGGAATGGGTACCATGCAATATGACTTCAAAGGGTCTTCATTTGCTCACCGAACCTCTGCAATCCTATCACTGCTGCGTTTATGCCCCTGTACACATGCTTGATTCTCTTTCAGAAACATAGCGATCCATAGGTTTTAAGATACTTACTAGTCAGGTACATTCTTAGGCGTTTAATATGGGGTGTTGAGTCCTTTTCGTTGAGCAAGGAGTAGCTCTTGTCTATTACATATTTGGCTTAAGGAACTTTATCTGTGCTCATTTCAATCTCTGGTTTTATGCAGCACCCCAACTCACCTTTCCCCTTAAGCAAGCATAAGTTGGTTTTCTAAATTTGAGACACTCTTCTGTTTTGTAATCCAGTTCCCTTGTAGCCAAGTTTACATTCCGTGTATTAGTGATATCTTATGATGTTTCTTTTTCTGTGTGAGTTATTTCAGTTAGAATCATCATACCTGAACCCACTCATTTTCTGCTACACGCCTGTTGACATAGATTTCATTGCTGAGTGATATTGCATTTTACGTAAGTACCACAACTTCTTTATCCATTTTTCACTTTCTACGATATTGAACTTGTCCCGTAAACGAGGTTCTTGTAAACAGAGCCATCCCAAATTTTGGGGTGGCTGTGTCTTTTTTATTTTAATTTCCCTAAGCTATAGGACCATAAGTGGGTTTGACCTAGGCTCTGTTGCTTTGTTTTTTAGATGTTTCAGGAAACACCATACACTTCTCCCGAGTGGCTGTTGGCAATTTACATCTCGCCCATCAGCATAACAGGGCTCCCCGTTCTCCATGGCCTGTCCTGCCTTTCTGGATTTTACAATTTTTTCAGATGGCCCTTTTGACTGGGGGGAAGTGAGACTTCATTGTAGTACAGATTTCCTTTGCAAGCTTGCTTGGTTGGCCAAAAAGGGCGTATGCGTTTTTTCCTGAATATATTCAGGAAAAAACGCATACGCCCTTTTTGTCCAAGTGCATCATTGTGGACGTTCTGACTCTTTTCCTATGCTTTAAATGCAATTCCAGTCTCCCTCCTGAAATCGGTTTTCTGCAATTCTGCCCCGCTTTCAAGTCCTCTTGGCAGCCTTACTTCAGTATATTTTTGGACGATAGCTGTCATTTATAATTCTGCAGGTTTGTGAATTACAGGGCCCCTGAGCTCCTTTCTTAAACTCGCTTTCTTGTGAGCTGGCCGCAACACCGCAGGATTGCTTCAGGCCCTAATCTTGTTCCGGCACGGCACGCTGAGCCTTTGGTTAATTCCTCTTCCTGGTGGGAAATGAGAGTTAAATTTGCCCATCCAGACACCTCCAGCTAGTCTCTCATTGGTTCTCCCTATTCCTGTTCATCTTCCGCAGAAATTGCAAACTGGGCTAAACAGGAGGTTAAAGGCACTGTCTCTCCAAGTCGGGAGAGTGTTAGTAAAGCGTCTGGAATGTTGCACCCGAGTACCAGGGGACAAAAACTGAGACATATTTGAACACGTCACCTGATCACACGGTTGATCATACTCTAGGTTCCACATGCATGTTTCAGCTGAAGGAAGAATCCCTTAAACCTGGAGAGTTGAGAACCCTGGAATGGGTACCATGCAATATGACTTCAAAGGGTCTTCATTTGCTCACCGAACCTCTCCAATCCTATCACTGCTGCGTTTATGCCCCTGTACACACGCTTGATTCTCTTTCGGAGGCATAGCAATCCATAGGTTTTAAGATAGTTACTAATCAGGTACATTCTTAGGCGTTTAATATTGGGTGTTGAGTCCATTTCGTTGAGCAAGGAGTAGCTCTTGTCTATTCCATATTTGGCTTAAGGAATTTTATCTGTGCTCATTTCAATCTCTGGTTTTATGCAGCACCCCAACTCACCTTTCCCCTTAAGCAAGCATAAGTTGGTTTTCTAAATTTGAGACCCTGTTCTGTTTTGTAATCCAGTTCCTGTGTAGCCAAGTTTACATTCCGTGTATTAATGATATCTTATGATGTTTCTTTTTCTTGTGACTTATTTCTGTTAGAATCATCATACCTGAATCCACTCATTATGCTGCTACGGGCCTGATGACATAGATTTCATTGCTGAGTGATATTGCATTGTACGTAAGTACCACAACTTCTTTATCCATTTTTCACTTTCTGCGATATTGAACTTGTCCCGTAAACGAGGTTCTTGTAAACAGAGCCGTCCCAAACTTTGGGGTGGCTGTGTCTTTTTGATTTTAATTTCCCTAAGCTATAGGACCATAAGTGGAAGTGCCCTAGGCTCTGTTGCTTTGTTTTTTAGATGTTTCAGGAAACACCATACACTTCTCCCGAGTGGCTGTTGGCAATTTACATCCCGCCCATCAGCATAACAAGTCTCCCAGTTCTCCATGGCCTGTCCTGCCTTTCTGGATTTTACACTTTTTTCAAATGGCCCTTTTGACCGGGGGGAAGTGAGACTTCATTGTAGTGCAGATTTCCTTTGCAAGCTTGCTTGGTTGGCCAAAAAGGGCATATGCGCTTTTTCCTGAATATATTCAAGAAAAAACGCATACGCCCTTTTTGTCCAAGTGCATCATTGTAGACGTTCTGCCTCTTTTCCTATGCTTTAAATGCAATTCCAGTCTACCTCCTGAAATCGGTTTCCTGCAATTCTGCGCCAATTTCAAGTCCTCTTGGCAGCCTTCCTTCAGTATATTTTTGGACGATAGCTGTCATTTATAACACTGCAGGTTTGTGATTACACTGCCCCTGAGCTCCTTTCTTCAACTCGCTTTCTTGTGAGCTGGCCGCAACACCGCAGGATTGCTTCAGGCCCTAATCTGGTTCCGGCACGGCACGCTGAGCCTTTGGTTAATTCCTCCTCCTGGGGGGAAATGAGAGTTAAATTTGCCCATCCAGACACCTCCAGCTAGTCTCTCATTGATTCTCCCTATTCCTGTTCATCTTTCGCAGAAATTGCAAACTGGGCCAAACAGGAGGTTAAAGGCACTGACTCTCCAAGTCGGGAGAGTGTTAGTAAAGCGTCTGGAATGTTGCACCCGAGTACCAGGGGACGAGAACTGAGACATATTGGAAAACGTCTCCCGATCACATGGTTGATCATACTCTGGGTTCCACATGCCTGATTTAGCTGAAGGAAGAATCCCTTAAACCTGGAGAGTTGAGACCCGTGGAATGGGTACCATGCAATATGACTTCAAAGGGTCTTCATTTGCTCACCGAACCTCTCCAATCCTATCACTGCTGCGTTTATGCCCCTGTACACACGCTTGATTCTCTTTCAGAGACATAGCAATCCATAGGTTTTAAGATACTTACTAGTCAGGTACATTCTTAGGCGTTTAATATGGCGTGTTGAGTCCATTTTGTTGAGCAAGGAGTAGCTCTTGTCTATTACATATTTGGCTTAAGGAACTTTATCTGTGCTCATTTCAATCTCTGGTTTTATGCAGCACCCCAACTCACCTTTCCCCTTAAGAAAGCATAAGTTGGTTTTCTAAATTTGAGACCCTGTTCTGTTTTGTAATCCAGTTCCTGTGTAGCCAAGTTTACATTCCGTGTATTAGTGATATCTTATGATGTTTCTTTTTCTGTGTGACTTATTTCAGATAGAATCATCATACCTGAATCCACTCATTATGCTGCTATGGGCCTGATGACATAGATTTCATTGCTGAGTGATATTGCATTGTACGTAAGTACCACAACTGCTTTATCCATTTTTCACTTTCTGCGATATTGAACTTGTCCCGTAAACGAGTTTCTTGTAAACAGAGCCGTCCCAAACTTAGGGGTGGCTGTGTCTTTTTGATTTTGATTTCCCTAAGCTATAGGACCATATGTGGAAGTGCCCTAGGCTCTGTTGCTTTGTTTTTTAGATGTTTCAGGAAACACCATACACTTCTCCCGAGTGGCTGTTGGCAATTTACATCCCGCCCATCAGCATAACAAGGCTCCCAGTACTCCATGGCCTGTCCTGCCTTTCTGGATTTTACACTTTTTTCAGATGGCCCTTTTGACCAGGGGGAAGTGAGACTTCATTGTAGTGCAGATTTCCTTTGCAAGCTTGCTTGGTTGGCCAAAAAGGGCGTATGCGTTTTTTCCTGAATATATTCAGGAAAAAATGCATACGCCCTTTTTGGCCAAGTGCATCATTGTCGACGTTCTGCCTCTTTTCCTATGCTTTAAGTGCAATTCCAGTCTACCTCCTGAAATCGGTTTCCTGCAATTCTGCCCCGCTTTCAAGTCTTCCCTGCAGCCTTACTTCAGTATATTTTTGGACGATAGCTGTCATTTATAACTCTGCAGGTTTGTGAATTACAGTGCCCCTGAGCTCCTTTATTCAACTCGCTTTCTTGTGAGCTGGCCGCAACACCGCAGGATTGCTTCAGGCCCTAATCTGGTTCCGGCACGGCACGCTGAGCCTTTGGTTAATTCCTCTTCCTGGTGGGAAATGAGAGTTAAATTTGCCCGTCCAGACACCTCCAGCTAGTCCCTCATCGGTTCTCCCTATTCCTGTTCATCTTCCGCAGAAATTGCAAACTGGGCCAAACAGGAGGTTAAAGGCACTGACTCTCCAAGTCGGGACAGTGTTAGTAAAGCATCTGGAATGTTGCACCCGAGTACCAGGGGACGAGAACTGAGACATATTGGAACACGTGTCCCAATCACACGGTTGATCATACTCTGGGTTCCACATGCCTGATTTAGCTGAATGAAGAATCCCTTAAACCTGGAGAGTTGAGACCCGTGGAATGGGTACCATGCAATATGACTTCAAAGGGTCTTCATTTGCTCACCGAACCTCTCCAATCCTATCACTGCTGCGTTTATGCCCCTGTACACACGCTTGATTCTCTTTCAGAGACATAGCAATCCATAGGTTTTAAGATACTTACTAGTCAGGTACATTCTTAGGTGTTTAATATGGCGTGTTGAGTCCATTTCGTTGAGCAAGGAGTAGCTCTTGTCTATTACATATTTGGCTTAAGGAACTTTATCTGTGCTCATTTCAATCTCTGGTTTTATGCAGCACCCCAACTCACCTTTCCCCTTAAGCAAGCATAAGTTGGTTTTCTAAATTTGAGACCCTGTTCTGTTTTGTAATCCAGTTCCTGTGTAGCCAAGTTTACATTCCGTGTATTAGTGATATCTTATGATGTTTCTTTTTCTGTGTGACTTATTTCAGATAGAATCATCATACCTGAATCCACTCATTATGCTGCTATGGGCCTGATGACATAGATTTCATTGCTGAGTGATATTGCATTGTACGTAAGTACCACAACTGCTTTATCCATTTTTCACTTTCTGCGATATTGAACTTGTCCCGTAAACGAGTTTCTTGTAAACAGAGCCGTCCCAAACTTAGGGGTGGCTGTGTCTTTTTGATTTTGATTTCCCTAAGCTATAGGACCATATGTGGAAGTGCCCTAGGCTCTGTTGCTTTGTTTTTTAGATGTTTCAGGAAACACCATACACTACTCCAGAGTGGCTGTTGGCAATTTACATCCCGCCCATCAGCATAACAAGGCTCCCAGTACTCCATGGCCTGTCCTGCCTTTCTGGATTTTACACTTTTTTCAGATGGCCCTTTTGACCAGGGGGAAGTGAGACTTCATTGTAGTGCAGATTTCCTTTGCAAGCTTGCTTGGTTGGCCAAAAAGGGCGTATGCGTTTTTTCCTGAATATATTCAGGAAAAAATGCATACGCCCTTTTTGGCCAAGTGCATCATTGTCGACGTTCTGCCTCTTTTCCTATGCTTTAAGTGCAATTCCAGTCTACCTCCTGAAATCGGTTTCCTGCAATTCTGCCCCGCTTTCAAGTCTTCCCTGCAGCCTTACTTCAGTATATTTTTGGACGATAGCTGTCATTTATAACTCTGCAGGTTTGTGAATTACAGTGCCCCTGAGCTCCTTTATTCAACTCGCTTTCTTGTGAGCTGGCCGCAACACCGCAGGATTGCTTCAGGCCCTAATCTGGTTCCGGCACGGCACGCTGAGCCTTTGGTTAATTCCTCTTCCTGGTGGGAAATGAGAGTTAAATTTGCCCGTCCAGACACCTCCAGCTAGTCCCTCATCGGTTCTCCCTATTCCTGTTCATCTTCCGCAGAAATTGCAAACTGGGCCAAACAGGAGGTTAAAGGCACTGACTCTCCAAGTCGGGACAGTGTTAGTAAAGCATCTGGAATGTTGCACCCGAGTACCAGGGGACGAGAACTGAGACATATTGGAACACGTGTCCCAATCACACGGTTGATCATACTCTGGGTTCCACATGCCTGATTTAGCTGAAGGAAGAATCCCTTAAACCTGGAGAGTTGAGACCCGTGGAATGGGTACCATGCAATATGACTTCAAAGGGTCTTCATTTGCTCACCGAACCTCTCCAATCCTATCACTGCTGCGTTTATGCCCCTGTACACACGCTTGATTCTCTTTCAGAGACATAGCAATCCATAGGTTTTAAGATATTTACTAGTCAGGTACATTATAAGGTGATTAACATGGGGTTTTGAGTCCATTTCGTTGAGCAAGGAGTAGCTCTTGTCTATTACATATTTGGCTTAAGGAACTTTATCTGTGCTCATTTCAATCTCTGGTTTTACGCAGCACCCCAACTCACCTTTCCCCTTAAGCAAGCATAAGTTGGTTTTCTAAATTTGAGACCCTGTTCTGTTTTGTAATCCAGTTCCTGTGTAGCCAAGTTTACATTCCGTGTATTAGTGATATCTTATGATGTTTCTTTTTCTGTGTGACTTATTTCAGATAGAATCATCATACCTGAATCCACTCATTATGCTGCTATGGGCCTGATGACATAGATTTCATTGCTGAGTGATATTGCATTGTACGTAAGTACCACAACTTCTTTATCCATTTTTCACTTTCTGCGATATTGAACTTGTCCCGTAAACGAGTTTCTTGTAAACAGAGCCGTCCCAAACTTAGGGGTGGCTGTGTCTTTTTGATTTTGATTTCCCTAAGCTATAGGACCATATGTGGAAGTGCCCTAGGCTCTGTTGCTTTGTTTTTTAGATGTTTCAGGAAACACCATACACTTCTCCCGAGTGGCTGTTGGCAATTTACATCCCGCCCATCAGCATAACAAGGCTCCCAGTACTCCATGGCCTGTCCTGCCTTTCTGGATTTTACACTTTTTTCAGATGGCCCTTTTGACCAGGGGGAAGTGAGACTTCATTGTAGTGCAGATTTCCTTTGCAAGCTTGCTTGGTTGGCCAAAAAGGGCGTATGCGTTTTTTCCTGAATATATTCAGGAAAAAATGCATACGCCCTTTTTGGCCAAGTGCATCATTGTCGACGTTCTGCCTCTTTTCCTATGCTTTAAGTGCAATTCCAGTCTACCTCCTGAAATCGGTTTCCTGCAATTCTGCCCCGCTTTCAAGTCTTCCCTGCAGCCTTACTTCAGTATATTTTTGGACGATAGCTGTCATTTATAACTCTGCAGGTTTGTGAATTACAGTGCCCCTGAGCTCCTTTATTCAACTCGCTTTCTTGTGAGCTGGCCGCAACACCGCAGGATAGCTTCAGGCCCTAATCTCTTTCCGGCACGGCATGCTGAGCCTTTGGTTAATTCCTCTTCCTGTTGGGAAATGAGAGTTAAATTTGCCCGTCCAGACACCTCCAGCTACTCTCTCATTGGTTCTCCCTATTCCTGTTCATCTTCCGCTGAAATTTTAAACTGGGCCAAACAGGAGGTTAAAGGCACTGACTCTCCAAGTCGGGAGAGTGTTAGTAAAGCGTCTGGAATGTTGCACCCGAGTACCAGGGGACGACAACTGAGACATATTTGAACACGTCTCCCGATCACACGGTTGATCATACTCTGGGTTCCACATGCATGTTTTAGCTGAAGGAAGAATCCCTTAAACCTGGAGAGCTGAGACCCGTGGAATGGGTACCATGCAATATGACTTCAAAGGGTATTCATTTGCTCACCGAACCTCTCCAATCCTATCACTGCTGCGTTTATGCCCCTGTACACACGCTTGATTCTCTTTTGGAGAAATAGCAATCCATAGGTTTTAAGGTACTTACTAATCAGCTACATTCTTAGGCGTTTAATATGGGGTGTTGAGTCCATCTCGTTGAACAAGAGGTAGCTCTTGTCTATTCCATATTTAGCTTAAGGAACTTTATCTGTGCTCATTTCAATCTCTGGTTTTCTGCAGCACCCCAACTCACCTTTCCCCTTAAGAAAGCATAAGTTGGTTTTCTAAATTTGAGACCCTGTTCTGTTTTGTAATTCAGTTCCTGTGTAGCCAAGTTTACATTCCGTGTATTAGTGATATCTTATGATGTTTCTTTTTCTGTGTGACATATTTCAGTTAGAATCATCATACCTGAATCCACTCATTATGCTGCTGCGGGCCTGATGACATAGATTTCATTGCTGAGTGATATTGCATTGTACGTAAGTACCACAACTTCTTTATCCATTTTTCATTTTCTGCGATATTGAACTTGTACCGTTAACGAGGTTCTTGTAAACAGAGCCATCCCAAACATTGGGGTGGCTGTGTCTTTTAGATTTTAATTTCCCTAAGCTATAGGACCATAAGTGGAAGTGCCCTAGGCTCTGTTGCTTTATTTTTTAACTGTTTCAGGAAACACCATACACTTCTCCCGAGTGGCTGTTGGCAATTTACATCCCGCCCATCAGCATAACAAGGCTCCCAGTTCTCCATGGCCTGTCCTGCCTTTCTGGATTTTACACTTTTTTCAGATGGCCCTTTTGACCTGGGGAAGTGAGACTTCATTGTAGTGCAGATTTCCTTTGCAAGCTTGCTTGGTTGGCCAAAAAGGGCGTATGCGTTTTTTCCTGAATATATTCAGGAAAGAACGCATACGCCCTTTTTGGCCAAGTGCATCATTGTCGAAGTTCTGCCTCTTTTCCTATGCTTTAAATGAAATTCCAGTCTACCTCCTGAAATCGGTTTCCTGCAATTCTGCCCCGCTTTCAAGTCCTCTTGGCAGCCTTACTTCAGTATATTTTTGGACGATAGCTGTCATTTATAACTCTGCAGGTTTGTGAATTACAGTGCCCCTGAGCTCCTTTCTTCAACTCGCTTTCTGGTGAGCTGGCCACAATATCAAAGGATTGCTTCAGGCCCTAATCTGGATCCGGTACGGCACGCTGAGCTTTTGGTTAATTCCTCTTCCTGGTGGGAAATGAGAGCTAAATTTACCCGTCCAGACACCTCCAGCTAGTGTCTCATTGGTTCTCCCTATTCCTGTTCATCTTCTGCAGAAATTGCAAACTGGGCCAAACAGGAGGTTAAAGGCACTGACTCTCCAAGTAGGGAGAGCATTAGTAAAGCGTATGGAATGTTGCACCCGAGTACCAGGGGAGGAGAACTGAGACATATTTGAACACGTCTCCCGATCACATGGTTAATCATACTCTGGCTTCAACATGCATGTTTTAGCTGAAGAAAGAATCCCTTAAACCTGGTGAGTTGAGACCCGTGGAATGGGTACCATGCAATATGACTTCAAAGGGTCTTCATTTGCTCACCGAACCTCTCCAATCTTATCACTCCTGCGTTTATGCCCCTGTACACACGCTTGATTCTCTTTCGGAGACATAGCAATCCATAGGGTTTAAGATACTTACTTGTCAGGTACATTCTTAGGCGTTTAATATGGGGTGTTGAGTCCATTTCATTGAGCAAGGAGTAGCTCTTGTCTATTCCATATTTGGCTTAAGGAACTTTATCTGTGCTCATTTCAATCTCTGGTTTTCTGCAGCACCCCAACTCACCTTTCCCCTTAAGCAAGCATAAGTTGGTTTTCTAAATTTGAGACCCTGTTCTGTTTTCTACTCCAGTTCCTGTGTAGCCAAGTTGACATTCCCTGTATTAGTGATATCTTATGATGTTTCTTTTTCTGTGTGACTTATTTCAGTTAGAATCATCATACCTGAATCCACTCATTATGCTGCTATGGGCCTGATGACATAGATGTCAGTGCTGAGTGATACTGCATTGTACGTAAGTACCACAATTTCTTTATCCATTTTTCGCTTTCTGCGATATTGAACTTGTACCGTAAATGAGGTTCTTGTAAACAGAGCCGTCCCAAAGTTTGGGGTGGCTGTGTGTTTTTGATTTTAATTTCCCTAAGCTATAGGACCATAAGTGGAAGTGCCCTAGGCTCTGTTGCTTTGTTTTTTAGATGTTTCAGGAAACACCATAGACTTCTCCCCAGTGGCTGTTGGCAATTTACATCCCGCCCATCAGCATAACAAGGCTCCCAGTTCTCCATGGCCTGTCCTGCCTTTCTGGATTTTACACTTTTTTCAGATGGCCCTTTTGACCAGGGGGAAGTGAGACTTCATTGTGGTGCAGATTTCCTTTGCAAGCTTGCTTGGTTGGCCAAAAAGTGCGTATGCGTTTTTTCCTGAATATATTCAGGAAAAAACGCATACGCCCTTTTTGGCCAAGTGCATCATTTTCCACGTTCTGCCTCTTTTCCTATGCTTTAAATGCAATTCCAGTCTACCTTCTGAAATCGGTTGCCTGCAATTCTGCCCCGCATTGAAGTCCTCTTGGCAGCCTTTCTTCACTATATTTTTGGACGATAGCTGTCATTTATAACTCTGTAGGTTTGTGAATTACAGTGCCCCTGAGCTCCTTTATTCAACTCGCTTTCTTGTGAGCTGGCCGCAACACCGCAGGATAGATTCAGGCCCTAATCTCTTTCCGGCACGGCATGCTGAGCCTTTGGTTAATTCCTCTTCCTTTTGGGAAATGAGAGTTAAATTTGCCCGTCCAGACACCTCCAGCTACTCTCTCATTGGTTCTCCCTATTCCTGTTCATCTTCCGCTGAAATTTTAAACTGGGCCAAACAGGAGGTTAAAGGCACTGACTCTCCAAGTCGGGAGAGTGTTAGTAAAGCGTCTGGAATGTTGCACCCGAGTACCACGGGACGAGAACTGAGACATATTTGAACACGTCTCCCGATCACACGGTTGATCATACTCTGGGTTCCACATGCATGTTTTACCTGAAGGAAGAATCCCTTAAACCTGTAGAGCTGAGACCCGTGGAATGGGTACCATGCAATATGACTTCAAAGGGCATTCATTTGCTCACCGAACCTCTCCAATCCTATCACTGCTGCGTTTATGCCCCTGTACACACGCTTGATTCTCTTTCGGAGAAATAGCAATCCATAGGTTTTAAGGTACTTACTAATCAGCTACATTCTTAGGCGTTTAATATGGGGTGTTGAGTCCATCTCGTTGAACAAGAGGTAGCTCTTGTCTATTCCATATTTAGCTTAAGGAACTTTATCTGTGCTCATTTCAATCTCTGGTTTTCTGCAGCACCCCAACTCACCTTTCCCCTTAAGCAAGCATAAGTTGGTTTTCTAAATTTGAGACCCTGTTCTGTTTTGTAATTCAGTTCCTGTGTAGCCAAGTTTACATTCCGTGTATTAGTGATATCTTATGATATTTCTTTTTCTGTGTGACTTATTTCAGTTAGAATCATCATACCTGAATCCACTCATTATGCTGCTGCGGGCCTGATGACATAGATTTCATTGCTGAGTGATATTGCATTGTACGTAAGTACCACAACTTCTTTATCCATTTTTCATTTTCTGCGATATTGAACTTTTACCGTTAACGAGGTTCTTGTAAACAGAGCCATCCCAAACATTGGGGTGGCTGTGTCTTTTAGATTTTAATTTCCCTAAGCTATAGGACCATAAGTGGAAGTGCCCTAGGCTCTGTTGCTTTATTTTTTAACTGTTTCAGGAAACACCATACACTTCTCCCAAGTGGCTGTTGGCAATTTACATCCCACCCATCAGCATAACAAGGCTCCCAGTTCTCCATGGCCTGTCCTGCCTTTCTGGATTTTACACTTTTTTCAGATGGCCCTTTTGACCTGGGGAAGTGAGACTTCATTGTAGTGCAGATTTCCTTTGCAAGCTTGCTTGGTTGGCCAAAAAGGGCGTATGCGTTTTTTCCTGAATATATTCAGGAAAGAACGCATACGCCCTTTTTGGCCAAGTGCATCATTGTCGAAGTTCTGCCTCTTTTCCTATGCTTTAAATGAAATTCCAGTCTACCTCCTGAAATCGGTTTCCTGCAATTCTGCCCCGCTTTCAAGTCCTCTTGGCAGCCTTACTTCAGTATATTTTTGGACGATAGCTGTCATTTATAACTCTGCAGTTTTGTGAATTACAGTGCCCCTGAGCTCCTTTCTTCAACTTGCTTTCTTGTGAGCTGGCCGCAACAC
Organism: Orcinus orca; assembly: GCF_937001465.1. Classification (NCBI taxonomy): domain Eukaryota; kingdom Metazoa; phylum Chordata; class Mammalia; order Artiodactyla; family Delphinidae; genus Orcinus; species Orcinus orca. The sequence goes on along the minus strand of NW_026043824.1, from coordinate 352,101 downwards.
CGCAGGATTGCTTCAGGCCCTAATCTGGTTCCGGCATGGCACGCTGAGCCTTTGGTTAATTCCTCTTCCTGGTGGGAAATGAGAGTTAAATTTGCCCGTCCAGACACCTCCAGCTAGTCTCTCATTGGTTCTCCCTATACCTGTTCATCTTCCGCAGAAATTGCAAACTGGGCCAAACAGGAGGTTAAAGGCACTGACTCTCCAAGTCGGGAGAGTGTTAGTAAAGCGTCTGGAATGTTGCACCCGAGTACCAGGGGACGAGAACTGAGACATATTTGAACACGTCTCCCAATCACACGGTTGATCATACTCTGGGTTCCACATGCATGTTTTAGCTGAAGGAAGAATCCCTTAAACCTGGAGAGTTGAGACCCGTGGAATGGGTACCATGCAATATGACTTCAAAGGGTCTTCATTTGCTCACCGAACCTCTCCAATCCTATCACTGCTGCGTTTATGCCCCTGTACACACGCTTGATTCTCTTTCAGAGACATAGCAATCCATAGGTTTTTTTTTTTTTTTTTTTTTTGCGGTACGCGGGCCTCTCACTCCTGTGGCCTCACCCATTGCGGAGCACAGGCTCCGGACGCGCAGGCTCAGCGGCCATGGCTCACGGGCCCAGCCGCTCCGCGGCATGTGGGATGTTCCTGGACCAAGGCACGAACACATGTCCCCTGCATCGACAGGCGGACTCTCAACCACTGCGCCACCAGGGAAGCCCAATCCATAGGTTTTAATATACTTACTAGTCAGGTACCTTCTTAGGCGTTTAATATGGGGTGTTGAGTCCATTTCGTTGAGCAAGGAGTAGCTCTTGTCTATTCCACATTTGGCTTAAGGAACTTTATCTGTGCTCATTTCAATCTCTGGTTTTATGCAGCACCCCAACTCACCTTTCCCCTTAAGAAAGCATAAGTTGGTTTTTTAAATTTGAGACCCTGTTCTGTTTTGTAATTCAGTTCCTGTGTAGCCAAGTTTACATTCCGTGTATTAGTGATATCTTATGATGTTTCTTTTTCTGTGTGACTTATTTCAGTTAGAATCATCATACCTGAATCCACTCATTATGCTGCTACGGTCCTGATGACATAGATTTCATTCCTGAGTGATATTGCATTGTACGTAAGTACCACAACTTCTTTATCCATTTTTCACTTTCTGCGATATTGAACTTGTACCGTAAACGAGGTTCTAGAAAACAGAGCCGTCCCAAACTTTGGGGTGGCTGTGTCTTTTTGATTTTAATTTCCCTAAGCTATAGGACCATAATTGGAAGTGCCCTAGGCTCTTTTGCTTTGTTTTTTAGATGTTTTAGAAACACCATACACTTCTCCCGAGTGGCTGTTGGCAATTTACATCCCGCCCATTATATCAAGGCTCCCAGTTCTCCATGGCCTGTCCTGCCTTTCTGGATTTTACACTTTTTTCAGATGGCCCTTTTGACCCGGGGGAAATGAGACTTCACTGTAGTGCAGATTTCCTTTGCAAAATTGCTTGGTTGAGCAAAAAGGGCGTATGCGTTTTTTCCTGAATATATTCAGGAAAAAACGCATACGCCCTTTTTGGCCAAGTGCATCATTGTCCACGTTCTGCCTCTTTTCCTATGCTTTCAATGCAATTGTAGTCTACCTCCTTAAATCGGTTTCCTGCAATTCTGCCCCGCTTTCAAGTCCTCTTGGCAGCCTTACTTCAGTATATTTTTGGACGATATCTGTCATTTATAACTCTGCAGGTTTGTGAATTACAGTGCCCCTGAACTCCTTTCTTCAACTCGCTTTCTTGTGAGCTGGCCGCAACACCGCAGGATTCCTTCAGGCCCTAATCTGGTTCCGGCACGGCACGCTGAGCCTTTGGTTAATTCCTCTTCCTGGTGGGAAATGAGAGTTAACTTTGCCTGTCCAGACACCTCCAGCTAGTCTCTCATTGGTTCTCCCTATTCCTGTTCATCTTCCGCAGAAATTGCAAACTGGGCCAAACAGGAGGTTAAAGGCACAGACTCCCCAACTCGCAAGAGTGTTAGTTAAGTGTCTGGAATGCTGCACCCGAGTATCAGGGGACGACAACTGAGACATATTTGAACACGTCTCCCGATCACACGGTTGATCATACTCTGGGTTCCACATGCATGTTTTAGCTGAAGGAAGAATCCCTTAAACCTGGAGAGTTGAGACCCGTGGAATGGGTACCATGCAATATGACTTCAAAGGGTCTTCATTTGCTCACCAAACCTCAACAATCCTATCACTGCTGCGTTTATGCCCCTGTACACATGCTTGATTCTCTTTCGGAGACATAGCAATCCATAGGTTTTAATATACTTACTAGTCAGGTACATTCTTAGGCGTTTAACATGGGGTGCTGAGTCCATTTCGTTGAGCAAGGAGTAGCTCTTGTCTATTCCATATTTGGCTTAAGAAACTTTATCTGTGCTCATTTCAATCTCTGGTTTTATGCAGCACCCCAACTCACCTTTCCCCTTAAGCAAGCATAAGTTGGTTTTCTACATTTGAGACCCTGTTCTGTTTTGTAATCCAGTTCCTGTGTAGCCAAGTTTACATTCCGTGTATTAGTGATATCTTATGATGTTTCTATTTCTGTGTGACTTATTTCAGTTAGAATCATCATACCTGAATCCACTCATTATGCTGCTATGGGCCTGATGACATAGATTTCATTGCAGACTGATATTGCATTGTACGTAACTACCACAACTTCTTCATGTATTTTTCACTTTCTGCGATATTGAACTTGTACCATAAACGAGGTTCTTGTAAACAGAGCCGTCCCAAACTTTGGGGTGGCTGTGTCTTTTTGATTTTAATTTCCCTAAGCTATAGGACCATATGTGGAAGTGCCCTAGGCTCTGTTGCTTTGTTTTTTAGATGTTTCAGGAAACACCATACACTTCTCCCGAGTGGCTGTTGGCAATTTACATCCCGCCCATCAGCATAAAAAGGCTCCCAGTTCTCCATGGCCTGTCCTGCCTTTCTGGATTTTACACTTTTTTCAGATGGCCCTTTTGACCCGGGGGAAGTGAGACTTCATTGTAGTGCAGATTCCTTTGCAAAATGGCTTGGTTGACCAAAAAGGGCGTATGCGTTTTTTCCTAAATATATTCAGGAAAAAACGCATATGCCCTTTTTGGCCAAGTGCATCATTGTCCACGTTCTGCCTCTTTTCCTATGCTTTCAATGCAATTCCCTTCTACTTCCTGAAATCGGTTTCCTGCAATTCTGCCCCGCTTTCAAGTCCTCTTGGCAGCCTTACTTCAGTATATTTTTGGACGATAGCTGTCATTTATAACTCTGCAGGTTTGTGAATTACAGTGCCCCTGAGCTCCTTTCTTCAACTCGCTTTCTTGTGAGCTGGCCACAACACCGCAGGATTGCTTCAGGCCCTAATCTGGTTCCGGCACGGCACGCTGAGCCTTTGGTTAATTCGTCTTCCTGGTGGGAAATGAGAGTTAAATTTGCCCATCCAGACACCTCCAGCTAGTCTCTCATTGGTTCTCCCTATTCCTGGAAATATTCCGCAGAAATTGCAAACTGGCCCAACAGGAGGTTAAAGGCACTGACTCTCAAGTCGGGAGAGTGTTAGTAAAGCGTCTAGAATGTTGCACCCGAGTACCAGGGGACGAGAACTGAGACATATTGGAACACGTCTCCCGATCACACGGTTGATCATACTCTTGGTTCCACATGCATGTTTTAGTTGAAGGAAGAATCCCTTAAACCTGGAGAGTTGAGACCCGTGGAATGGGTACCATGCAATATGACTTGAAAGGGTCTTCATTTGCTCACCGAACCTCTCCAATCCTATCACTTCTGCGTTTATGCCCCTGTATACACGCTTGATTCTCTTTCGTAGACATAGCGATCCATAGGTTTTAAGATACTTACTAGTCAGGTACATTCTTAGGCGTTTAATATGGGGTGTTGAGTCCATTGCGTTGAGCAGGGAGTAGCTCTTGTCTATTCCATATTTGGCTTAAGGAACTTTATCTGTGCTCATTTCAATCTCTGGTTTTATGCAGCACCCCAACTCACCTTTCCCCTTAAGCAAGCATAAGTTGGTTTTCTACATTTGAGACCCTGTTCTGTTTTGTAATCCAGTTCTTGTGTAGCCAAGTTTACATTCCGTGTATTAGTGATATCTTATGATGTTTCTTTTTCTGTGTGACTTATTTCAGTTAGAATCATCATACGTGAATCCACTCATTATGCTGCTACGGTCCTGATGACATAGATTTCATTCCTGAGTGATATTGCATTGTACGTAAGTACCACAACTTCTTTATCCATTTTTCACTTTCTGCGATATTGAACTTGTACCGTAAACGAGGTTCTAGAAAACAGAGCCGTCCCAAACTTTGGGGTGGCTGTGTCTTTTTGATTTTAATTTCCCTAAGCTATAGGACCATAAGTGGAAGTGCCCTAGGCTCTTTTGCTTTGTTTTTTAGATGTTTTAGAAACACCATACACTTCTCCCGAGTGGCTGTTGGCAATTTACATCCCGCCCATTATATCAAGGCTCCCAGTTCTCCATGGCCTGTCCTGCCTTTCTGGATTTTACACTTTTTTCAGATGGCCCTTTTGACCCGGGGGAAATGAGACTTCACTGTAGTGCAGATTTCCTTTGCAAAATTGCTTGGTTGAGCAAAAAGGGCGTATGCGTTTTTTCCTGAATATATTCAGGAAAAAACGCATACGCCCTTTTTGGCCAAGTGCATCATTGTCCACGTTCTGCCTCTTTTCCTATGCTTTCAATGCAATTGTAGTCTACCTCCTTAAATCGGTTTCCTGCAATTCTGCCCCGCTTTCAAGTCCTCTTGGCAGCCTTACTTCAGTATATTTTTGGACGATATCTGTCATTTATAACTCTGCAGGTTTGTGAATTACAGTGCCCCTGAACTCCTTTCTTCAACTCGCTTTCTTGTGAGCTGGCCGCAACACCGCAGGATTCCTTCAGGCCCTAATCTGGTTCCGGCACGACACGCTGAGCCTTTGGTTAATTCCTCTTCCTGGTGGGAAATGAGAGTTAACTTTGCCTGTCCAGACACCTCCAGCTAGTCTCTCATTGGTTCTCCCTATTCCTGTTCATCTTCCGCAGAAATTGCAAACTGGGCCAAACAGGAGGTTAAAGGCACAGACTCCCCAACTCGCGAGAGAGTTAGTTAAGTGTCTGGAATGCTGCACCCGAGTATCAGGGGACGACAACTGAGACATATTTGAACACGTCTCCCGATCACACGGTTGATCATACTCTGGGTTCCACATGCATGTTTTAGCTGAAGGAAGAATCCCTTAAACCTGGAGAGTTGAGACCCGTGGAATGGGTACCATGCAATATGACTTCAAAGGGTCTTCATTTGCTCACCAAACCTCAACAATCCTATCACTGCTGCGTTTATGCCCCTGTACACATGCTTGATTCTCTTTCGGAGACATAGCAATCCATAGGTTTTAATATACTTACTAGTCAGGTACATTCTTAGGCGTTTAACATGGGGTGCTGAGTCCATTTCGTTGAGCAAGGAGTAGCTCTTGTCTATTCCATATTTGGCTTAAGAAACTTTATCTGTGCTCATTTCAATCTCTGGTTTTATGCAGCACCCCAACTCACCTTTCCCCTTAAGCAAGCATAAGTTGGTTTTCTACATTTGAGACCCTGTTCTGTTTTGTAATCCAGTTCCTGTGTAGCCAAGTTTACATTCCGTGTATTAGTGATATCTTATGATGTTTCTATTTCTGTGTGACTTATTTCAGTTAGAATCATCATACCTGAATCCACTCATTATGCTGCTATGGGCCTGATGACATAGATTTCATTGCAGACTGATATTGCATTGTACGTAATTACCACAACTTCTTCATGTATTTTTCACTTTCTGCGATATTGAACTTGTACCATAAACGAGGTTCTTGTAAACAGAGCCGTCCCAAACTTTGGGGTGGCTGTGTCTTTTTGATTTTAATTTCCCTAAGCTATAGGACCATATGTGGAAGTGCCCTAGGCTCTGTTGCTTTGTTTTTTAGATGTTTCAGGAAACACCATACACTTCTCCCGAGTGGCTGTTGGCAATTTACATCCCGCCCATCAGCATAAAAAGGCTCCCAGTTCTCCATGGCCTGTCCTGCCTTTCTGGATTTTACACTTTTTTCAGATGGCCCTTTTGACCCGGGGGAAGTGAGACTTCATTGTAGTGCAGATTCCTTTGCAAAATGGCTTGGTTGACCAAAAAGGGCGTATGCGTTTTTTCCTAAATATATTCAGGAAAAAACGCATATGCCCTTTTTGGCCAAGTGCATCATTGTCCACGTTCTGCCTCTTTTCCTATGCTTTCAATGCAATTCCCTTCTACTTCCTGAAATCGGTTTCCTGCAATTCTGCCCTGCTTTCAAGTCCTCTTGGCAGCCTTACTTCAGTATATTTTTGGACGATAGCTGTCATTTATAACTCTGCAGGTTTGTGAATTACAGTGCCCCTGAGCTCCTTTCTTCAACTCGCTTTCTTGTGAGCTGGCCACAACACCGCAGGATTGCTTCAGGCCCTAATCTGGTTCCGGCACGGCACGCTGAGCCTTTGGTTAATTCGTCTTCCTGGTGGGAAATGAGAGTTAAATTTGCCCATCCAGACACCTCCAGCTAGTCTCTCATTGGTTCTCCCTATTCCTGGAAATATTCCGCAGAAATTGCAAACTGGCCCAACAGGAGGTTAAAGGCACTGACTCTCCAAGTCGGGAGAGTGTTAGTAAAGCGTCTAGAATGTTGCACCCGAGTACCAGGGGACGAGAACTGAGACATATTGGAACACGTCTCCCGATCACACGGTTGATCATACTCTGGGTTCCACATGCATGTTTTAGTTGAAGGAAGAATCCCTTAAACCTGGAGAGTTGAGACCCGTGGAATGGGTACCATGCAATATGACTTGAAAGGGTCTTCATTTGCTCACCGAACCTCTCCAATCCTATCACTTCTGCGTTTATGCCCCTGTATACACGCTTGATTCTCTTTCGTAGACATAGCGATCCATAGGTTTTAAGATACTTACTAGTCAGGTACATTCTTAGGCGTTTAATATGGGGTGTTGAGTCCATTGCGTTGAGCAGGGAGTAGCTCTTGTCTATTCCATATTTGGCTTAAGGAACTTTATCTGTGCTCATTTCAATCTCTGGTTTTATGCAGCACCCCAACTCACCTTTCCCCTTAAGCAAGCATAAGTTGGTTTTCTACATTTGAGACCCTGTTCTGTTTTGTAATCCAATTCTTGTGTAGCCAAGTTTACATTCCGTGTATTAGTGATATCTTATGATGTTTCTTTTTCTGTGTGACTTATTTCAGTTAGAATCATCATACGTGAATCCACTCATTATGCTGCTACGGTCCTGATGACATAGATTTCATTCCTGAGTGATATTGCATTGTACGTAAGTACCACAACTTCTTTATCCATTTTTCACTTTCTGCGATATTGAACTTGTACCGTAAACGAGGTTCTAGAAAACAGAGCCGTCCCAAACTTTGGGGTGGCTGTGTCTTTTTGATTTTAATTTCCCTAAGCTATAGGACCATAAGTGGAAGTGCCCTAGGCTCTTTTGCTTTGTTTTTTAGATGTTTTAGAAACACCATACACTTCTCCCGAGTGGCTGTTGGCAATTTACATCCCGCCCATTATATCAAGGCTCCCAGTTCTCCATGGCCTGTCCTGCCTTTCTGGATTTTACACTTTTTTCAGATGGCCCTTTTGACCCGGGAGAAATGAGACTTAACTGTAGTGCAGATTTCCTTTGCAAAATTGCTTGGTTGAGCAAAAAGGGCGTATGCGTTTTTTCCTGAATATATTCAGGAAAAAACGCATACGCCCTTTTTGGCCAAGTGCATCATTGTCCACGTTCTGCCTCTTTTCCTATGCTTTCAATGCAATTGTAGTCTACCTCCTTAAATCGGTTTCCTGCAATTCTGCCCCGCTTTCAAGTCCTCTTGGCAGCCTTACTTCAGTATATTTTTGGACGATATCTGTCATTTATAACTCTGCAGGTTTGTGAATTACAGTGCCCCTGAACTCCTTTCTTCAACTCGCTTTCTTGTGAGCTGGCCGCAACACCGCAGGATTCCTTCAGGCCCTAATCTGGTTCCGGCACGACACGCTGAGCCTTTGGTTAATTCCTCTTCCTGGTGGGAAATGAGAGTTAACTTTGCCTGTCCAGACACCTCCAGCTAGTCTCTCATTGGTTCTCCCTATTCCTGTTCATCTTCCGCAGAAATTGCAAACTGGGCCAAACAGGAGGTTAAAGGCACAGACTCCCCAACTCGCGAGAGTGTTAGTTAAGTGTCTGGAATGCTGCACCCGAGTATCAGGGGACGACAACTGAGACATATTTGAACACGTCTCCCGATCACACGGTTGATCATACTCTGGGTTCCACATGCATGTTTTAGCTGAAGGAAGAATCCCTTAAACCTGGAGAGTTGAGACCCGTGGAATGGGTACCATGCAATATGACTTCAAAGGGTCTTCATTTGCTCACCAAACCTCAACAATCCTATCACTGCTGCGTTTATGCCCCTGTACACATGCTTGATTCTCTTTCGGAGACATAGCAATCCATAGGTTTTAATATACTTACTAGTCAGGTACATTCTTAGGCGTTTAACATGGGGTGCTGAGTCCATTTCGTTGAGCAAGGAGTAGCTCTTGTCTATTCCATATTTGGCTTAAGAAACTTTATCTGTGCTCATTTCAATCTCTGGTTTTATGCAGCACCCCAACTCACCTTTCCCCTTAAGCAAGCATAAGTTGGTTTTCTACATTTGAGACCCTGTTCTGTTTTGTAATCCAGTTCCTGTGTAGCCAAGTTTACATTCCGTGTATTAGTGATATCTTATGATGTTTCTATTTCTGTGTGACTTATTTCAGTTAGAATCATCATACCTGAATCCACTCATTATGCTGCTATGGGCCTGATGACATAGATTTCATTGCAGACTGATATTGCATTGTACGTAACTACCACAACTTCTTCATGTATTTTTCACTTTCTGCGATATTGAACTTGTACCATAAACGAGGTTCTTGTAAACAGAGCCGTCCCAAACTTTGGGGTGGCTGTGTCTTTTTGATTTTAATTTCCCTAAGCTATAGGACCATATGTGGAAGTGCCCTAGGCTCTGTTGCTTTGTTTTTTAGATGTTTCAGGAAACACCATACACTTCTCCCGAGTGGCTGTTGGCAATTTACATCCCGCCCATCAGCATAAAAAGGCTCCCAGTTCTCCATGGCCTGTCCTGCCTTTCTGGATTTTACACTTTTTTCAGATGGCCCTTTTGACCGGGGGGAAGTGAGACTTCATTGTAGTGCAGATTTCCTTTGCAAGCTTGCTTGGTTGACCAAAAAGGGCGTATGCGTTTTTTCCTGAATATATTCAGGAAAAAACGCATACGCCCTTTTTGGCCAAGTGCATCATTGTCGACGTTCTGCCTCTTTTCCTATGCTTTAAATGCAATTCCAGTCTACCTCCTGAAATCGGTTTCCTGCAATTCTGCCTTGCTCTCAATGCCTCTTCATAGCCTTACCTCAATATATTTTTTGAAAATAGTTGGCCTTTATAACTCTGCAGGTTTTTGAATTGCAGTGGCCCTTAGCTCCGTTTTTCAGCTCTTATTTTTGTGATCTTGCCTCATAACCACAGGATTCCTTCAGGCCCTATTCTTCTTCTGGGGCACCTTGCTCTTCCTTTGGTTTATTCTTCTTACTGATGTCAAATTAGAGTGACATGTGCCCATTGAAACCGCTACAGCTAGTTTCTCACTGGTTCCCCCTATTCCCATTCATCTTCCGCACAAACTGCAGACTGTGCGATACCAGAACTTAAAGGCATTGACTCTCCATGTGGGGATATTGTTAGTAAAGTGGCTGGAATGTCGATCCGGAGCCCCAGGAGTGGAAAAATGAGGTGTGTTTTAGAAACCTTTCCCGATCATATGGTATAACAGTCACTGGGTTTCCCAAGCATGGTTTAGCTGCAGGAAGATTCCCTTCAACCTGGGGTGTTGGGACCCTTGGAATGAGTAGCATGAAGTATTGCATTAAACTTTTGGCAGTTGCTCACCAAAGCTCACCAATCCTCTCAGCCCCAAGTGTCCAGCCTTATGTCTTATCCAGCTGTGGGTTTATATGTGTTCAATCCAGGTTGCATCACAGCCCCTGAGCAAATTTTGTAAGAATTTTTCTCTCTTTCATTGTTTCTGCGTTTTGTTTTTAAAATTTATTTCTATAATGGGGTTTAGCTCATTTTCACTGCTGTGTTTGTGCCGCTCTGCACACACTTGATTCCCTTATGGAGATATATCAATACATGGGTTTTAAGATTCTTATTACTCAGATATATTTCTCTGCGGTGTATAGGGTGTGTTGAGGCCAGTTCATTGAGCAAGGTGTAGATCTTGTCTAATATCTATTTGGTTTATTGAACAGTATCTGTGCTAATTTCAAACTCTGGTTTTATGCATCACCCCACCTCTCCTTTCCCCTTAAGCTGACATAAGTGTGTTTTCTAAATGTGAGACACTGTTCTGTTCTGTAATTCATTTCTTGTGCAGCCATATTTACCCTCCCTCTATAAGTGATATCTTATGATATGTTTCTTTTTCTGTTTGACTTATTTCAAGTAGTATTATCGGACCTAAATCCACTCTTTATCCTTCTACTAGCCTTATTACATTGATTTCATGGTGAAGAGATATTCCATTGTACATAAGTACCACATCTTCTTTATCCATTGTTCTCTTTCCTGGGATATTTAAGGTGTACTGAAGTTGAGGTTCTTGTAAACAGAGTAGCCCTAAACTGTGGTGTGCTTGTGTCTTGTTGATTTTTAGACTTCCCTAGATATACTCCCATGATTGGAAGTATCCTATGCTCTGTAGCTCTGTTTTTTAGATGATTTAGGAACCACCATACACTTCTCCAGAGTGGCTCTTGGCAGTTCACACACTGCCCATCAGCGTATAAAGGCTCCCTGTTCTCCATGGCCTGTCCTGCATTTCTGGTTTTTACAATTTTTTAGGATGGCCCTTTTGACCGGTGGGAAATGAGACTTCTTTGTTGTGCACATTTGCATTGCTTGCTTGCTTCGTTGCCCATAAAGTGCGTATGCGTTTTTTCCTGGATATAATCAGGAAAAAACGCATACGCCCTTTTGGGCCAACTGCATCATTGTCGAAATTCTGCCGCTTTTCATGTGCTTTAAAGACGAGTCCAATCTATCTCTTGAAATCTGTTTCTTGCAATTCTGTCTTGCATTCAGATCCTCTTCTTTGCCTTACCTCAACATAGTTTTGGACGTTAGTTTTCATTTATAACTCTGCAGGTTTGTGAATTGCAGTGACCCTGAGCTCCATTTTTTAAGTTGCTCTTTTGTGAGCTGGCCTCAAACCCGCAGGATTGCTTCAGGCCCTATTTTGGCTCCGGCGAGGCGGGCTGAGCCTTTTTTCAATTCTTATTCTTAATGGGAAATTAGAGTGATATGTGCCCGTCCAAACCCCTACAACTATTCTCTCATTGGTTCCCCCTCTTCCCGTTCATCCTCCTCACAATTTGCAAAATGTGTGAAACAGAAGTTGAAATGTGCTGATTCTCCAAGTGGGCAGATTCTAAGTAACGTGGCTGGAACGGTGAACAGGAGCACCAGGAGAGGATAAATGAGCTGCATTTTAGACACATCTCCCGATCACATGGTGTACAGTCCTCTGGGTTTTCCATGCATGTTTTAGCTGTAGGAAGATCCCTTGAACCTGCAGATTTGGGACCCATTGAATGGGTACCAGGCAGTATTTTGGGACCCATTGAATGGGTACCAGGTAGTATTACTTTAAAGGGTGTGCATTTCCTCACCCAACCTCACATTTCTCTTAGTGCAAACAGTTTCCAGCCTTATGTCTCATCCTGCTGTGGGTCTAGATGTGTTCAATCCATGTTGCATCACCGTCCCTGAGGAAAAGTTGTAAGAGGTTTTCTCTGTCTCTCTGTCGTTTATTTTTTTCAATTTATTACTATATTGGTTACAGCTGATTTTCAAAGCTCTGTTTCTTGCTGCTGTACATCCACTTGATTCACGTACAGAGAGACATCAGTAAATTCTTTTTCAGATTCTTACCAGTCGTATATATTCTTTTCCGGTGACTTGAGTGTGCTGAGTGCAGTTCTTTTAGCTACCGTGTGGGCCTTGTTGATTATCAGTTTGGTATTTGGAATGGTATCTTTGCTAATTTCAACCTCCTGGATGATGCCTCACCCCTCCCCACCTTTCCCGTTTAGCAGCCTTATGCGTCTTTTCTACGTATTTGACTATGTTTTTGTTTTGTAATTTATTTCATGTGTAGCCATTTTGGATTCCACCTTTAAGTGATATCTTATGATATGTGTCTTTTTCTTTTTGAATTATGTCACTTAGAAAGATCATACGTAACTCCTCCGGAGTTGTGACAACTGGCCATATTTCATTGATTTCCAGGCTGAATAATATTCCACTCTACCTAAGTACCACATCTCTATCCATTTTTTCCCTCCAGAGACATTTAAGTTATATCCTAGTCGAGGATCTTTTAAACAGAGAGGGGGTAAACATTGGGGTGCCTGTGTCCTCTCGATTTTTGTTTTTCCCAAGATATACGCCCATGAGTGCAAGTGCCCTATGCTCTGTAGCTCATTTTTTAGATGCTTTAGTAAACACAATACACTTCTCCAGAATGGCCGTTGGCAATATACACTTCCACTATAAGTCTCACAGGGCTCCCTCTTCTCCTTGCCCTGTCCTGCATTTCTGTTATTTACGTTTTATGAGGATGGCTCTTCTGACTGATGCGAAGTGATATCTTTTGTAGTATTGACTTCCAGTGCCCACCTGTTTGGTTGGCTAAAAAATGTATGCCCTTTTCTTGAATATATACAGAAAAAAACGCATACACCCTTTTTGGCCAACTGCAAAGTTGGCAATGTTCAGCTCCTTTTCTTGTGCTTAATGGTGAGTCCTTTCTACCTCCTCAAATCCCTTTCTTGCCATTCTCCCTTGCTTACAAGTCCTTTTCTCTGACTTTCCTCAAGACATTTTTCAGTGATGGATATTTTCAACTCTGCAGTTTCGTGAATTTTACTGCCCCTGAGTTCCATTGTTCAACTTGTGTTTATGGGAACTGGCCACAAAGCAGCGGGATTTCCTCAAGCCCTATACTGTTTCCATGGGCAACCCTAGCCTTTGGTCAGTTCGTCTTCCTGATTGGAAATTAGAGTGACATGTGCCTGTCTGAACACCTAGGACTTGTCTCTCATTGTTCCTCATCCTTCCGCTTCATCCTCTGGACAAATTCCAAACTGTACGCAACAGGATGTTGACAGTGCTGACATCTCCAAGTGGGGAGACTGTTAGTAAAGACGCTGGAGGGGTGAACCCGAGCACCAGGAGATGAGGAGATGAGATGCCTTTTCCAAACTCTTCCCGATCAGACGGTATACCATCCTCTGGGTGTGACAGACATGTTTTAGCAGTAGGAAGAGTCCCATTATGTAAGGAGAACACCAGGGCTTTTTCAAAATCAGTGTCTCCCCGAAACCCAAACTGGGGAATTTTTTAAGCTACGGCTACACATATGTTCATTAAGGGCCTTGGGAAGTAGGCAGAGTCCAAACTTTAGATGATTGAAGTCTTCAGGGTCAGAAGCACTCACCACCAGCTTCCCTTAGGTTACACTTTAACTGTCATTGATAGATGATGTCAATAAAAATATCTATTCTTTTTCAGATTATTTCCCCTTATAGGTTATTGCAAAATGTTGAGTGTAGTTCCCTGTGCTATACAGTAGTTCCTTGTTGATGATCTATTTTATACATAGCAGTGTGTATGTGTTAATCCCAAACTGTTAATTTATCCCTCCTCCCACCTTTCCCCTTTGGTAATAATAAATTATAAGATTTTATACTTCTCAGAAATGGGGGAGCTGAAAGAGAGGTATCATTTTCAATGGAAAAGCATTTAAAACAAGATTGAAGCTTTAACCAAGATTATTAGATGTACATCCTTGGAAAGAAATCACTTCGTTTCTCTAATATTGACCTGACAAATAAGACAAACCTTTTCACTGAACTTGCTTATAATAAAGTGATGGAAATATCAAATGGAAGTGTTAGAAACATCTTATTTTACCCGAGCCTTATACACTGTTCTATGTTAACTACAGTTTGGCTCACACATCTGTTCATTGAGGTTACAATAGTCTCAGTTTCTGTTACTGATCCTCCAGAGTGGACCCCAACAAGTGTCCCCCTGCCCAGTGTCATTGGGGCCAACAGATCGAGACTGAGTTTGGTTCACAAGCAAAGGAAACTTTATATTTTGATCAGAGAATGGAGAGGTGAGAACATGCACTACCCCGTGGGCTGTGGGCTGGGCTGCTGTGTAGAGATCCTGTCAGAGTCAGTGGGAGGGAGGGGGCGGAGCTCTCGAGGGCCGGGTTGGCTGCAGCTCAGGCTCTATATCGCGGAGTCTGCACTGGGCCCCAGGAGCTGAGGTGTCGACCCAGCCATTCTGCACTAGGAAATCTGGTCTGAAGTGCCGGGTGTGGAACCTCTGCATGCGGGACCCTAGGAGCACATGAAATTAGACAAAGCACAAAGGATAAAAACGGTTAGACTTGACTTTATTGCCCAGATTCTATTTTTATCTCCCAGGGATTTTTAATGGGCTTTGCTGGGGACAAACCCCTCCTCTGCCTTTTGTCCTGTTCCTCATTTTTGGAGTGCTGAGGGTGCAGACCCTTCTTCTGTAACTGCTGAGTGCTGAGTTGGGAGCCCTCATACCCGGGGGCGAGGGTCAGAGCTTCTCCCCAGCAGCCTCCAGGTGACGTTGATTGTCCCCAGGCCCCCTGCCTCCCTGCTCGTCCACCTGAGCACCAGCATTGGAAGTGTTATAGATTCTAACGACCTTTAAGGGTCCAGGAAAGAGATGTGCAGAGACGCTGTGGGGGCCGGTTTCACCCCGCCCCACATTTGTTCGGCCACCTTAGGCTGACCGTTTCTGCCAGCCTAGATGCTCTGACCAGTAGTCTGCGCTTTCTTCAATTAGGCCCCTGAATTAACGTACAAACAGCACCAGGTGTCAGAGCCCTGCCCGCTCAACTCCCAGGCAGTCCAGGGTCAGTGGTGATCAAGGACCATGATGGCCACTGAGTCAACAGCCTTTTGATGTAAACAGGAGTCCAGCCGGTCTTATTGGCCACCATCATCACGGTGTCTGTAGGTTTTTCTATGGTGACAGTGTGATATATGGTTCCCCCGCCAAGATTATTAGCTCCCCTCTGGGTGCAGTAAGTCCTGCAAGCAGTAGTCTACTCTTTTGGGACACACTCTTGTTGTTTTATGAGAGAAACTCCAGGTCAAGTGAAGTTCACATGAGTCGTCATGGTGCCCTGTTGCCCCCGGTTATCTCTCTGGATGTTGGAGTTGGAGGGCCTCCTCACTCGAGGTTGGTGTGCCCACGGAGCGAACCCTGCAAATTCAGGGCATGGTTGGTGGTTAGGATCACCACGTGGGGTCCTTTTCCCTTAGGAGGGAGGTGGCCTTTGGGGCTGCTGATTTCCAGGTTTTTAGATACCGCCAGTATCTTGGCCAGATGTGGCAGTGGGCCAAGCCCCTTGGTGCCCGTAGTTTATCCTACCTGGATGGCATTCTTGCATTGTTCCATTTCAAGTGGTCCCAGTTTTTGCACTAATTCTCCAGTGGCGATTCACCTTTCACCGGGAATGTAAAGGTCAAAGGGTTTAGCTAAATTAGGGAGTTCCAGGGCAAGGGTCTGAATTGACTGCTCTTTCCATTCTTGAAAGGCCACTTCTGGATTCTATTCAAAAGGATCATCATCTTTTCCTTTCAGTGTTTCATATAGAGGCCCAGCTAGTAGACTGTAGTTAGGGATCCAGAAGCAGCAAACCCTGGCCTCCCCAGGAACCCCTAAGCTGTCTTCTAGTTTTAGAAAGGGGTAAGGCTGCAAATGGTTTCTTCCCTTTCCTGGGATGGGCTTCTCCGACCTTCTGTGAGAATGAAGCCCAGGCAGGTCACCGCAGTCTGTGATATTTGAGCTTTTTCTTGGACAACTTCTATCCTTTATTGGCTTGGTAGTTCAGAGGCCTCCTTAGTAGGGCTGGCGATCAGAATGTCGTCTGCGTACTGAAGGAGGATTTCCTTTTCCAGAGGTAGAACTTTTAGGTCTTTAGCTAAGCTTTCCCCAAAGATGGTGTGGGAATTTTTGCACCCTTGGGGCAAGACGGCCCGGAAGTATTGTTTTAGTTGTATGTTGAGTCCTGCCACTCACAAGCCAAAATTTCTTGTGACTCTGGGACTAATGGAATACAAAAGAAGGCATCATTGAAGACTAATACAGAATACCATGTCCTGGTGGTTGGTAGAATGACCAGCAGGGTGTAGGAATTAGGAGCAGCTGGAGGTATATCCTCGGTGGCTTCACTGACTGTCCTGACATCCTTTACCAGGTCCCCAGCAGCCCATGGGGCTCTCGTGGTCAGACCAATCCCAGAATATGGAGCTCACCTGGGCAGGTACCCCACCCCCACCCCAGCCCACGGGGCTCTCATGGTCAGGCCCCTCCCAGGATACAGAGCTACCCTTGCAGGTACCATGGCAGGGCTGGGCACACAGGAACCGTGCACATAGCCCTCATTGCAGAGCACCCCCAGCTCACCTGTCGCTCAGAGCTGACACAGAGCACCTCAGAGCAGGACTTGAACTAACAAACAGCAGCTGTGACAGGTCTGTGACCCTGGGCATCACTCTGTGCGGCCTCCCTCCACCTGGTCTTCCAGAGACTTCCACTGCACCCGGGACACCAGGCCTCTGTCTCCAACCACCACCCACCCCTCCTCTCCCTGACTCCTGGGTTCCTCTCATTAGGAGAGGGTTTTCTTGAAGTTGTCTCCCACTCATGGGCCAGATAAAATGATTAGAAAACAAGCCAAAGCTGCAGCCCCTTGTCTATCCTGACTCTCAGGAGCCCACACCTGTTCCTTGGACCTGGCCGGTTCAGCAAGTTCCATTTTCTGCAACTGTGAGCCCCTGAGGGGTGATGATTGGCTGACCTGGGCAGCCTTACCGTGCCGGCCAGCCCTCCCCAGGTGTGCCTGGGTTGAGATCAATATAAATACCACTCCAGGCAGCAAGAGCCCCTGCAGCCGTGCCTGACGCCATTTTCTCTGCCCTGTCAGCAGTCTCGGGGCTGGGCTGGTGGGAGGGAGTGAGAGGCCACGGCTTTGTGGGTAGCCCAGTGTGAGTGGGGCTCTGCTGGACTTTCTGCAGCAGTTGCCAGGCTGCCACCTGCTAAAGAAGAGGATGTGTCACCCATACCTGCTGCTGGAATTTCTCCCTGGGCAGAGGTGAGGAAGGAAAAAAGCAGTGGGGGCAGGGACAGGACGGGTATCTCAGGCAGGGAAATGGAAATCTTCCAGAAGAGCACCCAGGGCCAGGACCATCCTGGCTGGCCTGCAGGCACCAAGTCGGCCGGCATGCTGTCACTCGTGTGGCTCTATGGCCCTTCCTCTAGGCCTTCAAGTCCTTGTATATATTCAGGTGTTTTACCTGGGATGGGTGGGAATAGTTCAGCAGCAACTGGCCTGGGGCTCAGCTCACGTTTACTCACAGATGCCTCGGCACGGTGCCCCAGCTTTGCAATGAGGACGCTTGTTGCGTGGGGGCTGCTGGCTGAATGGGAGACGATTCCCCACCACTGGCCAACTTCAGAATTGTTTACAACTGGAGCAAGTGCCCTGATACGGTTTTCCTCTGTGGAACTGGTGGGTTCTGTGTTTATTTTCTCTTTTTCGTTTTTGGTTCAAGGTAGATTTTATTCCTCTTTTGTATTTACAGATATAAACATGGAAATAATTTATTCATATAAATACATGTATGTGAAGGGAATAATTGTTTTTTCTGTTTTATTTTTTAAATTTTATTTCTTTTTAATTTTGAATTTTATTTTATATTTTTATACAGCAGGTTCTTATTGGTTATCTATTTTATACATATAAATGTATACATGCCAATCCCAGTCTCTCAACTCCTCCCACCACCACCCCCCCAACAGCTTTCCCCCCTTGTTGTCCATACGTTTGTTGTCTACATCTGTTACTCTATTTATGCCTTGCAAAATGGTTAATCTGTACAGTTTTTCTAGGTTCCACATATATGCATGAATATACAAGATTTGTTTTTCTCTTTCTGACTTACTTCACTCTGTATGACAGTCTCTAGATCCATCGACGTCTCTACAAAACCCAATTTCATTCCTTTTCATGGCTTAGTAATATTCCATTTTATATATGTACCACAGCTTTATGCATTCGTCTGTCTGTGGGCATTTAGGTTGCTTCCATTACCTCGATATTGTAAAGAGTGAGGCAATGAACATTGCGGTGAATGTCTCTTTTTGATTTATGGTTTTGTCTGGGTATATGTCCAGAACTGGGATTGCTGTATCCTATGGTAATTCTACTGTTAGTTTCTTAAGAAACTCCATATTGTTCTCCATAGTGACTGTATCAATTTATATTCCCAACAATAGTGGAAGAGGGTTCCTTTTCTCCACACCCTTTCCAGCATTTTTTGTTTGTAGATTTTCTGATGATGCCCATTCTACCAGGTGTGAGGTGAACCTCATTGTTGAGTCCATTTCCTTGAGCAAGGGGTAGGTCTTGTCTATTACATATTTAGCTTATGGAACGCTATCTGTGCTAATTTCAAACTCTGGTTTTATGCAGCACCCCAACTCACCTTCCCCCTTAAGCAAGCATAAGTTGGTTTTCTAAACATGAGACCCTGTTCTGTTTTGTAATTCAGTTCATGTGTAGCCAAGTTCACATTCCATGTATTAGTGATACCTTATGATGTTTCTTTTTCTGTGTGACTTTTTTCACTTAGAATCACCGTGTCTCAATCCACTCATTATGCTGGTACAGGCCTGGTGACATAGTTTTCATTGCTGAGAGGTATTCTGTTGTACGTAAGTACCGCAACTTCTTTATCCATTATTTGCTCTCTGGCATATTTAACGTGTGCTACAGAAGAGGTTCCTGTAAACAGAGCCGTCCCAAATTTTGGGGTGGCTGTGTCTTTTTGATTTTAATTTCCCAAAGCTATAGGACCATAAGTGGAAGTGCCCTAGGCTCTGTTGCTTTGTTTTTTAGATGTTTCAGGAAACACCATACACTTCTCCCGAGTGGCTGTTGGCAATTTACATCCCGCCCATCAGCATAACAAGGCTCCCAGTTCTCCATGGCCTGTCCTGCCTTTCTGGATTTTACACTTTTTTCAGATGGCCCTTTTGACCGGGGGGAAGTGAGACTTCATTGTAGTGCAGATTTCCTTTGCAAGCTTGCTTGGTTGGCCAAGAAGTGTGTATGCGTTTTTTCCTGAATATATTCAGGAAAAAACACATACGCCCTTTTTGGCCAAGTGCATCATTGTGGACGTTCTGCCTCTTTTCCTATGCTTTAAATGCAATTCTAGTCTACCTCCTGAAATCGGTTTCCTGTAATTCTGCTCCGCTCTCAAGTCCTCTTGGCAGCCTTACTTCAGTATATTTTTGGACGATAGCTGTCATTTATAACTCTGCAGGTTTGTGAATTACAGTGCCCCTGAGCTCCTTTCTTCAACTCGCTTTCTTGTGAGCTGGCCGCAACACCGCAGGATTGCTTCAGGCCCTAATCTGGTTCCGGCACGGCACGCTGAGCCTTTGGTTAATTCCTCTTCCTGGTGGGAAACGAGAGTTAAATTTGCCCGTCCAGACACCTCCAGCTAGTCTCTCATTGGTTCTCCCCATTCCTGTTCATATTCCGCAGAAATTGCAAACTGGGCCAAACAGGAGGTTAAAGGCACTGACTCTCCAAGTCGGGAGAGTGTTAGTAAAGCGTCTGGAATGTTGCACCCGAGTACCAGGGGACGAGAACTGAGACATATTGGAACACGTCTCCCAATCACACGGTTGATCATACTCTGGGTTCCACATGCATGATTTAGCTGAAGGAAGAATCCCTTAAACCTGGAGAGTTGAGACCCGTGGAATGGGTACCATGCAATATGACTTCAAAGGGTCTTCATTTGCTCACTGAACCTCTCCAATCCTATCACTGCTGCGTTTATGCCCCTGTACACATGCTTGATTCTCTTTCAGAGACATAGCAATCGATAGGTTTTAAGATACTTACTAGTCAGGTACATTCTTAGGCGTTTAATATGGGGTGTTGAGTCCATTTTGTTGAGCAAGGAGTAGCTCTTGTCTATTCCATATTTGGCTTAAGGAACTTTATCTGTGCTCATTTCAATCTCTGGTTTTATGCAGCACCCCAACTCACCTTTCCCCTTAAGCAAGCATAAGTTGGTTTTCTAAATTTGAGACCCTGTTCTCTTTTGTAATCCAGTTCCTGTGTAGCCAAGTTTACATTCCGTGTATTAGTGATATCTTATGATGTTTCTTTTTCTGTGTTACTTATTTCAGTTAGAATCATCATACCTGGATCCACCCATTATGCTGCTACGGGCCTGATGACATAGATTTCATTGCTGAGTGATATTGCATTGTACGTAAGTTCCACAACTTCTTTATCCATTTTTCACTTTCTGCGATATTGAACCTGTCCAATAATAGAGTTTCTTATAAACAGAGCTGTCCCAAACTTTGGGGTGGCTGTGTTTTTTTGATTTTAATTTCCCTAAGCTGTAGGACCATAAGTGGAAGTGCCCTAGGCTCTGTTGCTTTGTTTTTTAGATGTTTCAGGAAACACCATACACTACTCCAGAGTGGCTGTTGGAAATATACATCCCGCCCATCAGCATAACAAGGCTCCCAATTCGCCATGGCCTGTCCTGCCTTTCTGGAATTTACACTTTTTTGAGATGGCCCTTTTGACCGGGGGGAAGTGAGACTTCATTGTAGTGCAGATTTCCTTTGCAAGCTTGCTTGGTTGGCCAAAAAGGGCGTATGCGTTTTTTCCTGAATATATTCAGGAAAAAACGCATACGCCCTTTTTGGCCAAGTGCATCATTGTCGACGTTTTTCTTCTTTTCCTATGCTTTAAATGCAATTCTAGTGTACCTCCTGAAATTGGTTTCCTGCAATTCTGCCCCGCTTTCAAGTCCTCTTGGCAGCCTTACTTCAGTATATTTTTGGACGATAGCTGTCATTTATAACTCTGCAGGTTTGTGAATTACAGTGCCCCTGAGTTCCTTTCTTCAACTCGCTTTCTTGTGAGCTGGCCACAACACCGCAGGATTGCTTCAGGCCCTAATCTGGTTCCGGCTCGGCACGCTGAGCCTTTGGTTAATTCCTCTTCCTGGTGGGAAATGAGAGTTAAATTTGCCCGTCCCGACACCTCCAGCTAGTCTCTCATTGGTTCTCCCTATTCCTGTTCATCTTCCGCAGAAATTGCAAACTGGGCCAAACAGGAGGTTAAAGGCACTGACTCTCCAAGTCGGGAGAGTGTTAGTAAAGCGTCTGGAATGTTGCACCCGAGTACCAGGGGACGAGAACTGAGACATATTGGAACACGTCTCCCGATCACACGGTTGATCATACTCTGGGTTCCACATGCATGTTTTAGCTGAAGGAAGAATCCCTTAAACCTGGAGAGTTGAGACCCGTGGAATGGGTACCATGCAATATGACTTCAAAGGGTCTTCATTTGCTCACCGAACCTCTCCAATCCTATCACTGCTGCGTTTATGCCCCTGTACACACGCTTGATTCTCTTTCATAGACATAGCGATCCATAGGTTTTAAGATACTTACTAGTCAGGTACATTCTTAGGCGTTTAATATGGGGTGTTGAGTCCATTGTGTTGAGCAAGGAGTAGCTCTTGTCTATTCCATATTTGGCTTAAGGAACTTTATCTGTGCTCATTTCAATCTCTGGTTTTATGCAGCACCCCAACTCACCTTTCCCCTTAAGCAAGCATAAGTTGGTTTTCTGAATTTGAGACCCTGTTCTGTTTTGTAATTCAGTTCTGTGTAGCCAAGTTTACATTCCGTGTATTAGTGATATCTTATGATGTTTCTTTTTCTGTGTGACTTATTTCAGTTAGAATCATCATACCTGGATCCACTCATTATGCTGCTATGGGCCTGATGACATAGATTTCATTGCTGAGTGATATTGCATTGTACGTAAGTACCATAACTGCTTTATCCATTTTTCACTTTCTGCGATATTGAACTTGTCCCGTAAACGAGTTTCTTGTAAACAGAGCCTTCCCAAACTTTGGGGTGGCTGTGTCTTTTTTATTTTAATTTCCCTAAGCTATAGGACCATATGTGGAAGTGCCCTAGGCTCTGTTGCTTTGTTTTTTAGATGTTTCAGGAAACACCATACACTTCTCTGGAGGGGCTGTTGGCAATTTACATCCCGCCCATCAACATAAGAAGGCTCCCAGTTCTCCATGGCCTGTCCTGCCTTTCTGGATTTTACACTTTTTTCAGATGGCCCTTTTGACCGGGGGGACGTGAGACTTCATTGTAGTGCAGATTTCCTTTGCAAGCTTGCTTGGTTGGCCAAAAAGGGCGTATGCGTTTTTTCCTGAATATATTCAGGAAAAAACGCATACGCCCTTTTTGGCCAAGTACATCATTGTCCACGTTCTGCCTCTTCTCTTATGCTTTAAATGCAATTCCAGTCTACCTCCTGAAATCGGTTTCCTGCAATTCTGCCCCGCTTTCAAGTCCTCTTGGCAGCCTTACTTCAGTATATTTTTGGACGATAGCTGTCATTTATAACTCTGCAGTTTTGTGAATTACAGTGCCCCTGAGCTCCTTTCTTCAACTCGCTTTCTTGTGAGCTGGCCGCAACACTGCAGGATTGCTTCAGGCCCTAATCTGGTTCCGGCATGGCACGCTGAGCCTTTGGTTAATTCCTCTTCCTGGTGGGAAATGAGAGTTAAATTTGCCCGTCCAGACACCTCCAGCTAGTCTCTCATTGGTTCTCCCTATACCTGTTCATCTTCCGCAGAAATTGCACACTGGGCCAAACAGGAGGTTAAAGGCACTGACTCTCCAAGTCGGGAGAGTGTTAGTAAAGCGTCTGGAATGTTGCACCCGAGTACCAGGGGACGAGAACTGAGACATATTTGAACACGTCTCCCAATCACACGGTTGATCATACTCTGGGTTCCACATGCATGTTTTAGCTGAAGGAAGAATCCCTTAAACCTGGAGAGTTGAGACCCGTGGAATGGGTACCATGCAATATGACTTCAAAGGGTCTTCATTTGCTCACCGAACCTCTCCAATCCTATCACTGCTGCGTTTATGCCCCTGTACACACGCTTGATTCTCTTTCAGAGACATAGCAATCCATAGGTTTTTTTTTTTTTTTTTTTTTTGCGGTACGCGGGCCTCTCACTCCTGTGGCCTCACCCATTGCGGAGCACAGGCTCCGGACGCGCAGGCTCAGCGGCCATGGCTCACGGGCCCAGCCGCTCCGCGGCATGTGGGATGTTCCTGGACCAAGGCACGAACACATGTCCCCTGCATCGACAGGCGGACTCTCAACCACTGCGCCACCAGGGAAGCCCAATCCATAGGTTTTAAGATACTTACTAGTCAGGTACATTCTTAGGCGTTTAATATGGGGTGTTGAGTCCATTTCGTTGAGCAAGGAGTAGCTCTTGTCTATTCCACATTTGGCTTAAGGAACTTTATCTGTGCTCATTTCAATCTCTGGTTTTATGCAGCACCCCAACTCACCTTTCCCCTTAAGAAAGCATAAGTTGGTTTTTTAAATTTGAGACCCTGTTCTGTTTTGTAATTCAGTTCCTGTGTAGCCAAGTTTACATTCCGTGTATTAGTGATATCTTATGATGTTTCTTTTTCTGTGTGACTTATTTCAGTTAGAATCATCATACCTGAATCCACTCATTATGCTGCTACGGTCCTGATGACATAGATTTCATTGCTGAGTGATATTGCATTGTACGTAAGTACCACAACTTCTTTATCCATTTTTCACTTTCTGCGATATTGAACTTGTACCGTAAACGAGGTTCTAGAAAACAGAGCCGTCCCAAACTTTGGGGTGGCTGTGTCTTTTTGATTTTAATTTCCCTAAGCTATAGGACCATAAGTGGAAGTGCCCTAGGCTCTTTTGCTTTGTTTTTTAGATGTTTTAGAAACACCATACACTTCTCCCGAGTGGCTGTTGGCAATTTACATCCCGCCCATTATATCAAGGCTCCCAGTTCTCCATGGCCTGTCCTGCCTTTCTGGATTTTACACTTTTTTCAGATGGCCCTTTTGACCCGGGGGAAATGAGACTTCACTGTAGTGCAGATTTCCTTTGCAAAATTGCTTGGTTGAGCAAAAAGGGCGTATGCGTTTTTTCCTGAATATATTCAGGAAAAAACGCATACGCCCTTTTTGGCCAAGTGCATCATTGTCCACGTTCTGCCTCTTTTCCTATGCTTTCAATGCAATTGTAGTCTACCTCCTTAAATCGGTTTCCTGCAATTCTGCCCCGCTTTCAAGTCCTCTTGGCAGCCTTACTTCAGTATATTTTTGGACGATATCTGTCATTTATAACTCTGCAGGTTTGTGAATTACAGTGCCCCTGAACTCCTTTCTTCAACTCGCTTTCTTGTGAGCTGGCCGCAACACCGCAGGATTCCTTCAGGCCCTAATCTGGTTCCGGCACGGCACGCTGAGCCTTTGGTTAATTCCTCTTCCTGGTGGGAAATGAGAGTTAACTTTGCCTGTCCAGACACCTCCAGCTAGTCTCTCATTGGTTCTCCCTATTCCTGTTCATCTTCCGCAGAAATTGCAAACTGGGCCAAACAGGAGGTTAAAGGCACAGACTCCCCAACTCGCGAGAGTGTTAGTTAAGTGTCTGGAATGCTGCACCCGAGTATCAGGGGACGACAACTGAGACATATTTGAACACGTCTCCCGATCACACGGTTGATCATACTCTGGGTTCCACATGCATGTTTTAGCTGAAGGAAGAATCCCTTAAACCTGGAGAGTTGAGACCCGTGGAATGGGTACCATGCAATATGACTTCAAAGGGTCTTCATTTGCTCACCAAACCTCAACAATCCTATCACTGCTGTGTTTATGCCCCTGTACACATGCTTGATTCTCTTTCGGAGACATAGCAATCCATAGGTTTTAATATACTTACTAGTCAGGTACATTCTTAGGCGTTTAACATGGGGTGCTGAGTCCATTTCGTTGAGCAAGGAGTAGCTCTTGTCTATTCCATATTTGGCTTAAGAAACTTTATCTGTGCTCATTTCAATCTCTGGTTTTATGCAGCACCCCAACTCACCTTTCCCCTTAAGCAAGCATAAGTTGGTTTTCTACATTTGAGACCCTGTTCTGTTTTGTAATCCAGTTCCTGTGTAGCCAAGTTTACATTCCGTGTATTAGTGATATCTTATGATGTTTCTATTTCTGTGTGACTTATTTCAGTTAGAATCATCATACCTGAATACACTCATTATGCTGCTATGGGCCTGATGACATAGATTTCATTGCAGACTGATATTGCATTGTACGTAACTACCACAACTTCTTCATCTATTTTTCACTTTCTGCGATATTGAACTTGTACCATAAACGAGGTTCTTGTAAACAGAGCCGTCCCAAACTTTGGGGTGGCTGTGTCTTTTTGATTTTAATTTCCCTAAGCTATAGGACCATATGTGGAAGTGCCCTAGGCTCTGTTGCTTTGTTTTTTAGATGTTTCAGGAAACACCATACACTTCTCCCGAGTGGCTGTTGGCAATTTACATCCCGCCCATCAGCATAAAAAGGCTCCCAGTTCTCCATGGCCTGTCCTGCCTTTCTGGATTTTACACTTTTTTCAGATGGCCCTTTTGACCCGGGGGAAGTGAGACTTCATTGTAGTGCAGATTCCTTTGCAAAATGGCTTGGTGGACCAAAAAGGGCGTATGCGTTTTTTCCTAAATATATTCAGGAAAAAACGCATATGCCCTTTTTGGCCAAGTGCATCATTGTCCACGTTCTGCCTCTTTTCCTATGCTTTCAATGCAATTCCCTTCTACTTCCTGAAATCGGTTTCCTGCAATTCTGCCCTGCTTTCAAGTCCTCTTGGCAGCCTTACTTCAGTATATTTTTGGACGATAGCTGTCATTTATAACTCTGCAGGTTTGTGAATTACAGTGCCCCTGAGCTCCTTTCTTCAACTCGCTTTCTTGTGAGCTGGCCACAACACCGCAGGATTGCTTCAGGCCCTAATCTGGTTCCGGCACGGCACGCTGAGCCTTTGGTTAATTCGTCTTCCTGGTGGGAAATGAGAGTTAAATTTGCCCATCCAGACACCTCCAGCTAGTCTCTCATTGGTTCTCCCTATTCCTGGAAATATTCCGCAGAAATTGCCAACGGGCCCAACAGGAGGTTAAAGGCACTGACTCTCCAAGTCGGGAGAGTGTTAGTAAAGCGTCTAGAATGTTGCACCCGAGTACCAGGGGACGAGAACTGAGACATATTGGAACACGTCTCCCGATCACACGGTTGATCATACTCTGGGTTCCACATGCATGTTTTAGGTGAAGGAAGAATCCCTTAAACCTGGAGAGTTGAGACCCGTGGAATGGGTACCATGCAATATGACTTCAAAGGGTCTTCATTTGCTCACCGAACCTCTCCAATCCTATCACTTCTGCGTTTATGCCCCTGTATACACGCTTGATTCTCTTTCGTAGACATAGCGATCCATAGGTTTTAAGATACTTACTAGTCAGGTACATTCTTAGGCGTTTAATATGGGGTGTTGAGTCTATTTCGTTGAGCAAGGAGTAGCTCTTGTCTATTCCATATTTGGCTTAAGGAACTTTATCTGTGCTCATTTCAATCTCTGGTTTTATGCAGCACCCCAACTCACCTTTCCCCTTAAGCAAGCATAAGTTGGTTTTCTACATTTGAGACCCTGTTCTGTTTTGTAATCCAGTTCTTGTGTAGCCAAGTTTACATTCAGTGTATTAGTGATATCTTATGATGTTTCTTTTCCTGTGTGACTTATTTCAGTTAGAATCATCATACCTGAATCCACTCATTATGCTGCTATGGGCCTGATGACATAGATTTCATTGCTGAGTGATATTGCATTGTACGTAAGTACCACAACTTCTTTATCCATTTTTCGCTTTCTGCGATATTGAACTTGTACCGTAAACGAGGTTCTTGTAAACAGAACCATCCCAAAGTTTGGGGTGGCTGTGTCTTTTTGATTTTAATTTCCCTAAGCTATAGGACCATAAGTGGAAGTGCCCTAGGCTCTGTTGCTTTGTTTTTTAGATGTTTCAGGAAACACCATACACTTACATCCCGCCCATCAGCATAACAAGGCTCCCAGTTCTCCATGGCCTGTCCTGCCTTTCTGGATTTTACACTTTTTTCAGATGGCCCTTTTGACCGGGGGGAAGTGAGACTTCATTGTAGTGCAGATTTCCTTTGCAAGCTTGCTTGGTTGATCAAAAAGGGCGTATGCGTTTTTTCCTGAATATATTCAGGAAAAAACGCATACGCCCTTTTTGGCCAAGTGCATCATTGTCGACGTTCTGCCTCTTTTCCTATGCTTTAAATGCAATTCCAGTCTACCTCCTGAAATCGGTTTCCTGCAGTTCTGCCTTGCTCTCAATGCCTCTTCATAGCCTTACCTCAATATATTTTTTGAAAATAGTTGGCCTTTATAACTCTGCAGGTTTTTGAATTGCAGTGGCCCTTAGCTCCGTTTTTCAGCTCTTATTTTTGTGATCTTGCCTCATAACCACAGGATTCCTTCAGGCCCTATTCTTCTTCTGGGGCACCTTGCTCTTCCTTTGGTTTATTCTTCTTACTGATGTCAAATTAGAGTGACATGTGCCCATTGAAACCGCTACAGCTAGTTTCTCACTGGTTCCCCCTATTCCCATTCATCTTCCGCACAAACTGCAGACTGTGCGATACCAGAACTTAAAGGCATTGACTCTCCATGTGGGGATATTGTTAGTAAAGTGGCTGGAATGTCGATCCGGAGCCCCAGGAGTGGAAAAATGAGGTGTGTTTTAGAAACCTTTCCCGATCATATGGTATAACAGTCACTGGGTTTCCCAAGCATGGTTTAGCTGCAGGAAGATTCCCTTCAACCTGGGGTGTTGGGACCCTTGGAATGAGTAGCATGAAGTATTGCATTAAACTTTTGGCAGTTGCTCACCAAAGCTCACCAATCCTCTCAGCCCCAAGTGTCCAGCCTTATGTCTTATCCAGCTGTGGGTTTATATGTGTTCAATCCAGGTTGCATCACAGCCCCTGAGCAAATTTTGTAAGAATTTTTCTCTCTTTCATTGTTTCTGCGTTTTGTTTTTAAAATTTATTTCTATAATGGGGTTTAGCTCATTTTCACTGCTGTGTTTGTGCCGCTCTGCACACACTTGATTCCCTTATGGAGATATATCAATACATGGGTTTTAAGATTCTTATTACTCAGATATATTTCTCTGCGGTGTATAGGGTGTGTTGAGGCCAGTTCATTGAGCAAGGTGTAGATCTTGTCTAATATCTATTTGGTTTATTGAACAGTATCTGTGCTAATTTCAAACTCTGGTTTTATGCATCACCCCACCTCTCCTTTCCCCTTAAGCTGACATAAGTGTGTTTTCTACATGTGAGACACTGTTCTGTTCTGTAATTCATTTCTTGTGCAGCCATATTTACCCTCCCTCTATAAGTGATATCTTATGATATGTTTCTTTTTCTGTTTGACTTATTTCAAGTAGTATTATCGGACCTAAATCCACTCTTTATCCTTCTACTAGCCTTATTACATTGATTTCATGGTGAAGAGATATTCCATTGTACATAAGTACCACATCTTCTTTATCCATTGTTCTCTTTCCTGGGATATTTAAGGTGTACTGAAGTTGAGGTTCTTGTAAACAGAGTAGCCCTAAACTGTGGTGTGCTTGTGTCTTGTTGATTTTTAGACTTCCCTAGATATACTCCCATGATTGGAAGTATCCTGTGCTCTGTAGCTCTGTTTTTTAGATGATTTAGGAACCACCATACACTTCTCCAGAGTGGCTCTTGGCAGTTCACACACTGCCCATCAGCGTATAAAGGCTCCCTGTTCTCCATGGCCTGTCCTGCATTTCTGGTTTTTACAATTTTTTAGGATGGCCCTTTTGACCGGTGGGAAATGAGACTTCTTTGTTGTGCACATTTGCATTGCTTGCTTGCTTCGTTGCCCATAAAGTGCGTATGCGTTTTTTCCTGGATATAATCAGGAAAAAACGCATACGCCCTTTTGGGCCAACTGCATCATTGTCGAAATTCTGCCGCTTTTCATGTGCTTTAAAGACGAGTCCAATCTATCTCTTGAAATCTGTTTCTTGCAATTCTGTCTTGCATTCAGATCCTCTTCTTTGCCTTACCTCAACATAGTTTTGGACGTTAGTTTTCATTTATAACTCTGCAGGTTTGTGAATTGCAGTGACCCTGAGCTCCATTTTTTAAGTTGCTCTTTTGTGAGCTGGCCTCAAACCCGCAGGATTGCTTCAGGCCCTATTTTGGCTCCGGCGAGGTGGGCTGAGCCTTTTTTCAATTCTTATTCTTAATGGGAAATTAGAGTGATATGTGCCCGTCCAAACCCCTACAACTATTCTCTCATTGGTTCCCCCTCTTCCCGTTCATCCTCCTCACAATTTGCAAAATGTGTGAAACAGAAGTTGAAATGTGCTGATTCTCCAAGTGGGCAGATTCTAAGTAACGTGGCTGGAACGGTGAACAGGAGCACCAGGAGAGGATAAATGAGCTGCATTTTAGACACATCTCCCGATCACATGGTGTACAGTCCTCTGGGTTTTCCATGCATGTTTTAGCTGTAGGAAGATCCCTTGAACCTGCAGATTTGGGACCCATTGAATGGGTACCAGGCAGTATTTTGGGACCCATTGAATGGGTACCAGGTAGTATTACTTTAAAGGGTGTGCATTTCCTCACCCAACCTCACATTTCTCTTAGTGCAAACAGTTTCCAGCCTTATGTCTCATCCTGCTGTGGGTCTAGATGTGTTCAATCCATGTTGCATCACCGTCCCTGAGGAAAAGTTGTAAGAGGTTTTCTCTGTCTCTCTGTCGTTTATTTTTTTCAATTTATTACTATATTGGTTACAGCTGATTTTCAAAGCTCTGTTTCTTGCTGCTGTACATCCACTTGATTCACGTACAGAGAGACATCAGTAAATTCTTTTTCAGATTCTTACCAGTCGTATATATTCTTTTCCGGTGACTTGAGTGTGCTGAGTGCAGTTCTTTTAGCTACCGTGTGGGCCTTGTTGATTATCAGTTTGGTATTTGGAATGGTATCTTTGCTAATTTCAACCTCCTGGATGATGCCTCACCCCTCCCCACCTTTCCCGTTTAGCAGCCTTATGCGTCTTTTCTACGTATTTGACTATGTTTTTGTTTTGTAATTTATTTCATGTGTAGCCATTTTGGATTCCACCTTTAAGTGATATCTTATGATATGTGTCTTTTTCTTTTTGAATTATGTCACTTAGAAAGATCATACGTAACTCCTCCGGAGTTGTGACAACTGGCCATATTTCATTGATTTCCAGGCTGAATAATATTCCACTCTACCTAAGTACCACATCTCTATCCATTTTTTCCCTCCAGAGACATTTAAGTTATATCCTAGTCGAGGATCTTTTAAACAGAGAGGGGGTAAACATTGGGGTGCCTGTGTCCTCTCGATTTTTGTTTTTCCCAAGATATACGCCCATGAGTGCAAGTGCCCTATGCTCTGTAGCTCATTTTTTAGATGCTTTAGTAAACACAATACACTTCTCCAGAATGGCCGTTGGCAATATACACTTCCACTATAAGTCTCACAGGGCTCCCTCTTCTCCTTGCCCTGTCCTGCATTTCTGTTATTTACGCTTTATGAGGATGGCTCTTCTGACTGATGCGAAGTGATATCTTTTGTAGTATTGACTTCCAGTGCCCACCTGTTTGGTTGGCTAAAAAAGTGTATGCCCTTTTCTTGAATATATACAGAAAAAAACGCATACACCCTTTTTGGCCAACTGCAATGTTGGCAATGTTCAGCTCCTTTTCTTGTGCTTAATGGTGAGTCCTTTCTACCTCCTCAAATCCCTTTCTTGCCATTCTCCCTTGCTTACAAGTCCTTTTCTCTGACTTTCCTCAAGACATTTTTCAGTGATGGATATTTTCAACTCTGCAGTTTCGTGAATTTTACTGCCCCTGAGTTCCATTGTTCAACTTGTGTTTATGGGAACTGGCCACAAAGCAGCGGGATTTCCTCAAGCCCTATACTGTTTCCATGGGCAACCCTAGCCTTTGGTCAGTTCGTCTTCCTGATTGGAAATTAGAGTGACATGTGCCTGTCTGAACACCTAGGACTTGTCTCTCATTGTTCCTCATCCTTCCGCTTCATCCTCTGGACAAATTCCAAACTGTACGCAACAGGATGTTGACAGTGCTGACATCTCCAAGTGGGGAGACTGTTAGTAAAGACGCTGGAGGGGTGAACCCGAGCACCAGGAGATGAGGAGATGAGATGCCTTTTCCAAACTCTTCCCGATCAGACGGTATACCATCCTCTGGGTGTGACAGACATGTTTTAGCAGTAGGAAGAGTCCCATTATGTAAGGAGAACACCAGGGCTTTTTCAAAATCAGTGTCTCCCCGAAACCCAAACTGGGGAATTTTTTAAGCTACGGCTACACATATGTTCATTAAGGGCCTTGGGAAGTAGGCAGAGTCCAAACTTTAGATGATTGAAGTCTTCAGGGTCAGAAGCACTCACCACCAGCTTCCCTTAGGTTACACTTTAACTGTCATTGATAGATGATGTCAATAAAAATATCTATTCTTTTTCAGATTATTTCCCCTTATAGGTTATTGCAAAATGTTGAGTGTAGTTCCCTGTGCTATACAGTAGTTCCTTGTTGATGATCTATTTTATACATAGCAGTGTGTATGTGTTAATCCCAAACTGTTAATTTATCCCTCCTCCCACCTTTCCCCTTTGGTAATAATAAATTATAAGATTTTATACTTCTCAGAAATGGGGGAGCTGAAAGAGAGGTATCATTTTCAATGGAAAAGCATTTAAAACAAGATTGAAGCTTTAACCAAGATTATTAGATGTACATCCTTGGAAAGAAATCACTTCGTTTCTCTAATATTGACCTGACAAATAAGACAAACCTTTTCACTGAACTTGCTTATAATAAAGTGATGGAAATATCAAATGGAAGTGTTAGAAACATCTTATTTTACCCGAGCCTTATACACTGTTCTATGTTAACTACAGTTTGGCTCACACATCTGTTCATTGAGGTTACAATAGTCTCAATTTCTGTTACTGATCCTCCAGAGTGGACCCCAACAAGTGTCCCCCTGCCCAGTGTCATTGGGGCCAACAGATCGAGACTGAGTTTGGTTCACAAGCAAAGGAAACTTTATATTTTGATCAGAGAATGGAGAGGTGAGAACATGCACTACCCCGTGGGCTGTGGGCTGGGCTGCTGTGTAGAGATCCTGTCAGAGTCAGTGGGAGGGAGGGGGCGGAGCTCTCGAGGGCCGGGTTGGCTGCAGCTCAGGCTCTATATCGCGGAGTCTGCACTGGGCCCCAGGAGCTGAGGTGTCGACCCAGCCATTCTGCACTAGGAAATCTGGTCTGAAGTGCCGGGTGTGGAACCTCTGCATGCGGGACCCTAGGAGCACATGAAATTAGACAAAGCACAAAGGATAAAAACGGTTAGACTTGACTTTATTGCCCAGATTCTATTTTTATCTCCCAGGGATTTTTAATGGGCTTTGCTGGGGACAAACCCCTCCTCTGCCTTTTGTCCTGTTCCTCATTTTTGGAGTGCTGAGGGTGCAGACCCTTCTTCTGTAACTGCTGAGTGCTGAGTTGGGAGCCCTCATACCCGGGGGCGAGGGTCAGAGCTTCTCCCCAGCAGCCTCCAGGTGACGTTGATTGTCCCCAGGCCCCCTGCCTCCCTGCTCGTCCACCTGAGCACCAGCATTGGAAGTGTTATAGATTCTAACGACCTTTAAGGGTCCAGGAAAGAGATGTGCAGAGACGCTGTGGGGGCCGGTTTCACCCCGCCCCACATTTGTTCGGCCACCTTAGGCTGACCGTTTCTGCCAGCCTAGATGCTCTGACCAGTAGTCTGCGCTTTCTTCAATTAGGCCCCTGAATTAACGTACAAACAGCACCAGGTGTCAGAGCCCTGCCCGCTCAACTCCCAGGCAGTCCAGGGTCAGTGGTGATCAAGGACCATGATGGCCACTGAGTCAACAGCCTTTTGATGTAAACAGGAGTCCAGCCGGTCTTATTGGCCACCATCATCACGGTGTCTGTAGGTTTTTCTATGGTGACAGTGTGATATATGGTTCCCCCGCCAAGATTATTAGCTCCCCTCTGGGTGCAGTAAGTCCTGCAAGCAGTAGTCTACTCTTTTGGGACACACTCTTGTTGTTTTATGAGAGAAACTCCAGGTCAAGTGAAGTTCACATGAGTCGTCATGGTGCCCTGTTGCCCCCGGTTATCTCTCTGGATGTTGGAGTTGGAGGGCCTCCTCACTCGAGGTTGGTGTGCCCACGGAGCGAACCCTGCAAATTCAGGGCATGGTTGGTGGTTAGGATCACCACGTGGGGTCCTTTTCCCTTAGGAGGGAGGTGGCCTTTGGGGCTGCTGATTTCCAGGTTTTTAGATACCGCCAGTATCTTGGCCAGATGTGGCAGTGGGCCAAGCCCCTTGGTGCCCGTAGTTTATCCTACCTGGATGGCATTCTTGCATTGTTCCATTTCAAGTGGTCCCAGTTTTTGCACTAATTCTCCAGTGGCGATTCACCTTTCACCGGGAATGTAAAGGTCAAAGGGTTTAGCTAAATTAGGGAGTTCCAGGGCAAGGGTCTGAATTGACTGCTCTTTCCATTCTTGAAAGGCCACTTCTGGATTCTATTCAAAAGGATCATCATCTTTTCCTTTCAGTGTTTCATATAGAGGCCCAGCTAGTAGACTGTAGTTAGGGATCCAGAAGCAGCAAACCCTGGCCTCCCCAGGAACCCCTAAGCTGTCTTCTAGTTTTAGAAAGGGGTAAGGCTGCAAATGGTTTCTTCCCTTTCCTGGGATGGGCTTCTCCGACCTTCTGTGAGAATGAAGCCCAGGCAGGTCACCGCAGTCTGTGATATTTGAGCTTTTTCTTGGACAACTTCTATCCTTTATTGGCTTGGTAGTTCAGAGGCCTCCTTAGTAGGGCTGGCGATCAGAATGTCGTCTGCGTACTGAAGGAGGATTTCCTTTTCCAGAGGTAGAACTTTTAGGTCTTTAGCTAAGCTTTCCCCAAAGATGGTGTGGGAATTTTTGCACCCTTGGGGCAAGACGGCCCGGAAGTATTGTTTTAGTTGTATGTTGAGTCCTGCCACTCACAAGCCAAAATTTCTTGTGACTCTGGGACTAATGGAATACAAAAGAAGGCATCATTGAAGACTAATACAGAATACCATGTCCTGGTGGTTGGTAGAATGACCAGCAGGGTGTAGGAATTAGGAGCAGCTGGAGGTATATCCTCGGTGGCTT
Organism: Orcinus orca; assembly: GCF_937001465.1. Taxonomy (NCBI): domain Eukaryota; kingdom Metazoa; phylum Chordata; class Mammalia; order Artiodactyla; family Delphinidae; genus Orcinus; species Orcinus orca. The sequence goes on along the minus strand of NW_026043824.1, from coordinate 317,444 downwards.
CACTGACTGTCCTGACATCCTTTACCAGGTCCCCAGCAGCCCATGGGGCTCTCGTGGTCAGACCAATCCCAGAATATGGAGCTCACCTGGGCAGGTACCCCACCCCCACCCCAGCCCACGGGGCTCTCATGGTCAGGCCCCTCCCAGGATACAGAGCTACCCTTGCAGGTACCATGGCAGGGCTGGGCACACAGGAACCGTGCACATAGCCCTCATTGCAGAGCACCCCCAGCTCACCTGTCGCTCAGAGCTGACACAGAGCACCTCAGAGCAGGACTTGAACTAACAAACAGCAGCTGCGACAGGTCTGTGACCCTGGGCATCACTCTGTGCGGCCTCCCTCCACCTGGTCTTCCAGAGACTTCCACTGCACCCGGGACACCAGGCCTCTGTCTCCAACCACCACCCACCCCTCCTCTCCCTGACTCCTGGGTTCCTCTCATTAGGAGAGGGTTTTCTTGAAGTTGTCTCCCACTCATGGGCCAGATAAAATGATTAGAAAACAAGCCAAAGCTGCAGCCCCTTGTCTATCCTGACTCTCAGGAGCCCACACCTGTTCCTTGGACCTGGCCGGTTCAGCAAGTTCCATTTTCTGCAACTGTGAGCCCCTGAGGGGTGATGATTGGCTGACCTGGGCAGCCTTACCGTGCCGGCCAGCCCTCCCCAGGTGTGCCTGTGTTGAGATCAATATAAATACCACTCCAGGCAGCAAGAGCCCCTGCAGCCGTGCCTGACGCCATTTTCTCTGCCCTGTCAGCAGTCTCGGGGCTGGGCTGGTGGGAGGGAGTGAGAGGCCACGGCTTTGTGGGTAGCCCAGTGTGAGTGGGGCTCTGCTGGACTTTCTGCAGCAGTTGCCAGGCTGCCACCTGCTAAAGAAGAGGATGTGTCACCCATACCTGCTGCTGGAATTTCTCCCTGGGCAGAGGTGAGGAAGGAAAAAAGCAGTGGGGGCAGGGACAGGACGGGTATCTCAGGCAGGGAAATGGAAATCTTCCAGAAGAGCACCCAGGGCCAGGACCATCCTGGCTGGCCTGCAGGCACCAAGTCGGCCGGCATGCTGTCACTCGTGTGGCTCTATGGCCCTTCCTCTAGGCCTTCAAGTCCTTGTATATATTCAGGTGTTTTACCTGGGACGGGTGGGAATAGTTCAGCAGCAACTGGCCTGGGGCTCAGCTCACGTTTACTCACAGATGCCTCGGCACGGTGCCCCAGCTTTGCAATGAGGACGCTTGTTGCATGGGGGCTGCTGGCTGAATGGGAGATGATTCCCCACCACTGGCCAACTTCAGAATTGTTTACAACTGGAGCAAGTGCCCTGATACGGTTTTCCTCTGTGGAACTGGTGGGTTCTGTGTTTATTTTCTCTTTTTCGTTTTTGGTTCAAGGTAGATTTTATTCCTCTTTTGTATTTACAGATATAAACATGGAAATAATTTATTCATATAAATACATGTATGTGAAGGGAATAATTGTTTTTTCTGTTTTATTTTTTAAATTTTATTTCTTTTTAATTTTGAATTTTATTTTATATTTTTATACAGCAGGTTCTTATTGGTTATCTATTTTATACATATAAATGTATACATGCCAATCCCAGTCTCTCAACTCCTCCCACCACCACCCCCCCAACAGCTTTCCCCCCTTGTTGTCCATACGTTTGTTGTCTACATCTGTTACTCTATTTATGCCTTGCAAAATGGTTAATCTGTACAGTTTTTCTAGGTTCCACATATATGTATGAATATACAAGATTTGTTTTTCTCTTTCTGACTTACTTCACTCTGTATGACAGTCTCTAGATCCATCGACGTCTCTACAAAACCCAATTTCATTCCTTTTCATGGCTTAGTAATATTCCATTTTATATATGTACCACAGCTTTATGCATTCGTCTGTCTGTGGGCATTTAGGTTGCTTCCATTACCTCGATATTGTAAAGAGTGAGGCAATGAACATTGCGGTGAATGTCTCTTTTTGATTTATGGTTTTGTCTGGGTATATGTCCAGAACTGGGATTGCTGTATCCTATGGTAATTCTACTGTTAGTTTCTTAAGAAACTCCATATTGTTCTCCATAGTGACTGTATCAATTTATATTCCCAACAATAGTGGAAGAGGGTTCCTTTTCTCCACACCCTTTCCAGCATTTTTTGTTTGTAGATTTTCTGATGATGCCCATTCTACCAGGTGTGAGGTGAACCTCATTGTTGAGTCCATTTCCTTGAGCAAGGGGTAGGTCTTGTCTATTACATATTTAGCTTATGGAACGCTATCTGTGCTAATTTCAAACTCTGGTTTTATGCAGCACCCCAACTCACCTTCCCCCTTAAGCAAGCATAAGTTGGTTTTCTAAACATGAGACCCTGTTCTGTTTTGTAATTCAGTTCATGTGTAGCCAAGTTCACATTCCATGTATTAGTGATACCTTATGATGTTTCTTTTTCTGTGTGACTTTTTTCACTTAGAATCACCGTGTCTCAATCCACTCATTATGCTGGTACAGGCCTGGTGACATAGTTTTCATTGCTGAGAGGTATTCTGTTGTACATAAGTACCACAACTTCTTTATCCATTATTTGCTCTCTGGCATATTTAACGTGTGCTACAGAAGAGGTTCCTGTAAACAGAGCCGTCCCAAATTTTGGGGTGGCTGTGTCTTTTTGATTTTAATTTCCCAAAGCTATAGGACCATAAGTGGAAGTGCCCTAGGCTCTGTTGCTTTGTTTTTCAGATGTTTCAGGAAACACCATACACTTCTCCCAAGTGGCTGTTGGCAATTTACATCCCGCCCATCAGCATAACAAGGCTCCCAGTTCTCCATGGCCTGTCCTGCCTTTCTGGATTTTACACTTTTTTCGATGACCCTTTTGACCGGGGGGAAGTGAGACTTCATTGTAGTGCAGATTTCCTTTGCAAGCTTGCTTGGTTGGCCAAAAAGGGCGTATGCGTTTTTTCCTGAATATATTCAGGAAAAAACGCATACGCCCTTTTTGGCCAAGTGCATCATTGTCGACGTTCTGCCTCTTTTCCTATGCTTTAAATGCAATTCCAGTCTACCTCCTGAAATCGTTTTCCTGGAATTCTGCCCCGCTTTCAAGTCCTCTTGGCAGCCTTACTTCAGTATATTTTTGGACGATAGCTGTCATTTATAACTCTGCAGGTTTGTGAATTACAGTGCCCCTGAGCTCCTTTCTTCAACTCGCTTTCTTGTGAGCTGGCCGCAACACCGCAGGATTGCTTCAGGCCCTAATCTGGTTCCGGCACGGCACGCTGAGCCTTAGGTTAGTTCCTCTTCCTGGTGGGAAATGAGAGTTAAATTTGCCCGTCCAGACACCTCCAGCTAGTCTCTCATTGGTTCTCCCTATTCCTGTTCATCTTCCGCAGAAATTGCAAACTGGGCCAAACAGGAGGTTAAAGGCACTGACTCTCCAAGTCGGTAGAGTGTTAGTAATGTGTCTGAAATATGGCACCCGAGTAGCAGGGGACGAAAACTGAGACGTATTTGAACACGTCTCCCGATCACACGGTTGATCATACTCTGGGTTCCACATGTATGTTTTAGCTGAAGGAAGAATCCCTTAAACCTGGAGAGTTGAGACCCGTGGAATGGGTACCATGCAATATGACTTCAAAGGATCTTCATTTGCTCACCGAACCTCTCCAATCCTATCACTGCTGCTTTTATGCCCCGGTACACACGCTTGATTCTCTTTCAGAGACATACCAATCTATAGGTTTTAAGATACTTACTAGTCAGGTACATTCTTAGGCCTTTAATATGGGGTGTTGAGTCCATTTCGTTGAGCAAGGAGTAGCTCTTGTCTATTCCGTATTTGGCTTAAGGAACTTTATCTGTGCTCATTTCAATCTCTGGTTTTATGCAGCACCCCAACTCACCTTTCCCCTTAAGCAAGCATAAGTTGGTTTTCTACATTTGAGACCCTGTTCTGTTTTGTAATCCAGTTCTTGTGTAGCCAAGTTCACATTCAGTGTATTACTGATATCTTATGATGTTTCTTTTCCTGTGTGACTTATTTCAGTTAGAATCATCATACCTGAATACACTCATTATGCTGCTACGGGCCTGATGACATAGATTTCATTGCTGAGTGATATTGCATTGTACGTAAGTACCACAACTTCTTTATCCATTTTTCACTTTCTGCGAAATTGAACTTGTACCGTAAACGAGGTTTTGTAAACAGAGCCGTCCCAAACATTGGGGTGGCTGTGTCTTTTTGATTTTAATTTCCCTAAGCTATAGGACCATAAGTGGAAGTGCCCTAGGCTCTGTTGCTTTGTTTTTTAGATGTTTCAGGAAACACCATACACTACTCCAGAGTGGCTGTTGGAAATATACATCCCGCCCATCAGCATAACAAGGCTCCCAATTCTCCATGGCCTGTCCTGCCTTTCTGGAATTTACACTTTTTTGAGATGGCCCTTTTGACCGGGGGTAAGTGAGACTTCATTGTAGTGCAGATTTCCTTTGCAAGCTTGCTTGGTTGGCCAAAAAGGGCGTATGCGTTTTTTCCTGAATATATTCAGGAAAAAACGCATACGCCCTTTTTGGCCAAGTGCATCATTGTGGACGTTCTGCCAATTTTCCTATGCTTTAAATGCAATTCTAGTGTACCTCCTGAAATTGGTTTCCTGCAATTCTGCCCCGCTTTCAAGTCCTCTTGGCAGCCTTACTTCAGTATATTTTTGGACGATAGCTGTCATTTATAACTCTGCAGGTTTGTGAATTACAGTGCCCCTGTGTTCCTTTCTTCAACTCGCTTTCTTGTGAGCTGGCCACAACACCGCAGGATTGCTTCAGGCCCTAATCTGGTTCCGGCTCGGCACGCTGAGCCTTTGGTTAATTCGTCTTCCTGGTGGGAAATGAGAGTTAAATTTGCCCGTCCCGACACCTCCAGCTAGTCTCTCATTGGTTCTCCCTATTCCTTTTCATCTTCCGCAGAAATTGCAAACTGGGCCAAACAGGAGGTTAAAGGCACTGACTCTCCAAGTCGGGAGAGTGTTAGTAAAGCGTCTGGCATATTGCACCCGAGTACCAGGGGACGAGAACTGAGACATAGTGGAACACGTATCCCGATCACACGGTTGATCATACTCTGGGTTCCACATGCATGTTTTAGCTGAAGGAAGAATCCCTTAAACCTGGAGAGTTGAGACCCGTGGAATGGGTACCATGCAATATGACTTCAAAGGGTCTTCATTTGCTCACCGAACCTCTCCAATCCTATCACTGCTGCGTTTATGCCCCTGTACACACGCTTGATTCTCTTTCGGAGACATAGCGATGCATAGCTTTTAAGATACTTACTAGTCAGGTACATTCTTAGGCGTTTAATATGGGGTGTTGAGTCCATTTCGTTGAGCAAGGAGTAGCTCTTGTCTATTCCATATTTGGCTTAAGGAACTTTATCTGTGCTCATTTCAATCTCTGGTTTTATGCAGCACCCCAACTCACCTTTGCCCTTAAGAAAGCATAAGTTGGTTTTCTAAATTTGAGACCCTGTTCTGTTATGTAATCCAGTTCCTGTGTAGCCAAGTTTACATTCCGTGTATTAGTGATATCTTATGATGTTTCTTTTTCTGTGTGACTTATTTCAGATAGAATCATCATACCTGAATCCACTCATTATGCTGCTACGGGCCTGATGACATAGATTTCATTGCTGAGTGATATTGCATTGTACGTAAGTACCACAACTGCTTTATCCATTTTTCACTTTCTGCGATATTGAACTTGTCCCGTAAACGAGTTTCTTGTAAACAGAGCCTTCCCAAACTTAGGGGTGGCTGTGTCTTTTTTATTTTAATTTCCCTAAGCTATAGGACCATATGTGGAAGTGCCCTAGGCTCTGTTGCTTTGTTTTTTATATGTTTCAGGAAACACCATACACTTCTCCGGAGGGGCTGTTGGCAATTTACATCCCGCCCATCAACATAAGAAGGCTCCCAGTTCTCCATGGCCTGTCCTGCCTTTCTGGATTTTACACTTTTTTCAGATGGCCCTTTTGACCGGGGGGAAGTGAGACTTCATTGTAGTGCAGATTTCCTTTGCAAGCTTGCTTGGTTGGCCAAGAAGTGTGTATGCGTTTTTTCCTGAATATATTCAGGAAAAAACACATACGCCCTTTTTGGCCAAGTGCATCATTGTGGACGTTCTGCCTCTTTTCCTATGCTTTAAATGCAATTCTAGTCTACCTCCTGAAATCGGTTTCCTGTAATTCTTCTCCGCTCTCAAGTCCTCTTGGCAGCCTTACTTCAGTATATTTTTGGACGATAGCTGTCATTTATAACGCTGCAGGTTTGTGAATTACAGTGCCCCTGATCTCCTTTCTTCAACTCGCTTTCTTGTGAGCTGGCCGCAACACCGCAGGATTGCTTCAGGCCCTAATCTGGTTCCGGCACGGCACGCTGAGCCTTTGGTTAATTCCTCTTCCTGGTGGGAAATGAGAGTTAAATTTGCCCGTCCAGACACCTCCAGCTAGTCTCTCATTGGTTCTCCTCATTCCTGTTCATATTCCGCAGAAATTGCAAACTGGGCCAAACAGGAGGTTAAAGGCACTGACTCTCCAAGTCGGGAGAGTGTTAGTAAAGCGTCTGGAATGTTGCACCCGAGTACCAGGGGACGAGAACTGAGACATATTGGAACACGTCTCCCAATCACACGGTTGATCATACTCTGGGTTCCACATGCATGCTTTAGCTGAAGGAAGAATCCCTTAAACGTGGAGAGTTGAGACCCGTGGAATGGGTACCATGCAATATGACTTCAAAGGGTCTTCATTTGCTCACTGAACCTCTCCAATCCTATCACTGCTGCGTTTATGCCCCTGTACACATGCTTGATTCTCTTTCGGAGACATAGCGATCCATAGGTTTTAAGATACTTACTAGTCAGGTACATTCTTAGACGTTTAATATGGGGTGTTGAGTCCATTTCGTTGAGCAAGGAGTAGCTCTTGTCTATTCCATATTTGGCTTAAGGAACTTTATCTGTGCTCATTTCAATCTCTGGTTTTATGCAGCACCCCAACTCACCTTTCCCCTTAAGCAAGCATAAGTTGGTTTTCTAAATTTGAGACCCTGTTCTCTTTTGTAATCCAGTTCCTGTGTAGCCAAGTTTACATTCCGTGTATTAGTGATATCTTATGATGTTTCTTTTTCTGTGTGACTTATTTCAGTTAGAATCATCATACCTGGATCCACTCATTATGCTGCTACGGGCCTGATGACATAGATTTCATTGCTGAGTGATATTGCATTGTACGTAAGTTCCACAACTTCTTTATCCATTTTTCACTTTCTGCGATATTGAACCTGTCCAATAATAGAGTTTCTTATAAACAGAGCTGTCCCAAACTTTGGGGTGGCTGTGTCTTTTTGATTTTAATTTCCCTAAGCTGTAGGACCATAAGTGGAAGTGCCCTAGGCTCTGTTGCTTTGTTTTTTAGATGTTTCAGGAAACACCATACACTACTCCAGAGTGGCTGTTGGAAATATACATCCCGCCCATCAGCATAACAAGGCTCCCAATTCGCCATGGCCTGTCCTGCCTTTCTGGAATTTACACTTTTTTGAGATGGCCCTTTTGACCGGGGGGAAGTGAGACTTCATTGTAGTGCAGATTTCCTTTGCAAGCTTGCTTGGTTGGCCAAAAAGGGCGTATGCGTTTTTTCCTGAATATATTCAGGAAAAAACGCATACGCCCTTTTTGGCCAAGTGCATCATTGTCGACGTTTTTCCTCTTTTCCTATGCTTTAAATGCAATTCTAGTGTACCTCCTGAAATTGGTTTCCTGCAATTCTGCCCCGCTTTCAAGTCCTCTTGGCAGCCTTACTTCAGTATATTTTTGGACGATAGCTGTCATTTATAACTCTGCAGGTTTGTGAATTACAGTGCCCCTGAGTTCCTTTCTTCAACTCGCTTTCTTGTGAGCTGGCCACAACACCGCAGGATTGCTTCAGGCCCTAATCTGGTTCCGGCTCGGCACGCTGAGCCTTTGGTTAATTCCTCTTCCTGGTGGGAAATGAGAGTTAAATTTGCCCGTCCCGACACCTCCAGCTACTCTCTCATTGGTTCTCCCTATTCCTTTTCATCTTCCGCAGAAATTGCAAACTGGGCCAAACAGGAGGTTAAAGGCACTGACTCTCCAAGTCGGGAGAGTGTTAGTAAAGCGTCTGGCATATTGCACCCGAGTACCAGGGGACGAGAACTGAGACATAGTGGAACACGTATCCCGATCACACAGTTGATCATACTCTGGGTTCCACATGCATGTTTTAGCTGAAGGAAGAATCCCTTAAACCTGGAGAGTTGAGACCCGTGGAATGGGTACCATGCAATATGACTTCAAAGGGTCTTCATTTGCTCACCGAACCTCTCCAATCCTATCACTGCTGCTTTTATGCCCCTGTACACACGCTTGATTCTCTTTCGGAGACATAGCAATCCATAGGTTTTAAGATACTTACTAGTCAGCTACATTCTTAGGCGTTTAATATGGGGTGTTGAGTCCATTTCGTTGAGCAAGGAGTAGCTCTTGTCTATTCCATATTTGGCTTAAGGAACTTTATCTGTGCTCATTTCAATCTCTGGTTTTATGCAGCACCCCAACTCACCTTTGCCCTTAAGAAAGCATAAGTTGGTTTTCTAAATTTGAGACCCTGTTCTGTTATGTAATCCAGTTCCTGTGTAGCCAAGTTTACATTCCGTGTATTAGTGATATCTTATGATGTTTCTTTTTCTGTGTGACTTATTTCAGATAGAATCATCATACCTGAATCCACTCATTATGCTGCTACGGGCCTGATGACATAGATTTCATTGCTGAGTGATATTGCATTGTACGTAAGTACCACAACTGCTTTATCCATTTTTCACTTTCTGCGATATTGAACTTGTCCCGTAAACGAGTTTCTTGTAAACAGAGCCTTCCCAAACTTAGGGGTGGCTGTGTCTTTTTTATTTTAATTTCCCTAAGCTATAGGACCATAAGTGGAAGTGCCCTAGGCTCTGTTGCTTTGTTTTTTAGATGTTTCAGGAAACACCATACACTTCTCCGGAGGGGCTGTTGGCAATTTACATCCCGCCCATCAACATAAGAAGGCTCCCAGTTCTCCATGGCCTGTCCTGCCTTTCTGGATTTTACACTTTTTTCAGATGGCCCTTTTGACCGGGGGGAAGTGAGACTTCATTGTAGTGCAGATTTCCTTTGCAAGCTTGCTTGGTTGGCCAAGAAGTGTGTATGCGTTTTTTCCTGAATATATTCAGGAAAAAACACATACGCCCTTTTTGGCCAAGTGCATCATTGTGGACGTTCTGCCTCTTTTCCTATGCTTTAAATGCAATTCTAGTCTACCTCCTGAAATCGGTTTCCTGTAATTCTTCTCCGCTCTCAAGTCCTCTTGGCAGCCTTACTTCAGTATATTTTTGGACGATAGCTGTCATTTATAACTCTGCAGGTTTGTGAATTACAGTGCCCCTGAGCTCCTTTCTTCAACTCGCTTTCTTGTGAGCTGGCCGCAACACCGCAGGATTGCTTCAGGCCCTAATCTGGTTCCGGCACGGCACGCTGAGCCTTTGGTTAATTCCTCTTCCTGGTGGGAAATGAGAGTTAAATTTGCCCGTCCAGACACCTCCAGCTAGTCTCTCATTGGTTCTCCTCATTCCTGTTCATATTCCGCAGAAATTGCAAACTGGGCCAAACAGGAGGTTAAAGGCACTGACTCTCCAAGTCGGGAGAGTGTTAGTAAAGCGTCTGGAATGTTGCACCCGAGTACCAGGGGACGAGAACTGAGACATAGTGGAACACGTCTCCCGATCACACGGTTGATCATACTCTGGGTTCCACATGCATGATTTAGCTGAAGGAAGAATCCCTTAAACGTGGAGAGTTGAGACCCGTGGAATGGGTACCATGCAATGTGACTTCAAAGGGTCTTCATTTGCTCACCGAACCTCTCCAATCCTATCACTGCTGCGTTCATGCCCCTGTACACATGCTTTATTCTCTTTTGGAGACATAGCAATCCATAGGTTTTAAGATACTTACTAGTCAGCTACATTCTTAGGCGTTTAATATGGGGTGTTGAGTCCATTTCGTTGAGCAAGGAGTAGCTCTTGTCTATTCCATATTTGGCTTAAGGAACTTTATCTGTGCTCATTTCAATCTCTGGTTTTATGCAGCACCCCAACTCACCTTTCCCCTTAAGCAAGCATAAGTTGGTTTTCTAAATTTGAGACCCTGTTCTGTTTTGTAATGCAGTTCCTGTGTAGCCAAGTTTACATTCCATGTATTAGTGCTATCTTATGTTTCTTTTTCTGTGTGACTTATTTCAGATAGAATCATCATACCTGAATCCACTCATTATGCTGCTACGGGCCTGATGACATAGATTTCATTGCTGAGTGATATTGCATTGTACGTAAGTACCACAACTGCTTTATCTATTTTTCACTTTCTGCGATATTGAACTTGTCCCGTAAACGAGTTTCTTGTAAACAGAGCCTTCCCAAACATAGGGGTGGCTGTGTCTTTTTATTTTAATTTCGCTAAGCTATAGGACCATAAGTGGAAGTGCCCTAGGCTCTGTTGCTTTGTTTTTTAGATGTTTCAGGAAACAGCATACACTTCTCCCGAGTGGCTGTTGGCAATTTACATCCCGCCCTTCAGCATAACAAGGCTCCCAGTTCTCCATGGCCTGTCCTGCCTTTCTGGATTTTACACTTTTTTCAGTTGGCCCTTTTGCCCGGGGGGACGTGAGACTTCATTGTAGTGCAGATTTCTTTTGCAAGCTTGCTTGGTTGGCCAAAAAGGGTGTATGCATATTTTCCTGAATATACTCAGGAAAGAACACCTACGCCCTTTTTGTCCAAGTGCATCATTGTCTACGTTCTGCCTCTTTTCCTATGCTTTAAATGCAATTCCAGTCTACCTCCTGAAATCGGTTTCCTGCAATTCTGCCCCGCTTTCAAGTTCTCTTGGCAGCCTTACTTCAGTATATTTTTGGACGATAGCTGTCATTTATAACTCTGCAGGTTTGTGAATTACAGTGCCCCTGATCTCCTTTCTTCAACTCGCTTTCTTGTGAGCTGGCCGCAACACCGCAGGATTGCTTCAGGCCCTAATGTGGTTCCGGCACGGCACGCTGAGCCTTTGGTTAATTCCTCTTCCTGGTGGGAAATGAGAGTTAAATTTGCCCGTCCAGACACCTCCAGCTAGTCTCTCATTGGTTCTCCCTATTCCTGTTCATCTTCCGCAGAAATTGCAAACTGGGCCAAACAGGAGGTTAAAGGCACTGACTCTCCAAGTCGGGAGAGTGTTAGTAAAGCGTCTGGAATGTTGCACCCGAGTACCAGGGGACGAGAACTGAGACATATTGGAACACGTCTCCCGATCACACGGTTGATCATACTCTGGGTTCCACATGCATGATTTAGCTGAAGGAAGAATCCCTTAAACCTGGAGAGTTGAGACCCGTGGAATGGGTACCATGCAATATGACTTCAAAGGGTCTTCATTTGCTCACCGAACCTCTCCAATCCTATCACTGCTGTGTTTAGGCTCCTGTACACACGCTTGATTCTCTTTCGGAGACATAGTGATCCATACGTTTTAAGATACTTACTAGTCAGTTACATTCTTAGGCGTTTAATATGGGATGTTGAGTCCATTTCGTTGAGCAAGGAGTAGCTCTTGTCTATTCCATATTTGGCTTAAGGAACTTTATCTGTGCTCATTTCAATCTCTGGTTTTATGCAGCACCCCAACTCACCTTTCCCCTTAAGCAAGCATAAGTTGGTTTTCTACATTTGAGACCCTGTTCTGTTTTGTAATCCAGTTCCTGTGTAGCCAAGTTTACATTCCGTGTATTAGTGATATCTTATGATGTTTCTTTTTCTGTGTGACTTATTTCAGTTAGAATCATCATACCTGAATCCACTCATTATGCTGCTATGGGCCTGATGACATAGATTTCATTGCTGAGTGATATTGCATTGTACGTAAGTACCAACATATCTTTATCCATTTTTCACTATCTGCGATATTGAACTTGTACCGTAAACGAGGTTCTTGAAAACAGAGCCGTCCCAAACTTTGGGGTGGCTGTGTCTTTTTGATTTTAATTTCCCTAAGCTATAGGACCATAAGTGGAAGTGCCCTAGGCACTGTTGCTTTGTTTTTTAGATGTTTCAGGAAACGCCATACACTTCTCCAGAGTGGCTGTTGGCAATTTACATCCCGCCCATCAGCATAACAAGGCTCCCAGTTCTCCATGGCCTGTCCTGCCTTTCTGGATTTTACACTTTTTTCAGATGGCCCTTTTGACCCGGGGAAGTGAGACTTCATTGTAGTGCAGATTTCCTTTGCAAGATTGCTTGCTTGGCCAAAAAGGGCGTATGTGTTTTTTCCTGAATATATTCAGGAAAAACCGCATACGCCCTTTTTGGCCAAGTGCATCATTGTCGACGTTCTGCCTCTTTTCCTATGCTTTAAATGCAATTCCAGTCTACCTCCTGAAATCGGTTTCCTGCAATTCTGCCCCGCTTTCAAGTCCTCTTGGCAGCCTTACTTCAGTATATTTTTGGACGATAGCTGTCATTTATAACTCTGCAGGTTTGTGAATTACAGTGCCCCTGAGCTCCTTTCTTCAACTCGCTTTCTTGTGAGCTGGCCGCAACACCGCAGGATTGCTTCAGGCCCTAATCTGGTTCCGGCACGGCACGCTGAGCCTTTGGTTAATTCCTCTTCCTGGTGGGAAATGAGAGTTAAATTTGCCCGTCCAGACACCTCCAGCTAGTCTCTCATTGGTTCTCCCTATTCCTGTTCATCTTCCGCAGAAATTGCAAACTGGGCCAACCAGGAGGTTAAAGGCACTGACTCTCCAAGTCGGTAGAGTGTTAGTAATGTGTCTGAAATATGGCACCCGAGTAGCAGGGGATGAAAACTGAGACGTATTTGAACACGTCTCCCGATCACACGGTTGATCATACTCTGGGTTCCACATGTATGTTTTAGCTGAAGGAAGAATCCCTTAAACCTGGAGAGTTGAGACCCGTGGAATGGGTACCATGCAATATGACTTCAAAGGATCTTCATTTGCTCACCGAACCTCTCCAATCCTATCACTGCTGCTTTTATGCCCCGGTACACACGCTTGATTCTCTTTCAGAGACATACCAATCTATAGGTTTTAAGATACTTTCTAGTCAGGTACATACTTAGGCGTTTAATATGGGGTGTTGAGTCCATTTCGTTGAGCAAGGAGTAGCTCTTGTCTATTCCGTATTTGGCTTAAGGAACTTTATCTGTGCTCATTTCAATCTCTGGTTTTATGCAGCACCCCAACTCACCTTTCCCCTTAAGCAAGCATAAGTTGGTTTTCTACATTTGAGACCCTGTTCTGTTTTGTAATCCAGTTCTTGTGTAGCCAAGTTTACATTCAGTGTATTACTGATATCTTATGATGTTTCTTTTCCTGTGTGACTTATTTCAGTTAGAATCATCATACCTGAATACACTCATTATGCTGCTATGGGCCTGATGACATAGATTTCATTGCTGAGTGATATTGCATTGTACGTAAGTACCACAACTTCTTTATCCATTTTTCGCTTTCTGCGATATTGAACTTGTCCCGTAAACGAGGTTCTTGTAAACATAGCCATCCCAAACTTTGGGGTGGCTGTGTCTTTTTGATTTTAATTTCCCTAAGCTATAGGACCATAAGTGGAAGTGCCCTAGGCTCTGTTGCTTTGTTTTTTAGATGTTTCAGGAAACACCATACACTTCTCCCGAGTGGCTGTTGGCAATTTACATCCCGCCCATCAGCATAACAAGGCTCCCAGTTCTCCATGGCCTGTCGTGCCTTTCTGGATTTTACACTTTTTTCAGATGGCCCTTTTGACCGGGGGGACGTGAGACTTCATTGTAGTGCAGATTTCCTGTGCAAGCTTGCTTGGTTGGCCAAAAAGGGCATATGCGTTTTTTCCTGAATATATTCAGGAAAAAATGCATACGCACATTTTGGCCAAGTGCATCATTGTCAACGTTCTGCCTCTTTTCCTATGCTTTAAATGCAATTCCAGTCTACCTCCTGAAATCGGTTTTTTGCAATTCTGCCCCACTTTCAAGTCCTCTTGGCAGCCTTACTTCAGTATATTTTTGGACGATAGCTGTCATTTATAACTCTGCAGGTTTGTGAATTACAGTGCCCCTGAGCTCCTTTCTTCAACTCGCTTTCTTGTGAGCTGCCCGCAACACCGCAGTATTGCTTCAGGCCCTAATCTGGTTCCGGCACGGCACGCTGAGCCTTTGGTTAATTCCTCTTCCTGGTGGGAAATGAGAGTTAAATTTCCCCGACCAGACACCTCCAGCTAGTCTCTCATTGGTTCTCCCTATTCCTGTTCATCTTCCACAGAAATTGCAAACTGGGCCAAACAGGAGGTTAAAGGCACTGACTCTCCAAGTCGGGAGAGTGTTAGTAAAGCGTCTGGAATGTTGCACCTGAATACCAGGGGACGAGAACTGAGACATATTGGAACACGTCTCCCGATCACACGGTTGATCATACTCTGGGTTCCACATGCATGATTTAGCTGAAGGAAGAATCCCTTAAACGTGGAGAGTTGAGACCCGTGGAATGGGTACCATGCAATGTGACTTCAAAGGGTCTTCATTTGCTCACCGAACCTCTCCAATCCTATCACTGCTGCGTTCATGCCCCTGTACACATGCTTGATTCTCTTTTGGAGACATAGCAATCCATAGGTTTTAAGATACTTACTAGTCAGCTACATTCTTAGGCGTTTAATATGGGGTGTTGAGTCCATTTCGTTGAGCAAGGAGTAGCTCTTGTCTATTCCATATTTGGCTTAAGGAACTTTATCTGTGCTCATTTCAATCTCTGGTTTTATGCAGCACCCCAACTCACCTTTCCCCTTAAGCAAGCATAAGTTGGTTTTCTAAATTTGAGACCCTGTTCTGTTTTGTAATGCAGTTCCTGTGTAGCCAAGTTTACATTCCATGTATTAGTGATATCTTATGTTTCTTTTTCTGTGTGACTTATTTCAGATAGAATCATCATACCTGAATCCACTCATTATGCTGCTACGGGCCTGATGACATAGATTTCATTGCTGAGTGATATTGCATTGTACGTAAGTACCACAACTGCTTTATCTATTTTTCACTTTCTGCGATATTGAACTTGTCCCGTAAACGAGTTTCTTGTAAACAGAGCCTTCCCAAACATAGGGGTGGCTGTGTCTTTTTATTTTAATTTCGCTAAGCTATAGGACCATAAGTGGAAGTGCCCTAGGCTCTGTTGCTTTGTTTTTTAGATGTTTCAGGAAACAGCATACACTTCTCCCGAGTGGCTGTTGGCAATTTACATCCCGCCCTTCAGCATAACAAGGCTCCCAGTTCTCCATGGCCTGTCCTGCCTTTCTGGATTTTACACTTTTTTCAGTTGGCCCTTTTGCCCGGGGGGACGTGAGACTTCATTGTAGTGCAGATTTCTTTTGCAAGCTTGCTTGGTTGGCCAAAAAGGGTGTATGCATATTTTCCTGAATATACTCAGGAAAGAACACCTACGCCCTTTTTGTCCAAGTGCATCATTGTCTACGTTCTGCCTCTTTTCCTATGCTTTAAATGCAATTCCAGTCTACCTCCTGAAATCGGTTTCCTGCAATTTTGCCCCGCTTTCAAGTTCTCTTGGCAGCCTTACTTCAGTATATTTTTGGACGATAGCTGTCATTTATAACTCTGCAGGTTTGTGAATTACAGTGCCCCTGATCTCCTTTCTTCAACTCGCTTTCTTGTGAGCTGGCCGCAACACCGCAGGATTGCTTCAGGCCCTAATGTGGTTCCGGCACGGCACGCTGAGCCTTTGGTTAATTCCTCTTCCTGGTGGGAAATGAGAGTTAAATTTGCCCGTCCAGACACCTCCAGCTAGTCTCTCATTGGTTCTCCCTATTCCTGTTCATCTTCCGCAGAAATTGCAAACTGGGCCAAACAGGAGGTTAAAGGCACTGACTCTCCAAGTCGGGAGAGTGTTAGTAAAGCGTCTGGCATATTGCACCCGAGTACCAGGGGACGAGAACTGAGACATAGTGGAACACGTATCCCGATCACACAGTTGATCATACTCTGGGTTCCACATGCATGTTTTAGCTGAAGGAAGAATCCCTTAAACCTGGAGAGTTGAGACCCGTGGAATGGGTACCATGCAATATGACTTCAAAGGGTCTTCATTTGCTCACCGAACCTCTCCAATCCTATCACTGCTGTGTTTAGGCTCCTGTACACACGCTTGATTCTCTTTCGGAGACATAGTGATCCATACGTTTTAAGATACTTACTAGTCAGTTACATTCTTAGGCGTTTAATATGGGATGTTGAGTCCATTTCGTTGAGCAAGGAGTAGCTCTTGTCTATTACATATTTGGCTTAAGGAACTTTATCTGTGCTCATTTCAATCTCTGGTTTTATGCAGCACCCCAACTCACCTTTCCCCTTAAGCAAGCATAAGTTGGTTTTCTACATTTGAGACCCTGTTCTGTTTTGTAATCCAGTTCCTGTGTAGCCAAGTTTACATTCCGTGTATTAGTGATATCTTATGATGTTTCTTTTTCTGTGTGACTTATTTCAGTTAGAATCATCATACCTGAATCCACTCATTATGCTGCTATGGGCCTGATGACATAGATTTCATTGCTGAGTGATATTGCATTGTACGTAAGTACCAACATATCTTTATCCATTTTTCACTATCTGCGATATTGAACTTGTACCGTAAACGAGGTTCTTGAAAACAGAGCCGTCCCAAACTTTGGGGTGGCTGTGTCTTTTTGATTTTAATTTCCCTAAGCTATAGGACCATAAGTGGAAGTGCCCTAGGCACTGTTGCTTTGTTTTTTAGATGTTTCAGGAAACGCCATACACTTCTCCAGAGTGGCTGTTGGCAATTTACATCCCGCCCATCAGCATAACAAGGCTCCCAGTTCTCCATGGCCTGTCCTGCCTTTCTGGATTTTACACTTTTTTCAGATGGCCCTTTTGACCCGGGGAAGTGAGACTTCATTGTAGTGCAGATTTCCTTTGCAAGATTGCTTGCTTGGCCAAAAAGGGCGTATGTGTTTTTTCCTGAATATATTCAGGAAAAACCGCATACGCCCTTTTTGGCCAAGTGCATCATTGTCGACGTTCTGCCTCTTTTCCTATGCTTTAAATGCAATTCCAGTCTACCTCCTGAAATCGGTTTCCTGCAATTCTGCCCCGCTTTCAAGTCCTCTTGGCAGCCTTACTTCAGTATATTTTTGGACGATAGCTGTCATTTATAACTCTGCAGGTTTGTGAATTACAGTGCCCCTGAGCTCCTTTCTTCAACTCGCTTTCTTGTGAGCTGGCCGCAACACCGCAGGATTGCTTCAGGCCCTAATCTGGTTCCGGCACGGCACGCTGAGCCTTTGGTTAATTCCTCTTCCTGGTGGGAAATGAGAGTTAAATTTGCCCGTCCAGACACCTCCAGCTAGTCTCTCATTGGTTCTCCCTATTCCTGTTCATCTTCCGCGGAATTTGCAAACTGGGCCAACCAGGAGGTTAAAGGCACTGACTCTCCAAGTCGGTAGAGTGTTAGTAATGTGTCTGAAATATGGCACCCGAGTAGCAGGGGACGAAAACTGAGACGTATTTGAACACGTCTCCCGATCACACGGTTGATCATACTCTGGGTTCCACATGTATGTTTTAGCTGAAGGAAGAATCCCTTAAACCTGGAGAGTTGAGACCCGTGGAATGGGTACCATGCAATATGACTTCAAAGGATCTTCATTTGCTCACCGAACCTCTCCAATCCTATCACTGCTGCTTTTATGCCCCGGTACACACGCTTGATTCTCTTTCAGAGACATACCAATCTATAGGTTTTAAGATACTTTCTAGTCAGGTACATACTTAGGCGTTTAATATGGGGTGTTGAGTCCATTTCGTTGAGCAAGGAGTAGCTCTTGTCTATTCCGTATTTGGCTTAAGGAACTTTATCTGTGCTCATTTCAATCTCTGGTTTTATGCAGCACCCCAACTCACCTTTCCCCTTAAGCAAGCATAAGTTGGTTTTCTACATTTGAGACCCTGTTCTGTTTTGTAATCCAGTTCTTGTGTAGCCAAGTTTACATTCAGTGTATTACTGATATCTTATGATGTTTCTTTTCCTGTGTGACTTATTTCAGTTAGAATCATCATACCTGAATACACTCATTATGCTGCTATGGGCCTGATGACATAGATTTCATTGCTGAGTGATATTGCATTGTACGTAAGTACCACAACTTCTTTATCCATTTTTCGCTTTCTGCGATATTGAACTTGTCCCGTAAACGAGGTTCTTGTAAACATAGCCATCCCAAACTTTGGGGTGGCTGTGTCTTTTTGATTTTAATTTCCCTAAGCTATAGGACCATAAGTGGAAGTGCCCTAGGCTCTGTTGCTTTGTTTTTTAGATGTTTCAGGAAACACCATACACTTCTCCCGAGTGGCTGTTGGCAATTTACATCCCGCCCATCAGCATAACAAGGCTCCCAGTTCTCCATGGCCTGTCGTGCCTTTCTGGATTTTACACTTTTTTCAGATGGCCCTTTTGACCGGGGGGACGTGAGACTTCATTGTAGTGCAGATTTCCTGTGCAAGCTTGCTTGGTTGGCCAAAAAGGGCATATGCGTTTTTTCCTGAATATATTCAGGAAAAAATGCATACGCACATTTTGGCCAAGTGCATCATTGTCAACGTTCTGCCTCTTTTCCTATGCTTTAAATGCAATTCCAGTCTACCTCCTGAAATCGGTTTTTTGCAATTCTGCCCCACTTTCAAGTCCTCTTGGCAGCCTTACTTCAGTATATTTTTGGACGATAGCTGTCATTTATAACTCTGCAGGTTTGTGAATTACAGTGCCCCTGAGCTCCTTTCTTCAACTCGCTTTCTTGTGAGCTGCCCGCAACACCGCAGTATTGCTTCAGGCCCTAATCTGGTTCCGGCACGGCACGCTGAGCCTTTGGTTAATTCCTCTTCCTGGTGGGAAATGAGAGTTAAATTTCCCCGACCAGACACCTCCAGCTAGTCTCTCATTGGTTCTCCCTATTCCTGTTCATCTTCCACAGAAATTGCAAACTGGGCCAAACAGGAGGTTAAAGGCACTGACTCTCCAAGTCGGGAGAGTGTTAGTAAAGCGTCTGGAATGTTGCACCTGAATACCAGGGGACGAGAACTGAGACATAGTGGAACACGTCTCCCGATCACACGGTTGATCATACTCTGGGTTCCACATGCATGATTTAGCTGAAGGAAGAATCTCTTAAACGTGGAGAGTTGAGACCCGTGGAATGGGTACCATGCAATGTGACTTCAAAGGGTCTTCATTTGCTCACCGAACCTCTCCAATCCTATCACTGCTGCGTTCATGCCCCTGTACACATGCTTTATTCTCTTTTGGAGACATAGCAATCCATAGGTTTTAAGATACTTACTAGTCAGCTACATTCTTAGGCGTTTAATATGGGGTGTTGAGTCCATTTCGTTGAGCAAGGAGTAGCTCTTGTCTATTCCATATTTGGCTTAAGGAACTTTATCTGTGCTCATTTCAATCTCTGGTTTTATGCAGCACCCCAACTCACCTTTCCCCTTAAGCAAGCATAAGTTGGTTTTCTAAATTTGAGACCCTGTTCTGTTTTGTAATGCAGTTCCTGTGTAGCCAAGTTTACATTCCATGTATTAGTGATATCTTATGTTTCTTTTTCTGTGTGACTTATTTCAGATAGAATCATCATACCTGAATCCACTCATTATGCTGCTACGGGCCTGATGACATAGATTTCATTGCTGAGTGATATTGCATTGTACGTAAGTACCACAACTGCTTTATCTATTTTTCACTTTCTGCGATATTGAACTTGTCCCGTAAACGAGTTTCTTGTAAACAGAGCCTTCCCAAACATAGGGGTGGCTGTGTCTTTTTATTTTAATTTCGCTAAGCTATAGGACCATAAGTGGAAGTGCCCTAGGCTCTGTTGCTTTGTTTTTTAGATGTTTCAGGAAACAGCATACACTTCTCCCGAGTGGCTGTTGGCAATTTACATCCCGCCCTTCAGCATAACAAGGCTCCCAGTTCTCCATGGCCTGTCCTGCCTTTCTGGATTTTACACTTTTTTCAGTTGGCCCTTTTGCCCGGGGGGACGTGAGACTTCATTGTAGTGCAGATTTCTTTTGCAAGCTTGCTTGGTTGGCCAAAAAGGGTGTATGCATATTTTCCTGAATATACTCAGGAAAGAACACCTACGCCCTTTTTGTCCAAGTGCATCATTGTCTACGTTCTGCCTCTTTTCCTATGCTTTAAATGCAATTCCAGTCTACCTCCTGAAATCGGTTTCCTGCAATTCTGCCCCGCTTTCAAGTTCTCTTGGCAGCCTTACTTCAGTATATTTTTGGACGATAGCTGTCATTTATAACTCTGCAGGTTTGTGAATTACAGTGCCCCTGATCTCCTTTCTTCAACTCGCTTTCTTGTGAGCTGGCCGCAACACCGCAGGATTGCTTCAGGCCCTAATGTGGTTCCGGCATGGCACGCTGAGCCTTTGGTTAATTCCTCTTCCTGGTGGGAAATGAGAGTTAAATTTGCCCGTCCAGACACCTCCAGCTAGTCTCTCATTGGTTCTCCCTATTCCTGTTCATCTTCCGCAGAAATTGCAAACTGGGCCAAACAGGAGGTTAAAGGCACTGACTCTCCAAGTCGGGAGAGTGTTAGTAAAGCGTCTGGAATGTTGCACCCGAGTACCAGGGGACGAGAACTGAGACATATTGGAACACGTCTCCCGATCACACGGTTGATCATACTCTGGGTTCCACATGCATGATTTAGCTGAAGGAAGAATCCCTTAAACCTGGAGAGTTGAGACCCGTGGAATGGGTACCATGCAATATGACTTCAAAGGGTCTTCATTTGCTCACCGAACCTCTCCAATCCTATCACTGCTGTGTTTAGGCTCCTGTACACACGCTTGATTCTCTTTCGGAGACATAGTGATCCATACGTTTTAAGATACTTACTAGTCAGTTACATTCTTAGGCGTTTAATATGGGATGTTGAGTCCATTTCGTTGAGCAAGGAGTAGCTCTTGTCTATTACATATTTGGCTTAAGGAACTTTATCTGTGCTCATTTCAATCTCTGGTTTTATGCAGCACCCCAACTCACCTTTCCCCTTAAGCAAGCATAAGTTGGTTTTCTACATTTGAGACCCTGTTCTGTTTTGTAATCCAGTTCCTGTGTAGCCAAGTTTACCTTCCGTGTATTAGTGATATCTTATGATGTTTCTTTTTCTGTGTGACTTATTTCAGTTAGAATCATCATACCTGAATCCACTCATTATGCTGCTATGGGCCTGATGACATAGATTTCATTGCTGAGTGATATTGCATTGTACGTAAGTACCAACATATCTTTATCCATTTTTCACTATCTGCGATATTGAACTTGTACCGTAAACGAGGTTCTTGAAAACAGAGCCGTCCCAAACTTTGGGGTGGCTGTGTCTTTTTGATTTTAATTTCCCTAAGCTATAGGACCATAAGTGGAAGTGCCCTAGGCACTGTTGCTTTGTTTTTTAGATGTTTCAGGAAACGCCATACACTTCTCCCGAGTGGCTGTTGGCAAGTTACATCCCGCCCATCAGCATAACAAGGCTCCCAGTTCTCCATGGCCTGTCCTGCCTTTCTGGATTTTACACTTTTTTCAGATGGCCCTTTTGACCCGGGGAAGTGAGACTTCATTGTAGTGCAGATTTCCTTTGCAAGATTGCTTGCTTGGCCAAAAAGGGCGTATGTGTTTTTTCCTGAATATATTCAGGAAAAACCGCATACGCCCTTTTTGGCCAAGTGCATCATTGTCGACGTTCTGCCTCTTTTCCTATGCTTTAAATGCAATTCCAGTCTACCTCCTGAAATCGGTTTCCTGCAATTCTGCCCCGCTTTCAAGTCCTCTTGGCAGCCTTACTTCAGTATATTTTTGGACGATAGCTGTCATTTATAACTCTGCAGGTTTGTGAATTACAGTGCCCCTGAGCTCCTTTCTTCAACTCGCTTTCTTGTGAGCTGGCCGCAACACCGCAGGATTGCTTCAGGCCCTAATCTGGTTCCGGCTCGGCACGCTGAGCCTTTGGTTAATTCCTCTTCCTGGTGGGAAATGAGAGTTAAATTTGCCCGTCCAGACACCTCCAGCTAGTCTCTCATTGGTTCTCCCTATTCCTGTTCATCTTCTGCAGAAATTGCAAACTGGGCCAAACAGGAGGTTAAAGGCACTGACTCTCCAAGTCGGGAGAGTGTTAGTAAAGCGTCTGGAATATTGCACCCGAGTACCAGGGGATGAAAACTGAGACATATTTGAACACCTCTCCCGATCACACGGTTGGTCATACTCTGGTTCCACATGCATGTTTTAGCTGAAGGAAGAATCCCTTAAACGTGGAGAGTTGAGACCCGTGGAATGGGTACCATGAAATGTGACTTCAAAGGGTCTTCATTTGCTCACCGAACCTCTCCAATCCTATCACTGCTGCGTTCATGCCCCTGTACACACTCTTGATTCTCTTTTGGAGACATAGCAATCTATAGGTTTTAAGATACTTTCTAGTCAGTTACATTCTTAGGCGTTTAATATGGGATGTTGACTCCATTTCGTTGAGCAAGGAGTAGCTCTTGTCTATTACATACTTGGCTTAAGGAACTTTATCTGTGCTCATTTCAATCTCTGGTTTTATGCAGCACCCCAACTCACCTTTCCCCTTAAGCAAGCATAAGTTGTTTTTCTACATTTGAGACCCTGTGCTGTTTTGTAATCCAGTTCCTGTGTAGCCAAGTTTACATTCCGTGTATTACTGATATCTTATGATGTTTCTTTTTCTGTGTGACTTATTTCAGTTAGAGTCATCATACCTGAATCCACTCATTATGCTGCTATGGGCCTGATGACATAGATTTCATTGCTGAATGATATTGCATTGTACGTAAGTACCAACATATCTTTATCCATTTTTCACTATCTGCGATATTGAACTTGTACCGTAAACGAGGTTGTTGAAAACAGAGCCGTCCCAAACTTTGGGGTGGCTGTGCCTTTTTGATTTTAATTTCCCTAACCTATAGGACCATAAGTGGAAGTGCCCTAGGCACTGTTGCTTTGTTTTTTAGATGTTTCAGGAAACGCCATACACTTCTCCAGAGTGGCTGTTGGCAATTTACATTCCGCCCGTCAGCATAACAAGGCTCCCAGTTCTCCATGGCCTGTCCTGCCTTTCTGGATTTTACACTTTATTCAGATGGCCCTTTTGACCCGGGGAAGTGAGACTTCATTGTAGTGCAGATTTCCTTTGCAAGATTGCTTGCTTGGCCAAAAAGGGCGTATGCGTTTTTTCCTGAATATATTCAGGAAAAACCGCATACGCCCTTTTTGGCCAAGTGCATCATTTTGGACGTTCTGCCTCTTTTCCTATGCTTTAAATGCAATTCCAGTCTACCTCCTGAAATCGGTTTCCTGCAATTCTGCCCCGCTTTCAAGTCCTCTTGGCAGCCTTACTTCAGTATATTTTTGGACGATAGCTGTCATTTATAACTCTGCAGGTTTGTGAATTACTGTGCCCCTGAGCTCCTTTCTTCAACTCGCTTTCTTGTGAGCTGGCCGCAACACCGCAGGGTTGCTTCAGGCTCTAATCTGGTTCCGGCACGGCACGCTGAGCCTTTGGTTAATTCCTCTTCCTGGTGGGAAATGAGAGTTAAATTTGCCCGTCCAGACACCTCCAGCTAGTCTCTCATTGGTTCTCCCTATTCCTGTTCATCTCCCGCAGAAATTGCAAACTGGGCCAAACAGGAGGTTAAAGGCACTGACTCTCCAACTCGGGAGAGAGTTAGTAAAGCGTCTGGAATGTTGCACCTGAGTTACAGGGGACGAGAACTGAGACATATTGGAACACGTCTCCCGATCACACGGTTGATCATACCCTGGATTCCACATGCATGTTTTAGCTGAAGGAAGAATCCCTTAAACCTGGAGAGTTGAGACCCGTGGAATGGGTACCATGCAATATGACTTCAAAGGGTCTTCATTTGCTCACCGAACCTCTCCAATCCTATCACTGCTGCGTTTATGCCCCTGTACACACGCTTGATTCTCTTTCGTAGACATAGCGATCCATAGGTTTTAAGATACTTACTAGTCAGGTACATTCTTAGGCGTTTAATATGGGGTGTTGAGTCCATTTCGTTGAGCAAGGAGTAGCTCTTGTCTATTCCATATTTGGCTTAAGGAACTTTATCTGTGCTCATTTCAATCTCTGATTTTCTGCAGCACCCCAACTCACCTTTCCCCTTAAGCAAGCATAAGTTGGTTTTCTAAATTTGAGACCCTGTTCTGTTTTGTAATCCAGTTCCTGTGTAGCCAAGTTTATATTCCGTGTATTAGTGATATCTTATGATGTTTCTTTTTCTGTGTGACTTATTTCAGTTAGAATCATCATACCTGAATCCACTCATTATGCTGCTGCGGGCCTGATGACATAGATTTCATTGCTGAGTGATATTGCATTGTACGTAAGTACCACAACTTCTTTATCCATTTTTCACTTTCTGCGATATTGTACTTGTACCGTAAACAAGGTTCTTGTAAACAGAGCCGTCCCAAACTTTGGGGTGGCTGTGTCTTTTTGATTTTAATTTCCCTAAGCTATAGGACCATAAGTGGAAGTGCCCTAGGCTCTGTTGCTTTGTTTTTTAGATGTTTCAGGAAACAGCATACACTTCTCCCGAGTGGCTGTTGGCAATTTACATCCCGCCCATCAGCATAACAAGGCTCCCAGTTCTCCATGGCCTGTCCTGCCTTTGTGGATTTTACACTTTTTTCAGTTGGCTCTTTTGCCCGGGGGGACATGAGACTTCATTGTGGTGCAGATTTCCTTTGCTAGCTTGCTTGGTTGGCCAAAAAGGGCGTATGCGTTTTTTCCTGAATATATTCAGGAAAAAACGCATACGCCCTTTTTGGCCAAGTGCATCATTTTCCACGTTCTGCCTGTTTTCCTATGCTTTAAATGCAATTCCAGTCTACCTTCTGAAATCGGTTGCCTGCAATTCTGCCCCGCATTCAAGTCCTCTTGGCAGCCTTTCTTCACTATATTTTTGGACGATAGCTGTCATTTATAACTCTGCAGGTTTGTGAATTACAGTGCCCCTGAGCTCCTTTATCCAACTCGCTTTCTTCTGAGCTGGCCGCAACACCGCAGGATAGCTTCAGGCCCTAATCTCTTTCCGGCACGGCATGCTGAGCCTTTGGTTAATTCCTCTTCCTGGTGGGAAATGAGAGTTAAATTTGCCCGTCCAGACACCTCCAGCTAGTCTCTCATTGGTTCTCCCTATTCCTGTTCATCTTCCGCAGAAATTGCAAACTGGGCCAAACAGGAGGTTAAAGGCACTGACTCTCCAAGTCGGGAGAGTGTTAGTAAAGCGTCTGGAATGTTGCACCCGAGTACCAGGGGACGACAACTGAGACATATTTGAACACGTCTCCCGATCACACGGTTGATCATACTCTGGGTTCCACATGCATGTTTTACCTGAAGGAAGAATCCCTTAAACCTGGAGAGTTGAGACCCGTGGAATGGGTACCATGCAATATGACTTCAAAGGGTATTCATTTGCTCACCGAACCTCTCCAATCCTATCACTGCTGCGTTTATGCCCCTGTACACACGCTTGATTCTCTTTCGGAGAAATAGCAATCCATAGGTTTTAAGATACTTACTAGTCAGGTACATTCTTAGGCGTTTAATATGGGGTGTTGAGTCCATCTCTTTGAACAAGAGGTAGCTCTTGTCTATTACATATTTGGCTTAAGGAACTTTATCTGTGCTCATTTCAATCTCTGGTTTTATGCAGCACCCCAACTCACCTTTCCCCTTAAGAAAGCATAAGTTGGTTTTCTAAATTTGAGACCCTGTTCTGTTTTGTAATTCAGTTCCTGTGTAGCCAAGTTTACATTCCGTGTATTAGTGATATCTTATGATGTTTCTTTTTCTGTGTGACTTATTTCAGTTAGAATCATCATACCTGAATCCACTCATTATGCTGCTGCGGGCCTGATGACATAGATTTCATTGCTGAGTGATATTGCATTGTACGTAAGTACCACAACTTCTTTATCCATTTTTCATATTCTGCGATATTGAACTTGTACCGTTAACGAGGTTCTTGTAAACAGAGCCATCCCAAACATTGGGGTGGCTGTGTCTTTTAGATTTTAATTTCCCTAAGCTATAGGACCATAAGTGGAAGTGCCCTAGGCTCTGTTGCTTTGTTTTTTAACTGTTTCAGGAAACACCATACACTTCTCCCGAGTGGCTGTTGGCAATTTACATCCCGCCCGTCAGCATAACAAGGCTCCCAGTTCTCCATGGCCTGTCCTGCCTTTCTGGATTTTACACTTTTTTCAGATGGCCCTTTTGACCGGAGGGAAGTGAGACTTCATTGTAGTGCAGATTTCCTTTGCAAGCTTGCTTGGTTGGCCAAAAAGGGCGTATGCGTTTTTTCCTGAATATATTCAGGAAAAAACGCATACGCCCTTTTTGGCCAAGTGCATCATTGTCGACGTTTTGCCTCTTTTCCTATGCTTTAAATGCAATTCCAGTGTACCTCCTGAAATCGGTTTCCTGCAATTCTGCCCCGCTTTCAAGTCCTCTTGGCAGCCTTACTTCAGTATATTTTTGGACGATAGCTGTCATTTATAACTCTGCAGGTTTGTGAATTACAGTGCCCCTGAGCTCCTTTCTTCCACTCGCTTTCTTGTGAGCTGGCTGCAACACCGCAGGATTGCTTCAGGCCCTAATCTGGTTCCGGCTCGGCACGCTGAGCCTTTGGTTAATTCCTCTTCCTGGTGGGAAATGAGAGATAAATTTGCCTGTCCAGACACCTCCAGCTAGTCTCTCATTGGTTCTCCCTATTCCTGTTCATCTTCCGCAGAAATTGCAAACTGGGCCAAACAGGAGGTTAAAGGCACTGACTCTCCAAGTCGGGAGAGTGTTAGTAAAGCATCTGGAATGTTGCACCCGAGTACCAGGGGACGAGAACTGAGACATATTGGAACACATCTCCCGATCACACGGTTGATCATACTCTGGGTTCCACATGCATGATTTAGCTGAAGGAAGAATCCCTTAAACCTGGAGAGTTGAGACCCGTGGAATGGGTACCATGCAATATGACTTCAAAGGGTCTTCATTTGCTCACCGAACCTCTCCAATCCTATCACTGCTGCGTTTATGCCCCTGTACACACGCTTGATTCTCTTTCGGAAACATAGCGATCCATAGGTTTAAAATACTTACAAGGCAGGTACCTTCTTAGGCGTTTAATATGGGGTGTTGAGTCCATTTCGTTGAGCAAGGAGTAGCTCTTGTCTATTACATATTTGGCTTAAGGAACTTTATCTGTGCTCATTTCAATCTCTGGTTTTATGCAGCACCCCAACTCACCTTTCCCCTTAAGCAAGCATAAGTTGGTTTTCTACATTTGAGACCCTGTTCTGTTTTGTAATCCAGTTCCTGTGTAGCCAAGTTTACATTCCGTGTATTAGTGATATCTTATGATGTTTCTTTTTCTGTGTGATTTATTTCAGTTAGAATCATCATACCTGAATCCACTCATTATGCTGCTATGGGCCTGATGACATAGATTTCATTGCTGAGTGATATTGCATTGTACGTAAGTACCAACATATTTTATCCATTTTTCAGTATCTGCGATATTGAACTTGTACCGTAAACGAGGTTCTTGAAAACAGAGCCGTCCCAAACTTTGGGGTGGCTGTGTCTTTTTGATTTTAATTTCCCTAAGCTATAGGACCATAAGTGGAAGTGCCCTAGGCACTGTTGCTTTGTTTTTTAGATGTTTCAGGAAACGCCATACACTTCTCCGGAGTGGCTGTTGGCAATTTACATCCCGCCCATCAGCATAACAAGGCTCCCAGTTCTCCATGGCCTGTCCTGCCTTTCTGGATTTTACACTTTATTCAGATGGCCCTTTTGACCCAGGGAAGTGAGACTTCATTGTAGTGCAGATTTCCTTTGCAAGATTGTTTGCTTGGCCAAAAAGGGCGTATGTGTTTTTTCCTGAATATATTCAGGAAAAACCGCATACGCCCTTTTTGGCCAAGTGCATCATTGTGGACGTTCTGCCTCTTTTCCTATGCTTTAAATGCAATTCCAGTCTACCTCCTGAAATCGGTTTCCTGCAATTCTGCCCCGCTTTCAAGTCCTCTTGGCAGCCTTACTTCAGTATATTTTTGGACGATAGCTGTCATTTATAACTCTGTAGGTTTGTGAATTACAGTGCCCCTGAGCTCTTTTCTTCAATTCGCTTTCTTGTGAGCTGGCCGCAATATCGCAGGATTGCTTCAGGCCCTAATCTGGTTCCGGCACGGCACGCTGAGCCTTTGGTTAATTCCTCTTCCTGGTGGGAAATGAGAGTTAAATTTGCCCGTCCAGACACCTCCAGCTAGTCTCTCATTGGTTCTCCCTATTCCTGTTCATCTTCTGCAGAAATTGCAAACTGGGCCAAACAGGAGGTTAAAGGCACTGACTCTCCAAGTCGGGAGAGTGTTAGTAAAGCGTCTGGAATATTGCACCCGAGTACCAGGGGATGAAAACTGAGACATATATGAACACGTCTCCCGATCACACGGTTGATCATACTCTGGGTTCCACATGCATGTTTTAGCTGAAGGAAGAATCCCTTAATCCTGGAGAGTTGAGACCCGTGGAATGGGTACCATGCAATATGACTTCAAAGGGTCTTCATTTGCTCACCGAACCTCTCCAATCCTATCACTGCTGCGTTTTTGCCCCTGTACACATGCTTGATTCTCTTTCGGGGACATAGCAATCCATAGGTTTTAAGATACTTACTAGTCAGGTGCATTCTTAGGCGTTTAATATGGGGTGTTGAGTCCATTTCGTTGAGCAAGGAGTAGCTCTTGTCTATTCCATATTTGGCTTAAGGAACTTTATCTGTGCTCATTTCAATCTCTGGTTTTATGCAGCTCCCCAACTCACTTTTCCCCTTAAGCAAGCATGTTGGTTTTCTAAATTTGAGACCCTCTTCTGTTTTGTAATCCAGTTCCTGTGTAGCCAAGTTTACATTCCGTGTATTAGTGATATCTTATGATGTTTCTTTTTCTGTGTGACTTATTTCAGTTAGAATCATCATACCTGAATCCACTCATTATGCTGCTACGGGCCTGATGACATAGATTTCATTGCTGAGTGATATTGCATTGTACGTAAGTACCACAAATTCTTTATCCATTTTTCACTTTCTGCGATATTGAACTTGTACCCTAAATGAGGTTCTTGTAAACAGAGCCGTCCCAAACTTTGGGGTGGCTGTGTCATTTTTATTTTAATTTCCCTAAGCTATAGGACCATAAGTGGAAGTGCCCTAGGCTCTGTTGCTTTGTTTTTTAGATGTTTCAGGAAACACCATAGACTTCTCCCCAGTGGCTGTTTGCAATTTACATCCCGCCCATCAGCATAACAAGGCTCCCAGTTCTCCATGGCCTGTCCTGCCTTTCTGGATTTTACACTTTTTTCAGATGGCCCTTTTGACCTGGGGAAGTGGGACTTCATTGTGGTGCAGATTTCCTTTGCAAGCTTGCTTGGTTGGCCAAAAAGGGCGTATGCGTTTTTTCCTGAATATATTCAGGAAAAAACGCATACGCCCTTTTTGGCCAAGTGCATCATTGTCGACGTTCTGCCTGTTTTCCTATGCTTTAAATGCAATTCCAGTCTACCTCCTGAAATTGGTTTTCTGCAATTCTGCCCAGCTTTCAAGTCCTCTTGGCAGCCTTACTTCACTATATTTTTGGACGATAGCTGTCATTTATAACTCTGCAGGTTTGTGAATTACAGTGCCCCTGAGCTCCTTTCTTCAACTCGCTTTCTTGTGAGCTGGCCGCAACACCGCATGATTGCTTCAGGCCCTAATCTGGTTCCGGCATGGCACACTGAGCCTTTGGTTAATTCCTCTTCCTCGTTGGAAATGAGAGTTAATTTGGCCCGTCCAGACACCTCCAGCTAGTCTCTCATTGGTTCTCCCTATTCCTGTTCATCTTCTGCAGAAATTGCATACTGGGCCAAACAGGAGGTTAAAGGCACTGACTCTCCAAGTCAGGAGAGTGTTAGTAAAGCATCTGGAATGCTGCACCCGAGTACCAGGGGAGGAAAACTGAGACATATTTGAACTCGTCTCCCAATCACACGGTTGATCATACTCTGGGTTCCACATGCATGTTTTAGCTGAAGGAAGAATCCCTTAAATCTGGAGAGTTGAGACCTGTGGAATGGGTACCATGCAATATGACTTCAAAGGGTCTTCATTTGCTCACCGAACCTCTCCAATCCTATCACTGCTGCGTTTATGCCCCTGTACACACGCTTGATTCTCTTTCGGAGACATAGCAATCCAGAGGTTTTAAGATACTAGTCAGGTAAATTCTTAGGCGTTTAATATGGGGTGTTGAGTCCATTTCGTTGAGCAAGGAGTAGCTCTTGTCTATTCCATATTTGGCTTAAGGAACTTTATCTGTGCTCATTTCAATCTCTGGTTTTATGCAGCACCCCAACTAAGCTTTCCCCTTAAGCAAGCATAAGTTGGTTTTGTAAATTTGTGTCCCTGTTCTGTTTTGTAATTCAGTTCCTGTGTAGCCAAGTTTACATTCCGTGTATTAGTGATAACTTATGATGTTTCTTTTTCTGTGTGACTTATTTCAGTTAGAATCATCATACCTGCATCCACTCATTATGCTGCTACAGGCCTGATGACATAGATTTCATTGCTGAGTGTTATTGTATTGTACATAAGTACCACAACTTGTTTATCCATTTTTTGTTTTCTGCAATATTGAAGTTGTACCGTTAATGAGGTTCTTGTACACAGAGCCATCCCAAACATTGGGGTGGCTGTTTCTTTTAGATTTTAATTTCCCTAAGCTATAGGACCATAAGTGGAAGTGCCCTAGGCTCTGTTGCTTTGTTTTTTAACTGTTTCAGGAAACACCATACACTTCTCCAGAGTGGCTGTTGGCAATTTACATCCCGCCCATCAGCATAACAAGGCTCCCAGTTCTCCATGGCCTGTCCTGCCTTTCTGGATTTTACACTTTTTTCAGATGGCCCTTTTGACCTGGGGAAGTGAGACTTCATTGTAGTGCAGATTTCCTTTGCAAGCTTGCTTGGTTGGCCAAAAAGGGCGTATGCGTTCTTTCCTGAATATATTCAGGAAAGAACGCATACGCCCTTTTTGGCCAAGTGCATCATTGTCGACGTTCTGCCTCTTTTCCTATGCTTTAAATGCAATTCCAGTCTACCTCCTGAAATCGGTTTCCTGCAATTCTGCCCCGCTTTCAAGTCCTCTTGGCAGCCTTACTTCAGTATATTTTTGGACGATAGCTGTCATTTATAACTCTGCAGGTTTGTGAATTACAGTGCCCCTGAGCTCCTTTCTTCAATTCGCTTTCTTGTGAGCTGGCCGCAATATCACAGGATTGCTTCAGGCCCTAATCTGTATCCGGTACGGCACACTGAGCTTTTGGTTAATTCCTCTTCCTGGTGGGAAATGAGAGCTAAATTTACCCGTCCAGACACCTCCAGCTAGTGTCTCATTGGTTCTCCCTATTCCTGTTCATCTTCCGCAGAAATTGCAAACTGGGCCAAACAGGAGGTTAAAGGCACTGACTCTCCAAGTCGGCAGAGCATTAGTAAAGCGTATGGAATGTTGCACACGAGTACCAGGGGAGGAGAACTGAGACATATTTGAACACGTCTCCCGATCACATGGTTGATCATACTCTGGCTTCAACATGCATGTTTTAGCTGAAGAAAGAATCCCTTAAACCTGGTGAGTTGAGACCCGTGGAATGGGTACCATGCAATATAACTTCAAAGGGTCTTCATTTGCTCACCGAACCTCTCCAATCTTATCATTCCTGCGTTTATGCCCCTGTACACACGCTTGATTCTCTTTCGGAGACATAGCAATCCATAGGTTTTAAGATACTTACTTGTCAGGTACATTCTTAGGCGTTTAATATGGGGTGTTGAGTTCATTTCGTTGAGCAAGGAGTAGCTCTTGTCTATTCCATATTTGGCTTAAGGAACTTTATCTGTGCTCATTTCAATCTCTGGTTTTATGCATCACCCCAACTCACCTTTCCCCTGAAACAAGCATAAGTTGGTTTTCTAAATTTGAGACCCTGTTCTATTTTCTACTCCAGTTCCTGTGTAGCCAAGTTGACATTCCCTGTATTAGTGATATCTTATGACGTTTCTTTTTCTGTGTGACTTATTTCAGTTAGAATCATCATACCTGAACCCACTCATTATGCTGCTACGGGCCTGATGACATAGATGTCAGTGCTGAGTGATACTGCATTGTACGTAAGTACCACAACTTCTTTATCCATTTTTCGCTTTCTGCGATATTGAACTTGTACCGTAAACGAGGTTCTTGTAAACAGAGCCGTCCCAAAGTTTGGGGTGGCTGTGTGTTTTTGATTTTAATTTCCCTAAGCTATAGGACCATAAGTGGAAGTGCCCTAGGCTCTGTTGCTTTGTTTTTTAGATGTTTCAGGAAACACCATAGACTTCTCCCCAGTGGCTGTTGGCAATTTACCTCCCGCCCATCAGCATAACAAGGCTCCCAGTTCTCCATGGCCTGTCCTGCCTTTCTGGATTTTACACTTTTTTCAGATGGCCCTTTTGACCGGGGGGAAGTGAGACTTCATTGTGGTGCAGATTTCCTTTGCAAGCTTGCTTGGTTGGCCAAAAAGTGCGTATGCGTTTTTTCCTGAATATATTCAGGAAAAAACGCATACGCCCTTTTTGGCCAAGTGCATCATTTTCCACGTTCTGCCTCTTTTCCTATGCTTTAAATGCAATTCCAGTCTACCTTCTGAAATCGGTTGCCTGCAATTCTGCCCCGCATTCAAGTCCTCTTGGCAGCCTTTCTTCACTATATTTTTGGACGATAGCTGTCATTTATAACTCTGTAGGTTTGTGAATTACAGTGCCCCTGAGCTCCTTTATTCAACTCGCTTTCTTGTGAGCTGGCCGCAACACCGCAGGATAGCTTCAGGCCCTAATCCCTTTCCGGCACGGCATGCTGAGCCTTTGGTTAATTCCTCTTCCTGGTGGGAAATGAGAGTTAAATTTGCCCGTCCAGACACCTCCAGCTAGTGTCTCATTGGTTCTCCCTATTCCTGTTCATCTTCCACTGAAATTTTAAACTGGGCCAAACAGGAGGTTAAAGGCACTGACTCTCCAAGTCGGGAGAGTGTTAGTAAAGCGTCTGGAATGTTGCACCCGAGTACCAGGGGACGACAACTGAGACATATTTGAACACGTCTCCCGATCACACGGTTGATCATACTCTGGGTTCCACATGCATGTTTTACCTGAAGGAAGAATCCCTTAAACCTGGAGAGCTGAGACCCGTGGAATGGGTACCATGCAATATGACTTCAAAGGGTATTCATTTGCTCACCGAACCTCTCCAATCCTATCACTGCTGCGTTTATGCCCCTGTACACACGCTTGATTCTCTTTCGGAGAAATAGCAATCCATAGGTTTTAAGATACTTACTAATCAGCTACATTCTTAGGCGTTTAATATGGGGTGTTGAGTCCATCTCGTTGAACAAGAGGTAGCTCTTGTCTATTCCATATTTAGCTTAAGGAACTTTATCTGTGCTCATTTCAATCTCTGGTTTTATGCAGCACCCCAACTCACCTTTCCCCTTAAGAAAGCATAAGTTGGTTTTCTACATTTGAGACCCTGTTCTGTTTTGTAATCCAGTTCCTGTGTAGCCAAGTTTACATTCCGTGTATTACTGATATCTTATGATGTTTCTTTTTCTGTGTGACTTATTTCAGTTAGAGTCATCATACCTGAATCCACTCATTATGCTGCTATGGGCCTGATGACATAGATTTCATTGCTGAGTGATATTGCATTGTACGTAAGTACCAACATATCTTTATCCATTTTTCACTATCTGCGATATTGAACTTGTACCGTAAACGAGGTTGTTGAAAACAGAGCCGTCCCAAACTTTGGGGTGGCTGTGCCTTTTTGATTTTAATTTCCCTAACCTATAGGACCATAAGTGGAAGTGCCCTAGGCTCTGTTGCTTTGTTTTTTAACTGTTTCAGGAAACACCATACACTTCTCCCGAGTGGCTGTTGGCAATTTACATCCCGCCCATCAGCATAACAAGGCTCCCAGTTCTCCATGGCCTGTCCTGCCTTTCTGGATTTTACACTTTTTTCAGATGGCCCTTTTGACCTGGGGAAGTGAGACTTCATTGTAGTGCAGATTTCCTTTGCAAGCTTGCTTGGTTGGCCAAAAAGGGCGTATGCGTTTTTTCCTGAATATATTCAGGAAAGAACGCATACGCCCTTTTTGGCCAAGTGCATCATTGTCGAAGTTCTGCCTCTTTTCCTATGCTTTAAATGCAATTCCAGTCTACCTCCTGAAATCGGTTTCCTGCAATTCTGCCCCGCTTTCAAGTCCTCTTGGCAGCCTTACTTCAGTATATTTTTGGACGATAGCTGTCATTTATAACTCTGCAGGTTTGTGAATTACAGTGCCCCTGAGCTCCTTTCTTCAATTCGCTTTCTTGTGAGCTGGCCGCAATATCGCAGGATTGCTTCAGGCCCTAATCTGGATCCGGCACGGCACGCTGAGCCTTTGGTTAAATCCTCTTCCTGGTGGGAAATGAGAGCTAAATTTACCCGTCCAGACACCTCCAGCTAGTGTCTCATTGGTTCTCCCTATTCCTGTTCATCTTCTGCAGAAATTGCAATCTGGGCCAAACAAGAGGTTAAAGGCACTGACTCTCCAAGTCGGGAGAGCATTAGTAAAGCATATGGAATGTTGCACCCGAGTACCAGGGGAGGAGAACTGAGACATATTTGAACACGTCTCCCGATCACATGGTTGATCATACTCTGGCTTCAACATGCATGTTTTAGCTGAAGAAAGAATCCCTTAAACCTGGTGAGTTGAGACCCGTGGAATGGGTACCATGCAATATGACTTCAAAGGGTCTTCATTTGCTCACCGAACCTCTCCAATCTTATCACTCCTGCGTTTATGCCCCTGTACACACGCTTGATTCTCTTTCGGAGACATAGCAATCCATAGGTTTTAAGATACTTACTTGTCAGGTACATTCTTAGGCGTTTAATATGGGGTGTTGAGTCCATTTCGTTGAGCAAGGAGTAGCTCTTGTCTATTCCATATTTGGCTTAAGGAACTTTATCTGTGCTCATTTCAATCTCTGGTTTTATGCAGCACCCCAACTCACCTTTCCCCTTAAGCAAGCATAAGTTGGTTTTCTACATTTGAGACCCTGTTCTGTTTTGTAATCCAGTTCCTGTGTAGCCAAGTTTACTTTCCGTGTATTAGTGATATCCTATGATGTTTCTTTTTCTATGTGACTTATTTCAGTTAGAATCATCATACCTGAATCCACTCATTATTCTGCTATGGGCCTGATGACATAGATTTCATTGCTGAGTGATATTGCATTGTACGTAAGTACCAACATATCTTTATCCATTTTTCACTATCTGCGATATTGAACTTGTACCGTAAACGAGGTTCTTGAAAACAGAGCCGTCCCAAACTTTGGGGTGGCTGTGTCTTTTTGATTTTAATTTCCCTAAGCTATAGGACCATAAGTGGAAGTGCCCTAGGCACTGTTGCTTTGTTTTTTAGATGTTTCAGGAAACGCCATACACTTCTCCGGAGTGGCTGTTGGCAATTTACATCCCGCCCATCAGCATAACTAGGCTCCCAGTTCTCCATGGCCTGTCCTGCCTTTCTGGATTTTACACTTTTTTCAGATGGCCCTTTTGACCCGGGGAAGTGAGACTTCATTGTAGTGCAGATTTCCTTTGCAAGATTGCTTGCTTGGCCAAAAAGGGCGTATGTGTTTTTTCCTGAATATATTCAGGAAAGAACGCATACGCCCTTTTTGGCCAAGTGCATCATTGTCGACGTTCTGCCTCTTTTCCTATGCTTTAAATGCAATTCCAGTCTACCTCCTGAAATCGGTTTCCTGCAATTCTGCCCCGCTTTCAAGTCCTCTTGGCAGCCTTACTTCAGTATATTTTTGGACGATAGCTGTCATTTATAACTCTGCAGGTTTGTGAATTACAGTGCCCCTGAGCTCCTTTCTTCAACTCGCTTTCTTGTGAGCTGGCCGCAACACCGCAGGATTGCTTCAGGCCCTAATCTGGTTCCGGCACGGCACGCTGAGCCTTTGGTTAATTCCTCTTCCTGGTGGGAAATGAGAGTTAAATTTGCCCGTCCAGACACCTCCAGCTAGTCTCTCATTGGTTCTCCCTATTCCTGTTCATCTTCTGCAGAAATTGCAAACTGGGCCAAACAGGAGGTTAAAGGCACTGACTCTCCAAGTCGGGAGAGTGTTAGTAAAGCGTCTGGAATATTGCACCCGAGTACCAGGGGATGAAAACTGAGACATATATGAACACGTCTCCCGATCACACGGTTGATCATACTCTGGGTTCCACATGCATCTTTTAGCTGAAGGAAGAATCCCTTAATCCTGGAGAGTTGAGACCCGTGGAATGGGTACCATGCAATATGACTTCAAAGGGTCTTCATTTGCTCACCGAACCTCTCCAATCCTATCACTGCTGCGTTTATGCCCCTGTACACACGCTTGATTCTCTTTCGGAGACATAGCAATCCATAGATTTTAAGATACTTACATGTCAGGTACATACTTCGGAGTTTAATATGGGGTGTTGAGTCCATTTCGTTGTGCAAGGAGTAGCTCTTGTCTAATACATAAGTGGCTTAAGGAACTTTATCTGTGCTCATTTCAATCTCTGGTTTTATGCAGCACCCCAACTCACCTTTCCCCTTAAGCAAGCATAAGTTGGTTTTCTAAATTTGAGACCCTGTTTTGTTTTG
Organism: Orcinus orca; assembly: GCF_937001465.1. Lineage (NCBI taxonomy): Eukaryota > Metazoa > Chordata > Mammalia > Artiodactyla > Delphinidae > Orcinus > Orcinus orca. The sequence continues at coordinate 280,340 of NW_026043824.1, read as the reverse complement.
TAATTCAGTTCCTGTGTAGCAAGTTTACATTCCGTGTATTAGTGATATCTTATGATGTTTCTTTCTCTGTGTGACTTATTTCAGTTAGAATCATCATACCTGAATCCACTCATTATGCTGCTACGGGCCTGATGACGTAGATTTCATTGCTGAGTGATATTGCATTGTACGTAAGTACCAGAACTTCTTTATCCATTTTTTGCTTTCTGCGATATTGAACTTGTACCGTAAACGAGGTTCTTGTAAACAGAGCCGTCCCAAACTTTGGTGTGGCTGTCCCTTTTTGTTTTTAATTTCCCTAAGCTATAGGACCATAAGTGGAAGTGCCCTAGGTTCTGTTCCTCTGTTTTTTAGATGTTTCAGGAAGCACCATACACTTCTCCCCAGTGGCTGTTGGCAATTTACATCCCGCCCATCAGCATAACAAGGCTCCCAGTTCTCCATGGCCTGTCCTGCCTTTCTGGATTTTACACTTTTTTCAGATGGCCCTTTTGACCGGGGGGAAGTGAGACTTCATTGCAGTGCAGATTTCCTTTGCAAGCTTGCTTGGTTGGCCAAAAAGTGCGTATGCGTTTTTTCCTGAATATATTCAGGAAGAAACACATACGCCCTTTTTGGCCAAGTGCATCATTGTGGACGTTCTGCCTCTTTTCCTATGCTTTAAATGCAATTCCAGTCTACCTCCTGAAATCGGTTTCCTGCAATTCTGCCCCGCTTTCAAGTCCGCTTGGCAGCCTTACTTCAGTATATTTTTGGATGATAGCTGTCATTTATAAGTCTGCAGGTTTGTGAATTACAGTGCCCCTGAGCTCCTTTCTTCAACTCGCTTTCTTGTGAGCTGGCCGCAACACTGCAGGATTGCTTCAGGCCCTAATCTGGTTCTGGCACGGCACGCTGAGCCTGTGGTTAATTCCTCTTCCTGGTGGGAAATGAGAGTTAAATTTGCCCGTCCAGACACCTCCAGCTAGTCTCTCATTGGTTCTCCCTATTCTTGTTCATCTTCCGCAGAAATTGCAAACTGGTCCAAACAGGAGTTTAAAGGCACTGACTCTCCAAGTCGGGAGAGTGTTAATAAAGCGTCTGGAATGTTGCACCTGAGTACCAGGGGACGAGATCTGAGACATATTGGAACACGTCTCCCGATCACACGTTTGATCATACTCTGGGTTCCACATGCATGCTTTAGCTGAAGGAAGAATCCCTTAAACCTGGAGAGTTGAAACCCGTGGAATGGGTACCATGCAATATGACTTCAAAGGGTCTTCATTTGCTCACCGAACCTCTCCAATCCTATCACTGCTGCGTTTATGACCCTGTACACACGCTTGATTCTCTTTCAGAGACATAGCAATCCATATTTTTTAAGATACTTACTAGTCCGGTACATTCTTAGGCATTTAATATGGGGTGTTGAGTCCATTTCGTTGAGCAAGGAGTAGCTCTTGTGTATTACGTATTTGGCTTAAGGAACTTTATCTGTGTTCATTTCAATCTCTGGTTTTATGCAGCACCCCAACTCACCTTTCCCCTTAAGCAAGCATAAGTTGGTTTTCTAAATTTGAGACCCTGTTCTGTTTTGTAATCCAGTTCCTGTGTAGCCAAGTTTACATTCCGTGTATTAATGATATCTTATGATGTTTCTTTTTCTTGTGACTTTTTTCAGTTAGAATCATCATACTTGAATTCACTCATTATGCTGCTATGGGCCTGATGACATAGATTTCATTGCTGAGTGATATTGCAGTGTACGTAAGTACCAAAACTTCTTTATCCATTTTTCACTTTCTGCGATATTGAACTTGTCCCGTAAACGAGGTTCTTGTAAACAGAGCCGTCCCAATCTTTGGGGTGGCTGTGTCTTTTTGATTTTAATTTCCCTAAGCTATAGGACCATAAGTGGAATTGCCCTAAGCTCTGTTGCTTTGTTTCTCAGATGTTTCAGGAAACACCATACACTTCTCCCAAGTGGCTGTTGGCAATTTACATCCTGCCCATCAGCATAACAAGGCTCCCAGTTCTCCATGGCCTGTCCTGCCTTTCTGGATTTTACACTTTTTTCAGATGACCCTTTTGACCAGGGGGAAGTGAGACTTCATTGTACTGCAGATTTCCTTTGCAAGCTTGCTTGGTTGGCTAAAAAGGGCGTATGCGCTTTTTCCTGAATATATTCAGGAAAAAACGCATACGCACTTTTTGGCCAAGTGCGTCATTGTGGACGTTCTTCCTCTTTTCCTATGCTTTAAATGCAATTCCAGTCTACCTCCTGAAATCGGTTTCCTGCAATTCTGCCCCGCTTTCAAGTCCTCTTGGCAGCCTTACTTCAGTATATTTTTGGATGATAGCTGTCATTTATAACTCTGCAGGTTTGTGAATTACAGTGCCCCTGAGCTCCTTTCTTCAACTCGCTTTCTTGTGAGCTGGCCGCAACACCGCAGGAATGCTTCAGGCCCTAATCTGGTTCCGGCACGGCACGCTGAGCCTTTGGTTAATTCCTCTTCCTGGTGGGAAATGAGAGTTAAATTTCCCCGTCCAGACACCTCCAGCTAGTCTCTCATTGGTCCTCCCTATTCCTGTTTATCTTCCGCGGAATTTGCAAACTGGGCCAAACAGGAGGTTAAAGGCACTGACTCTCCAAGTCGGGAGAGTGTTAGTAAAGCATCTGGAATGTTGCACCCGAGTACCAGGGGACGAGAACTGAGACATATTTCAACACGTCTCCCGATCACATGGTTGATCATACTCTGGGTTCCACATGCATGTTTTAGCTGAAGGAAGAATCCCTTAAACCTGGAGAGTTGAGACCCGTGCAATGGGTACCATGCAATATGACTTCAAAGGGTCTTCATTTGCTCACCAAAACTCTCCAATCCTATCACTGCTGCGTTTTTGCCCCTGTACTCACGATTGATTCACTTTCAGAGACATAGCAATCCATAGGTTTTAAGATACTTACTAGTCAGGTACATTATTAGGCGTTTAATATGGGGTTTTGAGTCCATTTCGTTGAGCAAGGAGTAGCTCTTGTCTATTCCATATTTGGCTTAAGGAAGTTTATCTGTGCTCATTTCAATCTCTGGTTTTATGCAGCACCCCAACTCACCTTTCCCCTTAAGCAAGCATAAGTTGGTTTTCTAAATTTGAGAACCTGTTGTGTTTTGTAATCCAGTTCCTGTGTAGCCAAGTTTACATTCCGTGTATTAGTGATATCTTACGATGTTTCTTTTTCTGTGTGACTTATTTCAGTTAGAATCATCATACCTGAATCCACTCATTATGCTGCTACGGGCCTGATGACATAGATTTCATTGCTGAGTGATATTGCATTGTACGTAAGTACCACAACTTCTTTATACATTTTTCACTTTCTGCGATATCGAACTTGTACCGTAAACGAGTTTCTTGTAAACAGAGCCGTCCCAAACTTTGGGGTGGCTGTGTCTTTTTGATTTTAATTTCCCTAAGCTATAGGACTATAAGTGGAAGTGCCCTAGGCTCTGTTTCTTTGTTTTTTAGATGTTTCAGGAATCACTATACACTTCTCCCGAGTGGCTCTCGGCAATGTACATCCCGCCCATCAGCATAACAAGGCTCCCAGTTCTCCATGGCCTGTCCTGCCTTTCTGGATTTTACACTTTTTTCAGATGGCCCTTTTGACGGGGGGGAAGTGAGACTTCATTATAGTGCAGATTTCCTTTGCAAGCTTGCTTGGTTGGCCAAAAAGGGCGTATGCGTTTTTTCCTGAATATATTCAGGAAAAAACGCATACGCCCTTTTTGGCCAAGTGCATCATTGTCGACGTTCTGCCTCTTTTCCTATGCTTTAAATGCAATTCCAGTCTACCTCCTGAAATTGGTTTCCTGCAATTCTGCGCCGATTTCAAGTCCTCTTGGCAGCCTTCCTTCAGTATATTTTTGGATGATAGCTGTCATTTATAACTCTGCAGGTTTGTGATTACACTGCCCCTGAGCTCCTTTCTTCAACTCGCTTTCTTGTGAGCTGGCCGCAACACCGCAGGATTGCTTCAGGCCCTAATCTGGTTCCGGCACGGCACGCTGAGCCTTTGGTTAATTCCTCCTCCTGGGGGGAAATGAAAGTTAAATTTGCCCATCGAGACACCTCCAGCTAGTCTCTCATTGATTCTCCCTATTCCTGTTCATCTTTCGCAGAAATTGCAAACTGGGCCAAAAGGAGGTTAAAGGCACTCACTCTCCAAGTCGGGAGAGTGTTAGTAGAGCATCTGGAATGTTGCACCCAAGTACCAGGGGAGGAAAACTGAGTTATATTGGAACACGTCTCCCGATCACATGGTTGATCATACTCTGGATTCCACATGCATGTTTTAGCTGAAGGAAGAATCCCTTAAACCTGGAGAGTTGAGACCCGTGGAATGGGTACCATGCAATATGACTTCAAAGGGTCTTCATTTGCTCACCGAACTTCTCCAATCCTATCACTGCTGCGTTTATGCCTCTGTACACACGCTTGATTCTCTGTCGGGGACATAGCAATCCATAGGTTTTAAGATACTTACTAGTCATGTACATTCTTAAGCGTTTAATATGGGGTGTAGCCCATTTCGTTGAGCAAGGAGTAGCTCTTGTCTATTCCATATTTGGCTTAAGGAACTTTATCTGTGTTCATTTCAATCTCTGGTTTTATGCAGCACCCCAACTCACCTTTCCCCTTAAGCAAGCATAAGTTGGTTTTCTAAATTTGAGACCCTGTTCTGTTTTGTAATTCAGTTCCTGTGTAGCCAAGTTTACATTCCGTGTATTAGTGATATCTTATGATGTTTCTTTTTCTGTGTGACTTATTTCAGTTAGAATCATCATACCTGAATCCACTCATTATGCTGCTACGGGCCTGATGACATAGATGTCATTGCTGAGTGATATTGCATTGTACGTAAGTACCACAACTTCTTTATCCATTTTTCGCTTTATGCGATATTGAACTTGTACCGTAAACGAGTTTCTTGTAAACAGAGCCATCCCAAACTTTGGGGTGGCTGTGTCTTTTGGATTTTAATTTCCCTAAGCTATAGGACCATAAGTGGAAGTGCCCTAGGCTCTGTTGCTTTGTTTTTTAGATGTTTCAGGAAACACCATACACTTCTCCCAAGTGGCTGTTGGCAATTTACATCCCGCCCATCAGCATAACAAGGCTCCCAGTTCTCCATGGCCTGTCCTGCCTTTCTGGATTTTACACTTTTTTCAGATGGCCCTTTTGACGGGGGGGAAGTGAGACTTCATTGTAGTGCAGATTTCCTTTGCAAGCTTGCTTGGTTGGCCAAAAAGGGCGTATGCGTTTTTTCCTGAATATATTCAGGAAAAAACGCATACGCCCTTTTTGGCCAAGTGCATCATTGTCGACCTTCTGCCTCTTTTCCTATGCTTTAAATGCAATTCCAGTCTACCTCCTGAAATCGGTTTTCTGCAATTCTGCCCGGCTTTCAAGTCCTCTTGGCAGCCTTACTTCAGTATATTTTTGGACGATAGCTGTCATTTATAACTCTGCAAGTTTGTGAATTACAGTGCCCCTGAGCTCCTTTCTTCAACTCGCTTTCTTGTGAGCTGGCCGCAACACCGCAGGATTGCTTCAGGCCCTAATCTGGTTCCGGCACGGCATGCTGAGCCTTTTGTTAATTTCTCTTCCTGGTGGGAAATGAGAGTTAAATTTGCCCGTCCAGACACTTCCAGCTAATCTCTCATTGGTCCTCCCTATTCCTGTTCATCTTCCGCAGAAATTGCAAACTGGGCAAATCAGGAGGTTAAAGGCACTGACTCTCCAAGTCGGGAGAGTGTTATTAAAGCATCTGGAATGTTGCACCCGAGTACCAGGGGACGAGAACTGAGACATATTTGAACACGTCTCCCGATCACACAGTTGATCATACTCTGGGCTCCACATGCATGTTTTAGCTGAAGGAAGAATGCCTTAAACCACGAGAGTTGAGACCAGTGGAATGGGTACCATGCAATATGACTTCAAAGGGTCTTCATTTGCTCACCGAACCTCTCCAATCCTATCACTGCTGTGTTTATGCCCCTGTACACATGCTTGATTCTCTTTTGGAGACATAGCAATCCATAGGTTTTAAGATACTTACTAGTCAGGTACCTTCTTAGGCGTTTAATATGGGATGTTGAGTCCATTTCGTTGAGCAAGGAGTAGCTGTTGTCTATTACATATTTGGCTTAAGGAACTTTATCTGTGCTCATTTCAATCTCTGGTTTTATGCAGCACCCCAACTCACCTTTCCCCTTAAGCAAGCATAAGTTGGTTTTCTAAATTTGAGACCCTGTTCTGTTTTGTAATCCAGTTCCTGTGTAGCCAAGTTTACATTCCGTGTATTAGTGATATCTTATGATGTTTCTTTTTCTGTGTGACTTATTTCAGTTAGAATCATCATACCTGAATCCACTCATTATGCTGCTATGGGCCTGATGACAGAGATGTCATTGCTGAGTGATATTGCATTGTACGTAAGTACCACAACTTCTTTATCCATTTTTCGCTTTATGCGATATTGAACTTGTACCGTAAACGAGTTTCTTGTAAACAGAGCCATCCCAAACTTTGGGGTGGCTGTGTCTTTTTGATTTTAATTTCCCTAAGCTATAGGACCATAAGTGGAAGTGCCCTAGGCTCTGTTGCTTTGTTTTTTAGATGTTTCAGGAAACACCATACACTTCTCCCGAGTGGCTGTTGGCAATTTACATCCCGCCCATCAGCATAACAAGGCTCCCAGTTCTCCATGGCCTGTCCTGCCTTTCTGGATTTTACACTTTTTTCAGATGGCCCTTTTGACCGGGGGGAAGTGAGACTTCATTGTAGTGCAGATTTCCTTTGCAAGCTTGCTTGGTTGGCCAAAAAGGGCGTATGCGTTTTTTCCTGAATATATTCAGGAAAAAACGCATACGCCCTTTTTGGCCAAGTGCATCATTGTCGACCTTCTGCCTCTTTTCCTATGCTTTAAATGCAATTCCAGTCTACCTCCTGAAATCAGTTTCCTGCAATTCTGCCCGGCTTTCAAGTCCTCTTGGCAGCCTTACTTCACTATATTTTTGGATGATAGCTGTCATTTATAACTCTGCAGGTTTGTGAATTACAGTGCCCCTGAGCTCCTTTCTTCAACTCGCTTTCTTGTGAGCTGGCCGCAACACCGCAGGATTGCTTCAGGCCCTAATCTGGTTCCGGCATGGCACGCTGAGCCTTTGGTTAATTCCTCTTCCTGGTGGGAAATGAGAGTTAAATTTTCCCGTCCAGACACCTCCAGCTAGTCTCTCATTGGTTCTCCCTATTCCTGTTCATCTTCCGCGGAATTTGCAAACTGGGCCAAACAGGAGGTTAAAGGCACTGACTCTCCAAGTCGGGAGAGTTTTAGTAAAGCATCTGGAATGTTGCACCCGAGTACCAGGGGACGAGAACTGAGACATATTTCAACACGTCTCCCGATCACACGGTTGATCATACTCTGGGTTCCACATGCATGTTTTAGCTGAAGGAAGAATCCCTTAAACCTGGAGAGTTGAGACCCGTGGAATGGGTACCATGCAATATGACTTCAAAGGGTCTTCATTTGCTCACCAAAACTCTCCAATCCTATCACTGCTGCGTTTTTGCCCCTGTACTCACGATTGATTCACTTTCAGAGACATAGCAATCCATAGGTTTTAAGATACTTACTAGTCAGGTACATTATTAGGCGTTTAATATGGGGTTTTGAGTCCATTTCGTTGAGCAAGGAGTAGCTCTTGTCTATTACATATTTGGCTTAAGGAACTTTATCTGTGCTCATTTCAATCTCTGGTTTTATGCAGCACCCCAACTCACCTTTCCCCTTAAGCAAGCATAAGTTGATTTTCTAAATTTGGGACCATGTTCTGTTTTGAAATTCAGTTCCTGTGTAGCCAAGTTTACATTCCGTGTATTAGTGATATCTTATGATGTTTCTTTTTCTGTGTGACTTATTTCAGTTAGAATCATCATACCTGAATCCACTCATTATGCTGCTATGGGCCTGATGACATAGATGTCATTGCTGAGTGATATTGCATTGTACGTAAGTACCACAACTTCTTTATCCATTTTTCGCTTTATGCGATATTGAACTTGTACCATAAACGAGTTTCTTGTAAACAGAGCCATCCAAAACTTTGGGGTGGCTGTGTCTTTTTGATTTTAATTTCCCTAAGCTATAGGACCATAAGTGGAAGTGCCCTAGGCTCTGTTGCTTTGTTTTTTAGATGTTTCAGGAAACACCATACACTTCTCCCGAGTGGCTGTTGGCAATTTACATCCCGCCCATCAGCATAACAAGGCTCCCAGTTCTCCATGGCCTGTCCTGCCTTTCTGGATTTTACACTTTTTTCAGATGGCCCTTTTGACGGGGGGGAAGTGAGACTTCATTGTAGTGCAGATCTCCTTTGCAAGCTTGCTTGGTTGGCCAAAAAGGGCGTATGCGTTTTTTCCTGAATATATTCAGGAAAAAACGCATACGCCCTTTTTGGCCAAGTGCATCATTGTCGACCTTCTGCCTCTTTTCCTATGCTTTAAATGCAATTCCAGTCTACCTCCTGAAATCAGTTTCCTGCAATTCTGCCCGGCTTTCAAGTCCTCTTGGCAGCCTTACTTCAGTATATTTTTGGATGATAGCTGTCATTTATAACTCTGCAGGTTTGTGAATTACAGTGCCCCTGAGCTCCTTTCTTCAACTCGCTTTCTTGTGAGCTGGCCGCAACACCGCAGGATTGCTTCAGGCCCTAATCTGGTTCCGGCATGGCACGCTGAGCCTTTGGTTAATTCCTCTTCCTGGTGGGAAATGAGAGTTAAATTTTCCCGTCCAGACACCTCCAGCTAGTCTCTCATTGGTTCTCCCTATTCCTGTTCATCTTCCGCGGAATTTGCAAACTGGGCCAAACAGGAGGTTAAAGGCACTGACTCTCCAAGTCGGGAGAGTGTTAGTAAAGCATCTGGAATGTTGCACCCGAGTACCAGGGGACGAGAACTGAGACATATTTCAACACGTCTCCCGATCACACGGTTGATCATACTCTGGGTTCCACATGCATGTTTTAGCTGAAGGAAGAATCCCTTAAACCTGGAGAGTTGAGACCCGTGGAATGGGTACCATGCAATATGACTTCAAAGGGTCTTCATTTGCTCACCAAAACTCTCCAATCCTATCACTGCTGCGTTTTTGCCCCTGTACTCACGATTGATTCACTTTCAGAGACATAGCAATCCATAGGTTTTAAGATACTTACTAGTCAGGTACATTCTTAGGCGTTTAATATGGGGTTTTGAGTCCATTTCGTTGAGCAAGGAGTAGCTCTTGTCTATTACATATTTGGCTTAAGGAACTTTATCTGTGCTCATTTCAATCTCTGGTTTTATGCAGCACCCCAACTCACCTTTCCCCTTAAGCAAGCATAAGTTGATTTTCTAAATTTGGGACCATGTTCTGTTTTGAAATTCAGTTCCTGTGTAGCCAAGTTTACATTCCGTGTATTAGTGATATCTTATGATGTTTCTTTTTCTGTGTGACTTATTTCAGTTAGAATCATCATACCTGAATCCACTCATTATGCTGCTATGGGCCTGATGACATAGATGTCATTGCTGAGTGATATTGCATTGTACGTAAGTACCACAACTTCTTTATCCATTTTTCGCTTTATGCGATATTGAACTTGTACCGTAAACGAGTTTCTTGTAAACAGAGCCATCCCAAACTTTGGGGTGGCTGTGTCTTTTTGATTTTAATTTCCCTAAGCTATAGGACCATAAGTGGAAGTGCCCTAGGCTCTGTTGCTTTGCTTTTTGGATGTTTCAGGAAACACCATACACTTCTCCCGAGTGGCTGTTGGCAAGTTACATCCCGCCCATCAGCATAACAAGGCTCCCAGTTCTCCATGGCCTGTCCTGCCTTTCTGGATTTTACACTTTTTTCAGATGGCCCTTTTGACGGGGGGGAAGTGAGACTTCATTGTAGTGCAGATTTCCTTTGCAAGCTTGCTTGGTTGGCCAAAAAGGGCGTATGCGTTTTTTCCTGAATATATTCAGGAAAAAACGCATACGCCCTTTTTGGCCAAGTGCATCATTGTCGACCTTCTGCCTCTTTTCCTATGCTTTAAATGCAATTCCAGTCTACCTCCCGAAATCGGTTTCCTGCAATTCTGCCCGGCTTTCAAGTCCTCTTGGCAGCCTTACTTCAGTATATTTTTGGATGATAGCTGTCATTTATAACTCTGCAGGTTTGTGAATTACAGTGCCCCTGAGCTCCTTTCTTCAACTCGCTTTCTTGTGAGCTGGCCGCAACACCGCAGGATTGCTTCAGGCCCTAATCTGGTTCCGGCATGGCACGCTGAGCCTTTGGTTAATTCCTCTTCCTGGTGGGAAATGAGAGTTAAATTTTCCCGTCCAGACACCTCCAGCTAGTCTCTCATTGGTTCTCCCTATTCCTGTTCATCTTCCGCGGAATTTGCAAACTGGGCCAAACAGGAGGTTAAAGGCACTGACTCTCCAAGTCGGGAGAGTGTTAGTAAAGCATCTGGAATGTTGCACCCGAGTACCAGGGGACGAGAACTGAGACATATTTCAACACGTCTCCCGATCACACGGTTGATCATACTCTGGGTTCCACATGCATGTTTTAGCTGAAGGAAGAATCCCTTAAACCTGGAGAGTTGAGACCCGTGGAATGGGTACCATGCAATATGACTTCAAAGGGTCTTCATTTGCTCACCAAAACTCTCCAATCCTATCACTGCTGCGTTTTTGCCCCTGTACTCACGATTGATTCACTTTCAGAGACATAGCAATCCATAGGTTTTAAGATACTTACTAGTCAGGTACATTCTTAGGCGTTTAATATGGGGTTTTGAGTCCATTTCGTTGAGCAAGGAGTAGCTCTTGTCTATTACATATTTGGCTTAAGGAACTTTATCTGTGCTCATTTCAATCTCTGGTTTTATGCAGCACCCCAACTCACCTTTCCCCTTAAGCAAGCATAAGTTGATTTTCTAAATTTGGGACCATGTTCTGTTTTGAAATTCAGTTCCTGTGTAGCCAAGTTTACATTCCGTGTATTAGTGATATCTTATGATGTTTCTTTTTCTGTGTGACTTATTTCAGTTAGAATCATCATACCTGAATCCACTCATTATGCTGCTATGGGCCTGATGACATAGATGTCATTGCTGAGTGATATTGCATTGTACGTAAGTACCACAACTTCTTTATCCATTTTTCGCTTTATGCGATATTGAACTTGTACCGTAAACGAGTTTCTTGTAAACAGAGCCATCCCAAACTTTGGGGTGGCTGTGTCTTTTTGATTTTAATTTCCCTAAGCTATAGGACCATAAGTGGAAGTGCCCTAGGCTCTGTTGCTTTGCTTTTTGGATGTTTCAGGAAACACCATACACTTCTCCCGAGTGGCTGTTGGCAAGTTACATCCCGCCCATCAGCATAACAAGGCTCCCAGTTCTCCATGGCCTGTCCTGCCTTTCTGGATTTTACACTTTTTTCAGATGGCCCTTTTGACGGGGGGGAAGTGAGACTTCATTGTAGTGCAGATTTCCTTTGCAAGCTTGCTTGGTTGGCCAAAAAGGGCGTATGCGTTTTTTCCTGAATATATTCAGGAAAAAACGCATACGCCCTTTTTGGCCAAGTGCATCATTGTCGACCTTCTGCCTCTTTTCCTATGCTTTAAATGCAATTCCAGTCTACCTCCCGAAATCGGTTTCCTGCAATTCTGCCCGGCTTTCAAGTCCTCTTGGCAGCCTTACTTCAGTATATTTTTGGATGATAGCTGTCATTTATAACTCTGCAGGTTTGTGAATTACAGTGCCCCTGAGCTCCTTTCTTCAACTCGCTTTCTTGTGAGCTGGCCGCAACACCGCAGGATTGCTTCAGGCCCTAATCTGGTTCCGGCATGGCACGCTGAGCCTTTGGTTAATTCCTCTTCCTGGTGGGAAATGAGAGTTAAATTTTCCCGTCCAGACACCTCCAGCTAGTCTCTCATTGGTTCTCCCTATTCCTGTTCATCTTCCGCGGAATTTGCAAACTGGGCCAAACAGGAGGTTAAAGGCACTGACTCTCCAAGTCGGGAGAGTGTTAGTAAAGCATCTGGAATGTTGCACCCGAGTACCAGGGGACGAGAACTGAGACATATTTCAACACGTCTCCCGATCACACGGTTGATCATACTCTGGGTTCCACATGCATGTTTTAGCTGAAGGAAGAATCCCTTAAACCTGGAGAGTTGAGACCCGTGGAATGGGTACCATGCAATATGACTTCAAAGGGTCTTCATTTGCTCACCAAAACTCTCCAATCCTATCACTGCTGCGTTTTTGCCCCTGTACTCACGATTGATTCACTTTCAGAGACATAGCAATCCATAGGTTTTAAGATACTTACTAGTCAGGTACATTATTAGGCGTTTAATATGGGGTTTTGAGTCCATTTCGTTGAGCAAGGAGTAGCTCTTGTCTATTACATATTTGGCTTAAGGAACTTTATCTGTGCTCATTTCAATCTCTGGTTTTATGCAGCACCCCAACTCACCTTTCCCCTTAAGCAAGCATAAGTTGATTTTCTAAATTTGGGACCATGTTCTGTTTTGAAATTCAGTTCCTGTGTAGCCAAGTTTACATTCCGTGTATTAGTGATATCTTATGATGTTTCTTTTTCTGTGTGACTTATTTCAGTTAGAATCATCATACCTGAATCCACTCATTATGCTGCTACGGGCCTGATGACATAGATGTCATTGCTGAGTGATATTGCATTGTACGTAAGTACCACAACTTCTTTATCCATTTTTCGCTTTATGCGATATTGAACTTGTACCGTAAACGAGTTTCTTGTAAACAGAGCCATCCCAAACTTTGGGGTGGCTGTGTCTTTTTGATTTTAATTTCCCTAAGCTATAGGACCATAAGTGGAAGTGCCCTAGGCTCTGTTGCTTTGCTTTTTGGATGTTTCAGGAAACACCATACACTTCTCCCGAGTGGCTGTTGGCAAGTTACATCCCGCCCATCAGCATAACAAGGCTCCCAGTTCTCCATGGCCTGTCCTGCCTTTCTGGATTTTACACTTTTTTCAGATGGCCCTTTTGACGGGGGGGAAGTGAGACTTCATTGTAGTGCAGATTTCCTTTGCAAGCTTGCTTGGTTGGCCAAAAAGGGCGTATGCGTTTTTTCCTGAATATATTCAGGAAAAAACGCATACGCCCTTTTTGGCCAAGTGCATCATTGTCGACCTTCTGCCTCTTTTCCTATGCTTTAAATGCAATTCCAGTCTACCTCCCGAAATCGGTTTCCTGCAATTCTGCCCGGCTTTCAAGTCCTCTTGGCAGCCTTACTTCAGTATATTTTTGGATGATAGCTGTCATTTATAACTCTGCAGGTTTGTGAATTACAGTGCCCCTGAGCTCCTTTCTTCAACTCGCTTTCTTGTGAGCTGGCCGCAACACCGCAGGATTGCTTCAGGCCCTAATCTGGTTCCGGCATGGCACGCTGAGCCTTTGGTTAATTCCTCTTCCTGGTGGGAAATGAGAGTTAAATTTTCCCGTCCAGACACCTCCAGCTAGTCTCTCATTGGTTCTCCCTATTCCTGTTCATCTTCCGCGGAATTTGCAAACTGGGCCAAACAGGAGGTTAAAGGCACTGACTCTCCAAGTCGGGAGAGTGTTAGTAAAGCATCTGGAATGTTGCACCCGAGTACCAGGGGACGAGAACTGAGACATATTTCAACACGTCTCCCGATCACACGGTTGATCATACTCTGGGTTCCACATGCATGTTTTAGCTGAAGGAAGAATCCCTTAAACCTGGAGAGTTGAGACCCGTGGAATGGGTACCATGCAATATGACTTCAAAGGGTCTTCATTTGCTCACCAAAACTCTCCAATCCTATCACTGCTGCGTTTTTGCCCCTGTACTCACGATTGATTCACTTTCAGAGACATAGCAATCCATAGGTTTTAAGATACTTACTAGTCAGGTACATTATTAGGCGTTTAATATGGGGTTTTGAGTCCATTTCGTTGAGCAAGGAGTAGCTCTTGTCTATTCCATATTTGGCTTAAGGAACTTTATCTGTGCTCATTTCAATCTCTGGTTTTATGCAGCACCCCAACTCACCTTTCCCCTTAAGCAAGCATAAGTTGATTTTCTAAATTTGGGACCATGTTCTGTTTTGAAATTCAGTTCCTGTGTAGCCAAGTTTACATTCCGTGTATTAGTGATATCTTATGATGTTTCTTTTTCTGTGTGACTTATTTCAGTTAGAATCATCATACCTGAATCCACTCATTATGCTGCTATGGGCCTGATGACATAGATGTCATTGCTGAGTGATATTGCATTGTACGTAAGTACCACAACTTCTTTATCCATTTTTCGCTTTATGCGATATTGAACTTGTACCGTAAACGAGTTTCTTGTAAACAGAGCCATCCCAAACTTTGGGGTGGCTGTGTCTTTTTGATTTTAATTTCCCTAAGCTATAGGACCATAAGTGGAAGTGCCCTAGGCTCTGTTGCTTTGCTTTTTGGATGTTTCAGGAAACACCATACACATCTCCCGAGTGGCTGTTGGCAAGTTACATCCCGCCCAGCAGCATAACAAGGCTCCCAGTTCTCCATGGCCTGTCCTGCCTTTCTGGATTTTACACTTTTTTCAGATGGCCCTTTTGACGGGGGGGGGAAGTGAGACTTCATTGTAGTGCAGATTTCCTTTGCAAGCTTGCTTCGTTGGCCAAAAAGGGCGTATGCGTTTTTTCCTGAATATATTCAGGAAAAAACACATACGCCCTTTTTGGCCAAGTGCATCATTGTCGACCTTGTGCCTCTTTTCCTATGCTTTAAATGCAATTCCAGTCTACCTCCCGAAATCGGTTTCCTGCAATTCTGCCCGGCTTTCAAGTCCTCTTGGCAGCCTTACTTCAGTATATTTTTGGATGATAGCTGTCATTTATAACTCTGCAGGTTTGTGAATTACAGTGCCCCTGAGCTCCTTTCTTCAACTCGCTTTCTTGTGAGCTGGCCGCAACACCGCAGGATTGCTTCAGGCCCTAATCTGGTTCCGGCATGGCACGCTGAGCCTTTGGTTAATTCCTCTTCCTGGTGGGAAATGAGAGTTAAATTTTCCCGTCCAGACACCTCCAGCTAGTCTCTCATCGGTTCTCCCTATTCCTGTTCATCTTCCGCGGAATTTGCAAACTGGGCCAAACAGGAGGTTAAAGGCACTGACTCTCCAAGTCGGGAGAGTGTTAGTAAAGCATCTGGAATGTTGCACCCGAGTACCAGGGGACGAGAACTGAGACATATTTCAACACGTCTCCCGATCACACGGTTGATCATACTCTGGGTTCCACATGCATGTTTTAGCTGAAGGAAGAATCCCTTAAACCTGGAGAGTTGAGACCCGTGGAATGGGTACCATGCAATATGACTTCAAAGGGTCTTCATTTGCTCACCAAAACTCTCCAATCCTATCACTGCTGCGTTTTTGCCCCTGTACTCACGATTGATTCACTTTCAGAGACATAGCAATCCATAGGTTTTAAGATACTTACTAGTCAGGTACATTATTAGGCGTTTAATATGGAGTTTTGAGTCCATTTCGTTGAGCAAGGAGTAGCTCTTGTCTATTCCATATTTGGCTTAAGGAACTTTATCTGTGCTCATTTCAATCTCTGGTTTTATGCAGCACCCCAACTCACCTTTCCCCTTAAGCAAGCATAAGTTGGTTTTCTAAATTTGGGACCATGTTCTGTTTTGAAATTCAGTTCCTGTGTAGCCAAGTTTACATTCCGTGTATTAGTGATATCTTATGATGTTTCTTTTTCTGTGTGACTTATTTCAGTTAAAATCATCATACCTGAATCCACTCATTATGCTGCTATGGGCCTGATGACATAGATGTCATTGCTGAGTGATATTGCATTGTACGTAAGTACCACAACTTCTTTATCCATTTTTCGCTTTATGCGATATTGAACTTGTACCGTAAACGAGTTTCTTGTAAACAGAGCCATCCCAAACTTTGGGGTGGCTGTGTCTTTTTGATTTTAATTTCCCTAAGCTATAGGACCATAAGTGGAAGTGCCCTAGGCTCTGTTGCTTTGCTTTTTGGATGTTTCAGGAAACACCATACACATCTCCCAAGTGGCTGTTGTCAAGTTACATCCCGCCCATCAGCATAACAAGGCTCCCAGTTCTCCATGGCCTGTCCTGCCTTTCTGGATTTTACACTTTTTTCAGATGGCCCTTTTGACGGGGGGGAAGTGAGACTTCATTGTAGTGCAGATTTCCTTTGCAAGCTTGCTTGGTTGGCCAAAAAGGGCGTATGCGTTTTTTCCTGAATATATTCAGGAAAAAACGCATACGCCCTTTTTGGCCAAGTGCATCATTGTCAACCTTCTGCCTCTTTTCCTATGCTTTAAATGCAATTCCAGTCTACCTCCTGAAATCGGTTTCCTGCAATTCTGCCCGGCTTTCAAGTCCTCTTGGCAGCCTTACTTCAGTATATTTTTGGATGATAGCTGTCATTTATAACTCTGCAGGTTTGTGAATTACAGTGCCCCTGAGCTCCTTTCTTCAACTCGCTTTCTTGTGAGCTGGCCGCAACACCGCAGGATTGCTTCAGGCCCTAATCTGGTTCTGGCATGGCACGCTGAGCCTTTGGTTAATTCCTCTTCCTGGTGGGAAATGAGAGTTAAATTTTCCCGTCCAGACACCTCCAGCTAGTCTCTCATTGGTTCTCCCTATTCCTGTTCATCTTCCGCGGAATTTGCAAACTGGGCCAAACAGGAGGTTAAAGGCACTGACTCTCCAAGTCGGGAGAGTGTTAGTAAAGCATCTGGAATGTTGCACCCGAGTACCAGGGGACGAGAACTGAGACATATTTCAACACGTCTCCCGATCACACGGTTGATCATACTCTGGGTTCCACATGCATGTTTTAGCTGAAGGAAGAATCCCTTAAACCTGGAGAGTTGAGACCCGTGGAATGGGTACCATGCAATATGACTTCAAAGGGTCTTCATTTGCTCACCAAAACTCTCCAATCCTGTCACTGCTGCGTTTTTGCCCCTGTACTCACGATTGATTCACTTTCAGAGACATAGCAATCCATAGGTTTTAAGATACTTACTAGTCAGGTACATTATTAGGCGTTTAATATGGGGTTTTGAGTCCATTTCGTTGAGCAAGGAGTAGCTCTTGTCTATTCCATATTTGGCTTAAGGAACTTTATCTGTGCTCATTTCAATCTCTGGTTTTATGCAGCACCCCAACTCACCTTTCCCCTTAAGCAAGCATAAGTTGGTTTTCTAAATTTGGGACCATGTTCTGTTTTGAAATTCAGTTCCTGTGTAGCCAAGTTTACATTCCGTGTATTAGTGATATCTTATGATGTTTCTTTTTCTGTGTGACTTATTTCAGTTAGAATCATCATACCTGAATCCACTCATTATGCTGCTATGGGCCTGATGACATAGATGTCATTGCTGAGTGATATTGCATTGTACGTAAGTACCACAACTTCTTTATCCATTTTTCGCTTTATGCGATATTGAACTTGTACCGTAAACGAGTTTCTTGTAAACAGAGCCATCCCAAACTTTGGGGTGGCTGTGTCTTTTTGATTTTAATTTCCCTAAGCTATAGGACCATAAGTGGAAGTGCCCTAGGCTCTGTTGCTTTGTTTTTTAGATGTTTCAGGAAACACCATACACTTCTCCCGAGTGGCTGTTGGCAAGTTACATCCCGCCCATCAGCATAACAAGGCTCCCAGTTCTCCATGGCCTGTCCTGCCTTTCTGGATTTTACACTTTTTTCAGATGGCCCTTTTGACGGGGTGGAAGTGAGACTTCATTGTAGTGCAGATTTCCTTTGCAAGCTTGCTTGGTTGGCCAAAAAGGGCGTATGCGTTTTTTCCTGAATATATTCAGGAAAAAACGCATACGCCCTTTTTGGCCAAGTGCATCATTGTCGACCTTCTGCCTCTTTTCCTATGCTTTAAATGCAATTCCAGTCTACCTCCTGAAATCGGTTTCCTGCAATTCTGCCCGGCTTTCAAGTCCTCTTGGCAGCCTTACTTCAGTATATTTTTGGATGATAGCTGTCATTTATAACTCTGCAGGTTTGTGAATTACAGTGCCCCTGAGCTCCTTTCTTCAACTCGCTTTCTTGTGAGCTGGCCGCAACACCGCAGGATTGCTTCAGGCCCTAATCTGGTTCCGGCATGGCACGCTGAGCCTTTGGTTAATTCCTCTTCCTGGTGGGAAATGAGAGTTAAATTTTCCCGTCCAGACACCTCCAGCTAGTCTCTCATTGGTTCTCCCTATTCCTGTTCATCTTCCGCGGAATTTGCAAACTGGGCCAAACAGGAGGTTAAAGGCACTGACTCTCCAAGTCGGGAGAGTGTTAGTAAAGCATCTGGAATGTTGCACCCGAGTACCAGGGGACGAGAACTGAGACATATTTCAACACGTCTCCCGATCACACGGTTGATCATACTCTGGGTTCCACATGCATGTTTTAGCTGAAGGAAGAATCCCTTAAACCTGGAGAGTTGAGACCCGTGGAATGGGTACCATGCAATATGACTTCAAAGGGTCTTCATTTGCTCACCAAAACTCTCCAATCCTATCACTGCTGCGTTTTTGCCCCTGTACTCACGATTGATTCACTTTCAGAGACATAGCAATCCATAGGTTTTAAGATACTTACTAGTCAGGTACATTATTAGGCGTTTAATATGGGGTTTTGAGTCCATTTCGTTGAGCAAGGAGTAGCTCTTGTCTATTACATATTTGGCTTAAGGAACTTTATCTGTGCTCATTTCAATCTCTGGTTTTATGCAGCACCCCAACTCACCTTTCCCCTTAAGCAAGCATAAGTTGGTTTTCTAAATTTGGGACCATGTTCTGTTTTGAAATTCAGTTCCTGTGTAGCCAAGTTTACATTCCGTGTATTAGTGATATCTTATGATGTTTCTTTTTCTGTGTGACTTATTTCAGTTAGAATCATCATACCTGAATCCACTCATTATGCTGCTATGGGCCTGATGACACAGATGTCATTGCTGAGTGATATTGCATTGTACGTAAGTACCACAACTTCTTTATCCATTTTTCGCTTTATGCGATATTGAACTTGTACCGTAAACGAGTTTCTTGTAAACAGAGCCATCCCAAACTTTGGGGTGGCTGTGTCTTTTTGATTTTAATTTCCCTAAGCTATAGGACCATAAGTGGAAGTGCCCTAGGCTCTGTTGCTTTGTTTTTTAGATGTTTCAGGAAACACCATACAATTCTCCCGAGTGGCTGTTGGCAATTTACATCCCGCCCATCAGCATAACAAGGCTCCCAGTTCTCCATGGCCTGTCCTGCCTTTCTGGATTTTACACTTTTTTCAGATGGCCCTTTTGACGGGGGGGAAGTGAGACTTCATTGTAGTGCAGATTTCCTTTGCAAGCTTGCTTGGTTGGCCAAAAAGGGCGTATGCGTTTTTTCCTGAATATATTCAGGAAAAAACGCATACGCCCTTTTTGGCCAAGTGCATCATTGTCGACCTTCTGCCTCTTTTCCTATGCTTTAAATGCAATTCCAGTCTACCTCCTGAAATCGGTTTCCTGCAATTCTGCCCGGCTTTCAAGTCCTCTTGGCAGCCTTACTTCAGTATATTTTTGGATGATAGCTGTCATTTATAACTCTGCAGGTTTGTGAATTACAGTGCCCCTGAGCTCCTTTCTTCAACTCGCTTTCTTGTGAGCTGGCCGCAACACCGCAGGATTGCTTCAGGCCCTAATCTGGTTCCGGCATGGCACGCTGAGCCTTTGGTTAATTCCTCTTCCTGGTGGGAAATGAGAGTTAAATTTTCCCGTCCAGACACCTCCAGCTAGTCTCTCATTGGTTCTCCCTATTCCTGTTCATCTTCCGCGGAATTTGCAAACTGGGCCAAACAGGAGGTTAAAGGCACTGACTCTCCAAGTCGGGAGAGTGTTAGTAAAGCATCTGGAATGTTGCACCCGAGTACCAGGGGACGAGAACTGAGACATATTTCAACACGTCTCCCGATCACACGGTTGATCATACTCTGGGTTCCACATGCATGTTTTAGCTGAAGGAAGAATCCCTTAAACCTGGAGAGTTGAGACCCGTGGAATGGGTACCATGCAATATGACTTCAAAGGGTCTTCATTTGCTCACCAAAACTCTCCAATCCTATCACTGCTGCGTTTTTGCCCCTGTACTCACGATTGATTCACTTTCAGAGACATAGCAATCCATAGGTTTTAAGATACTTACTAGTCAGGTACATTATTAGGCGTTTAATATGGGGTTTTGAGTCCATTTCGTTGAGCAAGGAGTAGCTCTTGTCTATTCCATATTTGGCTTAAGGAACTTTATCTGTGCTCATTTCAATCTCTGGTTTTATGCAGCACCCCAACTCACCTTTCCCCTTAAGCAAGCATAAGTTGGTTTTCTAAATTTGGGACCATGTTCTGTTTTGAAATTCAGTTCCTGTGTAGCCAAGTTTACATTCCGTGTATTAGTGATATCTTATGATGTTTCTTTTTCTGTGTGACTTATTTCAGTTAGAATCATCATACCTGAATCCACTCATTATGCTGCTATGGGCCTGATGACATAGATGTCATTGCTGAGTGATATTGCATTGTACGTAAGTACCACAACTTCTTTATCCATTTTTCGCTTTATGCGATATTGAACTTGTACCGTAAACGAGTTTCTTGTAAACAGAGCCATCCCAAACTTTGGGGTGGCTGTGTCTTTTTGATTTTAATTTCCCTAAGCTATAGGACCATAAGTGGAAGTGCCCTAGGCTCTGTTGCTTTGTTTTTTAGATGTTTCAGGAAACACCATACACTTCTCCCGAGTGGCTGTTGGCAAGTTACATCCCGCCCATCAGCATAACAAGGCTCCCAGTTCTCCATGGCCTGTCCTGCCTTTCTGGATTTTACACTTTTTTCAGATGGCCCTTTTGACGGGGTGGAAGTGAGACTTCATTGTAGTGCAGATTTCCTTTGCAAGCTTGCTTGGTTGGCCAAAAAGGGCGTATGCGTTTTTTCCTGAATATATTCAGGAAAAAACGCATACGCCCTTTTTGGCCAAGTGCATCATTGTCGACCTTCTGCCTCTTTTCCTATGCTTTAAATGCAATTCCAGTCTACCTCCTGAAATCGGTTTCCTGCAATTCTGCCCGGCTTTCAAGTCCTCTTGGCAGCCTTACTTCAGTATATTTTTGGATGATAGCTGTCATTTATAACTCTGCAGGTTTGTGAATTACAGTGCCCCTGAGCTCCTTTCTTCAACTCGCTTTCTTGTGAGCTGGCCGCAACACCGCAGGATTGCTTCAGGCCCTAATCTGGTTCCGGCATGGCACGCTGAGCCTTTGGTTAATTCCTCTTCCTGGTGGGAAATGAGAGTTAAATTTTCCCGTCCAGACACCTCCAGCTAGTCTCTCATTGGTTCTCCCTATTCCTGTTCATCTTCCGCGGAATTTGCAAACTGGACCAAACAGGAGTTTAAAGGCACTGACTCTCCAAGTCGGGAGAGTGTTAGTAAAGCATCTGGAATGTTGCACCCGAGTACCAGGGGACGAGAATTGAGACATATTTCAACACGTCTCCCGATCACACGGTTGATCATACTCTGGGTTCCACATGCATGTTTTAGCTGAAGGAAGAATCCCTTAAACCTGGAGAGTTGAGACCCGTGGAATGGGTACCATGCAATATGACTTCAAAGGGTCTTCATTTGCTCACCAAAACTCTCCAATCCTATCACTGCTGCGTTTTTGCCCCTGTACTCACGATTGATTCACTTTCAGAGACATAGCAATCCATAGGTTTTAAGATACTTACTAGTCAGGTACATTATTAGGCGTTTAATATGGGGTTTTGAGTCCATTTCGTTGAGCAATGAGTAGCTCTTGTCTATTACATATTTGGCTTAAGGAACTTTATCTGTGCTCATTTCAATCTCTGGTTTTATGCAGCACCCCAACTCACCTTTCCCCTTAAGCAAGCATAAGTTGATTTTCTAAATTTGGGACCATGTTCTGTTTTGAAATTCAGTTCCTGTGTAGCCAAGTTTACATTCCGTGTATTAGTGATATCTTATGATGTTTCTTTTTCTGTGTGACTTATTTCAGTTAGAATCATCATACCTGAATCCACTCATTATGCTGCTATGGGCCTGATGACATAGATGTCATTGCTGAGTGATATTGCATTGTACGTAAGTACCACAACTTCTTTATCCATTTTTCGCTTTATGCGATATTGAACTTGTACCGTAAACAAGTTTCTTGTAAACAGAGCCATCCCAAACTTTGGGGTGGCTGTGTCTTTTTGATTTTAATTTCCCTAAGCTATAGGACCATAAGTGGAAGTGCCCTAGGCTCTGTTGCTTTGTTTTTTAGATGTTTCAGGAAACACCATACACTTCTCCCGAGTGGCTGTTGGCAAGTTACATCCCGCCCATCAGCATAACAAGGCTCCCAGTTCTCCATGGCCTGTCCTGCCTTTCTGGATTTTACACTTTTTTCAGATGGCCCTTTTGACGGGGGTGGAAGTGAGACTTCATTGTAGTGCAGATTTCCTTTGCAAGCTTGCTTGGTTGGCCAAAAAGGGCGTATGCGTTTTTTCCTGAATATATTCAGGAAAAAACGCATACGCCCTTTTTGGCCAAGTGCATCATTGTCGACCTTCTGCCTCTTTTCCTATGCTTTAAATGCAATTCCAGTCTACCTCCTGAAATCGGTTTCCTGCAATTCTGCCCGGCTTTCAAGTCCTCTTGGCAGCCTTACTTCAGTATATTTTTGGATGATAGCTGTCATTTATAACTCTGCAGGTTTGTGAATTACAGTGCCCCTGAGCTCCTTTCTTCAACTCGCTTTCTTGTGAGCTGGCCGCAACACCGCAGGATTGCTTCAGGCCCTAATCTGGTTCCGGCATGGCACGCTGAGCCTTTGGTTAATTCCTCTTCCTGGTGGGAAATGAGAGTTAAATTTTCCCGTCCAGACACCTCCAGCTAGTCTCTCATTGGTTCTCCCTATTCCTGTTCATCTTCCGCGGAATTTGCAAACTGGGCCAAACAGGAGGTTAAAGGCACTGACTCTCCAAGTCGGGAGAGTGTTAGTAAAGCATCTGGAATGTTGCACCCGAGTACCAGGGGACGAGAACTGAGACATATTTCAACACGTCTCCCGATCACACGGTTGATCATACTCTGGGTTCCACATGCATGTTTTAGCTGAAGGAAGAATCCCTTAAACCTGGAGAGTTGAGACCCGTGGAATGGGTACCATGCAATATGACTTCAAAGGGTCTTCATTTGCTCACCAAAACTCTCCAATCCTATCACTGCTGCGTTTTTGCCCCTGTACTCACGATTGATTCACTTTCAGAGACATAGCAATCCATAGGTTTTAAGATACTTACTAGTCAGGTACATTATTAGGCGTTTAATATGGGGTTTTGAGTCCATTTCGTTGAGCAAGGAGTAGCTCTTGTCTATTACATATTTGGCTTAAGGAACTTTATCTGTGCTCATTTCAATCTCTGGTTTTATGCAGCACCCCAACTCACCTTTCCCCTTAAGCAAGCATAAGTTGGTTTTCTAAATTTGGGACCATGTTCTGTTTTGAAATTCAGTTCCTGTGTAGCCAAGTTTACATTCCGTGTATTAGTGATATCTTATGATGTTTCTTTTTCTGTGTGACTTATTTCAGTTAGAATCATCATACCTGAATCCACTCATTATGCTGCTATGGGCCTGATGACACAGATGTCATTGCTGAGTGATATTGCATTGTACGTAAGTACCACAACTTCTTTATCCATTTTTCGCTTTATGCGATATTGAACTTGTACCGTAAACGAGTTTCTTGTAAACAGAGCCATCCCAAACTTTGGGGTGGCTGTGTCTTTTTGATTTTAATTTCCCTAAGCTATAGGACCATAAGTGGAAGTGCCCTAGGCTCTGTTGCTTTGTTTTTTAGATGTTTCAGGAAACACCATACACTTCTCCCGAGTGGCTGTTGGCAATTTACATCCCGCCCATCAGCATAACAAGGCTCCCAGTTCTCCATGGCCTGTCCTGCCTTTCTGGATTTTACACTTTTTTCAGATGGCCCTTTTGACGGGGGGGAAGTGAGACTTCATTGTAGTGCAGATTTCCTTTGCAAGCTTGCTTGGTTGGCCAAAAAGGGCGTATGCGTTTTTTCCTGAATATATTCAGGAAAAAACGCATACGCCCTTTTTGGCCAAGTGCATCATTGTCGACCTTCTGCCTCTTTTCCTATGCTTTAAATGCAATTCCAGTCTACCTCCTGAAATCGGTTTCCTGCAATTCTGCCCGGCTTTCAAGTCCTCTTGGCAGCCTTACTTCAGTATATTTTTGGATGATAGCTGTCATTTATAACTCTGCAGGTTTGTGAATTACAGTGCCCCTGAGCTCCTTTCTTCAACTCGCTTTCTTGTGAGCTGGCCGCAACACCGCAGGATTGCTTCAGGCCCTAATCTGGTTCCGGCATGGCACGCTGAGCCTTTGGTTAATTCCTCTTCCTGGTGGGAAATGAGAGTTAAATTTTCCCGTCCAGACACCTCCAGCTAGTCTCTCATTGGTTCTCCCTATTCCTGTTCATCTTCCGCGGAATTTGCAAACTGGGCCAAACAGGAGGTTAAAGGCACTGACTCTCCAAGTCGGGAGAGTGTTAGTAAAGCATCTGGAATGTTGCACCCGAGTACCAGGGGACGAGAACTGAGACATATTTCAACACGTCTCCCGATCACACGGTTGATCATACTCTGGGTTCCACATGCATGTTTTAGCTGAAGGAAGAATCCCTTAAACCTGGAGAGTTGAGACCCGTGGAATGGGTACCATGCAATATGACTTCAAAGGGTCTTCATTTGCTCACCAAAACTCTCCAATCCTGTCACTGCTGCGTTTTTGCCCCTGTACTCACGATTGATTCACTTTCAGAGACATAGCAATCCATAGGTTTTAAGATACTTACTAGTCAGGTACATTATTAGGCGTTTAATATGGGGTTTTGAGTCCATTTCGTTGAGCAAGGAGTAGCTCTTGTCTATTACATATTTGGCTTAAGGAACTTTATCTGTGCTCATTTCAATCTCTGGTTTTATGCAGCACCCCAACTCACCTTTCCCCTTAAGCAAGCATAAGTTGATTTTCTAAATTTGGGACCATGTTCTGTTTTGAAATTCAGTTCCTGTGTAGCCAAGTTTACATTCCGTGTATTAGTGATATCTTATGATGTTTCTTTTTCTGTGTGACTTATTTCAGTTAGAATCATCATACCTGGATCCACTCATTATGCTGCTATGGGCCTGATGACATAGATTTCATTGCTGAGTGATATTGCATTGTACGTAAGTACCACAACTTCTTTATCCATTTTTCGCTTTATGCGATATTGAACTTGTACCGTAAACGAGTTTCTTGTAAACAGAGCTATCCCAAACTTTGGGGTGGCTGTGTCTTTTTGATTTTAATTTCCCTAAGCTATAGGACCATAAGTGGAAGTGCCCTAGGCTCTGTTGCTTTGTTTTTTAGATGTTTCAGGAAACACCATACACTTCTCCCGAGTGGCTGTTGGCAATTTACATCCCGCCCATCAGCATAACAAGGCTCCCAGTTCTCCATGGCCTGTCCTGCCTTTCTGGATTTTACACTTTTTTCAGATGGCCCTTTTGACGGGGGGGAAGTGAGACTTCATTGTAGTGCAGATTTCCTTTGCAAGCTTGCTTGGTTGGCCAAAAAGGGCGTATGCGTTTTTTCCTGAATATATTCAGGAAAAAACGCATACGCCCTTTTTGGCCAAGTGCATCATTGTCGACCTTCTGCCTCTTTTCCTATGCTTTAAATGCAATTCCAGTCTACCTCCTGAAATCGGTTTCCTGCAATTCTGCCCGGCTTTCAAGTCCTCTTGGCAGCCTTACTTCAGTATATTTTTGGATGATAGCTGTCATTTATAACTCTGCAGGTTTGTGAATTACAGTGCCCCTGAGCTCCTTTCTTCAACTCGCTTTCTTGTGAGCTGGCCGCAACACCGCAGGATTGCTTCAGGCCCTAATCTGGTTCCGGCATGGCACGCTGAGCCTTTGGTTAATTCCTCTTCCTGGTGGGAAATGAGAGTTAAATTTTCCCGTCCAGACACCTCCAGCTAGTCTCTCATTGGTTCTCCCTATTCCTGTTCATCTTCCGCGGAATTTGCAAACTGGGCCAAACAGGAGGTTAAAGGCACTGACTCTCCAAGTCGGGAGAGTGTTAGTAAAGCATCTGGAATGTTGCACCCGAGTACCAGGGGACGAGAACTGAGACATATTTCAACACGTCTCCCGATCACACGGTTGATCATACTCTGGGTTCCACATGCATGTTTTAGCTGAAGGAAGAATCCCTTAAACCTGGAGAGTTGAGACCCGTGGAATGGGTACCATGCAATATGACTTCAAAGGGTCTTCATTTGCTCACCAAAACTCTCCAATCCTGTCACTGCTGCGTTTTTGCCCCTGTACTCACGATTGATTCACTTTCAGAGACATAGCAATCCATAGGTTTTAAGATACTTACTAGTCAGGTACATTATTAGGCGTTTAATATGGGGTTTTGAGTCCATTTCGTTGAGCAAGGAGTAGCTCTTGTCTATTCCATATTTGGCTTAAGGAACTTTATCTGTGCTCATTTCAATCTCTGGTTTTATGCAGCACCCCAACTCACCTTTCCCCTTAAGCAAGCATAAGTTGGTTTTCTAAATTTGGGACCATGTTCTGTTTTGAAATTCAGTTCCTGTGTAGCCAAGTTTACATTCCGTGTATTAGTGATATCTTATGATGTTTCTTTTTCTGTGTGACTTATTTCAGTTAGAATCATCATACCTGAATCCACTCATTATGCTGCTATGGGCCTGATGACACAGATGTCATTGCTGAGTGATATTGCATTGTACGTAAGTACCACAACTTCTTTCTCCATTTTTCGCTTTATGCGATATTGAACTTGTACCGTAAACGAGTTTCTTGTAAACAGAGCCATCCCAAACTTTGGGGTGGCTGTGTCTTTTTGATTTTAATTTCCCTAAGCTATAGGACCATAAGTGGAAGTGCCCTAGGCTCTGTTGCTTTGTTTTTTAGATGTTTCAGGAAACACCATACACTTCTCCCCAGTGGCTATTGGCAATTTACATCCCGCCCATCAGCATAACAAGGCTCCCAGTTCTCCATGGCCTGTCCTGCCTTTCTGGATTTTACACTTTTTTCAGATGGCCCTTTTGACGGGTGTGGAAGTGAGACTTCATTGTAGTGCAGATTTCCTTTGCAAGCTTGCTTGGTTGGCCAAAAAGGGCATATGCGTTTTTTCCTGAATATATTCAGGAAAAAACGCATACGCCCTTTTTGGCCAAGTGCATCATTGTCGACCTTCTGCCTCTTTTCCTATGCTTTAAATGCAATTCCAGTCTACCTCCTGAAATCGGTTTCCTGCAATTCTGCCCGGCTTTCAAGTCCTCTTGGCAGCCTTACTTCAGTATATTTTTGGATGGTAGCTGTCATTTATAACTCTGCAGGTTTGTGAATTACAGTGCCCCTGAGCTCCTTTCTTCAACTCGCTTTCTTGTGAGCTGGCCGCAACACCGCAGGGTTGCTTCAGGCCCTAATCTGGTTCCGGCATGGCCCGCTGAGCCTTTGGTTAATTCCTCTTCCTGGTGGGAAATGAGAGTTAAATTTTCCCGTCCAGACACCTCCAGCTAGTCTCTCATTGGTTCTCCCTATTCCTGTTCATCTTCCGCGGAATTTGCAAACTGGGCCAAACAGGAGGTTAAAGGCACTGACTCTCCAAGTCGGGAGAGTGTTAGTAAAGCATCTGGAATGTTGCACCCGAGTACCAGGGGACGAGAACTGAGACATATTGGAACACGTCTCCCGATCACACGGTTGATCATACTCTGGGTTCCACATGCATGTTTTAGCTGAAGGAAGAATCCCTTAAACCTGGAGAGTTGAGACCCGTGGAATGGGTACCATGCAATATGACTTCAAAGGGTCTTCATTTGCTCACCAAAACTCTCCAATCCTGTCACTGCTGCGTTTTTGCCCCTGTACTCACGATTGATTCACTTTCAGAGACATAGCAATCCATAGGTTTTAAGATACTTACTAGTCAGGTACATTATTAGGCGTTTAATATGGGGTTTTGAGTCCATTTCGTTGAGCAAGGAGTAGCTCTTGTCTATTCCATATTTGGCTTAAGGAACTTTATCTGTGCTCATTTCAATCTCTGGTTTTATGCAGCACCCCAACTCACCTTTCCCCTTAAGCAAGCATAAGTTGGTTTTCTAAATTTGGGACCATGTTCTGTTTTGAAATTCAGTTCCTGTGTAGCCAAGTTTACATTCCGTGTATTAGTGATATCTTATGATGTTTCTTTTTCTGTGTGACTTATTTCAGTTAGAATCATCATACCTGAATCCACTCATTATGCTGCTATGGGCCTGATGACACAGATGTCATTGCTGAGTGATATTGCATTGTACGTAAGTACCACAACTTCTTTCTCCATTTTTCGCTTTATGCGATATTGAACTTGTACCGTAAACGAGTTTCTTGTAAACAGAGCCATCCCAAACTTTGGGGTGGCTGTGTCTTTTTGATTTTAATTTCCCTAAGCTATAGGACCATAAGTGGAAGTGCCCTAGGCTCTGTTGCTTTGTTTTTTAGATGTTTCAGGAAACACCATACACTTCTCCCGAGTGGCTGTTGGCAATTTACATCCCGCCCATCAGCATAACAAGGCTCCCAGTTCTCCATGGCCTGTCCTGCCTTTCTGGATTTTACACTTTTTTCAGATGGCCCTTTTGACGGGGGGGAAGTGAGACTTCATTGTAGTGCAGATTTCCTTTGCAAGCTTGCTTGGTTGGCCAAAAAGGGCGTATGCGTTTTTTCCTGAATATATTCAGGAAAAAACGCATACGCCCTTTTTGGCCAAGTGCATCATTGTCGACCTTCTGCCTCTTTTCCTATGCTTTAAATGCAATTCCAGTCTACCTCCTGAAATCGGTTTCCTGCAATTCTGCCCGGCTTTCAAGTCCTCTTGGCAGCCTTACTTCAGTATATTTTTGGATGATAGCTGTCATTTATAACTCTGCAGGTTTGTGAATTACAGTGCCCCTGAGCTCCTTTCTTCAACTCGCTTTCTTGTGAGCTGGCCGCAACACCGCAGGATTGCTTCAGGCCCTAATCTGGTTCCGGCATGGCACGCTGAGCCTTTGGTTAATTCCTCTTCCTGGTGGGAAATGAGAGTTAAATTTTCCCGTCCAGACACCTCCAGCTAGTCTCTCATTGGTTCTCCCTATTCCTGTTCATCTTCCGCGGAATTTGCAAACTGGGCCAAACAGGAGGTTAAAGGCACTGACTCTCCAAGTCGGGAGAGTGTTAGTAAAGCATCTGGAATGTTGCACCCGAGTACCAGGGGACGAGAACTGAGACATATTTCAACACGTCTCCCGATCACACGGTTGATCATACTCTGGGTTCCACATGCATGTTTTAGCTGAAGGAAGAATCCCTTAAACCTGGAGAGTTGAGACCCGTGGAATGGGTACCATGCAATATGACTTCAAAGGGTCTTCATTTGCTCACCAAAACTCTCCAATCCTGTCACTGCTGCGTTTTTGCCCCTGTACTCACGATTGATTCACTTTCAGAGACATAGCAATCCATAGGTTTTAAGATACTTACTAGTCAGGTACATTATTAGGCGTTTAATATGGGGTTTTGAGTCCATTTCGTTGAGCAAGGAGTAGCTCTTGTCTATTCCATATTTGGCTTAAGGAACTTTATCTGTGCTCATTTCAATCTCTGGTTTTATGCAGCACCCCAACTCACCTTTCCCCTTAAGCAAGCATAAGTTGGTTTTCTAAACTTGGGACCATGTTCTGTTTTGAAATTCAGTTCCTGTGTAGCCAAGTTTACATTCCGTGTATTAGTGATATCTTATGATGTTTCTTTTTCTGTGTGACTTATTTCAGTTAGAATCATCATACCTGAATCCACTCATTATGCTGCTATGGGCCTGATGACACAGATGTCATTGCTGAGTGATATTGCATTGTACGTAAGTACCACAACTTCTTTCTCCATTTTTCGCTTTATGCGATATTGAACTTGTACCGTAAACGAGTTTCTTGTAAACAGAGCCATCCCAAACTTTGGGGTGGCTGTGTCTTTTTGATTTTAATTTCCCTAAGCTATAGGACCATAAGTGGAAGTGCCCTAGGCTCTGTTGCTTTGTTTTTTAGATGTTTCAGGAAACACCATACACTTCTCCCCAGTGGCTATTGGCAATTTACATCCCGCCCATCAGCATAACAAGGCTCCCAGTTCTCCATGGCCTGTCCTGCCTTTCTGGATTTTACACTTTTTTCAGATGGCCCTTTTGACGGGTGTGGAAGTGAGACTTCATTGTAGTGCAGATTTCCTTTGCAAGCTTGCTTGGTTGGCCAAAAAGGGCATATGCGTTTTTTCCTGAATATATTCAGGAAAAAACGCATACGCCCTTTTTGGCCAAGTGCATCATTGTCGACCTTCTGCCTCTTTTCCTATGCTTTAAATGCAATTCCAGTCTACCTCCTGAAATCGGTTTCCTGCAATTCTGCCCGGCTTTCAAGTCCTCTTGGCAGCCTTACTTCAGTATATTTTTGGATGGTAGCTGTCATTTATAACTCTGCAGGTTTGTGAATTACAGTGCCCCTGAGCTCCTTTCTTCAACTCGCTTTCTTGTGAGCTGGCCGCAACACCGCAGGGTTGCTTCAGGCCCTAATCTGGTTCCGGCATGGCCCGCTGAGCCTTTGGTTAATTCCTCTTCCTGGTGGGAAATGAGAGTTAAATTTTCCCGTCCAGACACCTCCAGCTAGTCTCTCATTGGTTCTCCCTATTCCTGTTCATCTTCCGCGGAATTTGCAAACTGGGCCAAACAGGAGGTTAAAGGCACTGACTCTCCAAGTCGGGAGAGTGTTAGTAAAGCATCTGGAATGTTGCACCTGAGTACCAGGGGACGAGAACTGAGACATATTTCAACACGTCTCCCGATCACACGGTTGATCATACTCTGGGTTCCACATGCATGTTTTAGCTGAAGGAAGAATCCCTTAAACCTGGAGAGTTGAGACCCGTGGAATGGGTACCATGCAATATGACTTCAAAGGGTCTTCATTTGCTCACCAAAACTCTCCAATCCTGTCACTGCTGCGTTTTTGCCCCTGTACTCACGATTGATTCACTTTCAGAGACATAGCAATCCATAGGTTTTAAGATACTTACTAGTCAGGTACATTATTAGGCGTTTAATATGGGGTTTTGAGTCCATTTCGTTGAGCAAGGAGTAGCTGTTGTCTATTACATATTTGGCTTAAGGAACTTTATCTGTGCTCATTTCAATCTCTGGTTTTATGCAGCACCCCAACTCACCTTTCCCCTTAAGCAAGCATAAGTTGGTTTTCTAAATTTGGGACCATGTTCTGTTTTGAAATTCAGTTCCTGTGTAGCCAAGTTTACATTCCGTGTATTAGTGATATCTTATGATGTTTCTTTTTCTGTGTGACTTATTTCAGTTAGAATCATCATACCTGGATCCACTCATTATGCTGCTATAGGCCTGATGACATAGATTTCATTGCTGAGTGATATTGCATTGTACGTAAGTACCACAACTTCTTTATCCATTTTTCGCTTTATGCGATATTGAACTTGTACCGTAAACGAGTTTCTTGTAAACAGAGCCATCCCAAACTTTGGGGTGGCTGTGTCTTTTTGATTTTAATTTCCCTAAGCTATAGGACCATAAGTGGAAGTGCCCTAGGCTCTGTTGCTTTGTTTTTTAGATGTTTCAGGAAACACCATACACTTCTCCCGAGTGGCTGTTGGCAATTTACATCCCGCCCATCAGCATAACAAGGCTCCCAGTTCTCCATGGCCTGTCCTGCCTTTCTGGATTTTACACTTTTTTCAGATGGCCCTTTTGACGGGGGGGAAGTGAGACTTCATTGTAGTGCAGATTTGCTTTGCAAGCTTGCTTGGTTGTCCAAAAAGGGCGTATGCGTTTTTTCCTGAATATATTCAGGAAAAAACGCATACGCCCTTTTTGGCCAAGTGCATCATTGTCGACGTTCTGCCTCTTTTCCTATGCTTTAAATGCAATTCCTGTCTACCTCCTGAAATAGGTTTCCTGCAATTCTGCCTTGCTTTCAATGCCTCTTCATAGCCTTACCTCAATATATTTTTTGAAAATAGTTGGCCTTTATAACTCTGCACGTTTTTGAATTGCAGTGGCCCTTAGCTCCATTTTTCAGCTCATATGTTTGTGATCTTGCCTCATAACCACAGGATTCCTTCAGGCCCTATTCTTCTTCTGGGGCACCTTGCTGTGCCTTTGGTTTATTCTTCTTACTGATGTGAAATTAGAGTGACATGTGCCCATTGAAACCGCTACAGCTTGTTTCTCACTGGTTCCCCCTATTCCCATTCATCCTCCGCACTAACTGCAGACTGTGCGATACCAGAACTTAAAGGCATTGACTCTCCATGTGAGGATGTTGTTAGTAAAGCGGCTGGAATGTCGATCCGGAGCCCCAGGAGAGGAAAAATGTGGTGCGTTTTAGAAACCTTTCCCGATCATATGGTATACCAGTCGCTGGGTTTCCCAAGCATGGTTTAGCTGTAGGAAGATTCCCTTCAACCTGGATTGTTGGGACCCTTGGAATGAGAAGCATGAAGTATTGCATTAAACTTTTGGCAGTTGCTCACCAAAACTCACCAATCCTCTCAGCCCCAAGTGTCCAGCCTTATGTGTTATCCAGCTGTGGGTTTATATGTGGTCAATCCAGGTTGCATCACAGCCCCTGAGCAAATTTTGTAAGAATTTTTCTCTCTTTCATTGTTTCTGCGTTTTGTTTTTAAAATTTATTTCTATAATGGGGTTTAGCTCATTTTCACTGCTGTGTTTGTGCCGCTCTGCACACACTTGATTCCCTTATGGAGATATATCAATACATGGATTTTCTTTTTGTTTTTTTTCTTTTGCGATACGTGGGCCTCTCACTGTTGTGGCCTCTCCCGCCGCGGAGCACAGGCTCCGGACGCACAGGCTCAGCGGCCATGGCTCACGGGCCCAGCCACTCCGCGGCACATGGGATCCTCCCGGACCGGGGCACGAACCCGCGTCCCCTGCATCGGCAGGCGGACTCTCAACCACTGTGCCACCAGGGAAGCCCAATACATGGATTTTAAGATTCTTATTACTCAGATATATTTCTCTGTGGTTTATAAGGTGTGTTGAGGCCAGTTCATTGAGCAAGGTGTAGATCTTGTCTAATATCTATTTGGTTTATTGAACGGTATCTGTGCTAATTTCAAACTCTGGTTTTATGCATCACCCCACCTCTCCTTTCCCCTTAAGCTGACATAAGTGTGTTTTCTAAATGTGAGACACTGTTCTGTTCTGTAATTCATTTCTTGTGCAGCCATATTTACCCTCCCTCTATAAGTGATATCTTATGATATGTTTCTTTTTCTGTTTGACTTATTTCAAGTAGTATTATCGGACCTAAATCCACTCTTTATCCTTCTACTAGCCTTATTACATTGATTTCATGGTGAAGAGATATTCCATTGTACATAAGTACCACATCTTCTTTATCCATTGTTCTCTTTCCTGGGATATTTAAGGTGTACTGAAGTTGAGGTTCTTGTAAACAGAGTAGCCCTAAACTGTGGTGTGCTTGTGTCTTGTTGATGTTTAGACTTCCCTAGATATATTCCCATGATTGGAAGTGTCCTATGCTCTGTAGCTCTGTTTTTTAGATGATTTAGGAACCACCATACACTTCTCCAGAGTGGCTCTTGGCAGTTCACACACTGCCCATCAGCGTATAAAGGCTCCCTGTTCTCCATGGCCTGTCCTGCATTTCTGGTTTTTACAATTTTTTAGGATGGCCCTTTTGACCGGTGGGAAATGAGACTTCTTTGTTGTGCACATTTGCATTGCTTGCTTGCTTCGTTGCCCATAAAGTGCGTATGCGTTTTTTCCTGGATATAATCAGGAAAAACGCATACGCCCTTTTGGGCCAACTGCATCATTGTCGAAATTCTGCCGCTTTTCATGTGCTTTAAAGACGAGTCCAATCTATCTCTTGAAATCTGTTTCTTGCAATTCTGTCTTGCATTCAGATCCTCTTCTTTCCCTTACCTCAACATAGTTTTGGACGTTAGTTTTCATTTATAACTCTGCAGGTTTGTGAATTGCAGTGACCCTGAGCTCCATTTTTTAAGTTGCTCTTTTGTGAGCTGGCCTCAAACCCGCAGGATTGCTTCAGGCCCTATTTTGGCTCCGGCGAGGCGGGCTGAGCCTTTTTTCAATTCTTATTCTTAATGGGAAATTAGAGTGATATGTGCCCGTCCAAACCCCTACAACTATTCTCTCATTGGTTCCCCCTCTTCCCGTTCATCCTCCTCACAATTTGCAAAATGTGTGAAACAGAAGTTTAAATGTGCTGATTCTCCAAGTGGGGAGATTCTAAGTAACGTGGCTGGAATGGTGAACAGGAGCACCAGGAGAGGATAAATGAGCTGCATTTTAGACACATCTCCCGATCACATGGTGTACAGTCCTCTGGGTTTTCCATGCATGTTTTAGCTGTAGGAAGATCCCTTGAACCTGCAGATTTGGGACCCATTGAATGGGTACCAGGTAGTATTACTTTAAAGGGTGTGCATTTCCTCACCCAACCTCACATTTCTCTTAGTGCAAACAGTTTCCAGCCTTATGTCTCATCCTGCTGTGGGTCTAGATGTGTTCAATCCATGTTGCATCACCGTCCCTGAGGAAAAGTTGTAAGAGGTTTTCTCTGTCTCTCTGTCATTTATTTTTTTCAATTTATTACTATATTGGTTACAGCTGATTTTCAAAGCTCTGTTTCTTGCTGCTGTACATCCACTTGATTCATGTACAGAGAGACATCAGTAAATTCTTTTTCAGATTCTTACCAGTCGTATATATTCTTTTCCGGTGACTTGAGTGTGCTGAGTGCATTTCTTTTAGCTACCGTGTAGGTCTTGTTGATTATCAGTTTGGTATTTGGAATGGTATCTTTGCTAATTTCAACCTCCTGGATGATGCCTCACCCCTCCCCACCTTTCCCGTTTAGCAGCCTTATGCGTGTTTTCTACATATTTGACTATGTTTTTGTTTTGTAATTTATTTCATGTGTAGCCATTTTGGATTCCACCTTTAAGTGATATCTTATGATATGTGTCTTTTTCTTTTTGAATTATGTCACTTAGAATGATCATACGTAACTCCTCCGGAGTTGTTACAACTGGCCATAGTTCATTGATTTCCAGGCTGAATAATATTCCACTCTACCTAAGTACCACATCTCTATCCATTTTTTCCCTCCAGAGACATTTAAGTTATATCCTAGTCGAGGATCTTTTAAACAGAGAGGGGGTAAACATTGGGGTGCCTGTGTCCTCTCGATTTTTGTTTTTCCCAAGATATACGCCCATGAGTGCAAGTGCCCTATGCTCTGTAGCTCATTTTTTAGATGCTTTAGTAAACACAATACACTTCTCCAGAATGGCCGTTGGCAATATACATTTCCAGTATAAGTCTCACAGGGCTCCCTCTTCTCCTTGCCCTGTCCTGCATTTCTGTTGTTTACGCTTTATGAGGATGGCTCTTCTGACTGATGCGAAGTGATATCTTTTGTAGTATTGACTTCCAGTGCCCACCTGTTTGCTTGGCTAAAAAAGTGTATGCCCTTTTCTTGAATATATACAGAAAAAAACGCATACACCCTTTTTGGCCAACTGCAATGTTGGCAATGTTCAGCTCCTTTTCTTGTGCTTAATGGCGAGTCCTTTCTACCTCCTCAGATCCCTTTCCTGCCATTCTCCCTTGCTTACAAGTCCTTTTCTCTGACTTTCCTCAAGACATTTTTCAGTGATGGATATTTTCAACTCTGCAGTTTCGTGAATTTTACTGCCCCTGAGTTCCATTGTTCAACTTGTGTTTATGGGAACTGGCCACAAAGCAGCGGGATTTCCTCAAGCCCTATACTGTTTCCATGGGCAACCCTAGCCTTTGGTCAATTCGTCTTCCTGATTGGAAATTAGAGTGACATGTGCCTGTCTGAACACCTAGGACTTGTCTCTCATTGTTCCTCATCCTTCCGCTTCATCCTCTGGACAAATTCCAAACTGTACGCAACAGGATGTTGACAGTGCTGACATCTCCGAGTGGGGAGACTGTTAGTAAAGACGCTGGAGGGGTGAACCCGAGCACCAGGAGATGAGGAGATGAGATGCCTTTTCCAAACTCTTCCTGATCAGACGGTATACCATCCTCTGGGTGTGACAGACATGTTTTAGCAGTAGGAAGAGTCCCATTCATGTAAGGAGAACACCAGGGCTTTTTCAAAATCAGTGTCTGCCCGAAACCCGAACTGGGGAATTTTTTAAGCTACGGCTACACATATGTTCATTAAGGGCCTGGGGAAGTAGGCAGAGTCCAAACTTTAGATGATTGAAGTCTTCAGGGTCAGAAGCACTCACCACCAGCTTCCCTTAGGTTACACTTTAACTGTCATTGATAGATGACAATGACAATAAAAATATCTATTCTTTTCCAGATTATTTCCCCTTATAGCTTATTGCAAAATGTTGAGTGTAGTTCCCTGTGCTATACAGTAGTTCCTTGTTGATGATCTATTTTATACATAGCAGTGTGTATGTGTTAATCCCAAACTGTTAATTTATCCCTCCTCCCACCTTTCCCCTTTGGTAATAATAAATTATAAGATTTTATACTTCTCAGAAATGGGGGAGCTGAAAGAGAGGTATCATTTTCAATGGAAAAGCATTTAAAACAAGATTGAAGCTTTAACCAAGATTATTAGATGTACATCCTTGGAAAGAAATCACTTCGTTTCTCTAATATTGACCTGACAAATAAGACAAACCTTTTCACTGAACTTGCTTATAATAAAGTGATGGAAATATCAAATGGAAGTGTTAGAAACATCTTATTTTACCCGAGCCTTATACACTGTTCTATGTTAACTACAGTTTGGCTCACACATCTGTTCATTGAGGTTACAATAGTCTCAATTTCTGTTACTGATCCTCCAGAGTGGACCCCAACAAGTGTCCCCCTGCCCAGTGTCATTGGGGCCAACAGATCGAGACTGAGTTTGGTTCACAAGCAAAGGAAACTTTATATTTTGATCAGAGAATGGAGAGGTGAGAGCATGCACTACCCCGTGGGCTGTGGGCTGGGCTGTTGTGTAGAGATCCTGTCAGAGTCAGTGGGAGGGAGGGGGCGGAGCTCTCGAGGGCCGGGTTGGCTGCAGCTCAGGCTCTATATCGCGGAGTCTGCACTGGGCCCCAGGAGCTGAGGTGTCGTCCCAGCCATTCTGCACTAGGAAATCTGGTCTGAAGTGCCGGGTGTGGAACCTCTGCATGCGGGACCCTAGGAGCACATGAAATTAGACAAAGCACAAAGGATAAAAAAGGTTAGACTTGACTTTATTGCCCAGATTCTATTTTTATCTCCCAGGGATTTTTAATGGGCTTTGCTGGGGACAAACCCCTCCTCTGCCTTTTGTCCCGTTCCTCATTCTTGGAGTGCTGAGGGTGCAGACCCTTCTTCTGTAACTGCTGAGTGCTGAGTTGGGAGCCCTCATACCCGGGGGCGAGGGTCAGAGCTTCTCCCCAGCAGCCTCCAGGTGACGTTGATTGTCCCCAGGCCCCCTGCCTCCCTGCTCGTCCACCTGAGCACCAGCATTGGAAGTGTTATAGATTCTAATGACCTTTAAGGGTCCAGGAAAGAGATGTGCAGAGACGCTGTGGGGGCCGGTTTCACCCCGCCCCACATTTGTTCGGCCACCTTAGGCTGACCGTTTCTGCCAGCCTAGATGCTCTGACCAGTAGTCTGCGCTTTCTTCAATTAAGCCCCTGAATTAACGTACAAACAGCACCAGGTGTCAGAGCCCTGCCTGCTCAACTCCCAGACAGTCCAGGGTCAGTGGTGATCAAGGACCATGATGGCCACTGAGTCAACAGCCTTTTGAAGTAAACAGGAGTCCAGCTGGTCTTATTGGCCACCATCATCATGGTGTCTGTAGGCTTTTCTATGGTGACAGTGTGATATACGGTTCCCCCGCCAAGATTATTAGCTCCCCTCTGGGTGCAGTAAGTCCTGCAAGCAGTAGTCTACTCTTTTGGGACACACTCTTGTTGTTTTATGAGAGAAACTCCAGGTCAAGTGATGTTCACACGAGTCGTCATGGTGCCCTGTTGCCCCCGGTTATCTCTCTGGATGTTGGAGTTGGAGGGCCTCCTCACTCGAGGTTGGTGTGCCCACGGAGCGAACCCTGCAACTTCAGGGCATGGTTGGTGGTTAGGATCACCACGTGGAGTCCTTTTCCCTTAGGAGGGAGGTGGCCTTTGGGGCTGCTGATTTCCAGGTTTTTAGATACCGCCAGTATCTTGGCCAGATGTGGCAGTGGGCCAAGCCCCTTGGTGCCCGTAGTTTATCCTACCTGGATGGCATTCTTGCATTGTTCCATTTCAAGTGGTCCCAGTTTTTGCACTAATTCTCCAATGGCGATTCACCTTTCACCGGGAATGTAAAGGTCAAAGGGTTTAGCTAAATTAGGGAGTTCCAGGGCAAGGGTCTGAATTGACTGCTCTTTCCATTCTTGAAAGGCCACTTCTGGATTCTATTCAAAAGGATCATCATCTTTTCCTTTCAGTGTTTCATATAGAGGCCCAGCTAGTAGACTGTAGTTAGGGATCCAGAAGCAGCAAACCCTGGCCTCCCCAGGAACCCCTAAGCTGTCTTCTAGTTTTAGAAAGGGGTAAGGTTGAAAATGGTTTCTTCCCTTTCCTGGGATGGGCTTCTCCGACCTTCTGTGAGAACGAAGCCCAGGCAGGTCACCGCAGTCTGTGATATTTGAGCTTTTTCTTGGACAACTTCTATCCTTTATTGGCTTGGTAGTTCAGAGGCCTCCTTAGTAGGGCTGGCGATCAGAATGTCATCTGCGTACTGAAGGAGGGTTTCCTTTTCCAGAGGTAGAACTTTTAGGTCTTTAGCTAAGCTTTCCCCAAGCTTTTTTTTTGCACCCTTGGGGCAAGACGGCCCGGAAGTATTGTTTTAGTTGTATGTTGAGTCCTGCCACTCACAAGCCAAAATTTCTTGTGACTCTGGGACTAATGGAATACAAAAGAAGGCATCATTGAAGACTAATACAGAATACCATGTCCTGGTGGTTGGTAGAATGACCAGCAGGGTGTAGGAATTAGGAGCAGCTGGAGGTATATCCTCGGTGGCTTCACTGACTGTCCTGACATCCTTTACCAGGTCCCCAGCAGCCCATGGGGCTCTCGTGGTCAGACCAATCCCAGAATATGGAGCTCACCTGGGCAGGTACCCCACCCCCACCCCAGCCCACGGGGCTCTCGTGGTCAGGCCCCTCCCAGGATACAGAGCTACCCTTGCAGGTACCGTGGCAGGGCTGGGCACACAGGAACCGTGCACATAGCCCTCATTGCAGAGCACCCCCAGCTCACCTGTCGCTCAGAGCTGACACAGAGCACCTCAGAGCAGGACTTGAACTAACAAACAGCAGCTGCGACAGGTCTGTGACCCTGGGCATCACTCTGTGCGGCCTCCCTCCACCTGGTCTTCCAGAGACTTCCACTGCACCCGGGGCACCAGGCCTCTGTCTCCAACCACCACCCACCCCTCCTCTCCCTGACTCCTGGGTTCCTCTCATTAGGAGAGGGTTTTCTTGAAGTTGTCTCCCACTCATGGGCCAGATAAAATGATTAGAAAACAAGCCAAAGCTGTAGCCCCTTGTCTATCCTGACTCTCAGGAGCCCACACCTGTTCCTTGGACCTGGCAGGTTCAGCAAGTTCCATTTTCTGCAACTGTGAGCCCCTGAGGGATGATGATTGGCTGACCTGGGCAGCCTTACCGTGCCGGCCAGCCCTCCCCAGGTGTGCCTGGGTTGAGATCAATATAAATACCACTCCAGGCAGCAAGAGGCCCTGCAGCCGTGCCTGACACCATTTTCTCTGCCCTGTCAGCAGTCTCGGGGCTGGGCTGGTGGGAGGGAGTGAGAGGCCACGGCTTTGTGGGTGGCCCAGTGTGAGTGGGGCTCTGCTGGACTTTCTGCAGCAGTAGCCAGGCTGCCACCTGCTAAAGAAGAGGATGTGTCACCCATACCTGCTGCTGGAATTTCTCCCTGGGCAGAGGTGAGGAAGGAAAAAAGCAGTGGGGGCAGGGACAGGACGGGTATCTCAGGCAGGGAAATGGAAATCTTCCAGAAGAGCACCCAGGGCCAGGACCATCCTGGCTGGCCTGCAGGCACCAAGTCGGCCGGCATGCTGTCACTCGTGTGGCTCTATGGCCCTTCCTCTAGGCTTTCAAGTCCTTGTATATATTCAGGTGTTTTACCTGGGACGGGTGGGAATAGTTCAGCAGCAACTGGCCTGGGGCTCAGCTCACGTTTACTCACAGATGCCTCGGCACGGTGCCCCAGCTTTGCAATGAGGACGCTTGTTGCGTGGGGGCTGCTGGCTGAATGGGAGACGATTCCCCACCACTGACCAACTTCAGAATTGTTTACAACTGGAGCAAGTGCCCTGATATGGTTTTCCTCTGTGGAACTGGTGGGTTCTGTGTTTTTTTTCTCTTTTTCGTTTTTGGTTCAAGGTAGATTTTATTCCTCTTTTTTGTATTTACAGATATAAGCATGGAAATAATTTATTCATATAAATACATGTATGTGAAGGGAATAATTGTTTTTTCTGTTTTATTTTTTAAATTTTATTTCTTTTTAATTTTTAATTTTATTTTATATTTTTATACAGCAGGTTCTTATTGGTTATCTATTTTATACATATAAATGTATACATGCCAATCCCAGTCTCTCAACTCCTCCCACCACCACCCCCCCCAACAGCTTTCCCCCCTTGTTGTCCATACGTTTGTTGTCTACATCTGTTGCTCTATTTATGCCTTGCAAAATGGTTAATCTGTACAGTTTTTCTAGGTTCCACATATATGCATGAATATACAAGATTTGTTTTTCTCTTTCTGACTTACTTCACTCTGTATGACACTCTCTAGATCCATCGACGTCTCTACAAATGACCCAATTTCATTCCTTTTCATGGCTTAGTAATATTCCATTTTATATATGTACCACAGCTTTATGCATTCGTCTGTCTGTGGGCATTTAGGTTGCTTCCATTACCTCGATATTGTAAAGAGTGAGGCAATGAACATTGCGGTGAATGTCTCTTTTTGATTTATGGTTTTGTCTGGGTATATGTCCAGAACTGGGATTGCTGTATCATATGGTAATTCTAATGTTAGTTTCTTAAGACACTCCATATTGTTCTCCATAGTAACTGTATCAATTTATATTCCCAAAAATAGTGGAAGAGGGTTCCTTTTCTCCACACATTTCCAGCATTTTTTGTTTGTAGATTTTCTGATGATGCCCATTCTACCAGGTGTGAGGTGATACCTCATTGTTGAGTCCATTTTGTTGAGCAAGGGGTAGGTCTTGTCTATTACATATTTAGCTTATGGAACGGTATCTGTGCTAAGTTCAAACTCTGCTTTTATGCAGCACCACAACTCACCTTCCCCCTTAAGCAAGCATAAGTTGGTTTTCTAAACATGAGACCCTGTTCTGTTTTGTAATTCAGTTCATGTGTAACCAAGTTCACATTCCATGTATTAGTGATACCTTATGATGTTTCTCTTTCTGTGTGAATTTTTTCACTTAGAATCACCGTGCCTCAATCCACTCATTATGCTGGTACGGACCTGGTGACATAGTTTTCATTGCTGAGAGGTATTCTGTTGTACGTAAGTACCGCAACTTCTTTATCCATTATTTGCTCTCTGGCATATTTAACTTGTGCTGAAGAAGAGGTTCCTGTAAAA
This sequence comes from Orcinus orca, assembly GCF_937001465.1. NCBI lineage: Eukaryota > Metazoa > Chordata > Mammalia > Artiodactyla > Delphinidae > Orcinus > Orcinus orca. Next base: position 238,246 of record NW_026043824.1, on the reverse strand, counting down.
GAGCCGTCCCAAATTTTGGGGTGGCTGTGTCTTTTTGATTTTAATTTCCCTAAGCTGTAGGACCATAAGTGGAAGTGCCCTAGGCTCTGTTGCTTTCTTTTTTAGATGTTTCAGGAAACACCATACACTTCTCCCGAGTGGCTGTTGGCAATTTACATCCCGCCCATCAGCATAACAGGGCTCCCAGTTCTCCATGGCCTGTCCTGCCTTTCTGGATTTTACACTTTTTTCAGATGGCCCTTTTGACCGGGGGAAGTGAGACTTCATTGTAGTGCAGATTTCCTTAGCAAGCTTGCTTGGTTGGCCAAAAAGGGCGTATGCGTTTTTTCCTGAATATATTCAGGAAAAAACGCATACGCCCTTTTTGGCCAAGTGCATCATTGTGGACGTTCTGCCTCTTTTCCTATGCTTTAAATGCAATTCCAGTCTACCTCTTGCAATCGGTTTTCTGTAATTCTGCCCCGCTTTCAAGTCCTCTTGGCAGCCTTACTTCAGTATATTTTTGGACGATAGCTGTCATTTATAACTCTGCAGGTTTGTGAATTCAGTGCCACTGACTTCCTTTCTTCAACTCGCTTTCTTGTGAGCTGGCCGCAACACCACAGGATTGCTTCAGGCCCTAATCTGGTTCCGGCACGGTACGCTGAGCCTTTGGTTAATTCCTCTTCCTGGTGGGAAATGAGAGTTAAATTTGCCCGTCCAGACACCTCCAGCTAGTCTCTCATTGGTTCTCCCTATTCCTGTTCATCTTCTGCAGAAATTTCAAACTGGGCCAAACAGGAGGTTAAAGGCACTGACTCTCCAAGTCGGGAGAGTGTTAGTAAACCGTCTGGAATGTTGCACCCGAGTACCAGGGGACGAGAACTGAGACATATTGGAACACGTCTCCCGATCACACGGTTGATCATACTGTGGGTTCCACATGCATGATTTAGCTGAAGGAAGAATCCCTTAAACCTGGAGTGTTGAGACCCGTGGAATGGGTACCATGCAATATGACTTCAAAGGGTCTTCATTTGCTCACCGAACCTCTCCAATCCTATCACTGCTGTGTTTATGCCCCTGTACACACGCTTGATTCTCTTTCAGAGACATAGCGATCCATAGGTTTTAAGATACTTACTAGTCAGGTACATTCTTAGGCGTTTAATATGGGGTGTTCAGTCCATTTCGTTGAGCAAGGAGTAGCTCTTGTCTGTTACATATTTGGCTTAAGGAACTTTATCTGTGCTTATTTCAATCTCTGGTTTTATGCAGCACCCCAACTCACCTTTCCCCTTAAGCAAGCATAAGTTGGTTTTCTAAATTTGAGACTCTGTTCTCTTTTGTAATCCAGTTCCTGTGTAGCCAAGTTTACATTCCGTGTATTAGTGATATCTTATGATGTTTCTTTTTCTGTGTGACTTATTTCAGCTAGAATCATCATACCTGAATCCACTCATTATGCTGCTACGGTCCTGATGACATAGATTTCATTGCTGAGTGATATTGCATTGTACGTAAGTACCACAACTTCTTTATCCATTTTTCGCTTTCTGCGATATTGAACTTGTACCGTAAACGAGGTTCTTGTAAACAGAGCCGTCCCAAACTTTGGGGTGGCTGTGTCTTTTTGATTTTAATTTCCCTACGCTATAGGGCCATAAGTGGAAGTACCCTAGGCTCTGTTGCTTTGTTGTTTAGATGTTTCAGGAAACACCATACACTTCTCCCGAGTGGCTGTTGGCAAGTTACATCCCGCCCATCAGCATAACAAGGCTCCCAGTTCTCCATGGCCTGTCCTGCCTTTCTGGATTTTACACTTTTTTCAGATGGCCCTTTTGACTGGGGGGAAGTGAGACTTCATTGTAGTGCAGATTTCCTTTGCAAGCTTGCTTGTTTGGCCAAAAAGGGCGTATGCGTTTTTTCCTGAATATATTCAGGAAAAAACGTATACGCCCTGTTTGTCCAAGTGCATCATTGTCGACGTTCTGCCTCTTTTCCTATGCTTTAAATGCAATTCCAGTCTACCTCCTGAAATCGGTTTTCTGTAATTCTGCCCCGCTTTCAAGTCCTCTTGGCAGCCTTACTTCAGTATATTTTTGGACGATAGCTGTCATTTATAACTCTGCAGGTTTGTGAATTACAGTGCCCCTGAGCTCCTTTCTTCAACTCGCTTTCTTGTGAGCTGGCTGCAACACTGCAGGATGGCTTCAGGCCCTAATCTGGTTCCGGCACGGTACGCTGAGCCTTTGGTTAATTCCTCTTCCTGGTGGGAAATGAGAGTTAAATTTGCCCGTCCAGATACCTCCAGCTAGTCTCTCATTGGTTCTCCCTATTCCTGTACATCTTCCGCGGAATTTGCAAACTGGGTCAAACAGTAGGTTAAAGGCACTGACTCTCCAAGTCGGGAGAGTGTTAGTAAAGCGTCTGGAATGTTTCACCCGAGTACAAGGGGATGAAAACTGAGACATATTTGACACGTCTCCTGATCACATGGTTGATCATACTCTGCGTTCCACATGCATGTTTCAGCTGAAGGAAGATTCCCTTAAAGCTGGAGAGTTGAGACCCGTGGAATGGGTACCATGCAATATGACTTCAAAGGGTCTTCATTTGCTCACCGAACCTCTCCAATCCTAAAACTTCTGCGTTTATGTCCCTGTACACACGCTTGATTCTCTTTCAGAGACATAGCAATCCATAGGTTTTAAGATACTTACTAGTCAGGTGCATTCTTAGGCGTTTAATACGCGGTGTTGAGTCCATTTCGTTGAGCAAGTAGTAGCTCTTGTCTATTACATATTTGGCTTAAGGAACTTTATCTGTGCTCATTTCAATCTCTGGTTTTATGCAGCACCCCATCTCACCTTTCCCCTTAAGCAAGCATAAGTTGGTTTTCTAAATTTGAGACCCTGTTCTGTTTTGTAACCCAGTTCCTGTGTAGCCAATTTACATTCCGTGTATTAGTGATATCTTATGATGTTTCTTTTTCTTGTGACTTATTTCAGTTAGAATCATCATACCTGAATCCACCCTATGCTGTTACGGGCCTGATGACATAGATTTCATTGCTGAGTGATATTGCATTGTACGTAAGTACCACAACTTCTTTTTCCATTTTTCACTTTCTGCGATATTGATCTTGTACTGTAAACGAGGTTCTTGTAAACAGAGCCATCCCAAACTTTGGGGTGGCTGTGTCTTTTTGATTTTAATTTCCCTAAGCTATAGGACCATAAGTGGAAGTGCCCTAGGCTCTGTTGCTTTGTTTTTTAGATGTTTCAGGAAACACCATACACTTCTCCCGAGTGGCTGTTGGCAATTTACATCCCGCCCATCAGCATAACAAGGCTCCCTGTTCTCCATGGACTGTCCTGCCTTTCTGGATTTTACACTTTTTTCAGATGGCCCTTTTGACCGGGGGGAAGTGAGACTTCATTGTAGTGCAGATTTCCTTTGCAAGCTTGCTTGGTTGGCCAAAAATGGTGTATGCGTTTTTTCCTGAATATAGTCAGGAAAAAACGCATACGAAATTTTTGGCCAAGTGCATCATTGTGGACGTTCTTCCTCTTTTCCTATGCTTTAAATGCAATTCCAGTCTACCTCCTGAAATCGGTTTCCTGCAATTCTGCCCCGCTTTCAAGTCCTCTTGGCAGCCTTACTTCAGTATATTTTTGGACGATAGCTGTCATTTATAACTCTGCAGGTTTGTGAATTACAGTGCCCCTGAGCTCCTTTCTTCAACTCGCTTTCTTGTGAGCTGCCCGCAACACCGCAGGATTGCTTCAGGCCCTAATCTGGTTCCGGCATGGCACGCTGAGCCTTTGGATAATTCCTCTTCCTGGTGGCAAATGAGAGTTAAATTTGCCCGTCCAGATACCTCCAGCTAGTCTCTCATTGGTTCTCCCTATTCCTGTACATCTTCCACGGAATTTGCAAACTGGGTCAAAAAGTAGGTTAAAGGCACTGACTCTCCAAGTCGGGAGAGTGTTAGTAAAGCGTCTGGAATGTTGCACCCGAGTACAAGGAGACGAAAACTGAGACATATTTGACACGTCTCCTGATCACATGGTTGATCATACTCTGCGTTCCACATGCATGTTTCAGCTGAAGGAAGATTCCCTTAAAGCTGGAGAGTTGAGACCCGTGGAATTGGTACCATGCAATATGACTTCAAAGGGTCTTCATTTGCTCACCGAACCTCTCCAATCCTAAAACTTCTGCGTTTATGTCCCTGTACACACGCTTGATTCTCTTTCAGAGACATAGCAATCCATAGGTTTTAAGATACTTACTAGTCAGGTGCATTCTTAGGCGTTTAATACGCGGTGTTGAGTCCATTTCGTTGAGCAAGTAGTAGCTCTTGTCTATTACATATTTGGCTTAAGGAACTTTATCTGTGCTCATTTCAATCTCTGGTTTTATGCAGCACCCCATCTCACCTTTCCACTTAAGCAAGCATAAGTTGGTTTTCTAAATTTGAGACCCTGTTCTGTTTTGTAATCCAGTTCCTGTGTAGCCAAGTTTACATTCCATGTATTAGTGATATCTTCTGATGTTTCTTTTTCTTGTGACGTATTTCAGTTAGAATCATCATACCTGAATCCACTCATTATGCTGCTACGGGCCTGATGACATAGATTTCATTGCTGAGTGATATTGCATTGTACGTAAGTACCACAACTTCTTTATCCATTTTTCACTTTCTGCGAAGTTGAACTTGTACCGTAAATGAGGTTCTTGTAAACAGAGCCGTTCCAAACTTTGGGGTGGCTGTGTCTTTTTGATTTTAATTTCCCTTAGCTATAGGACCATAAGTGGAAGTGCCCTAGGCTCTGTTGCTTTGTTTCTTAGATGTTTCAGGAAACACCATAATCTTCTCCCCAGTGGCTGTTGGCAATTTACATCCCGCCCATCAGCATAACAAGGCTCCCAGTTCTCCATGGCCTGTCCTGCCTTTCTGGATTTTACACTTTTTTCAGATGGCCCTTTTGACCGGCGGGAAGTGAGACTTCATTGTAGTGCAGATTTCCTTTGCAAGCTTGCTTGGTTGGCCAAAAAGGGCGTATGCGTTTTTTCCTGAATATATTCAGGAAAAAACGCATACGCCCTTTTTGGCCAAGTGCATCATTGTCGACGTTCTGCCTCTTTTCCTATGCTTTAAATGCAATTCCAGTCTGCCTCCTGAAATCGGTTTCCTGCAATTCTGCCCCGCTTTCAAGTCCTCTTGGCAGCCTTACTTCAGTATATTTTTGGACGATAGCTGTCATTTATAACTCTGCAGGTTTGTGAATTACAGTGCCCCTGAGCTCCTTTCTTCAACTCGCTTTCTTGTGAGCTGGCCGCAACACCGCAGGATTGCTTCAGGCCCTAATCTGGTTCCGGCATGGCACGCTGAGCCTTTGGATAATTCCTCTTCCTGGTGGGAAATGAGAGTTAAATTTGCCCGACCAGACACCTCCAGCTAGTCTCTCATTGGTTCTCCCTATTCCTGTACATCTTCCGCGGAATTTGCAAACTGGGTCAAACAGTATGTTAAAGGCACTGACTCTCCAAGTCGGGAGAGTGTTAGTAAAGCATCTGGAATGTTGCACCCGAGTACCAGGGGACGAAAACTGAGACATATTTGAACACGTCTCCCGATCACATGGTTGATCATACTCTGGGTTCCACATGCATGTTTCAGCTGAAGGAAGATTCCCTTAAAGCTGGAGAGTTGAGACCCGTGGAATGGGTACCATGCAATATGACTTCAAAGGGTCTTCATTTGCTCAGCGAACCTCTCCAATCCTAACACTTCTGCGTTTATGACCCTGTACACACGCTTGATTCTCTTTCAGAGACATAGCAATCCATAGGTTTTAAGATACTTACTAGTCAGGTACATTCTTAGGCGTTTAATACGCGGTGTTGAGTCCATTTCGTTGAGCAAGTAGTAGCTCTTGTATTACATATTTGGCTTAAGGAACTTTATCTGTGCTCATTTCAATCTCTGGTTTTATGCAGCACCCCATCTCACCTTTCCCCTTAAGCAAGCATAAGTTGGTTTTCTAAATTTGAGACCCTGTTCTGTTTTGTAATCCAGTTCCTGTGTAGCCAATTTTACATTCCGTGTATTAGTGATATCTTATGATGTTTCTTTTTCTGTGTGACTTATTTCAGTTAGAATCATCATACCTGAATCCACCCTATGCTCTTTCGGGCCTGATGACGTAGATTTCATTGCTGAGTGATATTGCATTGTACGTAAGTACCACAACTTCTTTATCCATTTTTCACTTTCTGCGATATTGAACTTGTACCGTAAACGAGGTTCTTGTAAAAAGAGCCGTCCCAAATTTTGGGGTGGCTGTGTCTTTTTGATTTTAATTTCCCTAAGCTATAGGACTATAAGTGGAAGTGCCCTAGGCTCTGTTGCTTTGTTTTTTAGATGTTTCAGGAAACACCATACACTTCTCCCAAGTGGCTGTTGGCAATTTACATCCCGCCCATCAGCATAACAAGGCTCCCAGTTCTCCATGGCCTGTCCTGCCTTTCTGGATTTTACACTTTTTTCAGATGGCCCTTTTGACCGGGGGGAAGTGAGACTTCATTGTAGTGCAGATTTCCTTTGCAAGCTTGCTTGGTTGGCCAAAAATGGTGTATGCGTTTTTTCCTGAATATAGTCAGGAAAAAACGCATACGACATTTTTGGCCAAGTGCATCATTGTGGACGTTCTTCCTCTTTTCCTATGTTTTAAATGCAATTCCAGTCTACCTCCTGAAATCGGTTTCCTGCAATTCTGCCCCGCTTTCAAGTCCTCTTGGCAGCCTTACTTCAGTATATTTTTGGACGATAGCTGTCATTTATAACTCTGCAGGTTTGTGAATTACAGTGCCCCTGAGCTCCTTTCTTCAACTCGCTTTCTTGTGAGCTGGCCGCAACACCGCAGGATTGCTTCACGCCCTAATCTGGTTCCGGCACGGCACGCTGAGCCTTTGGTTAATTCCTCTTCCTGGTGGCAAATGAGAGTTAAATTTGCCCGTGCAGATACCTCCAGCTAGTCTCTCATTGGTTCTCCCTATTCCTGTTCATCTTCCGCAGAAATTGCAAACTGGGCCAAACAGGAGGTTAAAGGCACTGACTCTCCAACTCGGGAGAGTGTTAGTAAAATGTCTGGAATGTTGCACCCGAGTACCAGGGGACGAGAACTGAGACATATTTGAACACGTCTCCTGATCACACGGTTGATCATACTCTGGGTTCCACATGCATGTTTCAGGTGAAGGAAGAATCCCTTAAACCTGGAGAGTTGAGACCCGTGGAATGGGTACCATGCAATATGATTTCAAAGGGTCTTCATTTTCTCACCGCACCTCTCCAATCCTATCACTGCTGCGTTTATGCCCCTGTACACACGCTTGATTCTCTTTCGGAGACATAGCAATCCATAGGTTTTAAGATACTTACTAATCAGGTACATTCTTAGGCGTTTAATATGGGGTGTTGAGTCCATTTCGTTGAGCCAGGAGTAGCTCTTGTCTATTACATATTTGGCTTAAGGAACTTTATCTGTGCTCATTTCAATCTCTGGTTTTATGCAGCACCCCAACTCACCTTTCCCCTTAAGCAAGCATAAGTTGGTTTTCTAAATTTGAGACCCTGTTCTGTTTTGTAATTCAGTTCCTGTGTAGCCAAGTTTACATTCCGTGTATTAGTGATATCTTATGATGTTTCTTTTTCTGTGTGACTTATTTCAGTTAGAATCATCATACCTGAACCCACTCATTTTCTGCTACAGGCCTGTTGACATAGATTTCATTGCTGAGTGATATTGCATTGTACGTAAGTACCACAACTTCTTTATCCATTTTGCGCTTTCTGCGATATTGAACTTATACCGTAAAAGAAGTTCTTGTAAACAGAGCCGTCCCAAACATTGGGGTGGCTGTGTCTTTTTGATTTTAATTTCCCTAAGCTATAGGACCATAAGTGGAATTGACCTAGGCTCTGTTGCTTTGTTTTTTAGATGTTTCAGGAAACACCATACACTTCTCCCGAGTGGCTGTTGGCAATTTACAACCTGCCCATCAGCATAACAAGGCTCCCAGTTCTCCATGGCCTGTCCTGCCTTTCTGGATTTTACATTTTTTTCAGATGGCCCTTTTGACCGGGGGGAAGTGAGACTTCATTGTAGTGCAGATTTCCTTTGCAAGCTGCTTGGTTGGCCAAAAAGGGCGTATGCGTTTTTTCCTGAATATATTCAGGAAAAAATGCATACGCCCTTTTTGGCCAAGTGCATCATTGTGGACGTTCTGCCTCTTTTCCTATGCTTTAAATGCAATTCCAGTCTCCCTCCTGATATCGGTTTCCTGCAATTCTGCCCCACGTTCAAGTCCTCTTGGCAGCCTTACTTCAGTATATTTTTGGACGATAGCTGTCATTTATAACTCTGCAGGTTTGTGAATTACAGTGCCCCTGAGCTCCTTTCTTCAACTCGCTTTCTTGTGAGCTGGCCGCAACACTGCAGGATTGCTTCAGGCCCTAATCTGGTTCTGGCACGGCACACTGAGCCTTTGGTTAATTCCTCTTCCTCGTGGGAAATGAGAGTTAAATTTGCCCGTCCAGACACCTCCAGCTAGTCTCTCATTGGTTCTCCCTATTCCTGTTCATCTTCCGCAGAAATTGCAAACTGGGCCAAACAGGAGGTTAAAGGCACTGACTCTCCAAGTCGGGAGAGTTTTAGTAAAGTGTCTGGAATGTTGCACCCGAGTACCAGGGGACGAGAACTGAGATATATTGGCACACGTCTCCCGATCACACGGTTGATCATACTCTGCGTTCCACATGCCTGTTTTAGCTGAAGGAAGAATCCCTTAACCCTGGAGAGTTGAGACCCGTGGAATGGGTACCATGCAATATGATTCAAAGGGTCTTCGTTTGCTCACCGAACTTCTCCAATCCTATCACTGCTGCGTTTATGCCCCTGTACACATGCTGGATTCTCTTTCGGAGACATAGCAATCCATAGGTTTTAAGATACTTACTAGTCAGGTACATTCTTAGGCGTTTAATATGGGGTGTTGAGTCCATCTCATTGAGCAAGGAGTAGCTCTTGTCTATTCCATATTTGGCTTAAGGAACTTTATCTGTGCTCATTTCAATCTCTGGTTTTATGCAGCACCCCAACTCACCTTTCCCCTTAAGCAAGCATAAGTTGGTTTTCTAAATTTGAGACCCTCTTCTGTTTTGTAATCTAGTTCCTGTGTAGCCAAGTTTACATTCCGTGTATTAGTGATATCTTATGTTTCTTTTTCTGTGTGACTTATTTCAGTTAGAATCATCATACCTGAATCCACTCATTATGCTGCTACGGGCCTGATGACATAGATTTCATTGCTGAGTGATATTGAATTGTACGTAAGTACCACAATTTCTTTATCCATTTTTCACTTTCTGTGATATTGAACTTGTACCGTAAAAAAGGTTCTTGTAATAAGGGCCGTACCAAATTTTGGGGTGGCTGTGTCTTTTTGATTTTAATTTCCCTAAGCTATAGGACCATAAGTGGAAGTGCCCTAGGCTCTGTTGCTTTGTTTTTTAGATGTTTCAGGAAACACCATACACTTCTCCCAAGTGGCTGTTGGGAAATTTCAACCTGCCCATCAGCATAACAAGGCTCCCAGTTCTCCATGGCCTGTCCTGCCTTTCTGGATTTTACACATTTTTCAGATGGCCCTTTTGACCGTGGGAAAGTGAGACTTCATTGTAGTGCAGATTTCCTTTGCAAGCTTGCTTGGTTGGCCAAAAAGGGCGTATGCGTTTTTTCCTGAATATATTCAGGAAAAAACGCATACGCCCTTTTTGGCCAAGTGCATCATTGTGGACGTTCTGCCTCTTTTCCTATGCTTTAAATGCAATTCCAGTCTCCCTCCTGATATCGGTTTCCTGCAATTCTGCCCCGCTTTCAAGTCCTCTTGGCAGCCTTACTTCAGTATATTTTTGGACGATAGCTATCATTTATAACTCTGCAGGTTTGTGAATTACAGTGCCCCTGAGCTCCTTTCTTCAACTCGCTTTCTTGTGAGCTGGCCGCAACACCGCAGGATTGCTTCAGGCCCTAATCTGGTTCCGGCACGGCACGCTGAGCCTTTGGTTAATTCCTCTTCCTGGTGGCAAATTAGAGTTAAATTTGCCCGTCCAGACACCTCCAGCTAGTCTCTCATTGGTTCTCCCTATTCCTGTTCATCTTCCGCAGAAATTGCAAACTGGGTCAAACAGGAGGTTAAAGGCACTGACTCTCCAAGTCGGGAGAGTGTTAGTAAAGCGTCTGGAATGTTGCACCTGAGTACCAGGGGACGAAAACTGAGACATATTGGAACACGTCTCCCAATCACACGGTTGATCATACTCTGGGTTCCACATGTATGATTTAGCTGAAGGAAGAATCCCTTAAACCTGGAGAGTTGAGACCCGTGGAATGGGTACCATGCAATATGACTTCAAAGGGTCTTCATTTGCTCACCGAACCTCTCCAATCCTATCACTGCTGCGTTTATGCCCCTGTACACACGCTTGATTCTCTTTCGGAGACATAGCAATCCATAGGTTTTAAGATACTTACTAGTCAGGTACATTCTTAGGCGTTTAATATGGGGTGTTTAGTCCATTTCGTTGAGCAAGGAGTAGCTCTTGTCTATTCCATATTTGGCTTAAGGAACCTTACCTGTGCTCATTTCAATCTCTGGTTTTATGCATCACCCCAACTCACGTTTCCCCTTAAGCAAGCATAAGTTGGTTTTCTAAATTTGAGACCCTCTTCTGTTTTGTAATCCAGTTCCTGTGTAGCCAAGTTTACATTCCGTGTATTAGTGATATCTTATGTTTCTTTTTCTGTGTGACTTATTTCAGTTAGAATCATCATACCTGAATCCACTCATTATGCTGTTACGGGCCTGATGACTTAGATTTCATTGCTGAGTGATATTGCATTGTACGTAAGTACCACAACTTCTTTATCCATTTTTCACTTTCTGCGATATTGAACTTGTACCGTAAACGAGGTTCTTGTAAACAGAGCCATCCCAAACTTTGGGGTGGCTGTGTCTTTTTGATTTTAATTTCCCTAAGCTCTAGGACCATAAGTGGAAGTGCCCTAGGCTGTGTTGCTTTGTTTTTTATATGTTTCAGGAAACACCATACACTTCTCCCGAGTGGCTCTTGGCAAATTACATCCCGCCCATCAGCATAACAAGCCTCCCAGTTCTCCATGGCCTGTCCTGCCTTTCTGGATTTTACACTTTATTCAGATGGCCCTTTTGACCCGGGGGAAGTGAGACTTCATTGTAGTGCAGATTTCCTTTGCAAGCTTGCTTGGTTGGCCAAAAAGGGCGTATGCGTTTTTTCCTGAATATATTCTAGAAAAAACGCATACGCCCTTTTTGGCCAAGTGCATCATTGTCGACGTTCTGCCTCTTTTCCTATGCTTTAAATGCAATTCCAGTCTACTTCCTGAAATCGGTTTCCTGCAATTCTGCCCCACTTTCAAGTCCTCTTGGGAGCCTTACTTCAGTATATTTTTGGACGATAGCTGTCATTTATAACTCTGCAGGTTTGTGAATTACAGTGCCCCTGAGCTCCTTTCTTCTACTCGCTTTCTTGGGAGCTGGCCGCAACACCGCAGGATTGCTTCAGGCCCTAATCTGGTTCTGGCACGGCACGCTGAGCCTTTGGTTAATTCCTCTTCCTGGTGGGAAATGAGAGTTAAATTTGCCCGTCCAGACACCTCCAGCTAGTCTCTCATTGGTTCTCCCTATTCCTGTTCATCTTCCACAGAAATTGCAAACTGGGCCAAACAGGAGGTTAAAGGCACTGACTCTCCAAGTTGGGAGAGTGTTAGTAAAGCATCTGGAATGTAGCACCCGAGTACCAGGGGAGGAAAACTGAGATATATTTGAACACGTGTCCCGATCACACGGCTGATCATACTCTGGGTTCCACATGCATGTTTTAGCTGAAGGAAGAATACCTTAAACCTGGAGAGTTGAGACCCGTGGAATGGGTACCATGCAATATGTCCTCAAAGGGTCTTCATTTGCTCACCGAACCTCTCCAATCCTATCACTGCTGCATTTATGCCCCTGTACTCACGCTCGATTCTCTTTCAGAGACATAGCAATCTTTAGGTTTTAAGATACTTACTAGTCAGGTACATTATAAGGTGTTTAACATGGGGTTTTGAGTCCATTTCGTTGAGCAAGGAGTAGCTCTTGTCTGTTACATATTTGGCTTAAGGAACTTTATCTGTGCTCATTTCAATCTCTGGTTTTATACAACACCCCAACTCACCTTTCCCCTTAAGCAAGCATAAGTTGGTTTTCTAAATTTGAGACCCTGTTCTGTTTTGTAATTCAGTTCCTGTGTAGCCAAGTTTATATTCCGTGTATTAGTGATATCTTATGATATTTTTTTTTCTGTGTAACTTATTTCAGTTAGAATCATTCTACCTGAATCCACTCAATATGCTGCTACGTGCCTGATGACATAGATTTCATTGCTGAGTGATATTGCATTGTACGTAAGTACCACAACTTCTTTATCCATTTTTCACTTTCTGTGATATTGAACTTGTACCGTAAACGAGGTTCTTGTAATAAGAGCCGTACCAAATTTTGGGGTGGCTCTGTCTTTTTTATTTTAATTTCCCTAAGCTATAGGACCATAAGTGGAAGTGCCCTAGGCTCTGTTGCTTTGTTTTTTAGATGTTTCAGGAAACACCATACACTTCTCCCAAGTGGCTGTTGGCAAATTACAACCTGCCCATCAGCATAACAAGGCTCCCAGTTCTCCATGGCCTGTCCTGCCTTTCTGGATTTTACACTTTTTTCAGATGGCCCTTTTGACCGGGGGGAAGTGAGACTTCATTGTAGTGCAGATTTCCTTTGCAAGCTTGCTTGATTGGCCAAAAAGGGCGTATGCGTTTTTTCCTGAATATATTCAGGAAAAATCGCATACGCCTTTTTTGGCCAAGTGCATCATTGTCGACCTTCTGCCTCTTTTCCTATGCTTTAAATGCAATTCCTGTCTACCTCCTGAAATCGGTTTACTGCAATTCTGCCTTGCTTTCGATGCCTCTTCATAGCCTTACCTCAATATATTTTTTGAAAATAGTTGGCCTTTATAACTCTGCACGTTTTTGAGTTGCAGTGGCCCTTAGCTCCATTTTTCAGCTCATATTTTTGTGATCTTGCCTCATAACCACAGGATTCCTTCAGGCCCTATTCTTCTTCTGGGGCACCTTGCTGTTCCTTTGGTTTATTCTTCTTACTGATATGAAATTAGAGTGACATGTGCCCATTGAAACCGCTACAGTTAGTTTCTCACTGGTTCCCCCATTCCCATTCATCCTCCACACTAACTGCAGACTGTGCGATACCAGAACTTAAAGGCATTGACTCTCCATGTGGGGATGTTGTTAGTAAAGCAGCTGGAATGTCGATCCGGAGCCCCAGGAGAGGAAAAATGAGGTTCGTTTTAGAAACCTTTCCCGATCATATGGTATACCAGTCGCTGGGTTTCCCAAGCATGGTTTAGCTGTAGGAAGATTCCCTTCAACCTGGATTGTTGGGACCCTTGGAATGAGTAGCATGAAGTATTGCATTAAACTTTTGGCAGTTGCTCACCAAAACTCACCAATCCTCTCAGCCCCAAGTGTCCAGCCTTATGTGTTATCCAGCTGTGGGTTTATATGTGGTCAATCCAGGTTGCATCACAGCCCCTGAGCAAATTTTGTAAGAATTTTTCTCTCTTTCATTGTTTCTGCGTTTTGTTTTTAAAATTTATTTCTATAATGGGGTTTAGCTCATTTTCACTGCTGTGTTTGTGCCGCTCTGCACACACTTGATTCCCTTATGGAGATATATCAATACATGGATTTTAAGATTCTTATTACTCAGATATATTTCTCTGCGGTGTATAAGGTGTGTTGAGGCCAGTTCATTGAGCAAGGTGTAGATCTTGTCTAATATCTATTTGGTTTATTGAACGGTATCTGTGCTAATTTCAAACTCTGGTTTTATGCATCACCCCACCTCTCCTTTCCCCTTAAGCTGACATAAGTGTGTTTTCTACATGTGAGACACTGTTCTGTTCTGTAATTCATTTCTTGTGCAGCCATATTTACCCTCCCTCTATAAGTGATATCTTATGATATGTTTCTTTTTCTGTTTGACTTATTTCAAGTAGTATTATCGGACCTAAATCCACTCTTTATCCTTCTACTAGCCTTATTACATTGATTTCATGGTGAAGAGATATTCCATTGTACATAAGTACCACATCTTCTTTATCCATTGTTCTCTTTCCTGGGATATTTAAGGTGTACTGAAGTTGAGGTTCTTGTAAACAGAGTAGCCCTAAACTGTGGTGTGCTTGTGTCTTGTTGATGTTTAGACTTCCCTAGATATACTCCCATGATTGGAAGTGTCCTATGCTCTGTAGCTCTGTTTTTTAGATGATTTAGGAACCACCATACACTTCTCCAGAGTGGCTCTTGGCAGTTCACACACTGCCCATCAGCGTATAAAGGCTCCCTGTTCTCCATGGCCTGTCCTGCATTTCTGGTTTTTACAATTTTTTAGGATGGCCCTTTTGACTGGTGGGAAATGAGACTTCTTTGTTGTGCACATTTGCATTGCTTGCTTGCTTCGTTGCCCATAAAGTGCGTATGCGTTTTTTCCTGGATATAATCAGGAAAAAACGCATACGCCCTTTTGGGCCAACTGCATCATTGTCGAAATTCTGCCGCTTTTCATGTGCTTTAAAGACGAGTCCAATCTATCTCTTGAAATCTGTTTCTTGCAATTCTGTCTTGCATTCAGATCCTCTTCTTTGCCTTACCTCAACATAGTTTTGGACGTTAGTTTTCATTTATAACTCTGCAGGTTTGTGAATTGCAGTGACCCTGAGCTCCATTTTTTAAGTTGCTATTTTGTGAGCTGGCCTCAAACCCGCAGGATTGCTTCAGGCCCTATTTTGGCTCCGGCGAGGCGGGCTGAGCCTTTTTTCAATTCTTATTCTTAATGGGAAATTAGAGTGATATGTGCCCGTCCAAACCCCTACAACTATTCTCTCATTGGTTCCCCCTCTTCCCGTTCATCCTCCTCACAATTTGCAAAATGTGTGAAACAGAAGTTTAAATGTGCTGATTCTCCAAGTGGGGAGATTCTAAGTAACGTGGCTGGAATGGTGAACAGGAGCACCAGGAGAGGATAAATGAGCTGCATTTTAGACACATCTCCCGATCACATGGTGTACAGTCCTCTGGGTTTTCCATGCATGGTTTAGCTGTAGGAAGATCCCTTGAACCTGCAGATTTGGGACCCATTGAATGGGTACCAGGTAGTATTACTTTAAAGGGTGTGCATTTCCTCACCCAACCTCACATTTCTCTTAGTGCAAACAGTTTCCAGCCTTATGTCTCATCCTGCTGTGGGTCTAGATGTGTTCAATCCATGTTGCATCACCGTCCCTGAGGAAAAGTTGTAAGAGGTTTTCTCTGTCTCTCTGTCGTTTATTTTTTTCAATTTATTACTATATTGGTTACAGCTGATTTTCAAAGCTCTGTTTCTTGCTGCTGTACATCCACTTGATTCATGTACAGAGAGACATCAGTAAATTCTTTTTCAGATTCTTACGAGTCGTATATATTCTTTTCCGTTGACTTGAGTGTGTTGAGTGCAGTTCTTTTAGCTACCGTGTAGGCCTTGTTGATTATCAGTTTGGTATTTGGAATGGTATCTTTGCTAATTTCAACCTCCTGGATGATGCCTCACCCCTCCCCACCTTTCCCGTTTAGCAGCCTTATGCGTGTTTTCTACATATTTGACTATGTTTTTGTTTTGTAATTTATTTCATGTGTAGCCATTTTGGATTCCACCTTTAAGTGATATCTTATGATATGTGTCTTTTTCTTTTTGAATTATGTCACTTAGAATGATCATACGTAACTCCTCCGGAGTTGTTACAACTGGCCATAGTTCATTGATTTCCAGGCTGAATAATATTCCACTCTACCTAAGTACCACATCTCTATCCATTTTTTCCCTCCAGAGACATTTAAGTTATATCCTAGTCGAGGATCTTTTAAACAGAGAGGGGGTAAACATTGGGGTGACTGTGTCCTCTCGATTTTTGTTTTTCCCAAGATATACGCCCATGAGTGCAAGTGCCCTATGCTCTGTAGCTCATTTTTTAGCTGCTTTAGTAAACACAATACACTTCTCCAGAATGGCCGTTGGCAATATACATTTCCACTATAAGTCTCACAGGGCTCCCTCTTCTCCTTGCCCTGTCCTGCATTTCTGTTGTTTACGCTTTATGAGGATGGCTCTTCTGACTGATGCGAAGTGATATCTTTTGTAGTATTGACTTCCAGTGCCCACCTGTTTGGTTGGCTAAAAAAGTGTATGCCCTTTTCTTGAATATATACAGAAAAAAACGCATACACCCTTTTTGGCCAACTGCAATGTTGGCAATGTTCAGCTCCTTTTCTCGTGCTTAATGGCGAGTCCTTTCTACCTCCTCAGATCCCTTTCCTGCCATTCTCCCTTGCTTACAAGTCCTTTTCTCTGACTTTCCTCAAGACATTTTTCAGTGATGGATATTTTCAACTCTGCAGTTTCGTGAATTTTACTGCCCCTGAGTTCCATTGTTCAACTTGTGTTTATGGGAACTGGCCACAAAGCAGCGGGATTTCCTCAAGCCCTATACTGTTTCCATGGGCAACCCTAGCCTTTGGTCAATTCGTCTTCCTGATTGGAAATTAGAGTGACATGTGCCTGTCTGAACACCTAGGACTTGTCTCTCATTGTTCCTCATCCTTCCGCTTCATCCTCTGGACAAATTCCAAACTGTACGCAACAGGATGTTGACAGTGCTGACATCTCCAAGTGGGGAGACTGTTAGTAAAGACGCTGGAGGGGTGAACCCGAGCACCAGGAGATGAGGAGATGAGATGCCTTTTCCAAACTCTTCCCGATCAGACGGTATACCATCCTCTGGGTGTGACAGACATGTTTTAGCAGTAGGAAGAGTCCCATTCATGTAAGGAGAACACCAGGGCTTTTTCAAAATCAGTGTCTGCCCGAAACCCAAACTGGGGAATTTTTTAAGCTACGGCTACACATATGTTCATTAAGGGCCTGGGGAAGTAGGCAGAGTCCAAACTTTAGATGATTGAAGTCTTCAGGGTCAGAAGCACTCACCACCAGCTTCCCTTAGGTTACACTTTAACTGTCATTGATAGATGACAATGACAATAAAAATATCTATTCTTTTCCAGATTATTTCCCCTTATAGCTTATTGCAAAATGTTGAGTGTAGTTCCCTGTGCTATACAGTAGTTCCTTGTTGATGATCTATTTTATACATAGCAGTGTGTATGTGTTAATCCCAAACTGTTAATTTATCCCTCCTCCCACCTTTCCCCTTTGGTAATAATAAATTATAAGATTTTATACTTCTCAGAAATGGGGGAGCTGAAAGAGAGGTATCATTTTCAATGGAAAAGCATTTAAAACAAGATTGAAGCTTTAACCAAGATTATTAGATGTACATCCTTGGAAAGAAATCACTTCGTTTCTCTAATATTGACCTGACAAATAAGACAAACCTTTTCACTGAACTTGCTTATAATAAAGTGATGGAAATATCAAATGGAAGTGTTAGAAACATCTTATTTTACCCGAGCCTTATACACTGTTCTATGTTAACTACAGTTTGGCTCACACATCTGTTCATTGAGGTTACAATAGTCTCAATTTCTGTTACTGATCCTCCAGAGTGGACCCCAACAAGTGTCCCCCTGCCCAGTGTCATTGGGGCCAACAGATCGAGACTGAGTTTGGTTCACAAGCAAAGGAAACTTTATATTTTGATCAGAGAATGGAGAGGTGAGAGCATGCACTACCCCGTGGGCTGTGGGCTGGGCTGTTGTGTAGAGATCCTGTCAGAGTCAGTGGGAGGGAGGGGGCGGAGCTCTCGAGGGCCGGGTTGGCTGCAGCTCAGGCTCTATATCGCGGAGTCTGCACTGGGCCCCAGGAGCTGAGGTGTCGTCCCAGCCATTCTGCACTAGGAAATCTGGTCTGAAGTGCCGGGTGTGGAACCTCTGCATGCGGGACCCTAGGAGCACATGAAATTAGACAAAGCACAAAGGATAAAAAGGTTAGACTTGACTTTATTGCCCAGATTCTATTTTTATCTCCCAGGGATTTTTAATGGGCTTTGCTGGGGACAAACCCCTCCTCTGCCTTTTGTCCCGTTCCTCATTCTTGGAGTGCTGAGGGTGCAGACCCTTCTTCTGTAACTGCTGAGTGCTGAGTTGGGAGCCCTCATACCCGGGGGCGAGGGTCAGAGCTTCTCCCCAGCAGCCTCCAGGTGACGTTGATTGTCCCCAGGCCCCCTGCCTCCCTGCTCGTCCACCTGAGCACCAGCATTGGAAGTGTTATAGATTCTAATGACCTTTAAGGGTCCAGGAAAGAGATGTGCAGAGACGCTGTGGGGGCCGGTTTCACCCCGCCCCACATTTGTTCGGCCACCTTAGGCTGACCGTTTCTGCCAGCCTAGATGCTCTGACCAGTAGTCTGCGCTTTCTTCAATTAAGCCCCTGAATTAACGTACAAACAGCACCAGGTGTCAGAGCCCTGCCTGCTCAACTCCCAGACAGTCCAGGGTCAGTGGTGATCAAGGACCATGATGGCCACTGAGTCAACAGCCTTTTGAAGTAAACAGGAGTCCAGCTGGTCTTATTGGCCACCATCATCATGGTGTCTGTAGGCTTTTCTATGGTGACAGTGTGATATACGGTTCCCCCGCCAAGATTATTAGCTCCCCTCTGGGTGCAGTAAGTCCTGCAAGCAGTAGTCTACTCTTTTGGGACACACTCTTGTTGTTTTATGAGAGAAACTCCAGGTCAAGTGATGTTCACACGAGTCGTCATGGTGCCCTGTTGCCCCCGGTTATCTCTCTGGATGTTGGAGTTGGAGGGCCTCCTCACTCGAGGTTGGTGTGCCCACGGAGCGAACCCTGCAACTTCAGGGCATGGTTGGTGGTTAGGATCACCACGTGGAGTCCTTTTCCCTTAGGAGGGAGGTGGCCTTTGGGGCTGCTGATTTCCAGGTTTTTAGATACCGCCAGTATCTTGGCCAGATGTGGCAGTGGGCCAAGCCCCTTGGTGCCCGTAGTTTATCCTACCTGGATGGCATTCTTGCATTGTTCCATTTCAAGTGGTCCCAGTTTTTGCACTAATTCTCCAATGGCGATTCACCTTTCACCGGGAATGTAAAGGTCAAAGGGTTTAGCTAAATTAGGGAGTTCCAGGGCAAGGGTCTGAATTGACTGCTCTTTCCATTCTTGAAAGGCCACTTCTGGATTCTATTCAAAAGGATCATCATCTTTTCCTTTCAGTGTTTCATATAGAGGCCCAGCTAGTAGACTGTAGTTAGGGATCCAGAAGCAGCAAACCCTGGCCTCCCCAGGAACCCCTAAGCTGTCTTCTAGTTTTAGAAAGGGGTAAGGTTGAAAATGGTTTCTTCCCTTTCCTGGGATGGGCTTCTCCGACCTTCTGTGAGAACGAAGCCCAGGCAGGTCACCGCAGTCTGTGATATTTGAGCTTTTTCTTGGACAACTTCTATCCTTTATTGGCTTGGTAGTTCAGAGGCCTCCTTAGTAGGGCTGGCGATCAGAATGTCATCTGCGTACTGAAGGAGGGTTTCCTTTTCCAGAGGTAGAACTTTTAGGTCTTTAGCTAAGCTTTCCCCAAGCTTTTTTTTTGCACCCTTGGGGCAAGACGGCCCGGAAGTATTGTTTTAGTTGTATGTTGAGTCCTGCCACTCACAAGCCAAAATTTCTTGTGACTCTGGGACTAATGGAATACAAAAGAAGGCATCATTGAAGACTAATACAGAATATCATGTCCTGGTGGTTGGTAGAATGACCAGCAGGGTGTAGGAATTAGGAGCAGCTGGAGGTATATCCTCGGTGGCTTCACTGACTGTCCTGACATCCTTTACCAGGTCCCCAGCAGCCCATGGGGCTCTCGTGGTCAGACCAATCCCAGAATATGGAGCTCACCTGGGCAGGTACCCCACCCCCACCCCAGCCCACGGGGCTCTCGTGGTCAGGCCCCTCCCAGGATACAGAGCTACCCTTGCAGGTACCGTGGCAGGGCTGGGCACACAGGAACCGTGCACAT
Organism: Orcinus orca; assembly: GCF_937001465.1. Lineage (NCBI taxonomy): Eukaryota > Metazoa > Chordata > Mammalia > Artiodactyla > Delphinidae > Orcinus > Orcinus orca. The sequence continues at coordinate 218,033 of NW_026043824.1, read as the reverse complement.
AGCCCTCATTGCAGAGCACCCCCAGCTCACCTGTCGCTCAGAGCTGACACAGAGCACCTCAGAGCAGGACTTGAACTAACAAACAGCAGCTGCGACAGGTCTGTGACCCTGGGCATCACTCTGTGCGGCCTCCCTCCACCTGGTCTTCCAGAGACTTCCACTGCACCCGGGGCACCAGGCCTCTGTCTCCAACCACCACCCACCCCTCCTCTCCCTGACTCCTGGGTTCCTCTCATTAGGAGAGGGTTTTCTTGAAGTTGTCTCCCACTCATGGGCCAGATAAAATGATTAGAAAACAAGCCAAAGCTGCAGCCCCTTGTCTATCCTGACTCTCAGGAGCCCACACCTGTTCCTTGGACCTGGCCGGTTCAGCAAGTTCCATTTTCTGCAACTGTGAGCCCCTGAGGGATGATGATTGGCTGACCTGGGCAGCCTTACCGTGCCGGCCAGCCCTCCCCAGGTGTGCCTGGGTTGAGATCAATATAAATACCACTCCAGGCAGCAAGAGGCCCTGCAGCCGTGCCTGACGCCATTTTCTCTGCCCTGTCAGCAGTCTCGGGGCTGGGCTGGTGGGAGGGAGTGAGAGGCCACGGCTTTGTGGGTGGCCCAGTGTGAGTGGGGCTCTGCTGGACTTTCTGCAGCAGTTGCCAGGCTGCCACCTGCTAAAGAAGAGGATGTGTCACCCATACCTGCTGCTGGAATTTCTCCCTGGGCAGAGGTGAGGAAGGAAAAAAGCAGTGGGGGCAGGGACAGGACGGGTATCTCAGGCAGGGAAATGGAAATCTTCCAGAAGAGCACCCAGGGCCAGGACCATCCTGGCTGGCCTGCAGGCACCAAGTCGGCCGGTATGCTGTCACTCGTGTGGCTCTATGGCCCTTCCTCTAGGCTTTCAAGTCCTTGTATATATTCAGGTGTTTTACCTGGGACGGGTAGGAATAGTTCAGCAGCAACTGGCCTGGGGCTCAGCTCACGTTTACTCACAGATGCCTTGGCACGGTGCCCCAGCTTTGCAATGAGGACGCTTGTTGCATGGGGGCTGCTGGCTGAATGGGAGACGATTCCCCACCACTGACCAACTTCAGAATTGTTTACAACTGGAGCAAGTGCCCTGATACGGTTTTCCTCTGTGGAACTGGTGGGTTCTGTGTTTTTTTTCTCTTTTTCGTTTTTGGTTCAAGGTAGATTTTATTCCTCTTTTTTGTATTTACAGATATAAGCATGGAAATAATTTATTCATATAAATACATGTATGTGAAGGGAATAATTGTTTTTTCTGTTTTATTTTTTAAATTTTATTTCTTTTTAATTTTTAATTTTATTTTATATTTTTATACAGCAGGTTCTTATTGGTTATCTATTTTATACATATAAATGTATACATGCCAATCCCAGTCTCTCAACTCCTCCCACCACCACCCCCCCCAACAGCTTTCCCCCCTTGTTGTCCATAGGTTTGTTGTCTACATCTGTTGCTCTATTTATGCCTTGCAAAATGGTTAATCTGTACAGTTTTTCTAGGTTCCACATATATGCATGAATATACAAGATTTGTTTTTCTCTTTCTGACTTACTTCACTCTGTATGACACTCTCTAGATCCATCGACGTCTCTACAAATGACCCAATTTCATTCCTTTTCATGGCTTAGTAATATTCCATTTTATATATGTACCACAGCTTTATGCATTCGTCTGTCTGTGGGCATTTAGGTTGCTTCCATTACCTCGATATTGTAAAGAGTGAGGCAATGAACATTGCGGTGAATGTCTCTTTTTGATTTATGGTTTTGTCTGGGTATATGTCCAGAACTGGGATTGCTGTATCATATGGTAATTCTAATGTTAGTTTCTTAAGACACTCCATATTGTTCTCCATAGTAACTGTATCAATTTATATTCCCAAAAATAGTGGAAGAGGGTTCCTTTTCTCCACACATTTCCAGCATTTTTTGTTTGTAGATTTTCTGATGATGCCCATTCTACCAGGTGTGAGGTGATACCTCATTGTTGAGTCCATTTTGTTGAGCAAGGGGTAGGTCTTGTCTATTACATATTTAGCTTATGGAACGGTATCTGTGCTAAGTTCAAACTCTGCTTTTATGCAGCACCACAACTCACCTTCCCCCTTAAGCAAGCATAAGTTGGTTTTCTAAACATGAGACCCTGTTCTGTTTTGTAATTCAGTTCATGTGTAACCAAGTTCACATTCCATGTATTAGTGATACCTTATGATGTTTCTCTTTCTGTGTGACTTTTTTCACTTAGAATCACCGTGCCTCAATCCACTCATTATGCTGGTACGGGCCTGGTGACATAGTTTTCATTGCTGAGAGGTATTCTGTTGTACGTAAGTACCGCAACTTCTTTATCCATTATTTGCTCTCTGGCATATTTAACTTGTGCTGAAGAAGAGGTTCCTGTAAAAGAGCCGTCCCAAATTTTGGGGTGGCTGTGTCTTTTTGATTTTAATTTCCCTAAGCTGTAGGACCATAAGTGGAAGTGCCCTAGGCTCTGTTGCTTTGTTTTTCAGATGTTTCAGGAAACACCATACACTTCTCCCGAGTGGCTGTTGGCAATTTACATCCCGCCCATCAGCATAACAGGGCTCCCAGTTCTCCATGGCCTGTCCTGCCTTTCTGGATTTTACACTTTTTTCAGATGGCCCTTTTGACTGGGGGAAGTGAGACTTCATTGTAGTGCAGATTTCCTTTGCAAGCTTGCTTGGTTGGCCAAAAAGGGCGTATGCGTTTTCTCCTGAATATATTCAGGAAAAAACGCATACGCCCTTTTTGTCCAAGTGCATCATTGTGGACGTTCTGCCTCTTTTCCTATGCTTTAAATGCAATTCCAGTCTACCTCCTGAAATCGGTTTCCTGCAATTCTGCCCCGCTTTCAAGTCCTCTTTGCAGCCTTACTTCAGTATATTTTTGGATGATAGCTGTCATTTATAACTCTGCATGTTTGTGAATTACAGTGGCCCTGAGCTCCTTTCTTCAACTCGCTTTCTTGTGAGCTGCCCAGAACACCGCAGGATTGATTCAGGCCCTAATCTGGTTCCGCCATGGCACGCTGAGCCTTTGGTTAATTCCTCTTCCTGGTGGGAAATGAGAGTTAAATTTGCCCGTGCAGACACCTCCAGCTACTCTCTCATTGGTTATCCCTATTCCTGTTCATTTTCCGCAGAAATTGCAAACTAGGCCAAACAGGAGGTTAAAGGCACTGACTCTCCAAGTCGGTAGAGTGTTAGTAAAGCGTCTGGAATGTTGCACCCAAGTACCAGGTGACAACAAATGAGACATATTTGAACACGTCTCAGGATCACACGGTTGATCATACTCTGGGTTCCACATGCATGTTTCAGCTGAAGGAAGAATCCCTTAAACCTGGAGAGTTAAGACCCGTGGAATGGGTATCATGCAATATGACTTCAAAGGGTCTTCATTTGCTCACCAAACCTCTCCAATCCTATCACTGCTGCGTTTATGCCCCTGTGCACACGCTTGATTCTCTTTCAGAGACATAGCAGTCCATAGGTTTTAAGATACTTACTAGTCAGGTACATTCTTAGGCGTTTAATATGGGGTGTTGAGTCCATTTCGTTGAGCAAGGAGTAGCTCTTGTCTATTACATATTTGGCTTAAGGAACTTTATCTGTGCTCATTTCAATCTCTGGTTTTATGCAGCACCCCAACTCACCTTACCCCTTAAGCAAACATAAGTTGGTTTTCTAAATTTGAGACCCTGTTCTGTTTTGTAATTCAGTTCCTGTGTAGCCAAGTTTACATTCCGTGTATTAGTGATATCTTATGATGTTTCTTTTTCTGTGTGACTTATTTCAGTTACAATCATCATACCTGAATCCACTCATTATGCTGCTATGGGCCTGATGACATAGATTTCATTGCTGAGTGATATTGCATTGTACGTAAGTACCACAACTTCTTTATCCATTTTTCGCTTTCTTCGATATTGAACTTGTACCGTAAACGAGGTTCTTGTAAACAGAGCCGTCCCAAACTTTGGGGTGGCTGTGTCTTTTTGATTTTAATTTCCCTAAGCTATAGGACCATAAGTGGAAGTGCCCTAGGCTCTGTTGCTTTGTTTTTTAGATGTTCCAGGAAACACCATACACTTCTCCCCAGTGGCTTTTGGCAATTTACATCCCGCCCATCAGCATAACAAGGCTCCCAGTTCTCCATGGCCTGTCCTGCCTTTCTGTATTTTACACTTTTTTCAGATGGCCCTGTTGACCCGGGGGAAGTGAGACTTCATTGTAGTGCAGATTTCCTTTTCAAGCTTGCTTGGTTGGCCAAAAAGGGCGTAGGCGTTTCTTCCTGAATATATTCAGGAAGAAACGCATACACCCTTTTTGGCCAAGTGCATTATTGTGGACGTTCTGCCTCTTTTCCTATGCTTTAAATGCAATTCCAGTCTACCTCCTGAAATCGGTTTCCTGCAATTATGCCCCGCTTTCAAGTCCACTTGGCAGCCTTACTTCAGTATATTTTTGGACGATAGCTGTCATTTATAACTCGGCAGGTTTGTGAATTACAGTGCCCCTGAGCTCCTTTCTTCAACTCGCTTTCTTGTGAGCTGGCCGCAACACCGCAGGATTGCTTCAGGCCCTAATCTGGTTCTGGCACGGCATGCTGACCCTTTGGTTAATTCCTCTTCCTGGTGGCAAATGAGAGTTAAATTTGCCCGTCCAGACACCTCCAGCTAGTCTCTCATTGGTTCTCCCTATTCCTGTTCATCTTCCGCAGAAATTGCAAGCTGGGCCAAACAGGAGGTTAAAGGCACTGACTCTCCAAGTCGGGATAGTGTTAGTAAAGCGTCTGCAATGTTGCACCCGAGTACCAGGGGTCGAGAACTGAGACATATTGGAACACGTCTCCCGATCACATGGTTGATCATACTCTGGGTTCCACATGCATTTTTTAGCTGAAGGAAGAATCCCTTAAACCTGGAGAGTTGAGACCCGTGGAATGGGTACCATGCAATATGACTTCAAAGGGTCTTCATTTGCTCACCGAACCTCTCCAATCCTATCACTGCTGCGTTTATGCCCCTGTACACACGCTTGATTCTCTTTCGGAGACATAGAAATCCATAGGTTTTAAGATACTTACTAGTCAGGTACATTCTTAGGCGTTTAATATGGGATGTTGAGCCCATTTCGTTGAGCAAGGAGTAGCTCTTGTCTATTACATATTTGGCTTAAGGAACTTTATCTGTGCTCATTTCAATCTCTGGTTTTATGCAGCACCCCAACTCACCTTTCCCCTTAAGCAAGCATAAGTTGGTTTTCTAAATTTGAGACTCTGTTCTGTTTTGTAATCCAGTTCCTGTGTAGCCAAGTTTACATTCCGTGTATTAGTGATATCTTATGATGTTTCTTTTTCTGTGTGACTTATTTCAGTTAGAATCATCATACCTGAATCCACTCATTATGCTGCTACGGGCCTGATGACATAGATTTCATTGCTGCGTGATATTGCATTGTACGTAAGTACCACAACTTCTTTATCCATTTTTCACTTTCTGTGATATTGAACTTGTACCGTAAACGAGGTTCTTGTAAACAGAGCCATCCCAAACTTAGGGGTGGCTGTGTCTTTTTGATTTTAATTTCCCTAAGCTATAGGACCATAAGTGGAAGTGCCCTAGGCTGTGTTGCTTTGTTTTAGATGTTCCAGGAAACACCATACACTTCTCTTGAGTGGCTGTTGGCAATTTACATCCCGCCCATCAGCATAACAAGGCTCCCAGTTCTCCATGGCCTGTCCTGCCTTTCTGGATTTTACACTTTTTTCAGATGGCCCTTTTGACCGGGGGGAAGTGAGACTTCATTGTAGTGCAGATTTCCTTTGCAAGATTGCTTGGTTGGCCAAAGAGTGCGTATGATTTTTTTCCTGAATATATTCAGGAAAAAATGCATACGCCCTTTTTGGCCAAGTGCATCATTGTCAACGTTCTGCCTCTTTTCCTATGCTTTAAGTGCAAATTCAGTCTACCTCCTGAAATCGGTTTCCTGCAATTCTGCCCCGCTTTCAAGTCCTCTTGGCAGCCTTACTTCAGTATATTTTTGGACGATAGCTGTCATTTATAACTCTGCAGGTTTGTGAATTACAGTGCCCCTGAGCTCCTTTCTTCAACTCGCTTTTTTGTGAGCTGGCCGCAACACCGCAGGATTGCTTCAGGCACTAATGTGGTTCCGGCACGGCACGCTGAACCTTTGCTTAATTCCTCTTCCTGGTGGGAAATGAGAGATAAATTTGCCCGTCCAGACACCTCCAGCTAGTCTCTCATTGGTTCTCCCTATTCCTGTTCATCTTCCGCGGAATTTGCAAACTGGGCCAAACAGGAGGTTAAAGGCACTGACTCTCCAAGTTGGGAGAGTGTTAGTAAAGCGTCTGGAATGTTGCACCCGAGTACCAGGGGATGAGAAGTGAGACATATTGGAACACGTCTCCCGATCACAAGGTTGATTATACTCTGGGTTTCACATGCATTTTTAGCTGAAGGAAGAATCCCTTAAACCTTGAGAGCTGAGACCTGTGGAATGGGTACCATGCAATATGACTTCAAAGGGTCTACATTTGCTCAACGAACCTCTCCAATCCTATCACTGCTGCGTTTATTCCCCTGTACACATGCTTGATTCTCTTTCGGAGACATAGCAATCCATAGATTTTAAGATACTTACTAGTCAGGTACATTCTTAGGCATTTAATATGGGGTGTTGAGTCCATTTCGTTGAACAAGGAGTAGCTCTTGTCTATTACATATTTGGCTTAAGGAACTTTATCTGTGCTCATTTCAAGCTCTGGTTTTATGCAGCACCCCAACTCACCTTTCCCCTTAAGCAAGCATAAGTTGGTTTCTAAATTTGAGACACTGTTCTGTTTTGGATTTCAGCTGCTGTGTAGCCAAGTTTACATTCCTTGTATTAATGATATCTTATGATGTTTCTTTTTCTGTGTGACTTATTTAAGTTAGAATCATCATACCTGAATCCACTCATTATGCTGCTCTGGGCCTGATGACATAGATTTCTTTGCTGAGTGATATTGCATTGTATGTAAGTACCACAACTTCTTTATCCATTTTTCGCTTTCTGCGCTATTGAACTTGTACCGTAAACGAGGTTCTTGTAAACAGAGCCGTCCCAAACTTTGGGGTGGCTGTGTCTTTTTGATTTTAATTTCCCTAAGCTATAGGACCATAAGTGGAAGTGCCCTAGGCTCTGTTGCTTTGTTTTTTAGATGTTTCAGGAAACACCATACACTTCACCCGAGTGGCTGTTGTCAATTTACATCCCGCCCATCAGTATAAATAGACTCCCAGTTCTCCATGCCTGTACTGCCTTCCTGGATTTTACACTTTTTTCAGATGGCCCTTTTGACCCCGGGGGAAGTGAGACTTCATTGTAGTGCAGATTTCCTTTGCAAACTTGCTTGGTTGGCCAAAAAGGGCATATGCGTTTTTTCCTGAATATATTCAGGAAAAAACGCATACGCACTTTTTGGCTAAGTGCATCATTGTCGACGTTCTGCCTCTTTTCCTATGCTTTAAATGCAATTCCAGTCGGCCTCCTGAAATCGGTTTCCTGCATTTCTGCCCCAAATTCAAGACCTATTGGCAGCCTTAGTTCAGTATATTTTTGGACGATAGCTGTCATTTATAACTCTGCAGGATTGAGAATTACAGTGCCCCTGAGCTCCTTTCAACTCGCTTTCTTGTGAGCTGGCCGCAACACTGCAGGATTGCTTCAGGCCCTAATCTGGTTCCGACACGGCATGCTGAGCATTTGGTTAATTCCTCTTCCTGGTGGGAAATGAGAGTTAAATTTGCCCGTCCAGACACCTCCAGCTAGTCTCTCATTGGTTCTCCCTATTCCTGTTCATCTTCCACAGAAATTGCAAACTGGGCCAAACAGGAGGTTAAAGTCACTGACTCTCCAAGTCGGGAGAGTGTTAGTAAAGCGTCTGGAATGTTGCACCCGAGTACCAGGCGACGAGTACTGAGACATATTGGAACACGTCTACCGATCAGACGGTTGATCATACTCTGGGTTCCACATGCATGTTTTAGCTGAAGGAAGAATCCCTTAAACCTGGAGAGTTGAGACCCGTGGAATGGGTACCATGCAATATGATTTCAAAGGGTCTTCATTTGCTCAGCGAACCTCTCCAATCCTATCACTGCTGCGTTTATGCCCCTGTACACACGCTAGATTCTCTTTCGGAGACATAGCAATCCATAGGTTTTAAAATACTTCCTAGTCAGGTACATTCTTAGGCGTTTAATATGGGGTGTTGGGTCCATTACGTTGAGCAAGGAGTAGCTCTTGTCTATTCCATATTTGGCTTAAGGAACTTTATCTGTGCTCATTTCAATCTCTGGTTTTATGCAGCACCCCAACTCACCTTTCCCCTTAAGCAAGCATAAATTGGTTTTCTAAATTTGAGACCCTCTGCTGTTTTGTAATCCAGTTCCTGTGTAGCCAAGTTTACATTCCGTGTATTAGTGATATCTTATGATGTTTCTTTTTCTTGTGACTTATTTCAGTTAGAATCATCATACCTGAATCCACTCATTATGCTGCTACGGGCCTGATGACATAGATTTCATTGCTGAGTGATATTGCATTGTACGTAAGTACCACAAATTCTTTATCCATTTTTCACTTTCTGTGATATTGAACATGTCCAGTAAACGAGTTTCTTGTAAACAGAGCCATCCCAAACTTAGGGGTGGCTGTGTCTTTTTGATTTTAATTTCCCTAAGCTATAGGACCATAAGTGGAAGTGCCCTAGGCTCTGTTGCTTTGTTTTTTAGATGTTTCAGGAAACACCATACACTTCTCCTGAGTGGCTGTTGGCAATATACATCCCGCCCATCAGCATAACAAGGCTCCCAGTTCTCCATGGCCTGTCCTGCCTTTCTGGATTTTACACTTTTTTCAGTTGGCCCTTTTGACCGGGGGGAAGTGAGACTTCATTGTAGTGCAGATTTCCTTTGCAAGCTTGCTTGGTTCGCCAAAAATGGCGTATGCTTTTTTTCCTGAATATACTCAGGAAAGAACGCATACGCCCTTTTTGGCCAAGTGCATCATTGTCGACGTTCTGCCTCTTTTCCTATGCTTTAAATGCAATTCCAGTCTACCTCATGAAATTGGTTTCCTGCAATTCTGCCCGGCTTTCAAGTCCTCTTGGCAGCCTTACTTCAGTATATTTTTGGACGATAGCTGTCATTTATAACTCTGCAGGTTTGTGAATTACAGTGCCCCTGAGCTCCTTTCTTCAACTCGCTTTCTTGTGAGCTAGCCGCAACACCGCAGGATTGCTTCAGGCCCTAATCTGGTTCCGGCACGGCACGCTGAGCCTTTGGTTAATTCCTCTTCCTGGTGGGAAATGAGAGTTAAATTTGCCCGTCCAGACACCTCCAGCTAGTCTCTCATTGGTTCTCCCTATTCCTGTTCATCTTCCGCAGAAATTGCAAACTGGGCCAAACAGGAGGTTAAAGGCACTGACGCTCCAAGTCGGGAGAGTGTTAGTAAAGCGTCTGGAATGTTGCACCCGAGTACCAGGGGACGAGAACTGAGACATATTGGAACACGTCTCCCGATCACACGGTTGATCATACTCTGGGTTCCACATGCATGATTTAGCTGAAGGAAGAATCCCTTAAACCTGGAGAGTTGAGACCCGTGGAATGGGTACCATGCAATATGACTTCAAAGGGTCTTCATTTGCTCACCGAACCTCTCCAATCCTATCACTGCTGCGTTTATTCCCCTGTAGACACGCTTGATTCTCTTTCGGAGACATAGTGATCCATAGGTTTTAAGATACTTACTAGTCAGCTACATCCTTAGGCGTTTAATATGGGATGTTGAGTCCATTTCGTTGAGCAAGGAGTAGCTCTTGTCTATTACATATTTGGCTTAAGGAACTTTATCTGTGCTCATTTCAATCTCTGGTTTTATGCAGCACCCCAACTCACCTTTCCCCTTAAGCAAGCATAAGTTGGTTTTCTACATTTGAGACCCTGTTCTGTTTTGTAATCCAGTTCCTGTGTAGCCAAGTTTACATTCCGTGTATTAGTGATATCTTATGATGTTTCTTTTTCTGTGTGACTTATTTCAGTTAGAATCATCATACCTGAATCCACTCATTATGCTGCTACGGGCCTGATGACATAGATTTCATTGCTGAGTGATATTGCATTGTACGTAAGTACCACAACTTCTTTATCCATTTTTCGCTTTATGCGATATTGAACTTGTACCGTAAACGAGGTTCTTGTAAACAGAGCCGTCCCAAACTTTGGGGTGGCTGTGTCTTTTTGATTTTAATTTCCCTAAGCTATAGGGCCATAAGTGGAAGTACCCTAGGCTCTGTTGCTTTGTTGTTTAGATGTTTCAGGAAACACCATACACTTCTCCCGAGTGGCTGTTGGCAATATACATCCCGCCCATCAGCATAACAAGGCTCCCAGTTCTCCATGGCCTGTCCTGCCTTTCTGGATTTTACACTTTTTTCAGATGGCCCTTTTGACCAGGGGGAAGTGAGACTTCATTGTAGTGCAGATTTCCTTTGCAAGCTTGCTTGGTTGGCCAAAAAGGGCGTATGCGTTTTTTCCTGAATATATTCAGGAAAAAACGCATACGCCCTTTTGGCCAAGTGCATCATTGTCGACGTTCTGCCTCTTTTCCTATGCTTTAAATGCAATTCCAGTCTACCTCTTGCAATCGGTTTCCTGCAATTCTGCCCCGCTTTCAATTCCTCTTGGCAGCCTTACTTCAGTATATTTTTGGACGATAGCTGTCATTTATAACTCTGCAGGTTTGTGAATTACAGTGCCCCTAAGCTCCTTTCTTCAACTCGCTTTCTTGTGAGCTGGCCGCAACACCGAAAGATTGCTTCAGGCCCTAATCTGGTTCCGGCATGGCAGGCTGAGCCTTTGGTTAATTCCTCTTTCTGGTGGGAAATGAGAGTTAAATTTGCCCATCCAGACACCTCCAGCTAGTCTCTCATTGGTTCTCCCTATTCCTGTTCATCTTCCGCAGAAATTGCAAACTGGGCCAAACAGGAGGTTAAAGGCACTGACTCTCCAAGTCGGAAGAGTGTTAGTAAAGCATCTGGAATGTTGCACCCGAGTACCAGGGGATGAGAACTGAGACATATTGGAACACGTCTCCTGATCACACGGTTGATCATACTCTGGGTTCCACATGCATGTTTTAGCTGAAGGAAGAATCCCTTAAACCTGGAGAGTTGAGACCCGTGGAATGGGTACCATGCAATATGATTTCAAAGGGTCTTCATTTTCTCACCGAACGTCTCCAATCCTATCACTGCTGCGTTTATGCCCCTGTACTCACGCATGATTCTCTTTCAGAGACATAGCAATGCATAGGTTTTAAGATACTTACTAGTCAGATACATTCTTAGGCGTTTAATATGGGGTGTTGAGTCCATTTCGTTGAGCAAGGAGTAGCTCTTGTCTATTACATATTTGGCTTAAGGAACTTTATCTGTGCTCATTTCAATCTCTGGTTTTATGCAGTACCCCAACTCACCTTTCCCCTTAAGCAAGCATAAGTTGGTTTTCTAAATTTGAGACCCTGTTCTGTTTTGTAATTCAGTTCCTGTGTAGCCAAGTTTACATTCCATGTATTAGTGATATCTTCTGATGTTTCTTTTTCTGTGTGACGTATTTCAGTTAGAATCATCATACCTGAATCCACTCATTATGCTGCTACGGGCCTGATGACATAGATTTCATTGCTGAGTGATATTGCATTGTACGTAAGTACCACAACTTCTTTATCCATTTTTCACTTTCTGCGAAATTGAACTTGTACCGTAAACGAGATTCTTGTAAACAGAGCCGTTCCAAACTTTGGGGTGGCTGTGTCTTTTTGATTTTAATTTCCCTTAGCTATAGGACCATAAGTGGAAGTGCCCTAGGCTCTGTTGCTTTGTTTCTTAGATGTTTCAGGAAACACCATAATCTTCTCCCCAGTGACTGTTGGCAATTTACATCCTGCCCATCAGCATAACAAGGCTCCCAGTTCTCCATGGCCTGTCCTGCCTTTCTGGATTTTACACTTTTTTCAGATGGCCCTTTTGACCGGGGGGAAGTGAGACTTCATTGTAGTGCAGATTTCCTTTGCAAGCTTCCTTTGTTGGCCAAAAAGTGCGTATGCGTTTTTTCCTGAATATATTCAGGAAAAAACGCATACGCCCTTTTTGTCCAAGTGCATCATTGTCGACGTTCTGCCTCTTTTCCTATGCTTTAAATGCAATTCCAGTCTACCTCCTGAAATCGGTTTCCTGCAATTCTGCCCCGCTTTCAAGTCCTCTTGGCAGCCTTACTTCAGTATATTTTTGGACGATAGCTGTCATTTATAACTCTGCAGGTTTGTGAATGACAGTGCCCCTGAGCTCCTTTCTTCAACTCGCTTTCTTGTGAGCTGCCCGCATCACCGCACGATTGCTTCAGGCCCTAATCTGGTTCCGGCATGGCACGCTGAGCCTTTGGATAATTCCTCTTCCTGGTGGGAAATGAGAGTTAAATTTGCCCGTCCAGATACCTCCAGCTAGTTTCTCATTGGATCTCCCTATTCCTGTACATCTTCCGCGGAATTTGCAAACTGGGTCAAACAGTAGGTTAAAGGCACTGACTCTCCAAGTCGGGAGAGTGTTAGTAAAGCGTCTGGAATGTTGCACCCGAGTACAAGGGGACGAAAACTGAGACATATTTGACACGTCTCCTGATCACATGGTTGATCATACTCTGCGTTCCACATGCATGTTTCAGCTGAAGGAAGATTCCCTTAAAGCTGGAGAGTTGAGACCCGTGGAATGGGTACCATGCAATATGACTTCAAAGGGTCTTCATTTGCTCACCGAACCTCTCCAATCCTAAAACTTCTGCGTTTATGTCCCTGTACACACGCTTGATTCTCTTTCAGAGACATAGCAATCCATAGGTTTTAAGATACTTACTAGTCAGGTGCATTCTTAGGCGTTTAATACGCGGTGTTGAGTCCATTTCGTTGAGCAATTAGTAGCTCTTGTCTATTACATATTTGGCTTAAGGAACTTTATCTGTGCTCATTTCAATCTCTGGTTTTATGCAGCATCGCATCTCAACTTTCCCCTTAAGCAAGCATAAGTTGGTTTTCTAAATTTGAGACCCTGTTCTGTTTTGTAATCCAGTTCCTGTGTAGCCAATTTTACATTCCGTGTATTAGTGATATCTTATGATGTTTCTTTTTCTTGTGACTTATTTCAGTTAGAATCATCATACCTGAATCCACCCTATGCTGTTACGGGCCTGATGACGTAGATTTCATTGCTGAGTGATATTGCATTGTACGTAAGTACCACAACTTCTTTATCCATTTTTCACTTTCTGCGATATTGAACTTGTACCGTAAACGAGGTTCTTGTAAACAGAGCCGTCCCAAACTTTGGGGTGGCTGTGTCTTTTTGATTTTAATTTCCCTAAGCTATAGGACCATAAGTGGAAGTGCCCTAGGCTCTGTTGCTTTGTTTTTTAGATGTTTCAGGAAACACCATACACTTCTCCCGAGTGGCTGTTGGCAATTTACATCCCGCCCATCAGCATAACAAGGCTCCCTGTTCTCCATGGACTGTCCTGCCTTTCTGGATTTTACACTTTTTCCAGATGGCCCTTTTGACTGGGGGGAAGTGAGACTTCATTGTAGTGCAGATTTCCTTTGCAAGCTTGCTTGGTTGGCCAAAAATGGTGTATGCGTTTTTTCCTGAATATAGTCAGGAAAAAACGCATATGAAATTTTTGGCCAAGTGCATCATTGTGGACGTTCTTCCTCTTTTCCTATGCTTTAAATGCAATTCCAGTCTACCTCCTGAAATCGGTTTCCTGCAATTCTGCCCCGCTTTCAAGTCCTCTTGGCAGCCTTACTTCAGTATATTTTTGGACGATAGCTGTCATTTATAACTCTGCAGGTTTGTGAATTACAGTGCCCCTGAGCTCCTTTCTTCAACTCGCTTTCTTGTGAGCTGGCCGCAACACCGCAGGATTGCTTCAGGCCCTAATCTAGTTCCGGCACGGCAGGCTGAGCCTTTGGTTAATTCCTCTTCCTGGTGGCAAATGAGAGTTAAATTTGCCCGTGCAGACACCTCCAGCTAGTCTCTCATTGGTTCTCCCTATTCCTGTTCATCTTCCGCAGAAATTGCAAACTGGGCCAAACAGGAGGTTAAAGGCACTGACTCTCCAACTCGGGAGAATGTTAGTAAAATGTCTGGAATGTTGCACCCGAGTACCAGGGGACGAGAACTGAGACATATTTGAACACGTCTCCTGATCACACGGTTGATCATACTCTGGGTTCCACATGCATGTTTCAGCTGAAGGAAGAATCCCTTAAACCTGGAGAGTTGAGACCCGTGGAATGGGTACCATCCAATATGACTTCAAAGGGTCTTCATTTGCACACCGAACCTCTCCAATCCTATCACTGCTGCGTTTATGCCCCTGTACTCACGCTTGATTCTCTTTCGGAGACATAGCAATGCATAGGTTTTAAGATACATACTAGTCAGGTACATTCTTACGCGTTTAATATGGGGTGTTGAGTCCATTTCGTTGAGCAAGGAGTAGCTCTTGTCTAGTACATATTTGGCTTAAGGAAATTTATCTGTGCTCATTTCAATCTCTGGTTTTATGCAGCACCCCAACTCACCTTTCCCCTTAAGCAAGCATAAGTTGTTTTTCTAAATTTGAGACCATGTTCTGTTTTGTAATTCAGTTCCTGTGTAGCCAAGTTTACATTCCATGTATTAGTGATATCTTCTGATGTTTCTTTTTCTGTGTGACGTATTTCAGTTAGAATCATCATACCTGAATCCACTCATTATGCTGCTACGGGCCTGATGACATAGATTTCATTGCTGAGTGATATTGCATTGTACGTAAGTACCACAACTTATTTATCCATTTTTCACTTTATGCGAAGTTGAACTTGTACCGTAAACGAGGTTCTTGTAAACAGAGCCGTCCCAAACTTTGGGGTGGCTGTGTCTTTTTGATTTTAATTTCCCTAAGCTATAGGACCATAAGTGGAAGTGCCCTAGGCTCTGTTGCTTTGTTTTTTAGATGTTTCAGGAAACACCATACACTTCTCCCGAGTGGCTGTTGGCAATTTACATCCCGCCCATCAGCATAACAAGTCTCCCAGTTCTCCATGGACTGTCCTGCATTTCTGGATTTTACACTTTTTTCAGATGGCCCTTTTGACCGGGGGGAAGTGAGACTTCATTGTAGTGCAGATTTCCTTTGCAAGCTTGCTTGGTTGGCCAAAAATGGTGTATGCGTTTTTTCCTGAATATAGTCAGGAAAAAACGCATACGATATTTTTGGCCAAGTGCATCATTGTGGACGTTCTTCCTCTTTTCCTATGCTTTAAATGCAATTCCAGTCTACCTCCTGAAATCGGTTTCCTGCAATTCTGCCCCGCTTTCAAGTCCTCTTGGCAGCCTTACTTCAGTATATTTTTGGACGATAGCTGTCATTTATAACTCTGCAGGTTTGTGAATTACAGTGCCCCTGAGCTCCTTTCTTCAACTCGCTTTCTTGTGAGCTGGCCGCAACACCGCAGGATTGCTTCAGGCCCTAATCTGGTTCCGGCACGGCACGCTGAGCCTTTGGTTAATTCCTCTTCCTGGTGGCAAATTAGAGTTAAATTTGCCCGTCCAGACACCTCCAGCTAGTCTCTCATTGGTTCTCCCTATTCCTGTTCATCTTCCGCAGAAATTGCAAACTGGGCCAAACAGGAGGTTAAAGGCACTGACTCTCCAAGTCGGGAGAGTGTTAGTAAAGCGTCTGGAATGTTGCACCTGAGTACCAGGGGACGAAAACTGAGACATATTGGAACACGTCTCCCAATCACACGGTTGATCATACTCTGGGTTCCACATGTATGATTTAGCTGAAGGAAGAATCCCTTAAACCTGGAGAGTTGAGACCCGTGGAATGGGTACCATGCAATATGACTTCAAAGGGTCTTCATTTGCTCACCGAACCTCTCCAATCCTATCACTGCTGCGTTTATGCCCCTGTACACACGCTTGATTCTCTTTCGGAGACATAGCAATCCATAGGTTTTAAGATACTTACTAGTCAGGTACATTCTTAGGCGTTTAATATGGGGTGTTGAGTCCATTTCGTTGAGCAAGGAGTAGCTCTTGTCTATTCCATATTTGGCTTAAGGAACCTTATCTGTGCTCATTTCAATCTCTGGTTTTATGCATCACCCCAACTCACGTTTCCCCTTAAGCAAGCATAAGTTGGTTTTCTAAATTTGAGACCCTCTTCTGTTTTGTAATCCAGTTCCTGTGTAGCCAAGTTTACATTCCATGTATTAGTGATATCTTCTGATGTTTCTTTTTCTTGTGACGTATTTCAGTTAGAATCATCATACCTGAATCCACTCATTATGCTGTTACGGGCCTGATGACATAGATTTCATTGCTGAGTGATATTGCATTGTACGTAAGTACCACAACTTCTTTATCCATTTTTCACTTTCTGTGATATTGAACTTGTACCGTAAACGAGGTTCTTGTAAACAGAGCCATCCCAAACTTTGGGGTGGCTGTGTCTTTTTGATTTTAATTTCCCTAAGCTCTAGGACCATAAGTGGAAGAGCCCTAGGCTGTGTTGCTTTGTTTTTTATATGTTTCAGGAAACACCATACACTTCTCCCGAGTGGCTCTTGGCAATTTACATCCCTCCCATCAGCATAACAAGGCTCCCAGTTCTCCATGGCCTGTCCTGCCTTTCTGGATTTTACACTTTATTCAGATGGCCCTTTTGACCCGGGGGAAGTGAGACTTCATTGTAGTGCAGATTTCCTTTGCAAGCTTGCTTGCTTGGCCAAAAAGGGCGTATGCGTTTTTTCCTGAATATATTCAGGAAAAAACGCATACGCCCTTTTTGGCCAAGTGCATCATTGTCGACGTTCTGCCTCTTTTCCTATGCTTTAAATGCTATTCCAGTCTACCTCCTGAAATAGGTTTCCTGCAATTCTGCCCCACTTTCAAGTCCTCTTGGGAGCCTTACTTCAGTATATTTTTGGACGATAGCTGTCATTTATAACTCTGCAGGTTTGTGAATTACAGTGCCCCTGAGCTCCTTTCTTCAACTCGCTTTCTTGGGAGCTGGCCGCAACACCGCAGGCTTGCTTCAGGCCCTAATCTGGTTCTGGCACGGCACGCTGAGCCTTTGGTTAATTCCTCTTCCTGGTGGGAAATGAGAGTTAAATTTGCCCGTCCAGACACCTCCAGCTAGTCTCTCATTGGTTCTCCCTATTCCTGTTCATCTTCCACAGAAATTGCAAACTGGGCCAAACAGGAGGTTAAAGGCACTGACTCTCCAAGTTCGGAGAGTGTTAGTAAAGCATCTGGAATGTTGCACCCGAGTACCAGGGGACGAGAACTGAGACATATTTGAACACGTGTCCCGATCACACGGCTGATCATACTCTGGGTTCCACATGCATGTTTTAGCTGAAGGAAGAATACCTTAAACCTGGAGAGTTGAGACCCGTGGAATGGGTACCATGCAATATGTCCTCAAAGGGTCTTCATTTGCTCACCGAACCTCTCCAATCCTATCACTGCTGCGTTTATGCCCCTGTACTCATGCTCGATTCTCTTTCAGAGACATAGCAATCTTTAGGTTTTAAGATACTTACTAGTCAGGTACATTATAAGGTGTTTAACATGGGGTTTTGAGTCCATTTCGTTGAGCAAGGAATAGCTCTTGTCTGTTACATATTTGGCTTAAGGAACTTTATCTGTGCTCATTTCAATCTCTGGTTTTATACAACACCCCAACTCACCTTTCCCCTTAAGCAAGCAAAAGTTGGTTTTCTAAATTTGAGACCCTGTTCTGTTTTGTAATTCAGTTCCTGTGTAGCCAAGTTTACATTCCGTGTATTAGTGATATCTTATGATGTTTCTTTTTCTGTGTAACTTATTTCAGTTAGAATCATTCTACCTGAATCCACTCAATATGCTGCTACGTGCCTGATGACATAGATTTCATTGCTGAGTGATATTGCATTGTACGTAAGTACCACAACTTCTTTATCCATTTTTCACTTTCTGTGATATTGAACTTGTACCGTAAACGAGGTTCTTGTAATAAGAGCCGTACCAAATTTTGGGGTGGCTCTGTCTTTTTTATTTTAATTTCCCTAAGCTATAGGACCATAAGTGGAAGTGCCCTAGGCTCTGTTGCTTTGTTTTTTAGATGTTTCAGGAAACACCATACACTTCTCCCAAGTGGCTGTTGGCAAATTACAACCTGCCCATCAGCATAACAGGGCTCCCAGTTCTCCATGGCCTGTCCTGCCTTTCTGGATTTTACACTTTTTTCAGATGGCCCTTTTGACCGGGGGGAAGTGAGACTTCATTGTAGTGCAGATTTCCTTTGCAAGCTTGCTTGATTGGCCAAAAAGGGCGTATGCGTTTTTTCCTGAATATATTCAGGAAAAATCGCATACGCCTTTTTTGGCCAAGTGCATCATTGTCGACCTTCTGCCTCTTTTCCTATGCTTTAAATGCAATTCCTGTCTACCTCCTGAAATCGGTTTCCTGCAATTCTGCCTTGCTTTCGATGCCTCTTCATAGCCTTACCTCAATATATTTTTTGAAAATAGTTGGCCTTTATAACTCTGCACGTTTTTGAGTTGCAGTGGCCCTTAGCTCCATTTTTCAGCTCATATTTTTGTGATCTTGCCTCATAACCACAGGATTCCTTCAGGCCCTATTCTTCTTCTGGGTCACCTTCCTGTGCCTTTGGTTTATTCTTCTTACTGATATGAAATTAGAGTGACATGTGCCCATTGAAACCGCTACAGTTAGTTTCTCACTGGTTCCCCCATTCCCATTCATCCTCCACACTAACTGCAGACTGTGCGATACCAGAACTTAAAGGCATTGACTCTCCATGTGGGGATGTTGTTAGTAAAGCGGCTGGAATGTCGATCCGGAGACCCAGGAGAGGAAAAATGAAGTGCGTTTCAGAAACCTTTCCCGATCATATGGTATACCAGTCGCTGGGTTTCCCAAGCATGGTTTAGCTGTAGGAAGATTCCCTTCAACCTGGATTGTTGGGACCCTTGGAATGAGTAGCATGAAGTATTGCATTAAACTTTTGGCAGTTGCTCACCAAAACTCACCAATCCTCTCAGCCCCAAGTGTCCAGCCTTATGTGTTATCCAGCTGTGGGTTTATATGTGGTCAATCCAGGTTGCATCACAGCCCCTGAGCAAATTTTGTAAGAATTTTTCTCTCTTTCATTGTTTCTGCGTTTTGTTTTTAAAATTTATTTCTATAATGGGGTTTAGCTCATTTTCACTGCTGTGTTTGTGCCGCTCTGCACACACTTGATTCCCTTATGGAGATATATCAATACATGGGTTTTAAGATTCTTATTATTCAGATATATTTCTCTGCGGTGTATAGGGTGTGTTGAGGCCAGTTCATTGAGCAAGGTGTAGATCTTGTCTAATATCTATTTGGTTTATTGAACGGTATCTGTGCTAATTTCAAACTCTGGTTTTATGCATCACCCCACCTCTCCTTTCCCCTTAAGCTGACATAAGTGTGTTTTCTACATGTGAGACACTGTTCTGTTCTGTAATTCATTTCTTGTGCAGCCATATTTACCCTCCCTCTATAAGTGATATCTTATGATATGTTTCTTTTTCTGTTTGACTTATTTCAAGTAGTATTATCGGACCTAAATCCACTCTTTATCCTTCTACTAGCCTTATTACATTGATTTCATGGTGAAGAGATATTCCATTGTACATAAGTACCACATCTTCTTTATCCATTGTTCTCTTTCCTGGGATATTTAAGGTGTACTGAAGTTGAGGTTCTTGTAAACAGAGTAGCCCTAAACTGTGGTGTGCTTGTGTCTTGTTGATGTTTAGACTTCCCTAGATATACTCCCATGATTGGAAGTGTCCTATGCTCTGTAGCTCTGTTTTTTAGATGATTTAGGAACCACCATACACTTCTCCAGAGTGGCTCTCGGCAGTTCACACACTGCCCATCAGCCTATAAAGGCTCCCTGTTCTCCATGGCCTGTCCTGCATTTCTGGTTTTTACAATTTTTTAGGATGGCCCTTTTGACCGGTGGGAAATGAGACTTCTTTGTTGTGCACATTTGCATTGCTTGCTTGCTTCGTTGCCCATAAAGTGCGTATGCGTTTTTTCCTGGATATAATCAGGAAAAAACGCATACGCCCTTTTGGGCCAACTGCATCATTGTCGAAATTCTGCCGCTTTTCATGTGCTTTAAAGACGAGTCCAATCTACCTCTTGAAATCTGTTTCTTGCAATTCTGTCTTGCATTCAGATCCTCTTCTTTGCCTTACCTCAACATAGTTTTGGACGTTAGTTTTCATTTATAACTCTGCAGGTTTGTGAATTGCAGTGACCCTGAGCTCCATTTTTTAAGTTGCTCTTTTGTGAGCTGGCCTCAAAGCCGCAGGATTGCTTCAGGCCCTATTTTGGCTCCGGCGAGGCGGGCTGAGCCTTTTTTCAATTCTTATTCTTAATGGGAAATTAGAGTGATATGTGCCCGTCCAAACCCCTACAACTATTCTCTCATTGGTTCCCCCTCTTCCCGTTCATCCTCCTCACAATTTGCAAAATGTGTGAAACAGAAGTTTAAATGTGCTGATTCTCCAAGTGGGGAGATTCTAAGTAACGTGGCTGGAATGGTGAACAGGAGCACCAGGAGAGGATAAATGAGCTGCATTTTAGACACATCTCCCGATCACATGGTGTACAGTCCTCTGGGTTTTCCATGCATGTTTTAGCTGTAGGAAGATCCCTTGAACCTGCAGATTTGGGACCCATTGAATGGGTACCAGGTAGTATTACTTTAAAGGGTGTGCATTTCCTCACCCAACCTCACATTTCTCTTAGTGCAAAGTTTCCAGCCTTATGTCTCATCCTGCTGTGGGTCTAGATGTGTTCAATCCATGTTGCATCACTGTCCCTGAGGAAAAGTTGTAAGAGGTTTTCTCTGTCTCTCTGTCGTTTATTTTTTTCAATTTATTACTATATTGGTTACAGCTGATTTTCAAAGCTCTGTTTCTTGCTGCTGTACATCCACTTGATTCATGTACAGAGAGACATCAGTAAATTCTTTTTCAGATTCTTACCAGTCGTATATATTCTTTTCCGTTGACTTGAGTGTGTTGAGTGCAGTTCTTTTAGCTACCGTGTAGGCCTTGTTGATTATCAGTTTGGTATTTGGAATGGTATCTTTGCTAATTTCAACCTCCTGGATGATGCCTCACCCCTCCCCACCTTTCCCGTTTAGCAGCCTTATGCGTGTTTTCTACATATTTGACTATGTTTTTGTTTTGTAATTTATTTCATGTGTAGCCATTTTGGATTCCACCTTTAAGTGATATCTTATGATATGTGTCTTTTTCTTTTTGAATTATGTCACTTAGAATGATCATACGTAACTCCTCCGGAGTTGTTACAACTGGCCATAGTTCATTGATTTCCAGGCTGAATAATATTCCACTCTACCTAAGTACCACATCTCTATCCATTTTTTCTCTCCAGAGACATTTAAGTTATATCCTAGTCGAGGATCTTTTAAACAGAGAGGGGGTAAACATTGGGGTGACTGTGTCCTCTCGATTTTTGTTTTTCCCAAGATATACGCCCATGAGTGCAAGTGCCCTATGCTCTGTAGCTCATTTTTTAGATGCTTTAGTAAACACAATACACTTCTCCAGAATGGCCGTTGGCAATATACATTTCCACTATAAGTCTCACAGGGCTCCCTCTTCTCCTTGCCCTGTCCTGCATTTCTGTTGTTTACGCTTTATGAGGATGGCTCTTCTGACTGATGCGAAGTGATATCTTTTGTAGTATTGACTTCCAGTGCCCACCTGTTTGGTTGGCTAAAAAAGTGTATGCCCTTTTCTTGAATATATACAGAAAAAAACGCATACACCCTTTTTGGCCAACTGCAATGTTGGCAATGTTCAGCTCCTTTTCTCGTGCTTAATGGCGAGTCCTTTCTACCTCCTCAGATCCCTTTCCTGCCATTCTCCCTTGCTTACAAGTCCTTTTCTCTGACTTTCCTCAAGACATTTTTCAGTGATGGATATTTTCAACTCTGCAGTTTCGTGAATTTTACTGCCCCTGAGTTCCATTGTTCAACTTGTGTTTATGGGAACTGGCCACAAAGCAGCAGGATTTCCTCAAGCCCTATACTGTTTCCATGGGCAACCCTAGCCTTTGGTCAATTCGTCTTCCTGATTGGAAATTAGAGTGACATGTGCCTGTCTGAACACCTAGGACTTGTCTCTCATTGTTCCTCATCCTTCCGCTTCATCCTCTGGACAAATTCCAAACTGTACGCAACAGGATGTTGACAGTGCTGACATCTCCAAGTGGGGAGACTGTTAGTAAAGACGCTGGAGGGGTGAACCCGAGCACCAGGAGATGAGGAGATGAGATGCCTTTTCCAAACTCTTCCCGATCAGACGGTATACCATCCTCTGGGTGTGACAGACATGTTTTAGCAGTAGGAAGAGTCCCATTCATGTAAGGAGAACACCAGGGCTTTTTCAAAATCAGTGTCTGCCCGAAACCCAAACTGGGGAATTTTTTAAGCTACGGCTACACATATGTTCATTAAGGGCCTGGGGAAGTAGGCAGAGTCCAAACTTTAGATGATTGAAGTCTTCAGGGTCAGAAGCACTCACCACCAGCTTCCCTTAGGTTACACTTTAACTGTCATTGATAGATGACAATGACAATAAAAATATCTATTCTTTTCCAGATTATTTCCCCTTATAGCTTATTGCAAAATGTTGAGTGTAGTTCCCTGTGCTATACAGTAGTTCCTTGTTGATGATCTATTTTATACATAGCAGTGTGTATGTGTTAATCCCAAACTGTTAATTTATCCCTCCTCCCACCTTTCCCCTTTGGTAATAATAAATTATAAGATTTTATACTTCTCAGAAATGGGGGAGCTGAAAGAGAGGTATCATTTTCAATGGAAAAGCATTTAAAACAAGATTGAAGCTTTAACCAAGATTATTAGATGTACATCCTTGGAAAGAAATCACTTCGTTTCTCTAATATTGACCTGACAAATAAGACAAACCTTTTCACTGAACTTGCTTATAATAAAGTGATGGAAATATCAAATGGAAGTGTTAGAAACATCTTATTTTACCCGAGCCTTATACACTGTTCTATGTTAACTACAGTTTGGCTCACACATCTGTTCATTGAGGTTACAATAGTCTCAATTTCTGTTACTGATCCTCCAGAGTGGACCCCAACAAGTGTCCCCCTGCCCAGTGTCATTGGGGCCAACAGATCGAGACTGAGTTTGGTTCACAAGCAAAGGAAACTTTATATTTTGATCAGAGAATGGAGAGGTGAGAGCATGCACTACCCCGTGGGCTGTGGGCTGGGCTGTTGTGTAGAGATCCTGTCAGAGTCAGTGGGAGGGAGGGGGCGGAGCTCTCGAGGGCCGGGTTGGCTGCAGCTCAGGCTCTATATCGCGGAGTCTGCACTGGGCCCCAGGAGCTGAGGTGTCGTCCCAGCCATTCTGCACTAGGAAATCTGGTCTGAAGTGCCGGGTGTGGAACCTCTGCATGCGGGACCCTAGGAGCACATGAAATTAGACAAAGCACAAAGGATAAAAAAGGTTAGACTTGACTTTATTGCCCAGATTCTATTTTTATCTCCCAGGGATTTTTAATGGGCTTTGCTGGGGACAAACCCCTCCTCTGCCTTTTGTCCCGTTCCTCATTCTTGGAGTGCTGAGGGTGCAGACCCTTCTTCTGTAACTGCTGAGTGCTGAGTTGGGAGCCCTCATACCCGGGGGCGAGGGTCAGAGCTTCTCCCCAGCAGCCTCCAGGTGACGTTGATTGTCCCCAGGCCCCCTGCCTCCCTGCTCGTCCACCTGAGCACCAGCATTGGAAGTGTTATAGATTCTAATGACCTTTAAGGGTCCAGGAAAGAGATGTGCAGAGACGCTGTGGGGGCCGGTTTCACCCCACCCCACATTTGTTCGGCCACCTTAGGCTGACCGTTTCTGCCAGCCTAGATGCTCTGACCAGTAGTCTGCGCTTTCTTCAATTAAGCCCCTGAATTAACGTACAAACAGCACCAGGTGTCAGAGCCCTGCCTGCTCAACTCCCAGACAGTCCAGGGTCAGTGGTGATCAAGGACCATGATGGCCACTGAGTCAACAGCCTTTTGAAGTAAACAGGAGTCCAGCTGGTCTTATTGGCCACCATCATCATGGTGTCTGTAGGCTTTTCTATGGTGACAGTGTGATATACGGTTCCCCCGCCAAGATTATTAGCTCCCCTCTGGGTGCAGTAAGTCCTGCAAGCAGTAGTCTACTCTTTTGGGACACACTCTTGTTGTTTTATGAGAGAAACTCCAGGTCAAGTGATGTTCACACGAGTCGTCATGGTGCCCTGTTGCCCCCGGTTATCTCTCTGGATGATGAAGTTGGAGGGCCTCCTCACTCGAGGTTGGTGTGCCCACGGAGCGAACCCTGCAACTTCAGGGCATGGTTGGTGGTTAGGATCACCACGTGGAGTCCTTTTCCCTTAGGAGGGAGGTGGCCTTTGGGGCTGCTGATTTCCAGGTTTTTAGATACCGCCAGTATCTTGGCCAGATGTGGCAGTGGGCCAAGCCCCTTGGTGCCCGTAGTTTATCCTACCTGGATGGCATTCTTGCATTGTTCCATTTCAAGTGGTCCCAGTTTTTGCACTAATTCTCCAATGGCGATTCACCTTTCACCGGGAATGTAAAGGTCAAAGGGTTTAGCTAAATTAGGGAGTTCCAGGGCAAGGGTCTGAATTGACTGCTCTTTCCATTCTTGAAAGGCCACTTCTGGATTCTATTCAAAAGGATCATCATCTTTTCCTTTCAGTGTTTCATATAGAGGCCCAGCTAGTAGACTGTAGTTAAGGATCCAGAAGCAGCAAACCCTGGCCTCCCCAGGAACCCCTAAGCTGTCTTCTAGTTTTAGAAAGGGGTAAGGTTGAAAATGGTTTCTTCCCTTTCCTGGGATGGGCTTCTCCGACCTTCTGTGAGAACGAAGCCCAGGCAGGTCACCGCAGTCTGTGATATTTGAGCTTTTTCTTGGACAACTTCTATCCTTTATTGGCTTGGTAGTTCAGAGGCCTCCTTAGTAGGGCTGGTGATCAGAATGTCATCTGCGTACTGAAGGAGGGTTTCCTTTTCCAGAGGTAGAACTTTTAGGTCTTTAGCTAAGCTTTCCCCAAGCTTTTTTTTTGCACCCTTGGGGCAAGACGGCCCGGAAGTATTGTTTTAGTTGTATGTTGAGTCCTGCCACTCACAAGCCAAAATTTCTTGTGACTCTGGGACTAATGGAATACAAAAGAAGGCATCATTGAAGACTAATACAGAATATCATGTCCTGGTGGTTGGTAGAATGACCAGCAGGGTGTAGGAATTAGGAGCAGCTGGAGGTATATCCTCGGTGGCTTCACTGACTGTCCTGACATCCTTTACCAGGTCCCCAGCAGCCCATGGGGCTCTCGTGGTCAGACCAATCCCAGAATATGGAGCTCACCTGGGCAGGTACCCCACCCCCACCCCAGCCCACGGGGCTCTCGTGGTCAGGCCCCTCCCAGGATACAGAGCTACCCTTGCAGGTACCGTGGCAGGGCTGGGCACACAGGAACCGTGCACATAGCCCTCATTGCAGAGCACCCCCAGCTCACCTGTCGCTCAGAGCTGACACAGAGCACCTCAGAGCAGGACTTGAACTAACAAACAGCAGCTGCGACAGGTCTGTGACCCTGGGCATCACTCTGTGCGGCCTCCCTCCACCTGGTCTTCCAGAGACTTCCACTGCACCCAGGGCACCAGGCCTCTGTCTCCAACCACCACCCACCCCTCCTCTCCCTGACTCCTGGGTTCCTCTCATTAGGAGAGGGTTTTCTTGAAGTTGTCTCCCACTCATGGGCCAGATAAAATGATTAGAAAACAAGCCAAAGCTGCAGCCCCTTGTCTATCCTGACTCTCAGGAGCCCACACCTGTTCCTTGGACCTGGCAGGTTCAGCAAGTTCCATTTTCTGCAACTGTGAGCCCCTGAGGGATGATGATTGGCTGACCTGGGCAGCCTTACCGTGCCGGCCAGCCCTCCCCAGGTGTGCCTGGGTTGAGATCAATATAAATACCACTCCAGGCAGCAAGAGGCCCTGCAGCCGTGCCTGACGCCATTTTCTCTGCCCTGTCAGCAGTCTCGGGGCTGGGCTGGTGGGAGGGAGTGAGAGGCCACGGCTTTGTGGGTGGCCCAGTGTGAGTGGGGCTCTGCTGGACTTTCTGCAGCAGTTGCCAGGCTGCCACCTGCTAAAGAAGAGGATGTGTCACCCATACCTGCTGCTGGAATTTCTCCCTGGGCAGAGGTGAGGAAGGAAAAAAGCAGTGGGGGCAGGGACAGGACGGGTATCTCAGGCAGGGAAATGGAAATCTTCCAGAAGAGCACCCAGGGCCAGGACCATCCTGGCTGGCCTGCAGGCACCAAGTCGGCCGGTATGCTGTCACTCGTGTGGCTCTATGGCCCTTCCTCTAGGCTTTCAAGTCCTTGTATATATTCAGGTGTTTTACCTGGGACGGGTGGGAATAGTTCAGCAGCAACTGGCCTGGGGCTCAGCTCACGTTTACTCACAGATGCCTCGGCACGGTGCCCCAGCTTTGCAATGAGGACGCTTGTTGCATGGGGGCTGCTGGCTGAATGGGAGACGATTCCCCACCACTGACCAACTTCAGAATTGTTTACAACTGGAGCAAGTGCCCTGATACGGTTTTCCTCTGTGGAACTGGTGGGTTCTGTGTTTTTTTTCTCTTTTTCGTTTTTGGTTCAAGGTAGATTTTATTCCTCTTTTTTGTATTTACAGATATAAGCATGGAAATAATTTATTCATATAAATACATGTATGTGAAGGGAATAATTGTTTTTTCTGTTTTATTTTTTAAATTTTATTTCTTTTTAATTTTTAATTTTATTTTATATTTTTATACAGCAGGTTCTTATTGGTTATCTATTTTATACATATAAATGTATACATGCCAATCCCAGTCTCTCAACTCCTCCCACCACCACCCCCCCCAACAGCTTTCCCCCCTTGTTGTCCATACGTTTGTTGTCTACATCTGTTGCTCTATTTATGCCTTGCAAAATGGTTAATCTGTACAGTTTTTCTAGGTTCCACATATATGCATGAATATACAAGATTTGTTTTTCTCTTTCTGACTTACTTCACTCTGTATGACAGTCTCTATATCCATCGATGTCTCTACAAATGACCTAATTTCATTCCTTTTCATGGCTTAGTAATATTCCATTTTATATATGTACCACTGCTTTATGCATTCGTCTGTCTGTGGGCATTTAGGTTGCTTCCATTACCTCGATATTGTAAAGAGTGATACAATGAACATTGTGGTGAATGTCTCTTTTTGATTTATGGTTTTGTCTGGGTATATGTCCAGAACTGGGATTGCTGTATCATATGGTAATTCTACTGTTAGTTTCTTAAGAAACTCCATATTGTTCTCCATAGTGACTGTATCAATTTATATTCCCAACAATAGTGGAAGAGGGTTCCTTTTCTCCACACATTTCCAGCATTTTTTGTTTGTAGATTTTCTGATGATGCCCATTCTACCAGGTGTGAGGTGATACCTCATTGTTGAGTCCATTTTGTTGAGCAAGGGGTAGGTCTTGTCTATTACATATTTAGCTTATGGAACGGTATCTGTGCTAATTTCAAACTCTGCTTTTATGCAGCACCACAACTCACCTTCCCCCTTAAGCAAGCATAAGTTGGTTTTCTAAACATGAGACCCTGTTCTGTTTTGTAATTCAGTTCATGTGTAACCAAGTTCACATTCCATGTATTAGTGATACCTTATGATGTTTCTCTTTCTGTGTGAATTTTTTCACTTAGAATCACCGTGCCTCAATCCACTCATTATGCTGGTACGGGCCTGGTGACATAGTTTTCATTGCTGAGAGGTATTCTGTTGTACGTAAGTACCGCAACTTCTTTATCCATTATTTGCTCTCTGGCATATTTAACTTGTGCTGAAGAAGAGGTTCCTGTAAAAGAGCCGTCCCAAATTTTGGGGTGGCTGTGTCTTTTTGATTTTAATTTCCCTAAGCTGTAGGACCATAAGTGGAAGTGCCCTAGGCTCTGTTGCTTTGTTTTTTAGATGTTTCAGGAAACACCATACACTTCTCCCGAGTGGCTGTTGGCAATTTACATCCCGCCCATCAGCATAACAGGGCTCCCAGTTCTCCATGGCCTGTCCTGCCTTTCTGGATTTTACACTTTTTTCAGATGGCCCTTTTGACCGGGGGAAGTGAGACTTCATTGTAGTGCAGATTTCCTTAGCAAGCTTGCTTGGTTGGCCAAAAAGGGCGTATGCGTTTTTTCCTCAATATATTCAGGAAAAAACGCATACGCCCTTTTTGGCCAAGTGCATCATTGTGGACGTTCTGCCTCTTTTCCTATGCTTTAAATGCAATTCCAGTCTACCTCTTGCAATCGGTTTCCTGAAATTCTGCCCCGCTTTCAAGTCCTCTTGGCAGCCTTACTTCAGTATATTTTTGGACGATAGCTGTCATTTATAACTCTGCAGGTTTGTGAATTCAGTGCCCCTGAGTTCCTTTCTTCAACTCGCTTTCTTGTGAGCTGGCCGCAACACCGCAGGATTGCTTCAGGCCCTAATCTGGTTCCGGCACGGCACGCTGAGCCTTTGGTTAATTCCTCTTCCTGGTGGGAAATGAGAGTTAAATTTGCCCGTCCAGACACCTCCAGCTAGTCTCTCATTGGTTCTCCCTATTCCTCTTCATCTTCTGCAGAAATTTCAAACTGGGCCAAACAGGAGGTTAAAGGCACTGACTCTCCAAGTCGGGAGAGTGTTAGTAAACCGTCTGGAATGTTGCACCCGAGTACCAGGGGACGAGAACTGAGACATATTGGAACACGTCTCCCGATCACACGGTTGATCATACTCTGGGTTCCACATGCATGATTTAGCTGAAGGAAGAATCCCTTAAACCTGGAGAGTTGAGACCCGTGGAATGGGTACCATGCAATATGACTTCAAAGGGTCTTCATTTGCTCACCGAACCTCTCCAATCCTATCACTGCTGCGTTTATGCCCCTGTACACACGCTTGATTCTCTTTCAGAGACATAGCGATCCATAGGTTTTAAGATACTTACTAGTCAGGTACATTCTTAGGCGTTTAATATGGGGTGTTCAGTCCATTTCGTTGAGCAAGGAGTAGCCCTTGTCTGTTACATATTTGGATTAAGGAACTTTATCTGTGCTTATTTCAATCTCTGGTTTTATGCAGCACCCCAACTCACCTTTCCCCTTAAGCAAGCATAAGTTGGTTTTCTAAATTTGAGACCCTGTTCTCTTTTGTAATCCAGTTCCTGTGTAGCCAAGTTTACATTCCGTGTATTAGTGATATCTTATGATGTTTCTTTTTCTGTGTGACTTATTTCAGCTAGAATCATCATACCTGAATCCACTCATTATGCTGCTACGGTCCTGATGACATAGATTTCATTGCTGAGTGATATTGCATTGTACGTAAGTACCACAACTTCTTTATCCATTTTTCGCTTTATGCGATATTGAACTTGTACCGTAAACGAGGTTCTTGTAAACAGAGCCGTCCCAAACTTTGGGGTGGCTGTGTCTTTTTGATTTTAATTTCCCTAAGCTATAGGACCATAAGTGGAAGTGCCCTAGGCTGTGTTGCTTTGTTTTAGATGTTCCAGGAAACACCATAATCTTCTCCCCAGTGACTGTTGGCAATTTACATCCTGCCCATCAGCATAACAAGGCTCCCAGTTCTCCATAGCCTGTCCTGCCTTTCTGGAATTTACACTTTTTTCAGATGGCCCTTTTGACCGGGGGGAAGTGAGACTTCATTGTAGTGCAGATTTCCTTTGCAAGCTTGCTTGGTTGGCCAAAAAGTGCGTATGCGTTTTTTCCTGAATATATTCAGGAAAAAACGCATACGCCCTTTTTGGCCAAGTGCATCATTGTCGACGTTCTGCCTCTTTTCCTATGCTTTAAATGCAATTCCAGTCTACCTCCTGAAATCGGTTTTCTGTAATTCTGCCCCGCTTTCAAGTCCTCTTGGCAGCCTTACTTCAGTATATTTTTGGACGATAGCTGTCATTTATAACTCTGCAGGTTTGTGAATTACAGTACCCCTGAGCTCCTTTCTTCAACTCGCTTTCTTGTGAGCTGGCTGCAACACTGCAGGATTGCTTCAGGCCCTAATCTGGTTCCGGCACGGTACGCTGAGCCTTTGGTTAATTCCTCTTCCTGGTGGGAAATGAGAGTTAAATTTGCCCGTCCAGATACCTCCAGCTAGTCTCTCATTGGTTCTCCCTATTCCTGTACATCTTCCGCGGAATTTGCAAACTGGGTCAAACAGTAGGTTAAAGGCACTGACTCTCCAAGTCGGGAGAGTGTTAGTAAAGCGTCTGGAATGTTGCACCCGAGTACAAGGGGATGAAAACTGAGACATATTTGACATGTCTCCTGATCACATGGTTGATCATACTCTGCGTTCCACATGCATGTTTCAGCTGAAGGAAGATTCCCTTAAAGCTGGAGAGTTGAGACCCGTGGAATGGGTACCATGCAATATGACTTCAAAGGGTCTTCATTTGCTCACCGAACCTCTCCAATCCTAAAACTTCTGCATTTATGTCCCTGTACACACGCTTGATTCTCTTTCAGAGACATAGCAATCCATAGGTTTTAAATACTTACTAGTCAGGTGCATTCTTAGGTGTTTAATACGCGGTGTTGAGTCCATTTCGTTGAGCAAGTAGTAGCTCTTGTCTATTACATATTTGGCTTAAGGAACTTTATCTGTGCTCATTTCAATCTCTGGTTTTATGCAGCACCCCATCTCACCTTTCCCCTTAAGCAAGCATAAGTTGGTTTTCTAAATTTGAGACCCTGTTCTGTTTTGTAATCCAGTTCCTGTGTAGCCAATTTTACATTCCGTGTATTAGTGATATCTTATGATGTTTCTTTTTCTTGTGACTTATTTCAGTTAGAATCATCATACCTGAATCCACCCTATGCTGTTACGGGCCTGATGACATAGATTTCATTGCTGAGTGATATTGCATTGTACGTAAGTACCACAACTTCTTTATCCATTTTTCACTTTCTGCGATATTGAACTTGTACCGTAAACGAGGTTCTTGTAAACAGAGCCATCCCAAACTTTGAGGTGGCTGTGTCTTTTTGATTTTAATTTCCCTAAGCTATAGGAGGATAAGTGGAAGTGCCCTAGGCTCTGTTGCTTTGTTTTTTAGATGTTTCAGGAAACACCATACACTTCTCCCGAGTGGCTGTTGGCAATTTACATCCCGCCCATCAGCATAACAAGGCTCCCTGTTCTCCATGGACTGCCCTGCCTTTCTGGATTTTACACTTTTTTCAGATGGCCCTTTTGACCAGGGGGAAGTGAGACTTCATTGTAGTGCAGATTTCCTTTGCAAGCTTGCTTGGTTGGCCAAAAATGGTGTATGCGTTTTTTCCTGAATATAGTCAGGAAAAAACGCATACGAAATTTTTGGCCTAGTGCATCATTGTCGACGTTCTGCCTCTTTTCCTATGCTTTAAATGCAATTCCAGTCGGCCTCCTGAAATCGGTTTCCTGCATTTCTGCCCCAAATTCAAGACCTATTGGCAGCCTTACTTCAGTATATTTTTGGACGATAGCTGTCATTTATAACTCTGCAGGATTGAGAATTACAGTGCCCCTGAGCTCCTTTCAACTCGCTTTCTTGTGAGCTGGCCGCAACACCGCAGGATTGCTTCAGGCCCTAATCTGGTTCCGACACGGCATGCTGAGCCTTTGGTTAATTCCTCTTCCTGGTGGGAAATGAGAGTTAAATTTGCCCGTCCAGAGACCTCCAGCTAGTCTCACATTGGTTCTCCCTATTCCTGTTCATCTTCCACAGAAATTGCAAACTGGGCCAAACAGGAGGTTAAAGGCACTGACTCTCCAAGTCGGGAGAGTGTTAGTAAAGCGTCTGGAATGTTGGACCCGAGTACCAGGCGACGAGTACTGAGACATATTGGAACACGTCTCCCGATCACACGGTTGATCATACTCTGGGTTCCACATGCATGTTTTAGCTGAAGGAAGAATCCCTTAAACCTGGAGAGTTGAGACCCGTAGAATGGGTACCATGAAATATGATTTCAAAGGGTCTTCATTTGCTCACCGAACCTCTCCAATCCTATCACTGCTGCGTTTATGCCCCTGTACACACGCTAGATTCTCTTTCGGAGACATAGCAATCCATAGGTTTTAAAATACTTCCTAGTCAGGTACATTCTTAGGCGTTTAATATGGGGTGTTGGGTCCATTATGTTGAGCAAGGAGTAGCTCTTGTCTATTCCATATTTGGCTTAAGGAACTTTATCTGTGCTCATTTCAATCTCTGGTTTTATGCAGCACCCCAACTCACCTTTCCCCTTAAGCAAGCATAAGTTGGTTTTCTAAATTTGAGACCCTGTTCTCTTTTGTAATCCAGTTCCTGTGTAGCCAAGTTTACATTCCGTGTATTAGTGATATCTTATGATGTTTCTTTTTCTGTGTGACTTATTTCACTTAGAATCATCATACCTGAATCCACTCATTATGCTGCTACTGGCCTGATGACATAGATTTCATTGCTGAGTGATATTGCATTGTACGTAAGTACCACAACTTCTTTATCCATTTTTCACTTTCTGTGATATTGAACTTGTCCCGTAAACGAGTTTCTTGTAAACAGAGCCATCCCAAACTTAGGGGTGGCTGTGTCTTTTTGATTTTAATTTCCCTAAGCTATAGGACCATAAGTGGCAGTGCCCTAGGC
This sequence comes from Orcinus orca, assembly GCF_937001465.1. NCBI lineage: Eukaryota > Metazoa > Chordata > Mammalia > Artiodactyla > Delphinidae > Orcinus > Orcinus orca. Next base: position 184,995 of record NW_026043824.1, on the reverse strand, counting down.
TCTGTTGCTTTGTTTTTTAGATGTTTCAGGAAACACCATACACTTCTCCTGAGTGGCTGTTGGCAATATACATCCCGCCCATCAGCATAACAAGGCTCCCAGTACTCCATGGCATGTCCTGCCTTTCTGGATTTTACACTTTTTTCAGTTGGCCCTTTTGACCGGGGGGAAGTGAGACTTCATTGTAGTGCAGATTTCCTTTGCAAGCTTGCTTGGTTGGCCAAAAAGTGCGTATGCTTTTTTTCCTGAATATACTCAGGAAAGAACGCATACGCCCTTTTTGGCCAAGTGCAACATTGTCGACGTTCTGCCTCTTTTCCTATGCTTTAAATGCAATTCCAGTCTACCTCTTGAAATTGGTTTCCTGCAATTCTGCCCCGCTTTCAAGTCCTCTTGGCAGCCTTACTTCAGTATATTTTTGGACGATAGCTGTCATTTATAACTCTGCAGGTTGGTGAATTACAGTGCCCCTGAGCTCCTTTCTTCAACTCGCTTTCTTGTGAGCTAGCCGCAACACCGCAGGATTGCTTCAGGCCCTAATCTGCTTCCGGCACGGCACGCTGAGCCTTTGGTTAATTCCTCTTCCTGGTGGGAAATGAGAGTTAAATTTGCCCGTCCAGACACCTCCAGCTAGTCTCTCATTGGTTCTCCCTATTCCTGTTCATCTTCCGCGGAAATTGCAAACTGGGCCAAACAGGAGGTTAAAGGCACTGACTCTCCAAGTCGGGAGAGTGTTAGTAAAGCGTCTGGAATGTTGCACCCGAGTACCAGGGGACGAGAACTGAGACATATTGGAACACGTCTCCCGATCACACGGTTGATCATACTCTGGGTTCCACATGCATGATTTAGCTGAAGGAAGAATCCCTTAAACCTGGAGAGTTGAGACCCGTGGAATGGGTACCATGCAATATGACTTCAAAGGGTCTTCATTTGCTCACCGAACCTCTCCAATCCTATCACTGCTGTGTTTATGCCCCTGTACACACGCTTGATTCTCTTTTGGAGACATAGCAATCCATAGGTTTTAAGATACTTACTAGTCAGGTACCTTCTTAGGCGTTTAATATGGGATGTTGAGTCCATTTCGTTGAGCAAGGAGTAGCTGTTGTCTATTACATATTTGGCTTAAGGAACTTTATCTGTGCTCATTTCAATCTCTGGTTTTATGCAGCACCCCAACTCACCTTTCCCCTTAAGCAAGCATAAGTTGGTTTTCTAAATTTGAGACCCTGTTCTCTTTTGTAATCCAGTTCCTGTGTAGCCAAGTTTACATTCCGTGTATTAGTGATATCTTATGATGTTTCTTTTTCTGTGTGACTTATTTCAGTTAGAATCATCATACCTGAATCCACTCATTATGCTGCTACGGGCCTGATGACATAGATGTCATTGCTGAGTGATATTGCATTGTACGTAAGTACCACAACTTCTTTATCCATTTTTCACTTTCTGTGATATTGAACTTGTCCCGTAAACGAGGTTCTTGTAAACAGAGCCGTCCCAAACTTTGGGGTGGCTGTGTCTTTTGGATTTTAATTTCCCTAAGCTATAGGACCATAAGTGGAAGTGCCCTAGGCTCTGTTGCTTTGTTTTTTAGATGTTTCAGGAAACACCATACACTTCTCCCGTGTGGCTGTTGGCAATATACATCCCGCCCATCAGCATAACAAGGCTCACAGTTCTCCATGGCCTGTCCTGCCTTTCTGGATTTTACACTTTTTTCAGTTGGCCCTTTTGACAGGGGGGAAGTGAGACTTCATTGTAGTGCAGATTTCCTTTGCAAGCTTGCTTGGTTGGCCAAAAAGTGCGTATGCGTTTTTTCCTGAATATATTCAGGAAAAAACGCATACGCCCTTTTTGGCCATGTGCATCATTGTCGACGTTTTGCCTCTTTTCCTATGCTTTAAATGCAATTCCAGTGTACCTCCTGAAATTGGTTTCCTGCAATTCTGCCCCGCTTTCATGTCCTTTTGGCAGCCTTACTTCAGTATATTTTTGGATGATAGCTGTCATTTATAACTCTGCAGGTTTGTGAATTACAGTGCCCCTGAGCTCCTTTCTTCAACTCGCTTTCTTGTGAGCTGCCTGCAACACCGCAGGATTGCTTCAGGCCCTAATCTGGTTCCGGCACGGCACGCTGAGCCTTTGGTTAATTCCTCTTCCTGGTGGGAAATGAGAGTTAAATTTGCCCGTCCAGACACCTCCAGCTAGTCTCTCATTGGTTCTCCCTATTCCTGTTCATCTTCCGCAGAAATTGCAAACTGGGCCAAACAGGAGGTTAAAGGCACTGACTCTCCAAGTTGGGAGAGTGTTAGTAAAGCGTCTGGAATGTTGCACCCGAGTACCAGGGGACGAGAACTGAGACATATTTGAACACGTCTCCCGATCACACGGTTGATCATACTCTGGGTTCCACATGCATGATTTAGCTGAAGGAAGAATCCCTTAAACCTGGAGAGTTGAGACCCGTGGAATGGGTACCATGCAATATGACTTCAAAGGGTCTTCATTTGCTCACCGAACCTCTCTAATCCTATCACTGCTGCGTTTATGCCCCTGTACACACGCTTGATTCTCTTTTGGAGACATAGCAGTCCATAGGTTTTAAGATATTTAATAGTCAGGTACATTCTTAGGCGTTTAATATGGGGTGTTGAGTCCATTTCGTTGAGCAAGGAGTAGCTCTTGTCTATTCATATTTGGCTTAAGGAACTTTATCTGTGCTCATTTCAATCTCTGGTTTTATGCAGCACCCCAACTCACCTTTCCCCTTAAGCAAGCATAAGTTGGTTTTCTAAATTTGAGACCCTGTTCTCTTTTGTAATCCAGTTCCTGTGTAGCCAAGTTTACATTCCGTGTATTAGTGATATCTTATGATGTTTCTTTTTCTGTGTGACTTATTTCAGTTAGAATCATCATACCTGAATCCACTCATTATGCTGCTACTGGCCTGATGACATAGATTTAATTGCTGAGTGATATTGCATTGTACGTAAGTACCACAACTTCTTTATCCATTTTTCACTTTCTGTGATATTGAACTTGTCCCGTAAACGAGTTTCTTGTAAACAGAGCCATCCCAAACTTAGGGGTGGCTGTGTCTTTTTGATTTTAATTTCCCTAAGCTATAGGACCATAAGTGGCAGTGCCCTAGGCTCTGTTGCTTTGTTTCTTAGATGTTTCAGGAAACACCATACACTTCTCCTGAGTGGCTGTTGGCAATATACATCCCGCCCATCAGCATAACAAGGCTCCCAGTACTCCATGGCCTGTCCTGCCTTTCTGGATTTTACACTTTTTTCAGTTGGCCCTTTTGACTGGGGCGAAGTGAGACTTCATTGTAGTGCAGATTTCCTTTGCAAGCTTGCTTGGTTGGCCAAAAAGTGCGTATGCTTTTTTTCCTGAATATACTCAGGAAAGAACGCATACGCCCTTTTTGGCCAAGTGCATCATTGTCGACATTCTGCCTCTTTTCCTATGCTTTAAATGCAATTCCAGTCTACCTCATGAAATTGGTTTCCTGCAATTCTGCCCCGCTTTCAAGTCCTCTTGGCAGCCTTACTTCAGTATATTTTTGGACGATAGCTGTCATTTATAACTCTGCAGGTTGGTGAATTACAGTGCCCCTGAGCTCCTTTCTTCAACTCGCTTTCTTGTGAGCTAGCCGCAACACCGCAGGATTGCTTCAGGCCCTAATCTGGTTCCGGCACGGCACGCTGAGCCTTTGGTTAATTCCTCTTCCTGGTGGGAAATGAGAGTTAAATTTTCCCGTCCAGACACCTCCAGCTAGTCTCTCATTGGTTCTCCCTATTCCTGTTCATCTTCCGCAGAAATTGCAAACTGGGCCAAACAGGAGGTTAAAGGCACTGACTCTCCAAGTCGGGAGAGTGTTAGTAAAGCGTCTGGAATGTTGCACCCGAGTACCAGGGGACGAGAACTGAGACATATTGGAACACGTCTCCCGATCACACGGTTGATCATACTCTGGGTTCCACATGCATGATTTAGCTGAAGGAAGAATCCCTTAAACCTGGAGAGTTGAGACCCGTGGAATGGGTACCATGCAATATGACTTCAAAGGGTCTTCATTTGCTCACCGAACCTCTCCAATCCTATCAATGCTGCGTTTATGCCCCTGTACACACGCTTGATTCTCTTTTGGAGACATAGCAATCCATAGGTTTTAAGATACTTACTAGTCAGGTACCTTCTTAGGCGTTTAATATGGGATGTTGTGTCCATTTCGTTGAGCAAGGAGTAGCTGTTGTCTATTACATATTTGGCTTAAGGAACTTTATCTGTGCTCATTTCAATCTCTGGTTTTATGCAGCACCCCAACTCACCTTTCCCCTTAAGCAAGCATAAGTTGGTTTTCTAAATTTGAGACCCTGTTCTCTTTTGTAATCCAGTTCCTGTGTAGCCAAGTTTACATTCCGTGTATTAGTGATATCTTATGATGTTTCTTTTTCTGTGTGACTTATTTCAGTTAGAATCATCATACCTGAATCCACTCATTATGCTGCTACTGGCCTGATGACATAGATTTCATTCCTGAGTGATATTGCATTGTACGTAAGTACCACAACTTCTTTATCCATTTTTCACTTTCTGTGATATTGAACTTGTCCCGTAAATGAGTTTCTTGTAAACAGAGCCGTCCCAAACTTTGGGGTGGCTGTGTCTTTTTGATTTTAATTTCCCTAAGCTATAGGGCCATAAGTGGCAGTGCCCTAGGCTCTGTTGCTTTGTTTTTTAGATGTTTCAGGAAACACCATACACTTCTCCCTTGTGGCTGTTGGCAATATACATCCCGCCCATCAGCATAACAAGGCTCCCAGTTCTCCATGGCCTGTCCTGCCTTTCTGGATTTTACACTTTTTTCAGTTGGCCCTTTTGACAGGGGGAAGTGAGACTTCATTGTAGTGCAGATTTCCTTTGCAAGCTTGCTTGGTTGGCCAAAAAGGGCGTATGCGTTTTTTCCTGAATATATTCAGGAAAAAACGCATACGCCCTTTTTGGCCAAGTGCATCATTGTCGACGTTCTGCCTCTTTTCCTATGCTTTAAATGCAATTCCAGTCAACCTCCTGAAATTGGTTTCCTGCAATTCTGCCCCGCTTTCAAGTCCTCTTGGCAGCCTTACTTCAGTATATTTTTGGACGATAGCTGTCATTTATAACTCTGCAGGTTTGTGAATGACAGTGCCCCTGAGCTCCTTTCTTCAACTCGCTTTCTTGGGAGCTGGCCGCAACACCGCAGGATTGCTTCAGGCCCTAATCTGGTTCCGGCACGGCACGCTGAGCCTTTTGTTAATTCCTCTTCCTGGTGGGAAATGAGAGTTAAATTTGCCCGTCCAGACACCTCCAGCTAGTCTCTCATTGGTTCTCCCTATTCCTGTTCATCTTCCGCAGAAATTGCAAACTGGGTCAAACAGGAGGTTAAAGGCACTGACTCTCCAAGTCGGGAGAGTGTTAGTAAAGCGTCTGGAATGTTGCACCCGAGTACCAGGGGACGACAACTGATACATATTGGAACACGTCTCCCGATCACACGGTTGATCATACTCTGGGTTCCACATGCATGATTTAGCTGAAGGAAGAATCCCTTAAACATGGAGAGTTGAGACCCGTGGAATGGGTACCATGCAATATGACTTCAAAGGGTCTTCATTTGCTCACCGAACCTCTCTAATCCTATCACTGCTGCGTTTATGCCCCTGTACACACGCTTGATTCTCTTCCGGAAACATAGCGATCCATAGGTTTTAAGATACTTACTAGTCAGGTACAATCTTAGGCGTTTAATATGGGGTGTTGAGTCCATTTCATTGAGCAAGGAGTAGCTCTTGTCTATTACATATTTGGCTTAAGGAACTTTATCTGTGCTCATTTCAATCTCTGGTTTTATGCAGCACCCCAACTCACCTTTCCCCTTAAGCAAGCATAAGTTGGTTTTCTAAATTTGAGACCTCTTCTCTTTTGTAATCCAGTTCCTGTGTAGCCAAGTTTACATTCCGTGTATTAGTGAAATCTTATGATGTTTCTTTTTCTGTGTGACTTATTTCAGTTAGAATCATCATACCTGAATCCACTCATTATGCTGCTACTTGCATGATGACATAGATTTCATTGCTGAGTGATATTGCATTGTACGTAAGTACCACAACTTCTTTATCCATTTTTCACTTTCTGTGATATTGAACTTGTCCCGTAAACGAGTTTCTTGTAAACAGAGCCGTCCCAAACTTTGGGGTGGCTGTGTCTTTTTTATTTTAATTTCCATAAGCTATAGGGCCATAAGTGGCAGTGCCCTAGGCTCTCTTGCTTTGTTTTTTAGATGTTTCAGGAAACACCATACACTTCTCCAGAGTGGCTGTTGGCAATATACATCCCGCCCATCAGCATAACAAGGCTCCCAGTTCTCCATGGCCTGTCCTGCCTTTCTGGATTTTACACTTTTTTCAGTTGGCCCTTTTGACAGGGGGAAGTGAGACTTCATTGTAGTGCAGATTTCCTTTGCAAGCTTGCTTGGTTGGCCAAAAAGGGCGTATGCGTTTTTTCCTGAATATACTCAGGAAAGAACGCATACGCCCTTTTTGGCCAAGTGCATCATTGTCGACGTTCTGCCTCTTTTCCTATGCTTTAAATGCAATTCCAGTCAACCTCCTGAAATTGCTTTCCTGCAATTCTGCCCCGCTTTCAAGTCCTCTTGGCAGGCTTACTTCAGTATATTTTTGGACGATAGCTGTCATTTATAACTCTGCAGGTTTGTGAATGACAGTGCCCCTGAGCTCCTTTCTTCAACTCGCTTTCTTGGGAGATGGCCGCAACACCGCAGGATTGCTTCAGGCCCTAATCTGGTTCCGGCACGGCACGCTGAGCCTTTGGTTAATTCCTTTTCGTGGTGGGAAATGAGAGTTAAATTTGCCCGTCCAGACACCTCCAGCTAGTCTCTCATTGGTTCTCCCTATTCCTGTTCATCTTCCGCAGAAATTGCAAACTGGGCCAAACAGGAGGTTAAAGGCAGTGACTCTCCAAGTCGGGAGAGTGTTAGTAAAGCGTCTGGAATGTTGCACCCGAGTACCAGGGGACGAGAACTGAGACATATTGGAACACGTCTCCCGATCACACGGTTGATCATACTCTGGGTTCCACATGCATGATTTAGCTGAAGGAAGAATCCCTTAAACCTGGAGAGTTGAGACCCGTGGAATGGGTACCATGAAATATGACTTCAAAGGGTTTTCATTTGCTCACCGAACCTCTCCAATCCTATCACTGCTGCGTTTATGCCCCTGTACACACGCTTGATTCTCTTTCGGAGACATAGCGATCCATAGGTTTTAAGATACTTACTAGTCAGGTACATTCTTAGGCGTTTAATATGGGGTGTTGAGTCCATTTCGTTGAGCAAGGAGTAGCTCTTGTGTATTACATATTTGGCTTAAGGAACTTTATCTGTGCTCATTTCAATCTCTGGTTTTATGCAGCACCCAAACTCGCCTTTCCCCTTAAGCAAGCATAAGTTCGTTTTCTAAATTTGAGACCCTGTTCTCTTTTGTAATCCAGTTCCTGTGTAGCCAAGTTTACATTCCGTGTATTAGTGATATCTTATGAAGTTTCTTTTTCTGTGTGACTTATTTCAGTTAGAATCATCATACCTGAATCCACTCATTATGCTGCTACGGGCCTGATGACATAGATTTCATTGCTGAGTGATATTACATTGTACGTAAGTACCACAACTTCTTTATCCATTTTTCACTTTCTGTGATATTGAACTTGTCCCGTAAACGAGTTTCTTGTAAACAGAGCCGTCCCAAACTTTGGGGTGGCTGTGTCTTTTTGGTTTTAATTTCCCTAAGCTATAGGGCCATAAGTGGCAGTGCCCTAGGCTCTGTTGCTTTGTTTTTTAGATGTTTCAGGAAACACCATACAGTTCTCCCGAGTGGCTGTTGGCAATATACATCCCGCCCATCAGCATAACAAGGCTCCCAGTTCTCCATGGCCTGTCCTGCCTTTCTGGATTTTACACTTTTTTCAGTTGGCCCTTTTGACAGGGGGAAGTGAGACTTCATTGTAGTGCAGATTTCCTTTGCAAGCTTGCTTGGTTGGCCAAAAAGGGCGTATGCGTTTTTTCCTGAATATATTCAGGAAAAAACGCATACGCCCTTTTTGGCCAAGTGCATCATTGTCGACGTTCTGCCTCTTTTCCTATGCTTTAAATGCAATTCCAGTCAACCTCCTGAAATTGGTTTCCTGCAATTCTGCCCCGCTTTCAAGTCCTCTTGGCAGGCTTACTTCAGTATATTTTTGGACGATAGCTGTCATTTATAACTCTGCAGGTTTTTGAATGACAGTGCCCCTGAGCTCCTTATTTCAACTCGCTTTCTTGGGAGCTGGCCGCAACACCGCAGGATTGCTTCAGGCCCTAATCTGGTTCCGGCACGGCACGCTGAGCCTTTGGTTAATTCCTCTTCGTGGTGGGAAATGAGAGTTAAATTTGCCCGTCCAGACACCTCCAGCTAGTCTCTCATTGGTTCTCCCTATTCCTGTTCATCTTCCGCAGAAATTGCAAACTGGGTCAAACAGGAGGTTAAAGGCACTGACTCTCCAAGTCGGGAGAGTGTTAGTAAAGCGTCTGGAATGTTGCACCCGAGTACCAGGGGACGAGAACTGAGACATATTGGAACACGTCTCCCGATCACACGGTTGATCATACTCTGGGTTCCACATGCATGATTTAGCTGAAGGAAGAATCCCTTAAACCTGGAGAGTTGAGACCCGTGGAATGGGTACCATGCAATATGACTTCAAAGGGTCTTCATTTGCTCACCAAACCTCTCTAATCCTATCACTGCTGCGTTTATGCCCCTGTACACACGTTTGATTCTCTTCCGGAAACATACCGATCCATAGGTTTTAAGATACTTACTAGTCAGGTACAATCTTAGGCGTTTAATATGGGGTGTTGAGTCCATTTCATTGAGCAAGGAGTAGCTCTTGTCTATTACATATTTGGCTTAAGGAACTTTATCTGTGCTCATTTCAATCTCTGGTTTTATGCAGCACCCCAACTCACCTTTCCCCTTAAGCAAGCATAAGTTGGTTTTCTAAATTTGAGACCCTGTTCTCTTTTGTAATCCAGTTCCTGTGTAGCCAACTTTACATTCCGTGTATTAGTGATATCTTATGATGTTTCTTTTTCTGTGTGACTTATTTAAGTTAGAATCATCCTACCTGAATCCACTCATTATGCTGCTACTGGCCTGATGACATAGATTTCATTGCTGAGTGATATTGCATTGTACGTAAGTACCACAACTTCTTTATCCATTTTTCACTTTCTGTGATATTGAACTTGTCCCGTAAACGAGTTTCTTGTAAACAGAGCCGTCCCAAACTTTGGGGTGGCTGTGTCTTTTTTATTTTAATTTCCATAAGCTATAGGGCCATAAGTGGCAGTGCCCTAGGCTCTCTTGCTTTGTTTTTTAGATGTTTCAGGAAACACCATACACTTCTCCAGAGTGGCTGTTGGCAATATACATCCCGCCCATCAGCATAACAAGGCTCCCAGTTCTCCATGGCCTGTCCTGCCTTTCTGGATTTTACACTTTTTTCAGTTGGCCCTTTTGACCGGGGGGAAGTGAGACTTCATTGTAGTGCAGATTTCCTTTGCAAGCTTGCTTGGTTGGCCAAAAAGGGCGTATGCGTTTTTTCCTGAATATATTCAGGAAAAAACGCATACGCCCTTTTTGACCAAGTGCATCATTGTCGACGTTTTGCCTCTTTTCCTATGCTTTAAATGCAATTCCAGTGTACCTCCTAAAATTGGTTTCTTGCAATTCTGCCCCGCTTTCATGTCCTCTTGGCACCCTTACTTCAGTATATTTTTGGATGTTAGCTGTCATTTATAACTCTGCAGGTTTGTGAATTACAGTGCCCCTGAGCTCCTTTCTTCAACTCGCTTTCTTGTGAGCTGGCTGCAACACCGCAGGATTGCTTCAGGCCCTAATCTGGTTCCGGCACGGCACGCTGAGCCTTTGGTTAATTCCTCTTCGTGGTGGGAAATGAGAGTTAAATTTGCCCGTCCAGACACCTCCAGCTAGTCTCTCATTGGTTCTCCCTATTCCTGTTCATCTTCCGCAGAAATTGCAAACTGGGCAAACAGGAGGTTAAAGGCACTGAGTCTCCAAGTCGGGAGAGTGTTAGTAAAGTGTCTGGAATGTTGCACCCGAGTACCAGGGGACGAGAACTGAGACATATTGGAACACGTCTCCCGATCACACGGTTGATCATACTCTGGGTTCCACATGCATGATTTAGCTGAAGGAAGAATCCCTTAAACCTGGAGAGTTGAGACCCGTGGAATGGGTACCATGCAATATGACTTCAAAGGGTCTTCATTTGCTCACCGAACCTCTCTAATCCTATCACTGCTGCGTTTATGCCCCTGTACACACGTTTGATTCTCTTCCGGAAACATAGCGATCCATAGGTTTTAAGATACTTACTAGTCAGGTACAATCTTAGGCGTTTAATATGGGGTGTTGAGTACATTTCGTTGAGCAAGGAGTAGCTCTTGTCTATTACATATTTGGCTTAAGGAACTTTATCTGTGCTCATTTCAATCTCTGGTTTTATGCAGCAACCCAACTCACCTTTCCCCTTAAGCAAGCATAAGTTGGTTTTCTACATTTGAGACCCTGTTCTCTTTTGTAATCCAGTTCCTGTGTAGCCAAGTTTACATTCCGTGTATTAGTGATATCTTATGATGTTTCTTTTTCTGTGTGACTTATTTAAGTTAGAATCATCATACCTGAATCCACTCATTATGCTGCTACTGGCCTGATGACATAGATTTCATTGCTGAGTGATATTGATTGTACGTAAGTACCACAACTTCTTTATCCATTTTTCACTTTCTGTGATATTGAACTTGTCCCGTAAACGAGTTTCTTGTAAACAGAGCCGTCCCAAACTTTGGGGTGGCTGTGTCTTTTTGATTTTAATTTCCCTAAGCTATAGGGCCATAACTGGCAGTGCCCTAGGCTCTGTTGCTTTGTTTTTTAGATGTTTCAGGAAACACCATACACTTCTCCAGAGTGGCTGTTGGCAATATACATCCCGCCCATCAGCATAACAAGGCTCCCAGTTATCCATGGCCTGTCCTGCCTTTCTGGATTTTACACTTTTTTCAGTTGGCCCTTTTGACAGGGGGAAGTGAGACTTCATTGTAGTGCAGATTTCCTTTGCAAGCTTGCTTGGTTGGCCAAAAAGGGCGTATGCGTTTTTTCCTGAATATACTCAGGAAAGAACGCATACGCCCTTTTTGGCCAAGTGCATCATTGTCGACGTTCTGCCTCTTTTCCTATGCTTTAAATGCAATTCCAGTCAACCTCCTGACATTGGTTTCCTGCAATTCTGCCCCGCTTTCAAGTCCTCTTGGCAGCCTTACTTCAGTATATTTTTGGACGATAGCTGTCATTTATAACTCTGCAGGTTTGTGAATGACAGTGCCCATGAGCTCGTTTCTTCAACTCGCTTTCTTGGGAGCTGGCCGCAACACCGCAGGATTGCTTCAGGCCCTAATCTGGTTCCGGCACGGCACGCTGAGCCTTTGGTTAATTCCTCTTCGTGGTGGGAAATGAGAGTTAAATTTGCCCGTCCAGACACCTCCAGCTAGTCTCTCATTGGTTCTCCCTATTCCTGTTCATCTTCCGCAGAAATTGCAAACTGGGCCAAACAGGAGGTTAAAGGCACTGACTCTCCAAGTCGGGAGAGTGTTAGTAAAGCGTCTGGAATGTTGCACCCGAGTACCAGGGGACGAGAACTGAGACATATTGGAACACGTCTCCCGATCACACGGTTGATCATACTCTGGGTTCCACATGCATGATTTAGCTGAAGGAAGAATCACTTAAACCTGGAGAGTTGAGACCCGTGGAATGGGTACCATGCAATATGACTTCAAAGGGTCTTCATTTGCTCACCGAACCTCTCTAATCCTATCACTGCTGCGTTTATGCCCCTGTACACACGCTTCATTCTCTTCCGGAAACATAGCGATCCATAGGTTATAAGATACTTACTAGTCAGGTACAATCTTAGGCGTTTAATATGGGGTGTTGAGTCCATTTCGTTGAGCAAGGAGTAGCTCTTGTCTATTACATATTTGGCTTAAGGAACTTTATCTGTGCTCATTTCAATCTCTGGTTTTATGCAGCACCCCAACTCACCTTTCCCCTTAAGCAAGCATAAGTTGGTTTTCTAAATTTGAGACCCTGTTCTCTTTTGTAATCCAGTTCCTGTGTAGCCAAGTTTACATTCCGTGTATTAGTGATATCTTATGATGTTTCTTTTTCTGTGTGACTTATTTAAGTTAGAATCATCATACCTGAATCCACTCATTATGCTGCTACTGGCCTGATGACATAGATTTCATTGCTGAGTGATATTGCATTGTACGTAACTACCACAACTTCTTTATCCATTTTTCACTTTCTGTGATATTGAACTTGTCCCGTAAACGAGTTTCTTGTAAACAGAGCCGTCCCAAACTTTGGGGTGGCTGTGTCTTTTTGATTTTAATTTCCCTAAGCTATAGGGCCATAAGTGGCAGTGCACTAGGCTCTGTTGCTTTGTTTTTTAGATGTTTCAGGAAACACCATACACTTCTCCAGAGTGGCTGTTGGCAATATACATCCCACCCATCAGCATAACAAGGCTCCCAGTTCTCCATGGCCTGTCCTGCCTTTCTGGATTTTACACTTTTTTCAGTTGGCGCTTTTGACCGGGGGAAGTGAGACTTCATTGTAGTGCAGATTTCCTTTGCAAGCTTGCTTGGTTGGCCAAAAAGGGCGTATGCGTTTTTTCCTGAATATATTCAGGAAAAAACGCATACGCCCTTTTTGGCCAAGTGCATCATTGTCGACGCTTTGCATCTTTTCCTATGCTTTAAATGCAATTCCAGTGTACCTCCTAAAATCGGTTTCCTGCAATTCTGTCCCGCTTTCAAGTCCTCTTGGCAGCCTTACTTCAGTATATTTTTGGACGATAGCTGTCATTTATAACTCTGCAGGTTTGTGAATTACAGTGCCCCTGAGCTCCTTTCTTCAACTCGCTTTCTTGGGAGCTGGCCGCAACACCGCAGGATTGCTTCAGGCCCTAATCTGGTTCCGGCACGGCACGCTGAGCCTTTGGTTAATTCCTCTTCCTGGTGGGAAATGAGAGTTAAATTTGCCCGTCCAGACACCTCCAGCTAGTCTCTCATTGGTTCTCCCTATTCCTGTTCATCTTCCGCGGAAATTGCAAACTGGGCCAAACAGGAGGTTAAAGGCACTGACTCTCCAAGTCGGGAGAGTGTTAGTAAAGCGTCTGGAATGTTGCACCCGAGTACCAGGGGACGAGAACTGAGACATATTGGAACAAGTCTCCCGATCACACGGTTGATCATACTCTGGGTTCCACATGCATGATTTAGCTGAAGGAAGAATCCCTTAAACCTGGAGAGTTGAGACCCGTGGAATGGGTACCATGCAATATGACTTCAAAGGGTCTTCATTTGCTCACCGAACCTCTCCAATCCTATCATTGCTGCATTTATGCCCCTGTACACACGCTTGATTCTCTTTCGGAGACATAGCAATCCATAGGTTTAAAATACTTACAAGTCAGGTACATTCTTAGGCGTTTAAGATGGGGTGTTGAGTCCATTTCGTTGAGCAAGGTATAGCTCTTGTGTATTACATATTTGGCTTAAGGAACTTTATCTGTGCTCATTTCAATCTCTGGTTTTATGCAGCACCCCAACTCACCTTTCCCCTTAAGCAAGCATAAGTTGGTTTTCTAAATTTGAGACCCTGTTCTGTTTTGTAATCCAGTTCCTGTGTAGCCAAGTTTACATTCCGTGTATTAGTGATATCTTATGATGTTTCTTTTTCTGTGTGACTTATTTCAGTTAGAATCATCATACCTGAATCCACTCATTATGCTGCTACTGGCCTGATGACATAGATTTCATTGCTGAGTGATATTGCATTGTATGTAAATACCACAACTTCTTTATCCATTTTTCACTTTCTGTGATATTGAACTTGTCCCGTAAATGAGTTTCTTGTAAACAGAGCCGTCCCAAACTTTGGGGTGGCTGTGTCTTTTTGATTTTAATTTCCCTAAGCTATAGGGCCATAAGTGGCAGTGCCCTAGGCTCTGTTGCTTTGTTTTTTAGATGTTTCAGGAAACACCATACACTTCTCCCGAGTGGCTGTTGGCAATATACATCCCGCCCATCAGCATAACAAGGCTCCCAGTTCTCCATGGCCTGTCCTGCCTTTATGGATTTTACACTTTTTTCAGTTGGCCCTTTTGACCGGGGGAAGTGAGACTTCATTGTAGTGCAGATTTCCTTTGCAAGCTTGCTTGGTTGGCCAAAAAGGGCGTATGCGTTTTTTCCTGAATATATTCAGGAAAAAATGCATACGCCCTTTTTGGCCAAGTGCATCATTGTCGACGTTCTGCCTCTTTTCCTATGCTTTAAATGCAATTCCAGTCAACCTCCTGAAATTGGTTTCCTGCAATTCTGCCCCGCTTTCAAGTCCTCTTGGCAGCCTTACTTCAGTATATTTTTGGACGATAGCTGTCATTTATAACTCTGCAGGTTTGTGAATGACAGTGCCCCTGAGCTCCTTTCTTCAACTCGCTTTCTTGGGAGCTGGCCGCAACACCGCAGGATTGCTTCAGACCCTAATCTGGTTCCGGCACGGTACGCTGAGCCTTTGGTTAATTCCTCTTCCTGGTGGGAAATGAGAGTTAAATTTGCCCGTCCAGACACCTCCAGCTAGTCTCTCATTGGTTCTCCCTATTCCTGTTCATCTTCCGCAGAAATTGCAAACTGGGCCAAACAGGAGGTTAAAGGCACTGACTCTCCAAGTCGGGAGAGTGTTAGTAAAGCGTCTGGAATGTTGCACCCGAGTATCAGGGGACGAGAACTGAGACATATTTGAACACGTCTCCCGATCACACGGTTGATCATACTCTGGGTTCCACATGCATGATTTAGCTGAAGGAAGAATCCCTTAAACCTGGAGAGTTGAGACCCGTGGAATGGGTACCATGCAATATGACTTCAAAGGGTCTTCATTTGCTCACCGAACCTCTCCAATCCTATCACTGCTGCGTTTATGCCCCTGTACACATGCTTGATTCTCTTCCGGAAACATAGCGATCCATAGGTTTTAAGATACTTACTAGTCAGGTACAATCTTAGGCGTTTAACATGGGGTGTTGAGTCCATTTCGTTGAGCAAGGAGTAGCTCTTGTCTATTACATATTTGGCTTAAGGAACTTTATCTGTGCTCATTTCAATCTCTGGTTTTATGCAGCACCCAAACTCGCCTTTCCCCTTAAGCAAGCATAAGTTCGTTTTCTAAATTTGAGTACCTGTTCTGTTTTGTAATCCAGTTCCTGTGTAGCCAAGTTTACATTCCGTGTATTAGTGATATCTTATGATGTTTCTTTTTCTGTGTGACTTATTTCAGTTAGAATCATCATACCTGAATCCACTCATTATGCTGCTACGGGCCTGATGACATAGATTTCATTGCTGAGTGATATTGCATTGTACGTAAGTACCACAACTTCTTTATCCATTTTTCACTTTCTGTGATATTGAACTTGTCCCGTAAACGAGTTTCTTGTAAACAGAGCCGTCCCAAACTTTGGGGTGGCTGTGTCTTTTTGATTTTAATTTCCCTAAGCTATAGGGCCATAAGTGGCAGTGCCCTAGGCTCTGTTGCTTTGTTTTTTAGATGTTTCAGGAAACACCATACACTTCTCCCGAGTGGCTGTTGGCAATATACATCCCGCCCATCAGCATAACAAGGCTCCCAGTTCTCCATGGCCTGTCCTGCCTTTCTGGATTTTACACTTTTTTCAGTTGGCCCTTTTGACCAAGGGGAAGTGAGACTTCATTGTAGTGCAGATTTCCTTTGCAAGCTTGCTTGGTTGGCCAAAAAGGGCGTATGCGTTTTTTCCTGAATATACTCAGGAAAGAACGCATACGCCCTTTTTGGCCAAGTGCATCATTGTCGACGTTCTGCCTCTTTTCCTATGCTTTAAATGCAATTCCAGTCAGCCTCCTGACATTGGTTTCCTGCAATTCTGCCCCGCTTTCAAGTCCTCTTGGCAGCCTTACTTCAGTATATTTTTGGACGATAGCTGTCATTTATAACTCTGCAGGTTTGTGAATGACAGTGCCCATGAGCTCGTTTCTTCAACTCGCTTTCTTGGGAGCTGGCCGCAACACCGCAGGATTGCTTCAGGCCCTAATCTGGTTCCGGCACGGCACGCTGAGCCTTTGGTTAATTCCTCTTCGTGGTGGGAAATGAGAGTTAAATTTGCCCGTCCAGACACCTCCAGCTAGTCTCTCATTGGTTCTCCCTATTCCTGTTCATCTTCCGCAGAAATTGCAAACTGGGCCAAACAGGAGGTTAAAGGCACTGACTCTCCAAGTCGGGAGAGTGTTAGTAAAGCGTCTGGAATGTTGCACCCGAGTACCAGGGGACGAGAACTGAGACATATTGGAACACGTCTCCCGATCACACGGTTGATCATACTCTGGGTTCCACATGCATGATGTAGCTGAAGGAAGAATCACTTAAACCTGGAGAGTTGAGACCCGTGGAATGGGTACCATGCAATATGACTTCAAAGGGTCTTCATTTGCTCACCGAACCTCTCTAATCCTATCACTGCTGCGTTTATGCCCCTGTACACACGCTTCATTCTCTTCCGGAAACATAGCGATCCATAGGTTATAAGATACTTACTAGTCAGGTACAATCTTAGGCGTTTAATATGGGGTGTTGAGTCCATTTCGTTGAGCAAGGAGTAGCTCTTGTCTATTACATATTTGGCTTAAGGAACTTTATCTGTGCTCATTTCAATCTCTGGTTTTATGCAGCACCCCAACTCACCTTTCCCCTTAAGCAAGCATAAGTTGGTTTTCTAAATTTGAGACCCTGTTCTCTTTTGTAATCCAGTTCCTGTGTAGCCAAGTTTACATTCCGTGTATTAGTGATATCTTATGATGTTTCTTTTTCTGTGTGACTTATTTAAGTTAGAATCATCATACCTGAATCCACTCATTATGCTGCTACTGGCCTGATGACATAGATTTCATTGCTGAGTGATATTGCATTGTACGTAACTACCACAACTTCTTTATCCATTTTTCACTTTCTGTGATATTGAACTTGTCCTGTAAACGAGTTTCTTGTAAACAGAGCCGTCCCAAACTTTGGGGTGGCTGTGTCTTTTTGATTTTAATTTCCCTAAGCTATAGGGCCATAAGTGGCAGTGCACTAGGCTCTGTTGCTTTGTTTTTTAGATGTTTCAGGAAACACCATACACTTCTCCAGAGTGGCTGTTGGCAATATACATCCCACCCATCAGCATAACAAGGCTCCCAGTTCTCCATGGCCTGTCCTGCCTTTCTGGATTTTACACTTTTTTCAGTTGGCGCTTTTGACCGGGGGAAGTGAGACTTCATTGTAGTGCAGATTTCCTTTGCAAGCTTGCTTGGTTGGCCAAAAAGGGCGTATGCGTTTTTTCCTGAATATATTCAGGAAAAAACGCATACGCCCTTTTTGGCCAAGTGCATCATTGTCGACGCTTTGCATCTTTTCCTATGCTTTAAATGCAATTCCAGTGTACCTCCTAAAATCGGTTTCCTGCAATTCTGTCCCGCTTTCAAGTCCTCTTGGCAGCCTTACTTCAGTATATTTTTGGACGATAGCTGTCATTTATAACTCTGCAGGTTTGTGAATTACAGTGCCCCTGAGCTCCTTTCTTCAACTCGCTTTCTTGGGAGCTGGCCGCAACACCGCAGGATTGCTTTAGGCCCTAATCTGGTTCCGGCACGGCACGCTGAGCCTTTGGTTAATTCCTCTTCCTGGTGGGAAATGAGAGTTAAATTTGCCCGTCCAGACACCTCCAGCTAGTCTCTCATTGGTTCTCCCTATTCCTGTTCATCTTCCGCGGAAATTGCAAACTGGGCCAAACAGGAGGTTAAAGGCACTGACTCTCCAAGTCGGGAGAGTGTTAGTAAAGCGTCTGGAATGTTGCACCCGAGTACCAGGGGACGAGAACTGAGACATATTGGAACAAGTCTCCCGATCACACGGTTGATCATACTCTGGGTTCCACATGCATGATTTAGCTGAAGGAAGAATCCCTTAAACCTGGAGAGTTGAGACCCGTGGAATGGGTACCATGCAATATGACTTCAAAGGGTCTTCATTTGCTCACCGAACCTCTCCAATCCTATCATTGCTGCATTTATGCCCCTGTACACACGCTTGATTCTCTTTCGGAGACATAGCAATCCATAGGTTTAAAATACTTACAAGTCAGGTACATTCTTAGGCGTTTAAGATGGGGTGTTGAGTCCATTTCGTTGAGCAAGGTATAGCTCTTGTGTATTACATATTTGGCTTAAGGAACTTTATCTGTGCTCATTTCAATCTCTGGTTTTATGCAGCACCCCAACTCACCTTTCCCCTTAAGCAAGCATAAGTTGGTTTTCTAAATTTGAGACCCTGTTCTGTTTTGTAATCCAGTTCCTGTGTAGCCAAGTTTACATTCCGTGTATTAGTGATATCTTATGATGTTTCTTTTTCTGTGTGACTTATTTCAGTTAGAATCATCATACCTGAATCCACTCATTATGCTGCTACTGGCCTGATGACATAGATTTCATTGCTGAGTGATATTGCATTGTATGTAAATACCACAACTTCTTTATCCATTTTTCACTTTCTGTGATATTGAACTTGTCCCGTAAATGAGTTTCTTGTAAACAGAGCCGTCCCAAACTTTGGGGTGGCTGTGTCTTTTTGATTTTAATTTCCCTAAGCTATAGGGCCATAAGTGGCAGTGCCCTAGGCTCTGTTGCTTTGTTTTTTAGATGTTTCAGGAAACACCATACACTTCTCCCGAGTGGCTGTTGGCAATATACATCCCGCCCATCAGCATAACAAGGCTCCCAGTTCTCCATGGCCTGTCCTGCCTTTATGGATTTTACACTTTTTTCAGTTGGCCCTTTTGACCGGGGGAAGTGAGACTTCATTGTAGTGCAGATTTCCTTTGCAAGCTTGCTTGGTTGGCCAAAAAGGGCGTATGCGTTTTTTCCTGAATATATTCAGGAAAAAATGCATACGCCCTTTTTGGCCAAGTGCATCATTGTCGACGTTCTGCCTCTTTTCCTATGCTTTAAATGCAATTCCAGTCAACCTCCTGAAATTGGTTTCCTGCAATTCTGCCCCGCTTTCAAGTCCTCTTGGCAGCCTTACTTCAGTATATTTTTGGACGATAGCTGTCATTTATAACTCTGCAGGTTTGTGAATGACAGTGCCCCTGAGCTCCTTTCTTCAACTCGCTTTCTTGGGAGCTGGCCGCAACACCGCAGGATTGCTTCAGACCCTAATCTGGTTCCGGCACGGTACGCTGAGCCTTTGGTTAATTCCTCTTCCTGGTGGGAAATGAGAGTTAAATTTGCCCGTCCAGACACCTCCAGCTAGTCTCTCATTGGTTCTCCCTATTCCTGTTCATCTTCCGCAGAAATTGCAAACTGGGCCAAACAGGAGGTTAAAGGCACTGACTCTCCAAGTCGGGAGAGTGTTAGTAAAGCGTCTGGAATGTTGCACCCGAGTATCAGGGGACGAGAACTGAGACATATTTGAACACGTCTCCCGATCACACGGTTGATCATACTCTGGGTTCCACATGCATGATTTAGCTGAAGGAAGAATCCCTTAAACCTGGAGAGTTGAGACCCGTGGAATGGGTACCATGCAATATGACTTCAAAGGGTCTTCATTTGCTCACCGAACCTCTCCAATCCTATCACTGCTGCGTTTATGCCCCTGTACACATGCTTGATTCTCTTCCGGAAACATAGCGATCCATAGGTTTTAAGATACTTACTAGTCAGGTACAATCTTAGGCGTTTAACATGGGGTGTTGAGTCCATTTCGTTGAGCAAGGAGTAGCTCTTGTCTATTACATATTTGGCTTAAGGAACTTTATCTGTGCTCATTTCAATCTCTGGTTTTATGCAGCACCCAAACTCGCCTTTCCCCTTAAGCAAGCATAAGTTCGTTTTCTAAATTTGAGTACCTGTTCTGTTTTGTAATCCAGTTCCTGTGTAGCCAAGTTTACATTCCGTGTATTAGTGATATCTTATGATGTTTCTTTTTCTGTGTGACTTATTTCAGTTAGAATCATCATACCTGAATCCACTCATTATGCTGCTACGGGCCTGATGACATAGATTTCATTGCTGAGTGATATTGCATTGTACGTAAGTACCACAACTTCTTTATCCATTTTTCACTTTCTGTGATATTGAACTTGTCCCGTAAACGAGTTTCTTGTAAACAGAGCCGTCCCAAACTTTGGGGTGGCTGTGTCTTTTTGATTTTAATTTCCCTAAGCTATAGGGCCATAAGTGGCAGTGCCCTAGGCTCTGTTGCTTTGTTTTTTAGATGTTTCAGGAAACACCATACACTTCTCCCGAGTGGCTGTTGGCAATATACATCCCGCCCATCAGCATAACAAGGCTCCCAGTTCTCCATGGCCTGTCCTGCCTTTCTGGATTTTACACTTTTTTCAGTTGGCCCTTTTGACCAAGGGGAAGTGAGACTTCATTGTAGTGCAGATTTCCTTTGCAAGCTTGCTTGGTTGGCCAAAAAGGGCGTATGCGTTTTTTCCTGAATATACTCAGGAAAAAACGCATACGCCCTTTTTGGCCAAGTGCATCATTGTCGACGTTCTGCCTCTTTTCCTATGCTTTAAATGCAATTCCAGTCAACCTCCTGAAATTGGTTTCCTGCAATTCTGCCCCCGCTTTCAAGTCCTCTTGGCAGCCTTACTTCAGTATATTTTTGGACGATAGCTGTCATTTATAACTCTGCAGGTTTGTGAATGACAGTGCCCCTGAGCTCCTTTCTTCAACTCGCTTTCTTGGGAGCTGGCCGCAACACCGCAGGATTGCTTCAGACCCTAATCTGGTTCCGGCACGGTACGCTGAGCCTTTGGTTAATTCCTCTTCCTGGTGGGAAATGAGAGTTAAATTTGCCCGTCCAGACACCTCCAGCTAGTCTCTCATTGGTTCTCCCTATTCCTGTTCATCTTCCGCAGAAATTGCAAACTGGGCCAAACAGGAGGTTAAAGGCACTGACTCTCCAAGTCGGGAGAGTGTTAGTAAAGCGTCTGGAATGTTGCACCCGAGTATCAGGGGACGAGAACTGAGACATATTTGAACACGTCTCCCGATCACACGGTTGATCATACTCTGGGTTCCACATGCATGATTTAGCTGAAGGAAGAATCCCTTAAACCTGGAGAGTTGAGACCCGTGGAATGGGTACCATGCAATATGACTTCAAAGGGTCTTCATTTGCTCACCGAACCTCTCCAATCCTATCACTGCTGCGTTTATGCCCCTGTACACATGCTTGATTCTCTTCCGGAAACATAGCGATCCATAGGTTTTAAGATACTTACTAGTCAGGTACAATCTTAGGCGTTTAACATGGGGTGTTGAGTCCATTTCGTTGAGCAAGGAGTAGCTCTTGTCTATTACATATTTGGCTTAAGGAACTTTATCTGTGCTCATTTCAATCTCTGGTTTTATGCAGCACCCAAACTCGCCTTTCCCCTTAAGCAAGCATAAGTTCGTTTTCTAAATTTGAGACCCTGTTCTGTTTTGTAATCCAGTTCCTGTGTAGCCAAGTTTACATTCCGTGTATTAGTGATATCTTATGATGTTTCTTTTTCTGTGTGACTTATTTCAGTTAGAATCATCATACCTGAATCCACTCATTATGCTGCTACGGGCCTGATGACATAGATTTCATTGCTGAGTGATATTGCATTGTACGTAAGTACCACAACTTCTTTATCCATTTTTCACTTTCTGTGATATTGAACTTGTCCCGTAAACGAGTTTCTTGTAAACAGAGCCGTACCAAACTTTGGGGTGGCTGTGTCTTTTTGATTTTAATTTCCCTAAGCTATAGGGCCATAAGTGGCAGTGCCCTAGGCTCTGTTGCTTTGTTTTTTAGATGTTTCAGGAAACACCATACACTTCTCCCGAGTGGCTGTTGGCAATATACATCCCGCCCATCAGCATAACAAGGCTCCCAGTTCTCCATGGCCTGTCCTGCCTTTCTGGATTTTACACTTTTTTCAGATGTCCCTTTTGACGGGGGGGAAGTGAGACTTCATTGTAGTGCAGATTTCCTTTGCAAGCTTGCTTGGTTGGCCAAAAAGGGCGTATGCTTTTTTTCCTGAATATATTCAGGAAAAAACGCATACGCCCTTTTTGGCCAAGTGCATCATTGTCGACGTTCTGCCTCTTTTCCTATGCTTTAAATGCAATTCCAGTGTACCTCCTGAAATCGGTTTCCTGCAATTCTGCCCCGCTTTCAAGTCCTCTTGGCAGCCTTACTTCAGTATATTTTTGGACGATAGCTGTCATTTATAACTCTGCAAGTTTGTGAATTACAGTGCCCCTGAGCTCCTTTCTTCAACTCGCTTTCTTGTGAGCTGGCCGAAACACTGCAGGATTGCTTCAGGCCCTAATCTGGTTCCGGCACGGCACGCTGAGCCTTTGGTTAATTCCTCTTCCTGGTGGGAAATGAGAGATAAATTTGCCCGTCCAGACACCTCCAGCTAGTCTCTCATTGGTTTTCCCTATTCCTGTTCATCTTCCGCGGAATTTGCAAACTGGGCCAAACAGGAGGTTAAAGGCACTGACTGTCCAAGTCAGGAGAGTGTTAGTAAAGCGTCTGGAATGTTGCACCCGAGTACCAGGGGACGAGAACTGAGACATATTGGAACACGTCTCCCGATCACAAGGTTGATCATACTCTGGGTTTCACATGCATGTTTAGCTGAAGGAAGAATCCCTTAAACCTTGAGAGTTGAGACCCGTGGAATGGGTACCATGCAATATGACTTCAAAGGGTCTTCATTTGCTCACCGAACCTCTCCAATCCTATCACTGCTGCGTTTATGCCCCTGTACACACGCTTGATTCTCTTTCAGAGACATAGCAATCCATAGGTTTTAAGATACTTACTAGTTAGGTACATTCTTAGGTGTTAAATATGTGGTGTTGAGTCCATTTCGTTGGGCAAGGAGTAGCTCTTGTCTATTCCATATTTGGCTTAAGGAACTTTATCTGTGCTCATTTCAATCTCTGGTTTTATGCAGCACCCCAACTCACCTTTCCCCTTAAGCAAGCATAAGCTGGTTTTCTAAATTAGAGACCCTGTTCTGTTTTGTAATCCAGTTCCTGTGTAGCCAAGTTTACATTCCGTGTATTAGTGATATCTTATGATGTTTCTTTTTCTGTGTGACTTATTTCAGTTAGAATCATCATACCTGAATCCACTCATTATGCTGCTACGGGCCTGATGACATAGATTTCATTGCTGAGTAATATTGCATTGTATGTAAGTACCACAACTTCTTTATCCATTTTTCGCTTTCTGCGATATTGAACTTGTACCCTAAAGGAGGTTCTTGTAAACAGAGCTGTCCCAAACTTTGGGGTGGCTGTGTCTTTTTGATTTTAATTTCCCTAAGCTATAGGACCATAAGTGGAAGTGCCCTATGCTCTGTTGCTTTGTTTTTTAGATGTTTCAGGAATCACCATACACTTCTCCCGAGTGGCTCTTGGCAATGTACATCACGCCCATCAGCATAACAAGGCTCCCAGTTCTCCATGGCCTGTCCTGCCTTTCTGGATTTTACACGTTTTTCAGATGGCCCTTTTGACTGGGGGGAAGTGAGACTTCATTGTAGTGCAGATTTCCTTTGCAAGATTGCTTGGTTGGCCAAAAAGTGTGTATGCATTTTTTCCTGAATATATTCAGTAAAAAACACATACACACTTTTTGTCCAAGTGCATCATTGTCGACGTTCTGCCTCTTTTCCTATGCTTTAAATGCAATTCCAGTCTACCTCCTGAAATCGGTTTCCTGCAATTCTGCCCGCTTTCAACTCCTCTTGGCAGCCTTACTTCAGTATATTTTTGGATGATAGCTGTCATTTATAACTCTGCAGGTTTGTGAATGACAGTGCCCCTGAGCTCCTTTCTTCAACTCGCTTTCTTGTGAGCTGGCCGCAACACCGCAGGATTGCTTCAGGCCCTAATCTGGTTCCGGCACGGCACGCTGAGCCTTTGGTTAATTCCTCTTCCTGGTGGGAAATGAGAGTTAAATTTGCCCGTCCAGACACCTCCAGCTAGTCTCTCTTTGGTTCTCCCTATTCCTGTTCATCTTCCACAGAAATTGCAAACTGGGCCAAACAGGAGGTTAAAGGCACTGACTCTCCAAGTCGGGAGAGTGTTAGTAAAGCGTCTGGAATGTTGCACCCGAGTACCAGGGGAGAAAACTGAGACATATTGGAACACGTCTCCCAATCACACGGTTGATCATACTCTGGGTTCCACATGCATGTTTTAGCTGAAGGAAGAATCCCTTAAACCTGGAGAGTTGAGACCCGTGGAATGGGTACCATGCAATATGACTTCAAAGGGTCTTCATTTGCTCACCGAACCTCTCCAATCCTATCACTGCTGCGTTTATGCCCCTGTACACACGCTTGATTCTCTTTCGGAGACATAGCAATCCATAGGTTTTAAGATACTTACTAGTCAGGTACATTCTTAGGCGTTTAATATGTGGTGTTGAGTCCATTTCGTTGAGCAAGTAGTAGCTCTTGTCTATTCCATATTTGTCTTAAGGAACTTTATCTGTGCTCATTTCAATCTCTGGTTTTATGCAGCACCCCAACTCACGTTTTCCCTTAAGCAAGCATAAGTTGGTTTTCTAC
Source organism: Orcinus orca (assembly GCF_937001465.1). Classification (NCBI taxonomy): domain Eukaryota; kingdom Metazoa; phylum Chordata; class Mammalia; order Artiodactyla; family Delphinidae; genus Orcinus; species Orcinus orca. The sequence continues at coordinate 160,089 of NW_026043824.1, read as the reverse complement.
ATTTGAGACCCTGTTCTGTTTTGTAATCCAGTTCTTGTGTAGCCAAGTTTACATTCCGTGTATTAGTGATATCTTATAATGTTTCTTTTTCTCTGTGACTTATTTCAGTTAGAATCATCATACCTGAATCCACTCATTATGCTGCTACGTGCCTGATGACATAGATTTCATTGCTGAGTGATATTGCATTGTATGTAAGTACCACAACTTCTTTATCCATTTTTCGCTTTCTGCGATATTGAACTTGTACCCTAAACGAGGTTCTTGTAAACAGAGCCGTCCCAAACTTTGGGGTGGCTGTGTCTTTTTGATTTTAATTTCCCTAAGCTATAGGACCATAAGTGGAAGTGCCCTAGGTTCTGTTGCTTTGTTTTTTAGATGTTTCAGGAATCACCATACACTTCTCCCGAGTGGCTCTTGGCAATGTACATCCCGCCCATCAGCATAACAAGGCTCCCAGTTCTCCATGGCCTGTCCTGCCTTTCTGGATTTTACACTTTTTTCAGATGGCCCGTTTGACTGGGGGGAAGTGAGACTTCATTGTAGTGCAGATCTCCTTTGCAAGCTTGCTTGGTTGGCCAAAAAGTGTGTATGCATTTTTTCCTGAATATATTCAGTAAAAAACACATACACACTTTTTGGCCAAGTGCATCATTGTCGACGTTCTGCCCCTTTTCCTATGCTTTAAATGCAATTCCAGTCTACCTCCTGAAATCGGTTTCCTGCAATTCTGCCCGCTTTCAACTCCTCTTGGCAGCCTTACTTCAGTATATTTTTGGATGATAGCTGTCATTTATAACTCTGCAGCTTTGTGAATTACAGTGCCCCTGAGCTCCTTTCTTCAACTCGCTTTCTTGTGAGCTGGCCGCAACACCGCAGGATTGCTTCAGGCCCTAATCTGGTTCCGGCACGGCACGCTGAGCCTTTGGTTAATTCCTCTTCCTGGTGGGAAATGAGAGTTAAATTTGCCCGTCCAGACACCTCCAGCTAGTATCTCTTTGGTTCTCCCTATTCCTGTTCATCTTCCACAGAAATTGCAAACTGGGCCAAACAGGAGGTTAAAGGCACTGACTCTCCAAGTCGGGAGAGTGTTAGTAAAGCATCTGGAATGTTGCACCCGAGTACCAGGGGACGAGAACTGAGCCATATTGGAACACGTCTCCCGATCACACGGTTGATCATACTCTGGGTTCCACATGCATGTTTTAGCTGAAGGAAGAATCCCTTAAACCTGGAGAGTTGAGACCCGTGGAATGGGTACCATGCAATATGACTTCAAAGGGTCTTCATTTGCTCACCGAACCTCTCCAATCCTATCACTGCTGCATTTATGCCCCTGTACACATGCTTGATTCTCTTTCGGAGACATAGCAATCCATAGGTTTTAAGATACTTACTAGTCAGGTACATTCTTAGGCGTTTAATATGGGGTGTTGAGTCCATTTCGTTGATCAAGGAGTAGCTCTTGTCTATTACACATTTGGTTTAAGGAACTTTATCTGTGATCATTTCAATCTCTGTTTTTATGCACCACCCCAACTCACTTTTCCCCTTAAGCAAGCATAAGTTGGTTTTCTAAATTTGAGACCCTCTTCTGTTTTGTAATTCAGTTAGTGTGTAGCCAAGTTTACATTCCGTGTATTAGTGATATCTTATGATGTTTCTTTTTCTGTGTGACTTATTTCACTTAGAATCATCATACCTGAATCCACTCATTATGCTGCTACGGGCCTGATGACATAGATGTCATTGCTGAGGGATATTGCATTGTACGTAAATACCACAACATCTTTATCCATTTTTCACTTTCTGTGATATTGAACTTGTACCGTAAACGAGTTTCTTGTTAACAGAGCCATCTGAAACTTTGGGGTGGCTGTGTCTTTTTGATTTTAATTTCCCTAAGCTATAGGACCATAAGTGGAAGTGCCCTAGGCTCTGTTGCTTTGTTTTTTAGATGTTTCAGGAAACACCATACACTTCTCCAGAGTGGCTGTTGGCAATATACATCCCGCCCATCAGCATAACAAGGCTCCCAGTTCTCCATGGCCTGTCCTGCCTTTCTGGATTTTACACTTTTTTCAGATGTCCCTTTTGACTGGGGGGAAGTGAGACTTCATTGTAGTGCAGATTTCCTTTGCAAGCTTGCTTGGTTGGCCAAAAATGGCGTATGCGTTTTGTCCTGAATATATTCAGGAAGAAACGCATACGCCCTTTTTGGCCAAGTGCATCATTGTCGACGTTCTGCCTCTCTTCCTATGCTTTAAATGCAATTCCAGTCTACCTCCTGAAATCGGTTTCCTGCAATTCTGCCCCGCTTTCAAGTCCTCTTGGCAGCCTTACTTCAGTATATTTTTGGACGATAGCTGTCATTTATAACTCTGCAGGTTTGTGAATTACAGTGCCCCTGAGCTCCTTTCTTCAACTCGCTTTCTTGTGAGCTGGCCGCAACACTGCAGGATTGCTTCAGGCCCTAATCTGGTTCCAGCACAGCACGCTAAGCCTTTGGTTAATTCCTCTTCCTGGTGGGAAATGAGAGTTAAATTTACCCGTCCATACACCTCCAGCTAGTCTCTCATTGGTTCTCCCTATTCCTGTTCATCTTCCGCAGAAATTGCAAGCTGGGCCAAACAGGAGGTTAAAGGCACTGACTCTCCAAGTCGGGAGAGTGTTAGTAAAGCGTCTGGAATGTTGCACCCGAGTACCAGGGGACGAGAACTGAGACATATTGGAACACGTCTCCCGATCACAAGGTTGATCATACTCTGGGTTTCACATGCATGTTTAGCTGAAGGAAGAATCCCTTAAACCTTGAGAGTTGAGACCCGTGGAATGGGTACCATGCAATATGACTTCAAAGGGTCTTCATTTGCTCACCGAACCTCTCCAATCCTATCACTGCTGCGTTTATGCCCCTGTACACACGCTTGATTCTCTTTCAGAGACATAGCAATCCATAGGTTTTAAGATACTTACTAGTTAGGTACATTCTTAGGTGTTAAATATGTGGTGTTGAGTCCATTTCGTTGGGCAAGGAGTAGCTCTTGTCTATTCCATATTTGGCTTAAGGAACTTTATCTGTGCTCATTTCAATCTCTGGTTTTATGCAGCACCCCAACTCACCTTTCCCCTTAAGCAAGCATAAGCTGGTTTTCTAAATTTGAGACCCTGTTCTGTTTTGTAATCCAGTTCCTGTGTAGCCAAGTTTACATTCCGTGTATTAGTGATATCTTATGATGTTTCTTTTTCTGTGTGACTTATTTCAGTTAGAATCATCATACCTGAATCCACTCATTATGCTGCTACGGGCCTGATGACATAGATTTCATTGCTGAGTAATATTGCATTGTATGTAAGTACCACAACTTCTTTATCCATTTTTCGCTTTCTGCGATATTGAACTTGTACCCTAAACGAGGTTCTTGTAAACAGAGCCGTCCCAAACTTTGGGGTGGCTGTGTCTTTTTGATTTTAATTTCCCTAAGCTATAGGACCATAAGTGGAAGTGCCCTATGCTCTGTTGCTTTGTTTTTTAGATGTTTCAGGAATCACCATACACTTCTCCCGAGTGGCTCTTGGCAATGTACATCCCGCCCATCAGCATAACAAGGCTCCCAGTTCTCCATGGCCTGTCCTGCCTTTCTGGATTTTACACGTTTTTCAGATGGCCCTTTTGACTGGGGGGAAGTGAGACTTCATTGTAGTGCAGATTTCCTTTGCAAGCTTGCTTGGTTGGCCAAAAAGTGTGTATGCATTTTTTCCTGAATATATTCAGTAAAAAACACATACACACTTTTTGGCCAAGTGCATCATTGTCGACGTTCTGCCTCTTTTCCTATGCTTTAAATGCAATTCCAGTCTACCTCCTGAAATCGGTTTCCTGCAATTCTGCCCGCTTTCAACTCCTCTTGGCAGCCTTACTTCAGTATATTTTTGGATGATAGCTGTCATTTATAACTCTGCAGGTTTGTGAATGACAGTGCCCCTGAGCTCCTTTCTTCAACTCGCTTTCCTGTGAGCTGGCCGCAACACCGCAGGATTGCTTCAGGCCCTAATCTGGTTCCGGCACGGCACGCTGAGCCTTTGGTTAATTCCTCTTCCTGGTGGGAAATGAGAGTTAAATTTGCCCGTCCAGACACCTCCAGCTAGTCTCTCTTTGGTTCTCCCTATTCCTGTTCATCTTCCACAGAAATTGCAAACTGGGCCAAACAGGAGGTTAAAGGCACTGACTCTCCAAGTCGGGAGAGTGTTAGTAAAGCGTCTGGAGTGTTGCACCCGAGTACCAGGGGAGAAAACTGAGACATATTGGAACACGTCTCCCAATCACACGGTTGATCATACTCTGGGTTCCACATGCATGTTTTAGCTGAAGGAAGAATCCCTTAAACCTGGAGAGTTGAGACCCGTGGAATGGGTACCATGCAATATGACTTCAAAGGGTCTTCATTTGCTCACCGAACCTCTCCAATCCTATCACTGCTGCGTTTATGCCCCTGTACACACGCTTGATTCTCTTTCGGAGACATAGCAATCCATAGGTTTTAAGATACTTACTAGTCAGGTACATTCTTAGGCGTTTAATATGGGGTGTTGAGTACATTTCGTTGAGCAAGGAGTAGCTCTTGTCTATTCCATATTTGGCTTAAGGAACTTTATCTGTGCTCATTTCAATCTCTGGTTTTATGCAGCAACCCAACTCACCTTTCCCCTTAAGCAAGCATAAGTTGGTTTTCTACATTTGAGACCCTGTTCTCTTTTGTAATCCAGTTCCTGTGTAGCCAAGTTTACATTCCGTGTATTAGTGATATCTTATGATGTTTCTTTTTCTGTGTGACTTATTTCAGTTAGAATCATCATACCTGAATCCACTCATTATGCTGCTACGTGCCTGATGACATAGATTTCATTGCTGAGTGATATTGCATTGTATGTAAGTACCACAACTTCTTTATCCATTTTTCGCTTTCTGCGATATTGAACTTGTACCCTAAACGAGGTTCTTGTAAACAGAGCCGTCCCAAACTTTGGGGTGGCTGTGTCTTTTTGATTTTAATTTCCCTAAGCTATAGGACCATAAGTGGAAGTGCCCTAGGCTCTGTTGCTTTGTTTTTTAGATGTTTCAGGAATCACCATACACTTCTCCCGAGTGGCTCTTGGCAATGTACATCCCGCCCATCAGCATAACAAGGCTCCCAGTTCTCCATGGCCTGTCCTGCCTTTCTGGATTTTACACTTTTTTCAGATGGCCCGTTTGACTGGGGGGAAGTGAGACTTCATTGTAGTGCAGATCTCCTTTGCAAGCTTGCTTGGTTGGCCAAAAAGTGTGTATGCATTTTTTCCTGAATATATTCAGTAAAAAACACATACACACTTTTTGGCCAAGTGCATCACTGTCGACGTTCTGCCTCTTTTCCTATGCTTTAAATGCAATTCCAGTCTACCTCCTGAAATCGGTTTCCTGCAATTCTGCCCGCTTTCAACTCCTCTTGGCAGCCTTACTTCAGTATATTTTTGGATGATAGCTGTCATTTATAACTCTGCAGCTTTGTGAATTACAGTGCCCCTGAGCTCCTTTCTTCAACTCGCTTTCTTGTGAGCTGGCCGCAACACCGCAGGATTGCTTAAGGCCCTAATCTGGTTCCGGCACGGCACGCTGAGCCTTTGGTTAATTCCTCTTCCTGGTGGGAAATGAGAGTTAAATTTGCCCGTCCAGACACCTCCAGCTAGTCTCTCTTTGGTTCTCCCTATTCCTGTTCATCTTCCACAGAAATTGCAAACTGGGCCAAACAGGAGGTTAAAGGCACTGACTCTCCAAGTCGGGAGAGTGTTAGTAAAGCGTCTGGAATGTTGCACCTGAGTACCAGGGGAGAAAACTGAGACATATTGGAACACGTCTCCCGATCACACGGTTGATCATACTCTGGGTTCCACATGCATGTTTTAGCTGAAGGAAGAATCCCTTAAACCTGGAGAGTTGAGACCCGTGGAATGGGTACCATGCAATATGACTTCAAAGGGTCTTCATTTGCTCACCGAACCTCTCCAATCCTATCACTGCTGCGTTTATGCCCCTGTACACATGCTTGATTCTCTTTCGGAGACATAGCAATCCATAGGTTTTAAGATACTTACTAGTCAGGTACATTCTTAGGCGTTTAATATGGGGTGTTGAGTCCATTTCGTTGATCAAGGAGTAGCTCTTGTCTATTACACATTTGGCTTAAGGAACTTTATCTGTGATCATTTCAATCTCTGTTTTTATGCACCACCCCAACTCACTTTTCCCCTTAAGCAAGCATAAGTTGGTTTTCTAAATTTGAGACCCTCTTCTGTTTTGTAATTCAGTTAGTGTGTAGCCAAGTTTACATTCCGTGTATTAGTGATATCTTATGATGTTTCTTTTTCTGTGTGACTTATTTCACTTAGAATCATCATACCTGAATCCACTCATTATGCTGCTACGGGCCTGATGACATAGATGTCATTGCTGAGGGATATTGCATTGTACGTAAATACCACAACATCTTTATTCATTTTTCACTTTCTGTGATATTGAACTTGTACCGTAAACGAGTTTCTTGTAAACAGAGCCATCTGAAACTTTGGGGTGGCTGTGTCTTTTTGATTTTAATTTCCCTAAGCTATAGGACCATAAGTGTAAGTGCCCTAGGCTCTGTTGCTTTGTTTTTTAGATGTTTCAGGAAACACCATACACTTCTCCCGAGTGGCTGTTGGCAATTTACATCCGGCCCATCAGCATAACAAGGCTCCCAGTTCTCCATGGCCTGTCCTGCCTTTCTGGATTTTACACTTTTTTCAGATGGCCCTTTTGACCGGGGGGAAGTGAGACTTCATTGTAGTGCAGATTTCCTTTGCAAGCTTGCTTGGTTGGCCAAAAAGTGCGTATGCATTTTTTCCTGAATATATTCAGGAAAAAACGCATACACACTTTTTGGCCAAGTGCATCATTGTCGACGTTCTGCCTCTTTTCCTATGCTTTAAATGCAATTCCAGTCTACCTCCTGAAATCGGTTTCCTGCAATTCTGCCCCGCTTTCAAGTCCTCTTGGCAGCCTTACTTCAGTATATTTTTGGACGATAGCTGTAATTTATAACTCTGCAGGTTTGTGAATTACAGTGCCCCTGAGCTCCTTTCTTCAACTCGCTTTCTTGTGAGCTGGCCGCAACACCGCAGGATTGCTTCAGGCCCTAATCTGGTTCCGGCACGGCACGCTGAGCCTTTGGTTAATTCCTCTTCCTGGTGGGAAATGAGAGTTAAATTTGCCCGTCCAGACACCTCCAGCTAGTCTCTCATTGGTTCTCCCTATTCCTGTTCATCTTCCACAGAAATTGCAAACTGGGCCAAACAGGAGGTTAAAGGCACTGACTCTCCAAGTCGGGAGAGTGTTAGTAAAGCATCTGGAATGTTGCTCCCGAGTACCAGGGGACGAGAACTGAGACATATTGGAACACGTCTCACGATCACATGGTTGATCATACTCTGGGTTCCACATGCATGCTTTAGCTGAAGGAAGAATTCCTTAAACCTGGAGAGTTGAGACCCGTGGAATGGGTACCATGCAATATGACTTCAAAGGGTCTTCATTTGCTCACCGAACCTCTCCAATCTTATCATTGCTGCATTTATGCCCCTGTACACACGCTTGATTCTCTTTCGGAGACATAGCAATCCATAGGTTTAAAATACTTACAAGGAAGGTACATTCTTAGGCGTTTAAGATGGGGTGTTGTGTCCATTTCGTTGAGCAATGTGTAGCTCTTGTGTATTACATATTTGGCTTAAGGAACTTTATATGTGCTCATTTCAATCTCTGGTTTTATGCAGCACCCCAACTCACCTTTCCCCTTAAGCAAGCATAAGTTGGTTTTCTAAATTTGAGACCCTGTTCTGTTTTGTAATCCAGTTCCTGTGTAGCCAAATTTACATTCCATGTATTAGTGATATCTTATGATGTTTCTTTTTCTGTGTGACTTATTTCAGTTAGAATCATCATACCTGAATCCACTCATTATGCTGCTACAGGCCTGATGACATAGATGTCAATGCTGAATGATATTGCATTGTACATAAGTACCACAAATTCTTTATCCAGTTTTCACTTTCTGCGATATTGAACTTGTACCGTAAACGAGGTTCTTGTAAACAGAGCCGTCCCAAATTTTTGGGTGGCTGTGTCTTTTTGATTTTAATTTCCCTAAGCTATAGGACCATAAGTGGAAGTGCCCTAGGCTCTGTTGCTTTGTTTTTTAGATGTTTCAGGAAACACCATACACTTCTCCCCAGTGGCTGTTGGCAATTTACATCCCGCCCATCAGCATAACAAGGCTCCCAGTTCTCCATGGCCTGTCCTGTCTTTCTGGATTTTACACTTTTTTCAGATGGCCCTTTGGACCAGGGGGAAGTGAGACTTCATTGTAGTGCAGATTTCGTTTGCAAGCTTGCTTGGTTGGCCAAAAAGGACGTATGCGTTTTTTCCTGAATATATTCAGGAGGAAACGCCTACGTCCTTATTGGCCAAGTGCATCATTGTCGACGTTCTGCCTCTTTTCCTATGCTTTAAATGCAATTCCAGTCCTCCTCCTGAAATCGGTTTCCTGCAATTCTGCCCCGCTTTCAAGTCCTCTTGGCAGCCTTCCTTCAGTATATTTTTGGACGATAGCTGTCATTTATACCTCTGCAGGTTTGTGAATTACAGTGCCCCTGAGCTCCTTTCTTCAACTCGCTTTCTTGTGAGCTGGCCGCAACACCGCAGGATTGCTTCAGGCCCTAATCTGGTTCCGGCACGGCACGCTGAGCCTTTGGTTAATTCCTCTTCCTGGTGGGAAATGAGAGTTAAATTTGCCCGTCCAGACACCTCCAGCTAGTCTCTCATTGGTTTTCCCTATTCATGTTCATCTTCCGCAGAAATTGCAAACTGGGCCAAACAGGAGGTTAAAGGCACTGACTCTCCAAGTCGGGAGAGTGTTAGTAAAGCGTCTGGAGTGTTGCACCCGAGTACCAGGGGAGAAAACTGAGACATATTGGAACACGTCTCCCAATCACACGGTTGATCATACTCTGGGTTCCACATGCATGTTTTAGCTGAAGGAAGAATCCCTTAAACCTGGAGAGTTGAGACCCGTGGAATGGGTACCATGCAATATGACTTCAAAGGGTCTTCATTTGCTCACCGAACCTCTCCAATCCTATCACTGCTGCGTTTATGCCCCTGTACACACGCTTGATTCTCTTTCGGAGACATAGCAATCCATAGGTTTTAAGATACTTACTAGTCAGGTACATTCTTAGGCGTTTAATATGGGGTGTTGAGTACATTTCGTTGAGCAAGGAGTAGCTCTTGTCTATTACATATTTGGCTTAAGGAACTTTATCTGTGCTCATTTCAATCTCTGGTTTTATGCAGCAACCCAACTCACCTTTCCCCTTAAGCAAGCATAAGTTGGTTTTCTACATTTGAGACCCTGTTCTCTTTTGTAATCCAGTTCCTGTGTAGCCAAGTTTACATTCCGTGTATTAGTGATATCTTATGATGTTTCTTTTTCTGTGTGACTTATTTCAGTTAGAATCATCATACCTGAATCCACTCATTATGCTGCTACGTGCCTGATGACATAGATTTCATTGCTGAGTGATATTGCATTGTATGTAAGTACCACAACTTCTTTATCCATTTTTCGCTTTCTGCGATATTGAACTTGTACCCTAAACGAGGTTCTTGTAAACAGAGCCGTCCCAAACTTTGGGGTGGCTGTGTCTTTTTGATTTTAATTTCCCTAAGCTATAGGACCATAAGTGGAAGTGCCCTAGGCTCTGTTGCTTTGTTTTTTAGATGTTTCAGGAATCACCATACACTTCTCCCGAGTGGCTCTTGGCAATGTACATCCCGCCCATCAGCATAACAAGGCTCCCAGTTCTCCATGGCCTGTCCTGCCTTTCTGGATTTTACACTTTTTTCAGATGGCCCGTTTGACTGGGGGGAAGTGAGACTTCATTGTAGTGCAGATCTCCTTTGCAAGCTTGCTTGGTTGGCCAAAAAGTGTGTATGCATTTTTTCCTGAATATATTCAGTAAAAAACACATACACACTTTTTGGCCAAGTGCATCACTGTCGACGTTCTGCCTCTTTTCCTATGCTTTAAATGCAATTCCAGTCTACCTCCTGAAATCGGTTTCCTGCAATTCTGCCCGCTTTCAACTCCTCTTGGCAGCCTTACTTCAGTATATTTTTGGATGATAGCTGTCATTTATAACTCTGCAGCTTTGTGAATTACAGTGCCCCTGAGCTCCTTTCTTCAACTCGCTTTCTTGTGAGCTGGCCGCAACACCGCAGGATTGCTTAAGGCCCTAATCTGGTTCCGGCACGGCACGCTGAGCCTTTGGTTAATTCCTCTTCCTGGTGGGAAATGAGAGTTAAATTTGCCCGTCCAGACACCTCCAGCTAGTCTCTCTTTGGTTCTCCCTATTCCTGTTCATCTTCCACAGAAATTGCAAACTGGGCCAAACAGGAGGTTAAAGGCACTGACTCTCCAAGTCGGGAGAGTGTTAGTAAAGCGTCTGGAATGTTGCACCCGAGTACCAGGGGAGAAAACTGAGACATATTGGAACACGTCTCCCGATCACACGGTTGATCATACTCTGGGTTCCACATGCATGTTTTAGCTGAAGGAAGAATCCCTTAAACCTGGAGAGTTGAGACCCGTGGAATGGGTACCATGCAATATGACTTCAAAGGGTCTTCATTTGCTCACCGAACCTCTCCAATCCTATCACTGCTGCGTTTATGCCCCTGTACACATGCTTGATTCTCTTTCGGAGACATAGCAATCCATAGGTTTTAAGATACTTACTAGTCAGGTACATTCTTAGGCGTTTAATATGGGGTGTTGAGTCCATTTCGTTGATCAAGGAGTAGCTCTTGTCTATTACACATTTGGCTTAAGGAACTTTATCTGTGATCATTTCAATCTCTGTTTTTATGCACCACCCCAACTCACTTTTCCCCTTAAGCAAGCATAAGTTGGTTTTCTAAATTTGAGACCCTCTTCTGTTTTGTAATTCAGTTAGTGTGTAGCCAAGTTTACATTCCGTGTATTAGTGATATCTTATGATGTTTCTTTTTCTGTGTGACTTATTTCACTTAGAATCATCATACCTGAATCCACTCATTATGCTGCTACGGGCCTGATGACATAGATGTCATTGCTGAGGGATATTGCATTGTACGTAAATACCACAACATCTTTATTCATTTTTCACTTTCTGTGATATTGAACTTGTACCGTAAACGAGTTTCTTGTAAACAGAGCCATCTGAAACTTTGGGGTGGCTGTGTCTTTTTGATTTTAATTTCCCTAAGCTATAGGACCATAAGTGTAAGTGCCCTAGGCTCTGTTGCTTTGTTTTTTAGATGTTTCAGGAAACACCATACACTTCTCCCGAGTGGCTGTTGGCAATTTACATCCGGCCCATCAGCATAACAAGGCTCCCAGTTCTCCATGGCCTGTCCTGCCTTTCTGGATTTTACACTTTTTTCAGATGGCCCTTTTGACCGGGGGGAAGTGAGACTTCATTGTAGTGCAGATTTCCTTTGCAAGCTTGCTTGGTTGGCCAAAAAGTGCGTATGCATTTTTTCCTGAATATATTCAGGAAAAAACGCATACACACTTTTTGGCCAAGTGCATCATTGTCGACGTTCTGCCTCTTTTCCTATGCTTTAAATGCAATTCCAGTCTACCTCCTGAAATCGGTTTCCTGCAATTCTGCCCCGCTTTCAAGTCCTCTTGGCAGCCTTACTTCAGTATATTTTTGGACGATAGCTGTAATTTATAACTCTGCAGGTTTGTGAATTACAGTGCCCCTGAGCTCCTTTCTTCAACTCGCTTTCTTGTGAGCTGGCCGCAACACCGCAGGATTGCTTCAGGCCCTAATCTGGTTCCGGCACGGCACGCTGAGCCTTTGGTTAATTCCTCTTCCTGGTGGGAAATGAGAGTTAAATTTGCCCGTCCAGACACCTCCAGCTAGTCTCTCATTGGTTCTCCCTATTCCTGTTCATCTTCCACAGAAATTGCAAACTGGGCCAAACAGGAGGTTAAAGGCACTGACTCTCCAAGTCGGGAGAGTGTTAGTAAAGCATCTGGAATGTTGCTCCCGAGTACCAGGGGACGAGAACTGAGACATATTGGAACACGTCTCACGATCACATGGTTGATCATACTCTGGGTTCCACATGCATGCTTTAGCTGAAGGAAGAATTCCTTAAACCTGGAGAGTTGAGACCCGTGGAATGGGTACCATGCAATATGACTTCAAAGGGTCTTCATTTGCTCACCGAACCTCTCCAATCTTATCATTGCTGCATTTATGCCCCTGTACACACGCTTGATTCTCTTTCGGAGACATAGCAATCCATAGGTTTAAAATACTTACAAGGAAGGTACATTCTTAGGCGTTTAAGATGGGGTGTTGTGTCCATTTCGTTGAGCAATGTGTAGCTCTTGTGTATTACATATTTGGCTTAAGGAACTTTATATGTGCTCATTTCAATCTCTGGTTTTATGCAGCACCCCAACTCACCTTTCCCCTTAAGCAAGCATAAGTTGGTTTTCTAAATTTGAGACCCTGTTCTGTTTTGTAATCCAGTTCCTGTGTAGCCAAATTTACATTCCATGTATTAGTGATATCTTATGATGTTTCTTTTTCTGTGTGACTTATTTCAGTTAGAATCATCATACCTGAATCCACTCATTATGCTGCTACAGGCCTGATGACATAGATGTCAATGCTGAATGATATTGCATTGTACATAAGTACCACAAATTCTTTATCCAGTTTTCACTTTCTGCGATATTGAACTTGTACCGTAAACGAGGTTCTTGTAAACAGAGCCGTCCCAAATTTTTGGGTGGCTGTGTCTTTTTGATTTTAATTTCCCTAAGCTATAGGACCATAAGTGGAAGTGCCCTAGGCTCTGTTGCTTTGTTTTTTAGATGTTTCAGGAAACACCATACACTTCTCCCCAGTGGCTGTTGGCAATTTACATCCCGCCCATCAGCATAACAAGGCTCCCAGTTCTCCATGGCCTGTCCTGTCTTTCTGGATTTTACACTTTTTTCAGATGGCCCTTTGGACCAGGGGGAAGTGAGACTTCATTGTAGTGCAGATTTCGTTTGCAAGCTTGCTTGGTTGGCCAAAAAGGACGTATGCGTTTTTTCCTGAATATATTCAGGAGGAAACGCCTACGTCCTTATTGGCCAAGTGCATCATTGTCGACGTTCTGCCTCTTTTCCTATGCTTTAAATGCAATTCCAGTCCTCCTCCTGAAATCGGTTTCCTGCAATTCTGCCCCGCTTTCAAGTCCTCTTGGCAGCCTTCCTTCAGTATATTTTTGGACGATAGCTGTCATTTATACCTCTGCAGGTTTGTGAATTACAGTGCCCCTGAGCTCCTTTCTTCAACTCGCTTTCTTGTGAGCTGGCCGCAACACCGCAGGATTGCTTCAGGCCCTAATCTGGTTCCGGCACGGCACGCTGAGCCTTTGGTTAATTCCTCTTCCTGGTGGGAAATGAGAGTTAAATTTGCCCGTCCAGACACCTCCAGCTAGTCTCTCATTGGTTTTCCCTATTCATGTTCATCTTCCGCAGAAATTGCAAACTGGGCCAAACAGGAGGTTAAAGGCATTGACTCTCCAAGTCAGGAGAGTGTTAGTAAAGCGTCTGGAATGTTGCACCCGAGTACCAGGGGACGAGAACTGAGACATATTGGAACACGTCTCCCAATCACATGGTTGATCATACTCTGGGTTCCACATGCATGATTTAGCTGAAGGAAGAATCCCTTAAACCTGGAGAGTTGAGACCCGTGGAATGGGTACCATGCAATATGACTTCAAAGGGTCTTCATTTGCTCACCGAACCTCTCCAATCCTATCACTGCTGCGTTTATGCCCCTGTACACACGCTTGATTCTCTTTCGGAGACATAGCGATCCATAGGTTTTAAGATACTTACTAGTCAGGTACATTCTTAGGCGTTTAATATGGGGTGTTGAGTCCATTTCGTTGAGCAAGGAGTAGCTCTTGTCTATTATATATTTGGCTTAAGGAACTTTATCTGTGCTCATTTCAATCTCTGGTTTTATGCAGCACCCCAACTCACCTTTCCCCTTAAGCAAGCATAAGTTGGTTTTCTAAATTTGAGACCCTGTTGTGTTTTGTAATCCAGTTCCTGTGTATCCAAGTTTACATTCCGTGTATTAGTGATATCTTATGATGTTTCTTTTTCTGTGTGACTTATTTCAGTTAGAATCATCATACCTGAGCCCACTCATTTTCTGCTACAGGCCTGTTGACATAGATTTCATTGCTGAGTGATATTGCATTGTATGTAAGTACCACAAATTCTTTATCCATTTTTCACTTTCTGCGATATTGAACATGTACCATATACGAGGTTCTTGTAAACAGAGCCTTCCCAAATTTTGGTTGGCTGTGCCTTTTTGATTTTAATTTCCCTAAACTATAGGACCATAAGTGGAAGTGCCCTAGGCTCTGTTGCTTTGTTTTTTAGATGTTTCAGGAAACACCATACATTTCTCCCGAGTGGCTGTTGGCAATATACATCCCGCCCATCAGCATAACAAGGCTCCCAGTTCTCCATGGCCTGTCCTGCCTTTCTGGATTTTACACTTTTTTCAGTTGGCCCTTTTGACCGGGGGGAAGTGAGACTTCATTGTAGTGCAGATATCTTTGCAAGCTTGCTTGGTTGGCCAAAAAGGGCGTATGCGTTTTTTCCTGAATATATTCAGGAAAAAACGCATACGCCCTTTTTGGCCAAGTGCATCATTGTCTACGTTCTGCCTCTTTTCCTATGCTGTAAATGCAATTCCAGTCTACCTCCTGAAACAGGTTTCCTGCAATTCTGCCCCACTTTCAAGTCCTCTTGGCAGCCTTACTTCAGTATATTTTTGGACGATAGCTGTTATTTATAACTCTGCAGGTTTGTGAATTACAGTGCCCCGAGCTCCTTTCTTCAACTCGCTTTCTTGTGAGCTGGCCGCAACACCGCAAGATTGCTTCAGGCCCTAATCTGGTTCCGGCACGGCACACTGAGCCTTTGGTTAATTCCTCTTCCTGGTGGGAAATGAGAGTTAAATTTGCCCGTCCAGACACCTCCAGCTAGTCTCTCATTGGTCCTCCCTATTCCTGTTCATCTTCCGCAGAAATTGCAAACTGGGCCAAACATGAGGTTAAAGGCACTGACTCTCCAAAGGAGAGTGTTAGTAAAGAGTCTGGAATGTTGCACCCGAGTACCAGGGGACGAAAACTGAGACATATTGGAACACGTCTCCTGATCACACGGTTGATCATACTCTGGGTTCCACATGCATGTTTCAGCTGAAGGAAGAATCCCTTAAACCTGGAGAGTTGAGACCCGTGGAATGAGTACCATGCAATACGACTTCAAAGGGTCTTCGTTTGCTCACCGAACCTCTCCAATCCTATCACTGCTGCGTTTATGCCCCTGTACACACGCTTGATTCTCTTTCGGAGACATAGCAATCCATAGGTTTTAAGATACTTTCTAGTCAGCTACATTCTTAGGCGTTTAACATGGAGTGTTGAGTCCATTTCGTTGAGCAAGGAGTAGCTCTTGTCTATTACATATTTGGCTTAAAGAACTTTATCTGTGCTCATTTCAATCTCTGGTTTTATGCAGCACCCCAACTCACCTTTCCCCTTAAGCAAGCATAAGTTGGTTTTCTAAATTTGAGACCCTGTTCTCTTTTGTAATCCAGTTCCTGTGTAGCCAAGTTTACATTCCGTGTATTAGTGATATCTTATGATGTTTCTTTTTCTCTGTGACTTATTTCAGTTAGAATCATCATACCTGAATCCACTCATTATGCTGCTACGGGCCTGATGACATAGATTTCATTGCTGAGTGATATTGCATTGTACGTAAGTACCACAACTTCTTTATCCATTTTTCACTTTCTGCGATATTGAACTTGTCCCGTAAACGAGTTTCTTGTAAACAGAGCCGTCCCAAACTTAGGGGTGGCTGTGTCTTTTTGATTTTAATTTCCCTAAGCTATAGGACCATAAGTGGAAGTGCCCTAGGCTCTGTTGCTTTGTTTTTTAGATGTTTCAGGAAACACCATACACTTCTCCCGAGTGGCTGTTGGCAATATACATCACGCCCATCAGCATAACAAGGCTCCCAGTTCTCCATGGCCTGTCCTGCCTTTCTGGATTTTACACTTTTTTCAGATGGCCCTTTTGACCAGGGGGAAGTGAGACTTCACTCTAGTGCAGATTTCCTTTGCAAGCTTGCTTGGTTGGCCAAAAAGGGCGTATGCATTTTTTCCTGAATATATTCAGGAAAAAACGCATACGCCCGTTTTGGCCAAGTGCATCATTGTCGACGTTCTGCCTCTTTTCCTATGCTTTAAATGCAATTCCAGTCTACCTCCTGAAATCGGTTTCCTGCAATTCTGCCCCGCTTTCAAGTCCTCTTGGCAGCCTTACTTCAGTATATTTTTGGACGATAGCTGTCATTTATAACTCTGCAGGTTTGTGAATTACAGTGTCCCTGAGCTCCTTTCTTCAACTCGCTTTCTTGTGAGCTGGCCGCAACACCGCAGGATTGCTTCAGGCCCTCCTCTGCTTCTGGCACGGCACGCTGAGCCTTTGGTTAATTCCTCTTCCTGGTGGGAAATGAGAGTTAAATTTGCCCGTCCAGACACCTCCAGCTAGTCTCTCATTGGTTCTCCCTATTCCTGTACATCTTCCGCAGAAATTGCAAACTGGGCCAAGCAGGA
The DNA here is from genome assembly GCF_937001465.1 of Orcinus orca. NCBI lineage: Eukaryota > Metazoa > Chordata > Mammalia > Artiodactyla > Delphinidae > Orcinus > Orcinus orca. The sequence goes on along the minus strand of NW_026043824.1, from coordinate 143,250 downwards.
GGTTAAAGGCACTGACTCTCCAAGTCAGGAGAGTGTTAGTAAAGCGTCTGGAATGTTGCACCCGAGTACCAGGGGACGAGAACTGAGATATATTGGAACACGTCTCCCGATCACACGGTTGATCATACTCTGGGTTCCACATGCATGCTTTAGCTGAAGGAAGAATCCCTTAAACGTGGAGAGTTGAGACCCGTGGAATGGGTACCATGCAATATGACTTCAAAAGGTCTTCATTTGCTCACCGAACCTCTCCAATCCTATCACTGCTGCGTTTATGCCCCTGTACACACGCTTGATTCTCTTTCGGAGACATAGCAATCCATAGGTTTTAAGATACTTTCTAGTCAGCTACATTCTTAGGCGTTTAATATGGGGTGTTGAGTCCATTTCGTTGAGCAAGGAGTAGCTCTTGTCTATTACATATTTGGCTTAAGGAACTTTATCTGTGCTCATTTCAATCTCTGGTTTTATGCAGCACCCCAACTCACCTTTCCCTTTAAGCAAGCATAAGTTGGTTTTCTAAATTTGAGACCCTGTTCTGTTTTGTAATCCAGTTCCTGTGTAGCCAAGTTTACATTCCGTGTATTAGTGATATCTTATGATGTTTCATTTTCTGTGTGACTTATTTCAGATAGAATCATCATACCTGAATCCACTCATTATGCTGCTACGGGCCTGATGACATAGATTTCATTGCTGAGTGATATTGCATTGTACGTAAGTACCACAACTGCTTTATGCATTTTTCACTTTCTGTGATATTGAACTTGTCCCGTAAACGAGTTTCTTGTAAACAGAGCCGTCCCAAACTTAGGGGTGGCTGTGTCTTTTTGATTTTAATTTCCCTAAGCTATAGGACCATATGTGGAAGTGCCCTAGGCTCTGTTGCTTTGTTTTTTAGATGTTTCAGGAAACACCATACACTTCTCCGGAGTGGCTGTTGGCAATGTACATCCCGCCCATCAGCATAACAAGGCTCCCAGTTCTCCATGGCCTGTCCTGCCTTTCTGGATTTTACACTTTTTTCAGATGGCCCTTTTGACCAGGGGGAAGTGAGACTTCATTGTAGTGCAGATTTCCTTTGCAAGCTTGCTTGGTTGGCCAAAAAGGGCGTATGCGTTTTTTCCTGAATATATTCAGGAAAAAACGTATACGCCCTTTTTGGCCAAGTGCATCATTGTCCACGTTCTGCCTCTTTTCCTATGCTTTAAGTGCAATTCCAGTCTACCTCCTGAAATCGGTTTCCTGCAATTATGCCCCGCTTTCAAGTCCTCTTGGCAGCCTTACTTCAGTATATTTTTGGATGATAGCTGTCATTTATAACTCTGCAGGTTTGTGAATTACAGTGCCCCTGAGCTCCTTTCTTCAACTCGCTTTCTTGTGAGCTGGCCGCAACACCGCAGGATTGCTTCAGGCCCTAATCTTTTTCCGGCACGGCACGCTGAGCCTTTGGTTAATTCCTCTCCCTGGTGGGAAATGAGAGTTAAATTTGCCCGTCTAGACACCTCCAGCTAGTCTCTCATTGGTTCTCCCTATTCCTGTTCATCTTCCGCAGAAATTGCAAACTGGGCCAAACAGGAGGTTAAAGGCACTGACTCTCCAAGTCGGGAGAGTGTTAGTAAAGCGTCTGGAATGTTGCACCCGAGTACCAGGAGACGAGAACTGAGACATATTGGAACACATCTCCCGATCACATGGTTGATCATACTCTGGGTTCCACATGCGTGATTTAGCTGAAAGAAGAATCCCTTAAACCTGGAGCGTTGAGACTCGTGGAATGGGTACCATGCAATATGACTTCAAAGGGTCTTCATTTGCTCACCGAACCTCTCCAATCCTATCACTGCTGCGTTTATGCCCCTGTACACATGCTTGATTCTCTTTCGGAGACATAGCGATCCATAGGTTTTAAGATACTTACTAGTCAGGTACATTCTTAGGCGTTTAATATGGGGTGTTGAGTCCATTTCGTTGAGCAAGGAGTAGCTCTTGTCTATTACATATTTGGCTTAAGGAACTTTATCTGTGCTCATTTCAATCTCTGGTTTTATGCAGCACCCCGACTCACCTTTCCCCTTAAGCAAGCATAAGTTGGTTTTCTAAATTTGAGACCCTGTTCTGTTTTGTAATCCAGTTCCTGTGTAGCCAAGTTTACATTCCGTGTATTAGTGATATCTCATGATGTTTCTTTTTCTGTCTGACTTATTTAAGTTAGAATCATCATACTTGAATCCACTCATTATGCTGCAATGGGCCTGATGACATAGATTTCATTGCTGAGTGATATTGCATTGTACGTAAGTACCACAACTTCTTTATCCATTTTTCACTTTCTGCGATATTGTACTTGTACCGTAAACAAGGTTCTTGTAAACAGAGCCGACCCAAACTTTGGGGTGGCTGTGTCTTTTTGATTTTAATTTCCCTAAGCTATAGGACCATAAGTGGAAGTGCCCTAGGCTCTGTTGCTTTGTTTTTTAGATGTTTCAGGAAACACCATACACTTCTCCAGAGTGGCTGTTAGCAATTTACATCCCGTCCATCAGCATAACAAGGCTCCCAGTTCTCCATGGCCTGTCCTGCCTTTCTGGATTTTACACTTTTTTCAGTTGGCCCTTTTGACCGGAGGGAAGTGAGACTTCATTGTAGTGCAGATATCTTTGCAAGCTTGCTTGGTTGGCCAAAAAGGGCGTATGCGTTTTTTCCTGAATATATTCAGGAAAAAACGCATACGCCCTTTTTGGCCAAGTGCATCATTGTCGACGTTCTGCCTCTTTTCCTATGCTTTAAATGCAATTCCAGTCTACCTCCTGAAATCGGTTTCCTGCAATTCTGCCCCGCATTCAAGTCCTCTTGGCAGCCTTACTTCAGTATATTTTTGGACGATAGCTGTCATTTATAACTCTGCAGGTTTGTGAATTCCAGTGCCCCTGAGCTCCTTTCTTCAACTCGCTTTCTTGTGAGCTGGCCGCAACACCGCAGGATTGCTTCAGGCCCTAATCTGGTTCCGGTACGGCACGCTGAGCCTTTGGTTGATTCCTCTTCCTGTTGGGAAATGACAGTTAAATTTGCCCGTCCAGACACCTACAGGTAGTCTCTCATTGGTTCTCCCTATTCCTGTTCATCTTCCGCAGAAATTGCAAACTGGGCCAAACAGGAGGTTAAAGGCACTGACTCTCCAAGTCGGGAGAGTGTTAGTAAAGCGTCTGGAATGTTGCACCCGAGTACCAGGGGACGAGAACTGAGACATATTGGACCACGTCTCCCGATCACATGGTTGATCATACTCTGGGTTCCACATGCGTGATTTAGCTGAAAGAAGAATCCCTTAAACCTGGAGCGTTGAGACCCGTGGAATGGGTACCATGCAATATGACTTCAAAGGGTCTTCATTGGCTCACCGAACCTCTCCAATCATATCACTGCTGCATTTATGCCCCTGTACACATGCTTGATTCTCTTTCGGAGACATAGCGATCCATAGGTTTTAAGATACTTACTAGTCAGGTACATTCTTAGGCGTTTAATATGGGGTGTTGAGTCCATTTCGTTGAGCAAGGAGTAGCTCTTGTCTATTACATATTTGGCTTAAGGAACTTTATCTGTGCTCATTTCAATCTCTGGTTTTATGCAGCACCCCGACTCACCTTTCCCCTTAAGCAAGCATAAGTTGGTTTTCTAAATTTGAGATCCTGTTCTGTTTTGTAATCCAGTTCCTGTGTAGCCAAGTTTACATTCCGTGTATTAGTGATATCTTATGATGTTTTTTTTCTGTGTGACTTATTTCAGTTAGAATCATCATACCTGAATCCACTCATTATGCTGCTACGGGCCTGATGACATAGATTTCATTGCTGAGTGATATTGCATTGTACGTAAGTACCACAACTTCTTTATCCATTTTTCACTTTCTGCGATATTGAACTGGTCCCTTAAACGAGTTTCTTCTAAACAGAGCCGTCCCAAACATAGTGGTGACTGTGTCTTTTTGATTTTAATTTCCCTAAGCTTTAGGGCCATAAGTGGAAGTGCCCTAGGCTCTGTTGCTTTGTTTTTTAGATGTTTCAGGAAACACCATACACTTCTCCCCAGTGGCTGTTGGTAATATACATCCCGCCCATCAGCAAAAAAAGGCTCCCAGTTCTCCATGGCCTGTCCTGCCTTTCTGGATTTTACACTTTTATCAGATGGCCCTTTTGACCGGGGGGAAGTGAGACTTCATTGTAGTGCAGATTTCCTTTGCAAGCTTGCTTGGTTGGCCAAAAAGGGCGTATACGTTTTTTCCTGAATATATTCAGGAAAAAACGCATACGCCCTTTTTGGCCAAGTGCATCATTGTGGACGTTCTGCCTCTTTTCCTATTCTTTAAATGCAATTCCAGTCTACCTCCTGAAATCGGTTTCCTGCAATTCTGCCCCGCTTTCAAGTGCTCTTGGCAGCCTTAATTCAGTATATTTTTGGACAATAGCTGTCATTTATAACTCTGCAGGTTTGTGAATTACAGTGCCCCTGAGCTCCTTTCTTCAACTCGCTTTCTTGTGAGCTGGCCGCAACACCGCAGGATTGCTTCAGGCCCTAATCTGGTTCCGAAACGGCATGCTGAGCCTTTGGTTAATTCCTCTCCCTGGTGGGAAATGAGAGTTAAATTTGCCCGTCCAGGCACCTCCAGCTAGTCTCTCACTGTTTCTCGCTATTCCTGTTCATCTTCCGCAGAAATTGCAAACTGGGCCAAACAGGAGGTTAAAGGCACTGACTCTCCAAGTCGGGAGAGTGTTAGTAAAGCGTCTGGAATGTTGCACCCGAGTACCAGGCGACGTGTACTGAGACATATTGGAACACGTCTACCGATCACACGGTTGATCATACTCTGGGTTCCACATGCATGTTTTAGCTGAAGGAAGAATCCCTTAAACCTGGAGAGTTGAGACCCGTGGAATGGGTACCATGCAATATGACTTCAAAGGGTCTTCATTTGCTCACCGAACCTCTCCAATCCTATCACTGCTGCGTTTATCCCATGTACACACGCTTGATTCTCTTTTGTAGACATAGCAATCCATAGGTTTTAAGATACTTACTAGTCAGGTACATTCTTAGGCGTTTAATATGGGGTGTTGAGTCCATTTCTTTGAGCAAGGAGTAGCTCTTGTCTATTCCATATTTGGCTTAAGGAAGTTTATCTGTGCTCATTTCAATCTCTGGTTTTATGCAGCACCCCAACTCACCTTTCCCCTTAAGCAAGCATAAGTTGGTTTTCTAAATTTGAGACCCTGTTCTGTTTTGTAATCCAGTTCCTGTGTAGCCAAGTTTACATTCCGTGTATTAGTGATACCTTATGATGTTTCTTTTTCTGTGTGACTTATTTCAGTTAGAATCATCATACCTGAATCCACTCATTATGCTGCTATGGGCCTGATGACATAGATTTCATTGCTGAGTGATATTGCATTGTATGTAAGTACCACAACTTCTTTATCCATTTTTCACTTTCTGCGATATTGAACTTGCACCGTAAACGAGGTTCTTGTAAACAGAGCCGTCCCAAATTTTGGCGTGGCTGTGTCTTTTTGATTTTAATTTCCCTAAGCTATAGGACCATAAGTGGAATTGACCTAGGCTCTGTTGCTTTGTTTTTTAGATGTTTCAGGAAACACCATACACTTCTCCCGAGTGGCTGTTGGCCATTTACATCCCGCCCATCAGCATAACAAGGCTCCCAGTTCTCCATGGCCTGTCCTGCCTTTCTGGATTTTACACTTTTTTCAGATGGCCCTTTTGACTCGGGGGAAGTGAGACTTCATTGTAGTGCAGATTTCCTTTGCAAGCTTGCTTGGTTGGCCAAAAAGTGCGTATCCGTTTTTTCCTGAATATATTCAGGAAAAAACACATACGCCCTTTTTGGCCAAGTGCATCATTGTCGACGTTCTGCCTCTTTTCTAATGCTTTAAATGCAATTCCAGTCTACCTCCTGAAATCGGTTTCCTGCAATTCTGCCCCGCTTTCAAGTCCTTTTGGCAGCCTTACTTCAGTATATTTTTGGACGATAGCTGTCATTTATAACTCTGCAGGTTTGTGAATTACAGTGCCCCTGAGCTCCTTTCTTCAACTCGCTTTCTTGTGAGCTGGCCGCAACACCGCAGGATTGCTTCAGGCCCTAATCTGGTTCCGGCACGGCACGCTGAGCCTTCGGTTAATTCCTCTTCCTGGTGGGAAATGAGAGTTAAATTTGCCCGTCCAGACACCTCCAGCTAATCTCTCATTGGTCCACCCTATTCCTGTTCATCTTCCGCAGAAATTGCAAACTGGGCCAAACAGGAGGTTAAAGGCACTGACTCTCCAAGTCGGGAGAGTGTTAGTAAAGCGTCTGGAATGTTACACCCGAGTACCAGGGGACGAGAACTGAGACATATTGGAACACGTCTCCCGATCACATGGTTGATCATACTCTGGGTTCCACATGCATGTTTTAGCTGATGGAAAAATCCCTTAAACCTGGAGAGTTGAGACCCGTGGAATGGGTACCATGCAATATGACTTCAAAGGGTCCTCATTTGCTCACCGAACCTCTCCAATCCTATCACTGCTGCGTATATGCCCCTGTACACACGCTGGATTCTCTTTCGGAGACATAGCAATCCATAGGTTTTAAGATACTTACTAGTCAGGTACATTCTTAGGCGTTTAATATGGGTGTTGAGTCCATCTCGTTGAGCAAGGACTAGCTCTTGTCTATTCCATATTTGGCTTAAGGAACTTTATCTGTGCTCATTTCAATCTCTGGTTTTATGCAGCACCCCAACTGACCTTTCCCCTTAAGCAAGCATAAGCTGGTTTTCTAAATTTGAGACCCTGTTCTCTTTTGTAATCCAGTTCCTGTGTAGCCAAGTTTACATTCCGTGTATTAGTGATATCTTATGATGTTTCTTTTTCTGTGTGACTTATTTCAGTTAGAATCATCATACCTGAATCCACTCATTATGCTGCTACGGGCCTGATGACATAGATTTCATTGCTGAGTGATATTACATTGTACGTAAGTACCACAACTTCTTTATCCATTTTTCACTTTCTGCGATATTGTACTTGTACCGTAAACAAGGTTCTAGTAAACAGAGCCGTCCCAACCATTTGGGTGGCTGTGTCTTTTTGATTTTAATTTCCCTAAGCTATAGGACCATAAGTGGAAGTGCCCTAGTCTCTGTTGCTTTGTTTTTTAGATGTTTCAGGAAACACCATACACTTCTCCGGAGTGGCTGTTGGCAATTTACATCCCGCCCATCAGCATAACAAGGCTCCCTGTTCTCCATGGCCTGTCCTGCCTTTCTGGATTTTACACTTTTTTCAGATGGCCCTTTTGACCGGGGGGAAGTGAGACTTCATTGTAGTGCCCATATCCTTTGCAACCTTGCTTGGTTGGCCAAAAAGGGCGTATGCGTTTTTTCCTGAATATATTCAGGAAAAAACGCATACGCCCTTTTTGGCCAAGTGCATCATTGTCGACGTCCTGCCTCTTTTCCTATGCTTTAAATGCAATTCCAGTCTACCTCCTGAAATCGGTTTCCTGCAATTCTGCCCCGATTTCAAGTGCTCTTGGCAGCCTTACTTCAGTATATTTTTGGACGATAGCTATCATTTATAACTCTGCAGGTTTGTGAATTACAGTGCCCCTGAGCTCCTTTCTTCAACTCGCTTTCTTGTGAGCTGGCCGCAACACCGCAGGATTGCTTCAGGCCCTAATCTGGTTCCGGCACGGCACGCTGAGCCTTTGGTTAATTCCTCTCCCTGGTGGGAAATGAGAGTTAAATTTGCCCGTCCAGACACCTCCAGCTAGTCTCTCACTGTTTCTCGCTATTCCTGTTCATCTTCCGCAGAAATTGCAAACTGGGCCAAACAGGAGTTTAAAGGCACTGACTCTCCAATTTGGGAGAGTGTTAGTAAAGCATCTGGAATGTTGCACCCGAGTACCAGGGGAGGAAAACTGAGATATATTTGAACACGTGTCCCGATCACACGGCTGATCATACTCTGGGTTCCACATGCATGTTTTAGCTGAAGGAAGAATCCCTTAAACCTGGAGAGTTGAGACCCGTGGAATGGGTACCATGCAATATGACTTCAAAGGGTCTTCATTTGCTCACCGAACCTCTCCAATCCTATCACTGCTGCATTTATGCCCCTGTACTCACGCTTGATTCTCTTTCAGAGACATAGCAATCTTTAGGTTTTAAGATACTTACTAGTCAGGTACATTATAAGGTGTTTAACATGGGGTTTTGAGTCCATTTCGTTGAGCAAGGAGTAGCTCTTGTCTATTCCATATTTGGCTTAAGGAACTTTATCTGTGCTCATTTCAATCTCTGGTTTTATGCAGCACCCCAACTCACCTTTCCCCTTAAGCAAGCATAAGTTGGTTTTCTAAATTTGAGACCCTGTTCTGTTTTGTAATCCAGTTCCTGTGTAGCCAAGTTTACATTCCATGTATTAGTGATATCTTATGATGTTTCTTTTTCTTGTGACTTATTTCAGTTAGAATCATCATACCTGAACCCACTCATTTTCTGCTACAGGCCTGTTGACAGAGATTTCATTGCTGAGTGATATTGCATTGTACGTAAGTACCACAACTTCTTTATCCATTTTTCACTTTCTGCGATATTGAACTTGTACCATAAACGAGGTTCTTGTAAACAGAGCCGTCCCAAACTTTGGGGTGGCTGTGTCTTTTTGAATTTAATTTCCCTAAGCTATAGGACCATAAGTGGAAGTGCCCTAGGCTCTGTTGCTTTGTTTTTTAGATGTTTCAGGAAACACTATACACTTCTCCCTAGTGGCTGTTGGCAATTTACATCCCGCCCATCAGCATAACAAGGCTCCCAGTTCTCCATGGCCTGTCCTGCCTTTCTGGATTTTACACTTTTTTCAGATGGCCCTTTTGACCGGGGGGAAGTGAGACTTCATTGTGGTGCAGATTTCCTGTGCAAGCTTGCTTGGTTGGCCAAAAAGGGCGTATGCATTTTTTCCTGAATATATTCAGAAAAAAATGCATACGCCCTTTTTGGCCAAGTGCATCATTGTCGACCTTCTGCCTCTTTTCTTATGCTTTAAATGCAATTCCAGTCTACCTCCTGAAATCGGTTTCCTGCAATTCTGTCCCGCCCTCAAGTCCTCTTGGCAGCCTTACTTCAGTATATTTTTGGACGATAGCTGTCATTTATAACTCTGCAGGTTTGTGAATTACAGTGCCCCTGACCTCCTTTCTTCAACTCGCTTTCTTGTGAGCTGGCCGCAACACCGTAGGATTGCTTCAGGCCCTAATCTGGTTCCGGCACGGTATGCTGAGCCTTTGGTTAATTCCTCTTCCTGGTGAAAATGAGAGTTAAATTTGCCCGTCCAGACACCTCCACCTAGTCTCTCATTGGTTCTCCCTATTCCTGTTCATCTTCCGCAGAAATTGCAAACTGGGCCAAACAGGAGGTTAAAGGCACTGACTCTCCAAGTCGGGAGAGTGTTAGTAAAGCGTCTGGAATGTTGCACCCGAGTACCAGGGAATGAGAAGTGAGACATATTGGAACACGTCTCCCGATCACAAGGTTGATCATACTCTGGGTTTCACATGCATGTTTAGGTGAAGAAAGAATCCCTTAAACCTTGAGAGTTGAGACCCGTGGAATGGGTACCATGCAATATGACTTCAAAGGGTCTTCATTTGATCACCGAACCTCTCCAATCCTATCACTGCTGCGTTTATGCCCCTGTACGCATGCTTGATTCTCTTTCGGAGACATACAATCCTTAGGTTTTAAGATACTTACTAGTCAGGTACATTCTTAGGCGTTTAATATGGGGTGTTGAGTCCATTTCGTTGAACAAGGAGTAGCTCTTGTCTATTACATATTTGGCTTAAAGAACTTTATCTGTGCTCATTTCAATCTCTGGTTTCATGCAGCACCCCAACTCACCTTTCCCCTTAAGCAAGCATAAGTTGGTTTTCTAAATTTGAGACACTGTTCTGTTTTGGAATCCAGTTCCTGTGTAGCCAAGTTTACATTCCGTGTATTAGTGATATCTTATGATGTTTCTTTTTCTGTGTGACTTATTTCAGTTAGAATCATCATACCTGAATCCACTCATAATGCTGCTCTGTGCCTGATGACATAGATTTCTTTGCTGAGTGATATTGCATTGTATGTAAGTACCACAACTTCTTTATCCATTTTTCGCGTTCTGCGCTATTGAACTTGTACCGTAAACGAGGTTCTTGTAAACAGAGCCGTCCCAAACTTTGGGGTGGCTGTGTCTTTTTGATTTTAATTTCCCTAAGCTATAGGACCATAAGTGGAAGTGCCCTAGGCTCTGTTGCTTTGTTTTTTAGATGTTTCAGGAAACACCATACACTTCACCCGAGTGGCTGTTGTCAATTTACATCCCACCCATCAGCATAAATAGGCTCCCAGTTCTCCATGCCTGTCCTGGCTTTCTGGATTTTACACTTTTTTCAGATGGCCCTTTTGACCCCGGGGGAAGTGAGACTTCATTGTAGTGCAGATTTCCTTTGCAAGATTGCTTGGTTGGCCAAAAATGGCATATGCATTTTCTCCTGAATATATTCAGGAAAAAACGCATACGCCCTTTTTGGCCAAGTGCATCATTGTCGACGTTCTGCCTCTTTTCCTATGCTTTAAATGCAATTCCAGTCTACCTCGTGAAATCGGTTTCCTGCATTTCTGCCCCACATTCAAGACCTCTTGGCAGCCTTACTTCAGTATATTTTTGGACAATAGCTGTCATTTATAACTCTGCAGGTTTGTGAATTACAGTGCCCCTGAGCTCCTTTCTTCAACTCGCTTTCTTGTGAGCTGGCCGCAACACCACAGGATTGCTTCAGGCCCTAATCTGGTTCCGGCACGGCACGCTGAGCCTTTGGTTAATTCCTCTCCCTGGTGGGAAATGAGAGTTAAATTTGCCCGTCCAGACACCTCCAGCTAGTCTCTCACTGTTTCTCGCTATTCCTGTTCATCTTCCGCAGAAATTGCAAACTGGGCCAAACAGGAGGTTAAAGGCACTGACTCTCCAAGTTGGGAGAGTGTTAGTAAAGCATCTGGAATGTTGCACCCGAGTACCAGGGGAGGAAAACTGAGATATATTTGAACACGTGTCCTGATCACACGGCTGATCATACTCTGGGTTCCACATGCATGTTTTAGCTGAAGGAAGAATCCCTTAAACCTGGAGAGTTGAGACCCGTGGAATGGGTACCATGCAATATGACTTCAAAGGGTCTTCATTTGCTCACCGAACCTCTCCAATCCTATCACTGCTGCATTTATGCCCCTGTACTCACGCTTGATTCTCTTTCAGAGACATAGCAATCTTTAGGTTTTAAGATACTTACTAGTCAGGTACATTATAAGGTGTTTAACATGGGGTTTTGAGTCCATTTCGTTGAGCAAGGAGTAGCTCTTGTCTATTACATATTTGGCTTAAGGAACTTTATCTGTGCTCATTTCAATCTCTGGTTTTATGCAGCACCCCAACTCACCTTTCCCCTTAAGCAAGCATAAGTTGGTTTTCTAAATTTGAGACCCTGTTCTGTTTTGTAATCCAGTTCCTGTGTAGCCAAGTTTACATTCCGTGTATTAGTGATATCTTATGATGTTTCTTTTTCTGTGTGACTCATTTCAGTTAGAATCATCATACCTGAACCCACTCATTTTCTGCTACAGGCCTGTTGACAGAGATTTCATTGCTGAGTGATATTGCATTGTACGTAAGTACCACAACTTCTTTATCCATTTTTCACTTTCTGCGATATTGAACTTGTACCATAAACGGGGTTCTTGTCAACAGAGCCGTCCCAAACTTTGGGGTGGCTGTGTCTTTTTGAATTTAATTTCCCTAAGCTATAGGACCATAAGTGGAAGTGCCCTAGGCTCTGTTGCTTTGTTTTTTAGATGTTTCAGGAAACACTATACACTTCTCCCTAGTGGCTGTTGGCAATTTACATCCCGCCCATCAGCATAACAAGGCTCCCAGTTCTCCATGGCCTGTCCTGCCTTTCTGGATTTTACACTTTTTTCAGATGGCCCTTTTGACCGGGGGGAAGTGAGACTTCATTGTGGTGCAGATTTCCTGTGCAAGCTTGCTTGGTTGGCCAAAAAGGGCGTATGCATTTTTTCCTGAATATATTCAGAAAAAAATGCATACGCCCTTTTTGGCCAAGTGCATCATTGTCGACCTTCTGCCTCTTTTCTTATGCTTTAAATGCAATTCCAGTCTACCTCCTGAAATCGGTTTCCTGCAATTCTGTCCCGCCCTCAAGTCCTCTTGGCAGCCTTACTTCAGTATATTTTTGGACGATAGCTGTCATTTATAACTCTGCAGGTTTGTGAATTACAGTGCCCCTGACCTCCTTTCTTCAACTCGCTTTCTTGTGAGCTGGCCGCAACACCGCAGGATTGCTTCAGGCCCTAATCTGGTTCCGGCACGGTATGCTGAGCCTTTGGTTAATTCCTCTTCCTGGTGAAAATGAGAGTTAAATTTGCCCGTCCAGACACCTCCACCTAGTCTCTCATTGGTTCTCCCTATTCCTGTTCATCTTCCGCAGAAATTGCAAACTGGGCCAAACAGGAGGTTAAAGGCACTGACTCTCCAAGTTGGGAGAGTGTTAGTAAAGCGTCTGGAATGTTGCACCCGAATACCAGGGAATGAGAAGTGAGACATATTGGAACACGTCTCCCGATCACAAGGTTGATCATACTCTGGGTTTCACATGCATGTTTAGGTGAAGAAAGAATCCCTTAAACCTTGAGAGTTGAGACCCGTGGAATGGGTACCATGCAATATGACTTCAAAGGGTCTTCATTTGCTCACCGAACCTCTCCAATCCTATCACTGCTGCGTTTATGCCCCTGTACGCATGCTTGATTCTCTTTCGGAGACATACAATCCTTAGGTTTTAAGATACTTACTAGTCAGGTACATTCTTAGGCGTTTAATATGGGGTGTTGAGTCCATTTCGTTGAACAAGGAGTAGCTCTTGTCTATTACATATTTGGCTTAAAGAACTTTATCTGTGCTCATTTCAATCTCTGGTTTCATGCAGCACCCCAACTCACCTTTCCCCTTAAGCAAGCATAAGTTGGTTTTCTAAATTTGAGACACTGTTCTGTTTTGGAATCCAGTTCCTGTGTAGCCAAGTTTACATTCCGTGTATTAGTGATATCTTATGATGTTTCTTTTTCTGTGTGACTTATTTCAGTTAGAATCATCATACCTGAATCCACTCATAATGCTGCTCTGCGCCTGATGACATAGATTTCTTTGCTGAGTGATATTGCATTGTATGTAAGTACCACAACTTCTTTATCCATTTTTCGCGTTCTGCGCTATTGAACTTGTACCGTAAACGAGGTTCTTGTAAACAGAGCCGTCCCAAACTTTGGGGTGGCTGTGTCTTTTTGATTTTAATTTCCCTAAGCTATAGGACCATAAGTGGAAGTGCCCTAGGCTCTGTTGCTTTGTTTTTTAGATGTTTCAGGAAACACCATACACTTCACCTGAGTGGCTGTTGTCAATTTACATCCCACCCATCAGCATAAATAGGCTCCCAGTTCTCCATGCCTGTCCTGGCTTTCTGGATTTTACACTTTTTTCAGATGGCCCTTTTGACCCCGGGGGAAGTGAGACTTCATTGTAGTGCAGATTTCCTTTGCAAGATTGCTTGGTTGGCCAAAAAGGGCATATGCATTTTCTCCTGAATATATTCAGGAAAAAACGCATACGCCCTTTTTGGCCAAGTGCATCATTGTCGACGTTCTGCCTCTTTTCCTATGCTTTAAATGCAATTCCAGTCTACCTCGTGAAATCGGTTTCCTGCATTTCTGCCCCACATTCAAGACCTCTTGGCAGCCTTACTTCAGTATATTTTTGGACAATAGCTGTCATTTATAACTCTGCAGGTTTGTGAATTACAGTGCCCCTGAGCTCCTTTCTTCAACTCGCTTTCTTTTGAGCTGGCCGCAACACCACAGGATTGCTTCAGGCCCTAATCTGGTTCCGGCACGGTATGCTGAGCCTTTGGTTAATTCCTCTTCCTGGTGGGAAATGAGAGTTAAATTTGCCCGTCCAGACACCTCCAGCTAGTCTCTAATTGGTTCTCCCTATTCCTGTTCATCTTCCACAGAAATTGCAAACTGGGCCAAACAGGAGGTTAAAGTCACTGACTCTCCAAGTCGGGAGAGTGTTAGTAAAGCATCTGGAATGTTGCACCCGAGTACCAGGCGACGAGTACTGAGACATATTGGAACACGTCTACCGATCACACGGTTGATCATACTCTGGGTTCCACATGCATGTTTTAGCTGAAGGAAGAATCCCTTAAACCTGGAGAGTTGAGACCCGTGGAATGGGTACCATGCAATATGACTTCAAAGGGTCTTCATTTGCTCACCGAACCTCTCCAATCCTATCACTGCTGCGTTTATGCCCCTGTACACACGCTTGATTCTCTTTCGGAGACATAGCGATCCATAGGTTTTAAGATACTTACTAGTCAGGTACATTCATTGGCGTTTAATATGGGGTGTTGAGTCCATTTCGTTGAGCAAGGAGTAGCTCTTGTCTATTCCATATTTGGCTTAAGGAAGTTTATCTGTGCTCATTTCAATCTCTGGTTTTATGCAGCACCCCAACTCACCTTTCCCCTTTAGCAAGCATAAGTTGGTTTTCTAAATTTGAGACCCTGTTCTGTTTTGTAATCCAGTTCCTGTGTAGCCAAGTTTACATTCCGTGTATTAGTGATATCTTACGATGTTTCTTTTTCTGTGTGACTTATTTCAGTTAGAATCATCATACCTGAATCCACTCATTATGCTGCTACGGGCCTGATGACATAGATTTCATTGCTGAGTGATATTGCATTGTACGTAAGTACCACAACTTCTTTATCCATTTTTCACTTTCTGCGATATTGAACTTGCACCGTAAACGAGGTTCTTGTAAACAGAGCCGTCCCAAATATTGGAGTGGCTGTGTCTTTTTGATTTTAATTTCCCTAAGCTATAGGACCATAAGTGGCAGTGCCCTAGGCTCTGTTGCTTTGTTTTTTAGATGTTTCAGGAAACACCATACAGTTCTCCCAAGTGGCTGTTGGCAATTTACATCCCGCCCATCAGCATAACAAGGCTCCCAGTTCTCCATGGCCTGTCCTGCCTTTCTGGATTTCACACTTTTTTCAGATGGCCCTTTTGACCGGGGGGGGGGGGGGGGGAAGTGAGACTTCATTGTAGTGCAGATTTCCTTTGCAAGCTTGCTTGGTTGGCCAAAAAGGGCGTATGCGTTTTTTCCTGAATATATTCAGGAAAAAACGCATACGCCCTTTTTGGCCAAGTGCATCATTGTCGACGTTCTGCCTCTTTTCCTATGCTTTAAATGCAATTCCAGTCTACCTCCTGAAATCGGTTTCCTGCAATTCTGCCCTGCTTTCAAGTCCTCTTGGCAGCCTTACTTCAGTATATTTTTGGACGATAGCTGTCATTTATAACTCTGCAGGTTTGTGAATTACAGTTCCCCTGAGCTCCTTTCTTCAACTCACTTTCTTGTGAGCTGGCCGCAACACCGCAGGATTGCTTCAGGCCCTAATCTGGTTCCGGCACGGCACGCTGAGCCTTTAGTTAATTCCTCTTCCTGGTGGGAAATGAGAGTTAAATTTGCCCGTTCAGACACCTCCAGCTATTCTCTCATTCTTCCTACCTATTCCTGTTCATCTTCCGCAGAATTTGCAAACTGGGCCAAACAGGAGTTTAAAGGCACTGATTCTCCAAGTCGGGAGAGTGTTAGTAAAGCATCTGGAATGTTGCACCCGAGTACCAGGGGACGGGAACTGAGACATATTTGAACACATCTCCCGATCTCACGGTTGATCATACTCTGGGTTCCACATGCATGTTTTAGCTGAAGGAAGAATCCCTTAAACCTGGAGAGTTGAGACCCGTCGAATAGGTACCATGCAATATGACTTCAAAGGGTCTTCATTTGCTCACCGAACCTCTCCAATCCTATCTCTGCTGCGTTTATGCCCCTGTACACACGCTTGATTCTCTTTCGGAGACATAACAATCCATAGGTTTTAAGATACTTACTAGTCAGGTACATACTTAGGCGTTTAATATGGGGTGTTGAGTCCATCTCGTTGAGCAAGGAGTAGCTCTTGTCTATTACATATTTGGCTTAAGGAACTTTATCTGTGCTCATTTCAATCTCTGGTTTTTTGCAGCACCCCAACTCACCTTTCCCCTTAAGCAAGCATAAGTTGGTTTTCTATATTTGAGACCTTATTCTGTTTTGTAACTCTGTTCCTGTGTAGCAAGTTTACATTCCGTGTATGAGTTATATCTTATGATTTTTCTTTTTCTGTGTGACTTATTTCAATTAGAATCATCATACCTGAATCCACTCATTATGCTGCTACGGGCCTGATGACATAGATTTCATTGCTGAGTGATATTGCATTGTACGTAAGTACCACAACTTCTTTATCCATTTTTCACTTTCTGCGATATTGAGCTTGTACCATTAACGAGGTTCTTGTGAACATAGCCGTCCCAAACTTTTGGGTGGCTATGTCTTTTTGATTTTAATTTCCCTAAGGTATAGGACCAAAAGTGGAAGTGCCCTGGGCTCTGTTGCTTTGTTTTTTAGATGTTTCAGGAAACACCATACACTTCTCCAGAGAGGCTGTTGGCAATTTACATCCCGCCCATCAGCATAAAAAGGCTCCCAGTTCTCCATGGCCTGTCCTGCCTTTCTGGATTTTACACTTTTTTCAGATGGCCCTTTTGACCGGGGGGAAGTGAGACTTCATTGTAGTGCAGATTTCCTTTGCAAGCTTGCTTGGTTGGCCAAAAAGGGCGTATGTGTTTTTTCCTGAATATATTCAGGAAAAAACGCATACGCCCTTTTTGGCCAAGTGCATCATTGTGGACGTTCTGCCTCTTTTCCTATGCTTTAAATGCAATTCCTGTCTACCTCCTGAAATAGGTTTCCTGCAATTGTGCCTTGCTTTCAATGCCTCTTCATAGCCTTATCTCAATATATTTTTTGAAAATAGTTGGCCTTTATAACTCTGCAGGTTTTTGAATTGCAGTGGCCCTTAGCTCCATTTTTCAGCTCTTATTTTTGTGATCTTGCCTCATAACCACAGGATTCCTTCAGGCCCTATTCTTCTTCTGGGGCACCTTGCTGTGCCTTTGGTTTATTCTTCTTACTGATGTGAAATTAGAGTGACATGTGCCCATTTAAACTGCTACAGCTAGTTTCTCACTGGTTCCCCCTATTTCCATTCATCCTCCGCACTAACTGCAGACTGTGCGATACCAGAACTTAAAGGCATTGACTCTCCATGTGGGGATGTTGTTAGTAAAGCGGCTGGAATGTCGATCCGGAGCCCCAGGAGAGGAAAAATGAGGTGCGTTTTAGAAACCTTTCCCGATCATATGGTATACCAGTCGCTGGGTTTCCCAAACATGGTTTAGCTGTAGGAAGATTCCCTTCAACCTGGAGTTTTGGGACCCTTGGAATGAGTAGCATGAAGTATTGCATTAAACTTTTGGCAGTTGCTCACCAAAGCTCACCAATCCTCTCAGCCCCAAGTGTCCAGCCTTATGTCTTATCCAGCTGTGGGTTTATATGTGGTCAATCCAGGTTGCATCACAGCCCCTGAGCAAATTTTGTAAGAATTTTTCTCTCTTTCATTGTTTCTGCATTTTGTTTTTAAAATTTATTTCTATAATGGGGTTTAGCTCATTTTCACTGCTGTGTTTGTGCCGCTCTGCACACACTTGATTCCCTTATGGAGATATATCAATACATGGGTTTTAAGATTCTTATTACTCAGATATATTTCTCTGCGGTGTATAGGGTGTGTTGAGGCCAGTTCATTGAGCAAGGTGTAGATCTTGTCTAATATCTATTTGGTTTATTGAACGGTATCTGTGCTAATTTCAAACTCTGGTTTTATGCATCACCCCACCTCTCCTTTCCCCTTAAGCTGACATAAGTGTGTTTTCTAAATGTGAGACACTGTTCTGTTCTGTAATTCATTTCTTGTGCAGCCATATTTACCCTCCCTCTATAAGTGATATCTTATGATATGTTTCTTTTTCTGTTTGACTTATTTCAAGTAGTATTATCGGACCTAAATCCACTCTTTATCCTTCTACTAGCCTTATTACATTGATTTCATGGTGAAGAGATATTCCATTGTACATAAGTACCACATCTTCTTTATCCATTGTTCTCTTTCCTGGGATATTTAAGGTGTACTGAAGTTGAGGTTCTTGTAAACAGAGTAGCCCTAAACTGTGGTGTGCTTGTGTCTTGTTGATTTTTAGACTTCCCTAGATATACTCCCATGATTGGAAGTGTCCTATGCTCTGTAGCTCTGTTTTCTAGATGATTTAGGAACCACCATACACTTCTCCAGAGTGGCTCTCGGCAGTTCACACACTGCCCATCAGCGTATAAAGGCTCCCTGTTCTCCATGGCCTGTCCTGCATTTCTGGTTTTTACAAATTTTTAGGATGGCCCTTTTGACCAGTGGGAAATGAGACTTCTTTGTTGTGCACATTTGCATTGCTTGCTTTCTTCGTTGCCCATAAAGTGCGTATGCGTTTTTTCCTGGATATAATCAGGAAAAAACGCATACGCCCTTTTGGGCCAACTGCATCATTGTCGAAATTCTGCCGCTTTTCATGTGCTTTAAAGACAAGTCCAATCTATCTCTTGAAATCTGTTTCTTGCAATTCTGTCTTGCATTCAGATCCTCTTCTTTCCCTTACCTCAACATAGTTTTGGACGTTAGTTTTCATTTATAACTCTGCAGGTTTGTGAATTGCAGTGACCCTGAGCTCCATTTTTTAAGTTGCTCTTTTGTGAGCTGGCCTCAAACCCACAGAATTGCTTCAGGCCATATTTTGGCTCCGGCGAGGCGGGCTGAGCCTTTTTTCAATTCTTATTCTTAATGGGAAATTAGAGTGATATGTGCCCGTCCAAACCCCTACAACTATTCTCTCATTGGTTCCCCCTCTTCCTGTTCACCCTCCTCACAATTTGCAAAATGTGTGAAACAGAAGTTTAAATGTGCTGATTCTCCAAGTGGAGAGATTCTAAGTAACGTGGCTGGAATGGTGAACAGGAGCACCAGGAGAGGATAAATGAGCTGCATTTTAGACACATCTCCCGATCACATGGTGTACAGTCCTCTGGGTTTTCCATGCATGGTTTAGCTGTAGGAAGATCCCTTGAACCTGCAGATTTGGGACCCATTGAATGGGTACCAGGTAGTATTACTTTAAAGGGTGTGCATTTCCTCACCCAACCTCACATTTCTCTTAGTGCAAACAGTTTCCAGCCTTATGTCTCATCCTGCTGTGGGTCTAGATGTGTTCAATCCATGTTGCATCACCGTCCCTGAGGAAAAGTTGTAAGAGGTTTTCTCTGTCTCTCTGTCATTTATTTTTTTCAATTTATTACTATATTGGTTACAGCTGATTTTCAAAGCTCTGTTTCTTGCTGCTGTACATCCACTTGATTCACGTACAGAGAGACATCAGTAAATTCTTTTTCAGATTCTTACCAGTCGTATATATTCTTTTCCGGTGACTTGAGTGTGCTGAGTGCAGTTCTTTTAGCTACCGTGTGGGCCTTGTTGATTATCAGTTTGGTATTTGGAATGGTATCTTTGCTAATTTCAACCTCCTGGATGATGCCTCACCCCTCCCCACCTTTCCCGTTTAGCAGCCTTATGCGTGTTTCCTACATATTTGACTATGTTTTTGTTTTGTAATTTATTTCATGTGTAGCCATTTTGGATTCCACCTTTAAGTGATATCTTATGATATGTGTCTTTTCTTTTTGAATTATGTCACTTAGAAAGATCATACGTAACTCCTCCGGAGTTGTTACAACTGGCCATAGTTCATTGATTTCCAGGCTGAATAATATTCCACTCTACCTAAGTACCACATCTCTATCCATTTTTTCCCTCCAGAGACATTTAAGTTATATCCTAGTCGAGGATCTTTTAAACAGAGAGGGGGTAAACATTGGGGTGCCTGTGTCCTCTCGATTTTTGTTTTTCCCAAGATATACGCCCATGAGTGCAAGTGCCCTATGCTCTGTAGCTCATTTTTTAGATGCTTTAGTAAACACAATACACTTCTCCAGAATGGCCGTTGGCAATATACATTTCCACTATAAGTCTCACAGGGCTCCCTCTTCTCCTTGCCCTGTCCTGCATTTCTGTTGTTTACGCTTTATGAGGATGGCTCTTCTGACTGATGCGAAGTGATATCTTTTCTAGTATTGACTTCCAGTGCCCACCTGTTTGCTTGGCTAAAAAAGTGTATGCCCTTTTCTTGAATATATACAGAAAAAAACGCATACACCCTTTTTGGCCAACTGCAATGTTGGCAATGTTCAGCTCCTTTTCTCGTGCTTAATGGCGAGTCCTTTCTACCTCCTCAGATCCCTTTCCTGCCATTCTCCCTTGCTTACAAGTCCTTTTCTCTGACTTTCCTCAAGACATTTTTCAGTGATGGATATTTTCAACTCTGCAGTTTCGTGAATTTTACTGCCCCTGAGTTCCATTGTTCAACTTGCGTTTATGGGAACTGGCCACAAAGCAGCGGGATTTCCTCAAGCCCTATA
The DNA here is from genome assembly GCF_937001465.1 of Orcinus orca. NCBI lineage: Eukaryota > Metazoa > Chordata > Mammalia > Artiodactyla > Delphinidae > Orcinus > Orcinus orca. The sequence goes on along the minus strand of NW_026043824.1, from coordinate 122,544 downwards.
CTGTTTCCATGGGCAACCCTAGCCTTTGGTCAATTCGTCTTCCTGATTGGAAATTAGAGTGACATGTGCCTGTCTGAACACCTAGGACTTGTCTCTCATTGTTCCTCATCCTTCCGCTTCATCCTCTGGACAAATTCCAAACTGTACGCAACAGGATGTTGACAGTGCTGACATCTCCAAGTGGGGAGACTGTTAGTAAAGACGCTGGAGGGGTGAACCTGAGCACCAGGAGATGAGGAGATGAGATGCCTTTTCCAAACTCTTCCCGATCAGACGGTATACCATCCTCTGGGTGTGACAGACATGTTTTAGCAGTAGGAAGAGTCCCATTCATGTAAGGAGAACACCAGGGCTTTTTCAAAATCAGTGTCTGCCCGAAACCCAAACTGGGGAATTTTTTAAGCTATGGCTACACATATGTTCATTAAGGGCCTTGGGAAGTAGGCAGAGTCCAAACTTTAGATGATTGAAGTCTTCAGGGTCAGAAGCACTCACCACCAGCTTCCCTTAGGTTACACTTTAACTGTCATTGATAGATGATGTCAATAAAAATATCTATTCTTTTCCAGATTATTTCCCCTTATAGGTTATTGCAAAATGTTGAGTGTAGTTCCCTGTGCTATACAGTAGTTCCTTGTTGATGATCTATTTTATACATAGCAGTGTGTATGTGTTAATCCCAAACTGTTAATTTATCCCTCCTCCCACCTTTCCCCTTTGGTAATAATAAATTATAAGATTTTATACTTCTCAGAAATGGGGGAGCTGAAAGAGAGGTATCATTTTCAATGGAAAAGCATTTAAAACAAGATTGAAGCTTTAACCAAGATTATTAGATGTACATCCTTGGAAAGAAATCACTTCGTTTCTCTAATATTGACCTGACAAATAAGACAAACCTTTTCACTGAACTTGCTTATAATAAAGTGATGGAAATATCAAATGGAAGTGTTAGAAACATCTTATTTTACCCGAGCCTTATACACTGTTCTATGTTAACTACAGTTTGGCTCACACATCTGTTCATTGAGGTTACAATAGTCTCAATTTCTGTTACTGATCCTCCAGAGTGGACCCCAACAAGTGTCCCCCTGCCCAGTGTCATTGGGGCCAACAGATCGAGACTGAGTTTGGTTCACAAGCAAAGGAAACTTTATATTTTGATCAGAGAATGGAGAGGTGAGAGCATGCACTACCCCGTGGGCTGTGGGCTGGGCTGTTGTGTAGAGATCCTGTCAGAGTCAGTGGGAGGGAGGGGGCGGAGCTCTCGAGGGCCGGGTTGGCTGCAGCTCAGGCTCTATATCGCGGAGTCTGCACTGGGCCCCAGGAGCTGAGGTGTCGTCCCAGCCATTCTGCACTAGGAAATCTGGTCTGAAGTGCCGGGTGTGGAACCTCTGCATGCGGGACCCTAGGAGCACATGAAATTAGACAAAGCACAAAGGATAAAAAAGGTTAGACTTGACTTTATTGCCCAGATTCTATTTTTATCTCCCAGGGATTTTTAATGGGCTTTGCTGGGGACAAACCCCTCCTCTGCCTTTTGTCCCGTTCCTCATTCTTGGAGTGCTGAGGGTGCAGACCCTTCTTCTGTAACTGCTGAGTGCTGAGTTGGGAGCCCTCATACCCGGGGGCGAGGGTCAGAGCTTCTCCCCAGCAGCCTCCAGGTGACGTTGATTGTCCCCAGGACCCCTGCCTCCCTGCTCGTCCACCTGAGCACCAGCATTGGAAGTGTTATAGATTCTAATGACCTTTAAGGGTCCAGGAAAGAGATGTGCAGAGACGCTGTGGGGGCCGGTTTCACCCCGCCCCACATTTGTTCGGCCACCTTAGGCTGACCGTTTCTGCCAGCCTAGATGCTCTGACCAGTAGTCTGCGCTTTCTTCAATTAGGTCCCTGAATTAATGTACAAACAGCACCAGGTGTCAGAGCCCTGCCTGCTCAACTCCCAGACAGTCCAGGGTCAGTGGTGATCAAGGACCATGATGGCCACTGAGTCAACAGCCTTTTGAAGTAAACAGGAGTCCAGCCAGTCTCATTGGCCACCATCATCACGGTGTCTGTAGGCTTTTGTATGGTGACAGTGTGATATACGGTTCCCCCGCCAAGATTATTAGCTCCCCTCTGGGTGCAGTAAGTCCTGCAAGCAGTAGTCTACTCTTTTGGGACACACTCTTGTTGTTTTATGAGAGAAACTCCAGGTCAAGTGATGTTCACATGAGTCGTCATGGTGCCCTGTTGCCCCCGGTTATCTCTCTGGATGTTGGAGTTGGAAGGCCTCCTCACTCGAGGTTGGTGTGCCCACAGAGCGAACCCTACAACTTCAGGGCATGGTTGGTGGTTAGGATCACCACGTGGGGTCCTTTTCCCTTAGGAGGGAGGTGGCCTTTGGGGCTGCTGATTTCCAGGTTTTTAGATACCGCCAGTATCTTGGCCAGATGTGGCAGTGGGCCAAGCCCCTTGGTGCCCGTAGTTTATCCTACCTGGATGGCATTCTTGCATTGTTCCATTTCAAGTGGTCCCAGTTTTTGCACTAATTCTCCAATGGCGATTCACCTTTCACCGGGAATGTAAAGGTCAAAGGGTTTAGCTAAATTAGGGAGTTCCAGGGCAAGGGTCTGAATTGACTGCTCTTTCCATTCTTGAAAGGCCACTTCTGGATTCTATTCAAAAGGATCATCATCTTTTCCTTTCAGTGTTTCATATAGAGGCCCAGCTAGTAGACTGTAGTTAGGGATCCAGAAGCAGCAAACCCTGGCCTCCCCAGGAACCCCTAAGCTGTCTTCTAGTTTTAGAAAGGGGTAAGGCTGAAAATGGTTTCTTTCCTTTCCTGGGATGGGCTTCTCCGACCTTCTGTGAGAATGAAGCCCAGGCAGGTCACCGCAGTCTGTGATATTTGAGCTTTTTCTTGGACAACTTCTATCCTTTATTGGCTTGGTAGTTCAGAGGCCTCCTTAGTAGGGCTGGCGATCAGAATGTCGTCTGTGTACTGAAGGAGGGTTTCCTTTTCCAGAGGTAGAACTTTTAGGTCTTTAGCTAAGCTTTCCCCAAAGATGGTGTGGGAATTTTTGCACCCTTGGGGCAAGACGGCCCGGAAGTATTGTTTTAGTTGTATGTTGAGTCCTGCCACTCACAAGCCAAAATTTCTTGTGACTCTGGGACTAATGGAATACAAAAGAAGGCATCATTGAAGACTAATACAGAATACCATGTCCTGGTGGTTGGTAGAATGACCAGCAGGGTGTAGGAATTAGGAGCAGCTGGAGGTATATCCTCGGTGGCTTCACTGACTGTCCTGACATCCTTTACCAGGTCCCCAGCAGCCCATGGGGCTCTCGTGGTCAGACCAATCCCAGAATATGGAGCTCACCTGGGCAGGTACCCCACCCCCACCCCAGCCCACGGGGCTCTCGTGGTCAGGCCCCTCCCAGGATACAGAGCTACCCTTGCAGGTACCGTGGCAGGGCTGGGCACACAGGAACCGTGCACATAGCCCTCATTGCAGAGCACCCCCAGCTCACCTGTCACTCAGAGCTGACACAGAGCACCTCAGAGCAGGACTTGAACTAACAAACAGCAGCTGCGACAGGTCTGTGACCCTGGGCATCACTCTGTGCAGCCTCCCTCCACCTGGTCTTCCAGAGACTTCCACTGCACCCGGGGCACCAGGCCTCTGTCTCCAACCACCACCCACCCCTCCTCTCCCTGACTCCTGGGTTCCTCTCATTAAGAGAGGGTTTTCTTGAAGTTGTCTCCCACTCATGGGCCAGATAAAATGATTAGAAAACAAGCCAAAGCTGCAGCCCCTTGTCTATCCTGACTCTCAGAGCCCACACCTGTTCCTTGGACTTGGCCGGTTCAGCAAGTTCCATTTTCTGCAACTGTGAGCCCCTGAGGGGTGATGATTGGCTGACCTGGGCAGCCTTACCATGCCGGCCAGCCCTCCCCAGGTGTGCCTGGGTTGAGATCAATATAAATACCACTCCAGGCAGCAAGAGCCCCTGCAGCCCTGCCTGATGCCATTTTCTCTGCCCTGTCAGCAGTCTCGGGGCTGGGATGGTGGGAGGGAGTGAGAGGCCACGTCTTTGTGGGTGGCCCAGTGTGAGTGGGGCTCTGCTGGACTTTCTGCAGCAGTAGCCAGGCTGCCACCTGCTAAAGAAGAGGATGTGTCACCTATACCTGATGCTGGAATTTCTCCCTGGGCAGAGGTGAGGAAGGAAAAAAGCAGTGGGGGCAGGGACAGGACGGGTATCTCAGGCAGGGAAATGGAAATCTTCCAGAAGAGCACCCAGGGCCAGGACCATCCTGGCTGGCCTGCAGGCACCAAGTCGGTAGGCATGCTGTCACTCGTGTGGCTCTATGGCCCTTCCTCTAGGCTTTCAAGTCCTTGTATATATTCAGGTGTTTTACCTGGGACGGGTGGGAATAGTTCAGCAGCAACTGGCCTGGGGCTCAGCTCACGTTTACTCACAGATGCCTCGGCACGGTGCCCCAGCTTTGCAATGAGGACGCTTGTTGCGTGGGGGCTGCTGGCTGAATGGGAGACGATTCCCCACCACTGACCAACTTCAGAATTGTTTACAACTGGAGCAAGTGCCCTGATACGGTTTTCCTCTGTGGAACTGGTGGGTTCTGTGTTTTTTTTCTCTTTTTCGTTTTTGGTTCAAGGTAGATTTTATTCCTCTTTTTTGTATTTACAGATATAAGCATGGAAATAATTTATTCATATAAATACATGTATGTGAAGGGAATAATTGTTTTTTCTGTTTTATTTTTTAAATTTTATTTCTTTTTAATTTTGAATTTTATTTTATATTTTTATACAGCAGGTTCTTATTGGTTATCTATTTTATACATATAAATGTATACATGCCAATCCCAGTCTCTCAACTCCTCCCACCACCAACTTCCAACAGCTTTCCCCGCTTGTTGTCCATACGTTTGTTGTCTACATCTGTTGCTCTATTTATGCCTTGCAAAATGGTTAACCTGTACAGTTTTTCTAGGTTCCACATATATGCATGAATATACAAGATTTGTTTTTCTCTTTCTGACTTACTTCACTCTGTATGACACTCTCTAGATCCATCGACGTCTCTACAAATGACCCAATTTCATTCCTTTTCATGGCTTAGTAATATTCCATTTTATATATGTACCACAGCTTTATGCATTCGTCTGTCTGTGGGCATTTAGGTTGCTTCCATTACCTCGATATTGTAAAGAGTGAGGCAATGAACATTGCGGTGAATGTCTCTTTTTGATTTATGGTTTTGTCTGGGTATATGTCCAGAACTGGGATTGCTGTATCATATGGTAATTCTACTGTTAGTTTCTTAAGAAACTCCATATTGTTCTCCATAGTGACTGTATCAATTTATATTCCCAACAATAGTGGAAGAGGGTTCCATTTCTCCACACCCTTTCCAGCATTTTTTGTTTGTAGATTTTCTGATGATGCCCATTCTACCAGGTGTGAGGTTATATCTCATTGTTGAGTCCATTTCCTTGAGCAACGGGTAGGTCTTGTCTATTACATATTTAGCTTATGGAACGGTATCTGTGCTAATTTCAAACACAGGTTTTATGCAGCACCCCAACTAACCTTCCCACTTAAGCAAGCATAAGTTGGTTTTCTAAACATGAGACCCTGTTCTGTTTTGTAATTCAGTTCATGTGTAGCCAAGTTCGCATTCCATGTATTAGTGGTACCTTATGATGTTTCTTTTTCTGTGTGACTTTTTTCACGTAGAATCACCGTGCCTCAATCCACTCATTATGTTGGTACGGGCCTCGTGACATAGTTTTCATTGCTGAGAAGTATTCTGTTGTACGTAAGTACTGCAACTTCTTTATCCATTATTTGCTCTCTGGCATATTTAACTTGTGCTGCAGAAGAGGTTCCTGTAAACAGAGCCGTACCAAATTTTTGGGTGGCTGTGTCTTTTTCATTTTAATTTCCCTAAGCTATAGGACCATAAGTGAAAGTGCCCTAGGCTCTGTTGCTTTGTTTCTTAGATGTTTCAGGAAACACCATACACTTCTCCCGAGTGGCTGTTGGCAATTTACATCCCGCCCATCAGCATAACAAGGCTCCCAGTTCTCCATGGCCTGTCCTGCCTTTCTGGATTTTACACTTATTTCACATGGCCCTTTTGACCGGGGAGAAGTGAGACTTCATTGTAGTGCAGATTTCCTCTGCAAGCTTGCTTGGTTGGCCAAAAAGGGCATATGCGTTTTTTCCTGAATATATTCAGGAAAAAACGCATATGCCCTTTTTGGCCAAGTGCATCATTGTGGACGTTCTGCCTCTTTTCCTATGCTTTAAATGCAATTCCAGTCTACCTCCTGAAATCGGTTTCCTGCAATTCTGCCCCGCTTTCAAGTCCTCTTGGCAGCCTTACTTCAGTATATTTTTGGACGATAGCTGTCATTTATAACTCTGCAGGTTTGTGAATTACAGTGCCCCTGAGCTCCTTTCTTCAGCTCGCTTTCTTGTGAGCTGGCCGCAACACCACAGTATTGCTTCAGGCCCTAACCTGGTTCCGGCACGGCATGCTGATCCTTTGGTTAATTCCTCTTCCTGGTGGGAAATGAGAGTTAAATTTGCGCGTCCAAACACCTCCAGCTAGTCTCTCATTGGTTCTCCCTATTCCTGTTCATCTTCCGCGGAATTTGCAAACTGGGTCAAACAGGAGATTAAAGGCACTGACTGTCCAAGTCAAGAGAGTGTTAGTAAAGTGTCTGGAATGTTGCACCCGAGTACCAGGGGACGAGAACTGAGACATATTTGAAGACATCTCCCGATCACACGGTTGATCATACTCTGGGTTCCACATGCATGTTTCAGCTGAAGGAAGAATCCCTTAAACCTAGAGAGTTGAGACCCATGGAATGGGTACCATGTAATATGACTTCAAAGGGTTTTCATTTGCTCACCGAACCTCTCCAATCCTATCACTGCTGCGTTTATGCCCCTGTACACACGCTTGATTCTCTTTCGGAGACATAGCAATCCATAGGTTTTGAGATACTTACTAGTCAGGTACATTCTTAGGCGTTTAATATGGGGTGTTGAGTCCATTTCATTGAGCAAGGAGCAGCTCTTGTCTATTACATATTTGGCTTAAGGAACTTTATCTGTGCTCATTTCAATCTCTGGTTTTATGCAGCACCCCAACTCACCTTTCCCCTTAAGCAAGCATAAGTCGGTTTTCTAAATTTGAGACACTGTTCTGTTTTGTAATCCAGTTCCTGTGTTGCCAAGTTTACATTCCGTGTATTAGTGATATCTTATGATGTTTCTTTTTCTGTGTGACTTATTTCAGTTAGAATCATCATACCTGAATCCACTCATTATGCTGCTACGGGCCTGATGACATAGATTTCATTGCTGAGTGATATTGCATTGTACGTAAGTACCACAACTTCTTTATCCGTTTTTCGCTTTCTGCGATATTGAACTTGTACCGTAAACAAGGTTCTTGTAAACAGAGCCGTCCCAAACTTTGGGGTGGCTGTGTCTGTTTGATTTTAATTTCCCTAAGCTATAGGACCATAAGTGGAAGTGCCCTAGGCTCTGTTGCTTTGTTTTTAGATGTTTCAGGAAACACCATACACTTCTCCCCAGTGGCTGTTGGCAATTTACATCCCGCCCATCAGCATAACAAGGCTCCCAGTTCTCCATGGCCTGTCCTGCCTTTCTGGATTTTACACTTTTTTCAGATGGCCCTTTTGACAGGGGGGAAAGTGAGACTTCACTGTAGTGCAGATTTCCTTTGCAAGCTTGCTTGGTTGGCCAAAAAGGGCGTATGCGTTTTTTCCTGAATATATTCAGGAAAAAACGCATACGCCCTTTTTGGCCAAGTGCATCATTGTCCACGTTCTGCCTCTTTTCCTATGCTTTAAATGCAATTCCAGTCTACCTCCTGAAATCGGTTTCCTGTAATTCTGTCCCGCTTTCAAGTCCTCTTGGCAGCCTTACTTCAGTATATTTTTGGACGATAGCTGTCATTTATAACTCTGCAGGTTTGTGAATTACAGTGCCCCTGAGCTCCTTTCTTCAACTCGCTTTCTTGTGAGCTGGCCGCAACACCGCAGGATTGTTTCAGGCCCTAATCTGGTTCCGGCACGGCACGCTGAGCCTTTGGCTAATTCCTCTTCCTGGTGGGAAATGAGAGTTGAATTTGCCCGTCCAGACACCTCCAGCTAGTCTCTCATTGGTTCTCCCTATTCCTGTTCATCTTCCGCAGAAATTGCAAACTGGGCCAAACAGGAGGTTAAAGGCACTGACTCTCCAAGTCGGGAGAGTTTTAGTAGAGCATCTGGAATACTGCACCCGAGTACCAGGGGACGAGAACTGAGACATATTGGAACACGTCTCCCGATCACACGGTTGATCATACTCTGGGTTCCACATGCATGTTTTAGCTGAAGGAAGAATCCTTTAAACCTGGAGAGTTGAGACCCGTGTAATGGGTACCATGCAATATGACTTCAAAGGGTCTTCATTTGCTCACCGAACCTCTCCAATCCTATCACTGCTGCGATTATTACCCTGTACACACGCTTGATTCTCTTTCAGAGACATAGCAATCCATAGGTTTTAAGTTACTTACTAGTTAGGTACATTCTTAGGTGTTAAATATGTGGTGTTGAGTCCATTTCGTTGACCAAGGAGTAGCTCTTGTCTATTCCATATTTGGCTTAAGGAACTTTATCTGTGCTTATTTCAATCTCTGGTTTTATGCAGCACCCCAACTCACCTTTCCCCTTAAGCAAGCATAAGTTGGTTTTCTAAATTTGAGACCCTGTTCTGTTTTGTAATCCAGTTCCTGTGTAGCCAAGTTTACATTCCGTGTATTAGTGATATCTTATGATGTTTCTTTTTCTGTGTGACTTATTTCAGTTAGAATCATCATACCTGAATCCACTCATTATGCTGCTACGGGCCTGATGACATAGATTTCATTGCTGAGTGATATTGCATTGTATGTAAGTACCACAACTTCTTTATCCATTTTTCGCTCTCTTCGATATTGAACTTGTACCGTAAACGAGTTTCTTGTAAACAGAGCCGTCCCAAACTTTGGGTTGGCTGTGTCTTTTTGATTTTAATTTCCCTAAGCTATAGGACCATAAGTGTAAGTGCCCTAGGCTCTGTTGCTTTGTTTTTTAGATGTTTCAGGAAACACCATACACTTCTCCCGAGTCGCTGTTGGCAATTTACATCCCGCCCATCAGCATAACAAGTCTCCCAGTTCTCCATGGCCTGTCCTGCCTTTCTGGATTTTACACTTTTTTCAAATGGCCCTTTTGACAGGGGGGAAGTGAGACTTCATTGTAGTACAGATTTCCTTTGCAAGCTTGCTTGGTTGGCCAAAAAGGGCGTATGCGTTTTTTCCTGAATATATTCAGGAAAAAACGCATACGCCCTTTTTGGCCAAGTGCATCATTGTGGACGTTCTGCCTCTTTTCCTATGCTTTAAATGCAATTCCAGTCTACCTCCTGAAATCGGTTACCTGCAATTCTGCCCCGCTTTCAAGTCCTCTTGGCAGCCTTCCTTCAGTATAGTTTTGGACGATAGCTGTCATTTATAACTCTGCAGGTTTGTGAATTACAGTGCCCCTGAGCTCCTTTCTTCAACTCGATTTCTTGTGAGCTGGCCGCAACACCGCAGGATTGCTTCAGGTCCTAATCTTGTTCTGCAACAGCAAGCTGAGCCTTTGGTTAATTCCTCTTCCTGGTGGGAAATGAGAGTTAAATTTGCCCGTCCAGACACCTCCAGCTAGTCTCTCATTGGTTCTCCCTATTCCTGTTCATCTTCCGCAGAAATTGCAAACTGGGCCAAACAGGAGGTTAAAGGCACTGACTCTCCAAGTCGGGAGAGTGTTAGTAAAGCGTCTGGAATGTTGCACCCTAGTACCAGGAAACGAGAACTAAGACATATTTGAACACTTCCCCCAATCACACGGTTGATCATACTCTGGATTCCACATGAATGATGTAGCTGAAGGAAGAATCCCTTAAACCTGGAGCGTTGAGACCCGTGGAATGGGTACCATGCAATATGACTTCAAAGGGTCTTCATATTGATCACCAAACTCTCCAATCCTATCACTGCTGCGTTTATGCCCCTGTACACACGCTTGATTCTCTTTCGGAGACATAGCAATCCATAGGTTTTAAGATACTTACTAGTCAGGTACATTCTTAGGCGTTTAATATGGGGTGTTGTGTCCATTTCGTTGAGCAAGGAGTAGCTCTTGTCTATTCCATATTTGACTTAAGGAACTTTATCTGTGCTCATTTCAATCTCTGGTTTTATGCAGCACCCCAACTCACCTTTCCCCTTAAGCTAGCATAAGTTGATTTTCTGAATTTGAGACCCTGTTCTGTTTTGTAATCCAGTTCCTGTGTAGCCAAGTTTACATTCCGTGTATTAGTGATATCTTATGATGTTTCTTTTTCTGTGTGACTTATTTCAGTTAGAATCATCATACCTGAATCCACTCATTATGCTGCTACGGACCTGATGACATAGATTTCATTGCTGAGTGATATTGCATTGTACGTAAGTACCACAACTTCTTTATCCATTTTTCACTTTCTGCGATATTGTACTTGTACCGTAAACAAGGTTCTTGTAAACAGAGCCGTCCCAAACTTTGGGGTGGCTGTGTCTCTTTGATTTTAATTTCCCTAAGCTATAGGACCATAAGTGGAAGTGCCCTAGGCTCTGTTGCTTTGTTTTTTAGATGTTTCAGGAAACACCATACACTTCTCCAGAGTGGCTGTTGGCAATATATATCCCGCCCATCAGCATAACAAGGCTCCCAGTTCTCCATGGCCTGTCCTGTCTTTCTAGACTTTACACTTTCTTCAGTTGGCCCTTTTGACCGGGGGGAAGTGAGACTTCATTGTAGTACAGATTTCCTTTGCAAGCTTGCTTGGTTGCCCAAAAAGGGCGTATGCGTTTTTTCCTGAATATATTCAGGAAAAAACGCATACGCCCTTTTTGGCCAAGTGCATCATTGTCGACGTTTTGCCTCTTTTCCTATGCTTTAAATGCAATTCCAGTCTACCTCCTGAAATCGGTTTCCTGCAATTCTGCCCCGCTTTCAAGTCCTCTTGGCAACCTTACTTCAGTATATTTTTGGATGATAGCTGTCATTTATAACTCTGCAGGTTTGTGAATTACAGTGCCCCTGAGTTCCTTTCTTCAACTCGCTTTCTTGTGAGCTGGCCGCAAAACCGCAGGATTGCTTCAGGCCCTAATCTGGTTCCGGCACGGCACGCTGAGCCTTTGGTTAATTCCTCTTTCTGGTGGGAAATGAGAGTTAAATTTGCCCGTCCAGACACCTCCAGCTAGTCTCTCATTGGTTCTCCCTATTCCTGTTCATCTTCCACAGAAATTGCAAACTGGGCCAAACAGGAGGTTAAAGGCACTGACTCTCCAAGTCGGGAGAGTGTTAGTAAAGCATCTGGAATGTTGCACCCGAGTACCAGGGGACGAGAACTGAGACATATTGGAACACGTCTCCCGATCACACAGTTGATCATACTCTGGGTTCCACATGAATGATGTAGCTGAAGGAAGAATCCCTTAAACCTGGAGAGTTGAGACCCGTGGAATGGGTACCATGCAATATGACTTCAAAGGGTCTTCATATTGCTCACCAAACCTCTCCAATCCTATCACTGCTGCGTTTATGCCCCTGTACACACGCTTGATTCTCTTTCGGAGACATAGCAATCCATAGGTTTTAAGATACTTACTAGTCAGTTACATTCTTAGGCGTTTAATATGGGGTGTTGAGTCCATTTCGTTGAGCAAGGAGTAGCTCTTGTCTATTACATATTTGGTTTAAGGAACTTTATCTGTGCTCATTTCAATCTCTGGTTTTATGCAGCACCCCAACTCACCTTTCCCCTTAAGCAAGCATAAGTTGGTTTTCTAAATTTGAGACCCTGTTCACTTTTGTAATCCATTTCCTGTGTAGCCAAGTTTACATTCCTTGTATTAGTGATATCTTATGATGTTTCTTTTTGTGTGTGACTTATTTCAGTTAGAATCATCATACCTGAATCCACTCATTATGCTGCTACGGGCCTGATGACATAGATTTCATTGCTGAGTGATATTGCATTGTACGTAAGTACCACAACTTCTTTATCCATTTTTCACTTTCTGCGATATTGAACTTGTACCGTAAACAAGGTTCTTGTAAACAGAGCCGTCCCAAACTTTGGGGTGGCTGTGTCTTTTTGATTTTAATTTCCCTAAGCTATAGGACCATAAGTGGAAGTGCCCTAGGCTCTGTTGCTTTGTTTTTTAGATGTTTCAGGAAACACCATACACTTCTTCCTAGTGGCTGTTGGCAATTTACATCCCACCCATCAGCGTAACAAGGCTCCCAGTTCTCCATGGCCTGTCCTGCCTTTCTGGATTTTACACATTTTTCAGATGGCCCTTTTGACCGGGGGGAAGTGAGACTTCATTGTAGTGCAGATATCCTTTGCAAGCTTGCTTGGTTGGCCAAAAAGGGCGTATGCGTTTTTTCCTGAATATACTCAGGAAAGAACGCATACGCCCTTTTTGGCCAAGTGCATCATTGTCGACGTTCTGCCTCTATTCCTATGCTTTAAATGCAATTCCAGTCTACCTCCTGAAATCGGTTTCCTGCAATTCTGCCCCGCTTTCAAGTCCTCTTGGCAGCCTTACTTCAGTATATTTTTGGACGATAGCTGTCATTTATAACTCTGCAGGTTTGTGAATTACAGTGCCCCTGAGCTCCTTTCTTCAACTCGCTTTCTTGTGAGCTGGCCGCAACACCGCAGGATTGCTTCAGGCCCTAATCTGGTTCCAGCACGGCACGCTGAGCCTTTGGTTAATTCCTCTTCCTGGTTGGAAATGAGAGTTAAATTTGCCCGTCCAGACACCTCCAGCTAGTCTCTCATTGGTTCTCCCTATTCCTGTTCATCTTCCGCAGAAATTGCAAACTGGGCCAAACAGGAGGTTAAAGGCACTGACTCTCCAAGTCGGGAGAGTGTTAGTAAAGTGTCTGGAATGTTGCACCCGAGTACCAGGGGACGAGAACTGAGACATATTGGAACACGTCTCCCGATCACATGGTTGATCATACTCTGGGTTCCACATGCATGATTTAGCTGAAGGAAGAATCCCTTAAACCTGGAGAGTTGAGACCCGTGGAATGGGTACCATGCAATACGACTTCAAAGGGTCTTCATTTGCTCACCGAATGTCTCCAATCCTATCATTGCTGCGTTTATGCCCCTGTACACATGCTTGATTCTCTTTCGGAGACATAGCAATCCATAGGTTTTAAGATACTTACTAGTCAGGTACATTCTTAGGCGTTTAATATGGGGTGTTGAGTCCATTTCGTTGAGCAAGGAGTAGCTCTTGTCTATTCCATATTTGGCTTAAGGAACTTTATCTATGCTCATTTCAATCTCTGGTTTTATGCTGCACCCCAACTCACCTTTCCCCTTAAGCAAGCATAAGTTGGTTTTCTAAATTTGAGACCCTGTTCTGTTTTGTAATCCAGTTCCTGTGTAGCCAAGTTTACATTCCTTGTATTAGTGATATCTTATGATGTTTCTTTTTCTGTGTGACTTATTTCAGTTAGAATCATCATACCTGAATCCACTCATTATGCTGCTACGGGCCTGATGACATAGATTTCATTGCTGAGTGATATTACTTTGTACGTAAGTACCACAACTTCTTTATCCATTTTTCATTTTCTGCGATATTGTACTTGTACCGTAAACAAGGTTCCTGTAAACAGAGCCGTCCCAAACTTTAGGGTGGCTGTGTCTTTTTGATTTTAATTTCCCTAAGCTATAGGACCATAAGTGGAAGTGCCCTAGGCTCTGTTGCTTTGTTTTTTAGATGTTTCAGGAAACACCATACACTTCTCCCGAGTGGCTGTTGGCAATTTACATCCCGCCCATCAGCATAACAAGGCTCCCAGTTCTCCATGGCCTGTCCTGCCTTTCTGGATTTTACACTTTTTTCAATTGGCCCTTTTGACCGGGGGGAAGTGAGACTTCATTGTAGTGCAGATATCCTTTGCAAGCTTGCTTGGTTGGCCAAAAAGTGCGTATGCGTTTTTTTCCTGAATATATTCAGGAAAAAACGCATACGCCCTTTTTGGCCAAGTGCATCATTGTCGACGTTCTGCCTCTTTTCCTATGCTTTAAATGCAATTCCAGTCTACCTCCCGATATCGGTTTCCTGCAATTCTGCCCCGCTTTCAAGTCCTCTTGGCAGCCTTACTTCAGTATATTTTTGGACGATAGCTGTCATTTATAACTCTGCAGGTTTGTGAATTACAGTGCCCCTGAGCTCCTTTCTTCAACTCGCTTTCTTGTGAGCTGCCCGCAACACCACAGGATTGCTTCAGGCCCTAATCTGGTTCTGGCACGGGATGCTGAGCCTTTGGTTAATTCCTCTTCCTGGTGGGAAATGAGAGTTAAATTTGCCCGTCCAGACACCTCCAGCTAGTCTCTCATTGGTTCTCCCTATTCCTGTTCATCTTCCGCAGAAATTGCAAACTGGGCCTAACAGGAGGTTAAAGGCACTGACTCTCCAAGTCGGGAGAGTGTTAGTAAAGCGTCTGGAATGTTGCACCCGAGTACCAGGGTACGAGAACTGAGACATATTGGAACACGTCTCCCGATCACACGGTTGATCATACTCTGGGTTCCACATGCATGATTTAGCTGAAGGAAGAATCCCTTAAACCTGGAGAGTTGAGACCCGTGGAATGGGTACCATGCAATATGACTTCAAAGGGTCTCCATTTGCTCACCGAACCTCTCCAATCCTATCACTGCTGCGTTTATGCCCCTGTACACACGCTTGATTCTCTTTCGGAGACATAGCGATTCATAGGTTTTAAGATACTTACTAGTCAGGTACATTCTTAGGCGTTTAATATGGGGTGTTGAGTCCATTTCGTTGAGCAAGGAGTAGCTCTTGTCTATTACATATTTGGCTTAAGGAACTTTATCTGTGCTCATTTCAATCTCTGGTTTTATGCAGCACCCCAACTCACCTTTCCACTTAAGCAAGCATAAGTTGGTTTTCTAAATTTGAGACCCTGTTCACTTTTGTAATCCAGTTCCTGTGTAGCCAAGTTTACATTCTGTGTATTAGTGATATCTTATGATGTTTCTTTTTCTTGTGACTTATTTCAGTTAGAATCATCATACCTGAATCCACTCATTATGCTGCTACGGGCCTGATGACATAGATTTCATTGCTGAGTGATATTGCATTGTACGTAAGTACCACAACATCTTTATCCATTTTTCACTTTCTGCGATATTGAACTTGTCCCGTAAACGAGTTTCTTGTAAACAGAGCCGTCCCAAACTTTGGGGTGGCTGTGTCTTTTTGATTTTAATTTCCCTAAGCTATAGGACCATAAGTGTAAGTGCCCTAGGCTCTGTTGCTTTGTTTTTTAGATGTTTCAGGAAACACCATACACTTCTCCCGAGTGGCTGTTGGCAATTTACATCCCGCCCATCAGCATAACAAGGCTCCCAGTTCTCCATGGCCTGTCCTGCCTTTCTGGATTTTACACTTTTTTCAAATGGCCCTTTTGACAGTGGGGAAGTGAGACTTCATTGTAGTGCAGATTTCCTTTGCAAGCTTGCTTGGTTGGCCAAAAAGGGCGTATGTGTTTTTTCCTGAATATATTCAGGAAAAAACGCATACGCCCTTTTTGGCCAAGTGCATCATTGTCGACGTTCTGCCTCTTTTCCTATGCTTTAAATGCAATTCCAGTCTACCTCCTGAAATCGGTTACCTGCAATTCTGCCCCGCTTTCAAGTCCTCTTGGCAGCCTTCCTTCAGTATATTTTTGGACGATAGCTGTCAATTATAACTCTGCAGGTTTGTGAATTACAGTGCCCCTGAGCTCCTTTCTTCAACTCGATTTCTTGTGAGCTGGCCGCAACACCGCAGGATTGCTTCAGGCCCTAATCTGGTTCTGCAACAGCAAGCTGAGCCTTTGGTTAATTCCTCTTCCTGGTGGGAAATGAGAGTTAAATTTGCCCGTCCAGACACCTCCAGCTAGTCTCTCATTGGTTCTCCCTATTCCTGTTCATCTTCCGCAGAAATTGCAAACTGGGCCAAACAGGAGGTTAAAGGCACTGACTCTCCAGTCGGGAGAGTGTTAGTAAAGCGTCTGGAATGTTGCACCCTAGTACCAGGAAACGAGAACTAAGACATATTTGAACACTTCCCCCAATCACACGGTTAATCATACTCTGGATTCCACATGAATGATGTAGCTGAAGGAAGAATCCCTTAAACCTGGAGCGTTGAGACCCGTGGAATGGGTACCATGCAATATGACTTCAAAGGGTCTTCATATTGATCACCAAACTCTCCAATCCTATCACTGCTGCGTTTATGCCCCTGTACACACGCTTGATTCTCTTTCGGAGACATAGCAATCCATAGGTTTTAAGATACTTACTAGTCAGTTACATTCTTAGGCGTTTAATATGGGGTGTTGAGTCCATTTCGTTGAGCAAGGAGTAGCTCTTGTCTATTACATATTTGGTTTAAGGAACTTTATCTGTGCTCATTTCAATCTCTGGTTTTATGCAGCACCCCAACTCACCTTTCCCCTTAAGCAAGCATAAGTTGGTTTTCTAAATTTGAGACCCTGTTCACTTTTGTAATCCATTTCCTGTGTAGCCAAGTTTACATTCCGTGTATTAGTGATATCTTATGATGTTTCTTTTTGTGTGTGACTTATTTCAGTTAGAATCATCATACCTGAATCCACTCATTATGCTGCTACGGGCCTGATGACATAGATTTCATTGCTGAGTGATATTGCATTGTACGTAAGTACCACAACTTCTTTATCCATTTTTCACTTTCTGCGATATTGAACTTGTACCGTAAACAAGGTTCTTGTAAACAGAGCCGTCCCAAACTTTGGGGTGGCTGTGTCTTTTTGATTTTAATTTCCCTAAGCTATAGGACCATAAGTGGAAGTGCCCTAGGCTCTGTTGCTTTGTTTTTTAGATGTTTCAGGAAACACCATACACTTCTTCCTAGTGGCTGTTGGCAATTTACATCCCACCCATCAGCGTAACAAGGCTCCCAGTTCTCCATGGCCTGTCCTGCCTTTCTGGATTTTACACATTTTTCAGATGGCCCTTTTGACCGGGGGGAAGTGAGACTTCATTGTAGTGCAGATATCCTTTGCAAGCTTGCTTGGTTGGCCAAAAAGGGCGTATGCGTTTTTTCCTGAATATACTCAGGAAAGAACGCATACGCCCTTTTTGGCCAAGTGCATCATTGTCGACGTTCTGCCTCTATTCCTATGCTTTAAATGCAATTCCAGTCTACCTCCTGAAATCGGTTTCCTGCAATTCTGCCCCGCTTTCAAGTCCTCTTGGCAGCCTTACTTCAGTATATTTTTGGACGATAGCTGTCATTTATAACTCTGCAGGTTTGTGAATTACAGTGCCCCTGAGCTCCTTTCTTCAACTCGCTTTCTTGTGAGCTGGCCGCAACACCGCAGGATTGCTTCAGGCCCTAATCTGGTTCCAGCACGGCACGCTGAGCCTTTGGTTAATTCCTCTTCCTGGTTGGAAATGAGAGTTAAATTTGCCCGTCCAGACACCTCCAGCTAGTCTCTCATTGGTTCTCCCTATTCCTGTTCATCTTCCGCAGAAATTGCAAACTGGGCCAAACAGGAGGTTAAAGGCACTGACTCTCCAAGTCGGGAGAGTGTTAGTAAAGTGTCTGGAATGTTGCACCCGAGTACCAGGGGACGAGAACTGAGACATATTGGAACACGTCTCCCGATCACATGGTTGATCATACTCTGGGTTCCACATGCATGATTTAGCTGAAGGAAGAATCCCTTAAACCTGGAGAGTTGAGACCCGTGGAATGGGTACCATGCAATACGACTTCAAAGGGTCTTCATTTGCTCACCGAATGTCTCCAATCCTATCATTGCTGCGTTTATGCCCCTGTACACATGCTTGATTCTCTTTCGGAGACATAGCAATCCATAGGTTTTAAGATACTTACTAGTCAGGTACATTCTTAGGCGTTTAATATGGGGTGTTGAGTCCATTTCGTTGAGCAAGGAGTAGCTCTTGTCTATTCCATATTTGGCTTAAGGAACTTTATCTATGCTCATTTCAATCTCTGGTTTTATGCTGCACCCCAACTCACCTTTCCCCTTAAGCAAGCATAAGTTGGTTTTCTAAATTTGAGACCCTGTTCTGTTTTGTAATCCAGTTCCTGTGTAGCCAAGTTTACATTCCTTGTATTAGTGATATCTTATGATGTTTCTTTTTCTGTGTGACTTATTTCAGTTAGAATCATCATACCTGAATCCACTCATTATGCTGCTACGGGCCTGATGACATAGATTTCATTGCTGAGTGATATTACATTGTACATAAGTACCACAACTTCTTTATCCATTTTTCATTTTCTGCGATATTGTACTTGTACCGTAAACAAGGTTCCTGTAAACAGAGCCGTCCCAAACTTTAGGGTGGCTGTGTCTTTTTGATTTTAATTTCCCTAAGCTATAGGACCATAAGTGGAAGTGCCCTAGGCTCTGTTGCTTTGTTTTTTAGATGTTTCAGGAAACACCATACACTTCTCCCGAGTGGCTGTTGGCAATTTACATCCCGCCCATCAGCATAACAAGGCTCCCAGTTCTCCATGGCCTGTCCTGCCTTTCTGGATTTTACACTTTTTTCAGATGGCCCTTTTGACCGGGGGGAAGTAAGACTTCATTGTAGTGCAGATATCCTTTGCAAGCTTGCTTGGTTGGCCAAAAAGGGCGTATGCGTTTTTTCCTGAATATATTCAGGAAAAAACGCATACGCCCTTTTTGGCCAAGTGCATCATTGTCGACGTTCTGCCTCTTTTCCTATGCTTTAAATGCAATTCCAGTCTAACTCCCGATATCGGTTTCCTGCAATTCTGCCCCGCTTTCAAGTCCTCTTGGCAGCCTTACTTCAGTATATTTTTGGACGATAGCTGTCATTTATAACTCTGCAGGTTTGTGAATTACAGTGCCCCTGAGCTCCTTTTTTCAACTCGCTTTCTTGTGAGCTGCCCGCAACACCACAGGATTGCTTCAGGCCCTAATCTGATTCCAGCACGGCATGCTGAGCCTTTGGTTAATTCCTCTTCCTGGTGGGAAATGAGAGTTAAATTTGCCCGTCCAGACACCTCCAGCTAGTCTCTCATTGGTTCTCCCTATTCCTGTTCATCTTCCTCAGAAATTGCAAACTGGGCCTAACAGGAGGTTAAAGGCACTGACTCTCCAAGTCGGGAGAGTGTTAGTAAAGCGTCTGGAATGTTGCACCCGAGTACCAGGGTACGAGAACTGAGACATATTGGAACACGTCTCCCGATCACACGGTTGATCATACTCTGGGTTCCACATGCATGATTTAGCTGAAGGAAGAATCCCTTAAACCTGGAGAGTTGAGACCCGTGGAATGGGTACCATGCAATATGACTTCAAAGGGTCTCCATTTGCTCACCGAACCTCTCCAATCCTATCACTGCTGCGTTTATGCCCCTGTACACACGCTTGATTCTCTTTCGGAGACATAGCGATTCATAGGTTTTAAGATACTTACTAGTCAGGTACATTCTTAGGCGTTTAATATGGGGTGTTGAGTCCATTTCGTTGAGCAAGGAGTACCTCTTGTCTATTACATATTTGGCTTAAGGAACTTTATCTGTGCTCATTTCAATCTCTGGTTTTATGCTGCACCCCAACTCACCTTTCCCCTTAAGCAAGCATAAGTTGGTTTTCTAAATTTGAGATCCTGTTCTGTTTTGTAATCCAGTTCCTGTGTAGCAAAGTTTACATTCCGTGTATTAGTGATATCTTATGATGTTTCTTTTTCTGTGTGACTTATTTCAGTTAGAATCATCATACCTGAATCCACTCATTATGCTGCTACGGGCCTGATGACATAGATTTCATTGCTGAGTGATATTACATTGTACGTAAGTACCACAACTTCTTTATCCATTTTTCACTTTCTGCGATATTGTACTTGTACCGTAAACAAGGTTCTTGTAAACAGAGCCGTCCCAAACTTTGGGTTGGCTGTGTCTTTTTGATTTTAATTTCCCTAAGCTATAGGACCATAAGTGGCAGTGCCCTAGGCTCTGTTGCTTTGTTTTTTAGATGTTTCAGGAAACACCGTACAGTTCTCCCAAGTGGCTGTTGGCAATTTACATCCCGCCCATCAGCATAACAAGGCTCCCAGTTCTCCATGGCCTGTCCTGCCTTTCTGGATTTCACACTTTTTTCAGATGGCCCTTTTGACCGGGGTGGGGGGGGGGAGTGAGACTTCATTGTAGTGCAGATTTCCTTTGCAAGCTTGCTTGGTTGGCCAAAAAGGGCGTATGCGTTTTTTCCTGAATATATTCAGGAAAAAACGCATACGCCCTTTTTGTTCAAGTGCATCATTGTGGACGTTCTGCCTCTTTTCCTATGCTTTAAATGCAATTCCAGTCTACCGCCTGAGATCGGTTTCCTGCAATTCTGCCCCGCTTTCAAGTCCTCTTGGCAGCCTTACTTCAGTATATTTTTGGACGATAGCTGTCATTTATAACTCTGCAGGTTTGTGAATTACAGTGCCCCTGAGCTCCTTTCTTCAACTCGCTTTCTTGTGAGCTGCCCGCAACACCACAGGATTGCTTCAGGCCCTAATCTGGTTCTGGCACGGGATGCTGAGCCTTTGGTTAATTCCTCTTCCTGGTGGGAAATGAGAGATAAATTTGCCTGTCCAAACACCTCCAGCTAGTCTCTCATTGGTCCTCACTATTCCTGTTTATCTTCCACAGAAATTGCAAACTTGGCCAAACAGGAGGTTAAAGGCACTGACTCTCCAAGTCGGGAGAGTGTTAGTAAAGCCTCTGGAATGTTGCACCCGAGTACCAGGGGACGGGAACTGAGACATATTTGAACACATCTCCCGATCACACGGTTGATCATACTCTGGGTTCCACATGCGTGTTTTAGCTGAAGGAAGAATCCCTTAAACTTGGAGAGTTGAGACCCGTCGAATAGGTATCATGCAATATGACTTCAAAGGGTCTTCATTTGCTCACCGAACCTCTCCAATCCTATCACTGCTGCGTTTATGCCCCTGTACACACGCTTGATTCTCTTTTGGAGACATAGCAATCCATAGGTTTTAAGATACTTACTAGTCAGGTACATACTTAGGCGTTTAATATGGGGTGTTGAGTCCATCTCGTTGAGCAAGGAGTAGCTCTTGTCTATTACATATTTGGCTTAAGGAACTTTATCTGTGCTCATTTCAATCTCTGGTTTTATGTAGCACCCCAACTCACCTTTCCCCTTAAGCAAGCATAAGTTTGTTTTCTAAATTTGAGACCTTATTCTGTTTTGTAACTCTGTTCCTGTGTAGCAAGTTTACATTCCGTGTATTAGTGATATCTTATGATGTTTCTTTTTCTGTGTGACTTATTTCAGTTAGAATCATCATACCTGAATCCACTCATTATGCTGCTACGGGCCTCATGACATAGATTTCATTGCTGAGTGATATTGCATTGTACGTAAATACGACAACTTCTTTATCCATTTTTCACTTTCTGCGATATTGAACTTGTACCATAAACGAGGTTCTTGTAAACATAGCCGTCCCAAAATTTTGGGTGGCTGTGTCTTTTTGATTTTAATTTCCCTAAGCTATATGACCATAAGTGGAAGTGCCCTAGGCTCTGTTGCTTTGTTTCTTAGAACTTTCAGGAAACACCATACACTTCTCCCCAGTGGCTGTTGGCAATTTACATCCCGCCCATCAGCATAACAAGGCTCCAAGTTCTCCATGGCCAGTCCTGCCTTTCTGGATTTTACACATTTTTCAGATTGGCCTTGTGACCCGGGGGAAGTGAGACTTCATTTTAGTGCAGATTTCCTTTGCAAGCTTGCTTAGTTGGCCAAAAAGCGCGTATGCATTTTTTCCTGAATATATTCAGGAAAAAATGTATATGCCCTTTTAGGCCAAGTGCATCATTGTGGACGTTCGGCCTCTTTTCCTATGCTTTAAATGCAATTCCAGTCTACCTCCTAAAATCGGTTGCCTGCAATTCTGCCCCACATTCAAGTCCTCTTGGCAGCCTTACTTCAGTATATTTTTGGACGATAGCTGTCATTTATAACTCTGCAGGTTTGTGAATTACAGTGCCCCTGAGCTCCTTTCTTCAACTCGCTTTCTTGTGAGCTGGCCGCAACACCGCAGGATTGCTTCAGGCCCTAATCTGGTTCCAGCACAGCACGCTGAGTCTTTGTTTAATTCCTCTTCCTGGTGGGAAATGAGAGTTAAATTTGCCCGTCCAGACACCTCCAGCTAGTCTCTCATTGGTCCTCCCTATTCCTGTTCATGTTCCGCAGAAATTGCAAACTGGGCCAAAGAGGAGGTTAAAAGCACTGACTCTCCAAGTCGGGAGAGTGTTAGTAAAGCGTCTGGAATGTTGCACCCGAGTACCAGGGGACGAGAACTGAGACATATTTGAACACGTCTCCCTATCACACGGTTGATCATACTCTGGGTTCCACATGCATGTTTTAGCTGAAGGAAGAATCCCTTAAACCTGGAGAGTTGAGACCCGTGGAATGGGTACCATGCAATATGACTTCAAAGGGTCTTCATTTGCTCACCGAACCTCTCCAATCCTATCACTGCTGCGTTTATGACCTTGTACACACGCTTGATTCTCTTTCGGAGACATAGCAATCCATGGGTTTTAAGATACTTACTAGTCACGTACATACTTAGGCGTTTAATATGGGGTGTTGGGTCCATTTCGTTGAGCAAGGAGTAGCTCTTGTCTATTCCATATTTGGCTTAAGGAACTTTATCTGTGCTCATTTCAATCTCTGGTTTTATGCAGCACCCCAACTCACCTTTCCCCTTAAGCAAGCATAAGTTGGTTTTCTTAATTTGAGACCCTGTTCTCTTTTGTAATCCAGTTCCTGTGTAGCCAAGTTTACATTCCGTGTATTAGTGATATCTTATGATGTTTCTTTTTGTGTGTGACTTATTTCAGTTAGAATCATCATACCTGAATCCACTCATTATGCTGCTATGGGCCTGATGACATAGATTTCATTGCTGAGTGATATTGCATTGTACGTAAGTTCCACAACTTCTTTATCCATTTTTCACTTTCTGTGATATTGAACTTTTTCCGTAAACGAGGTTCTTGTAAACAGAGCCATTCCAAACTTTGGGGTGGCTGTGTCTTTTTGATTTTAATTTCCCTAAGCTATAGGACCATAAGTGGAAGTGCCCTAGGCTCTGTTGCTTTGTTTTTTAGATGTTTCAGGAAACACCATACACTTCTCCCGAGTGGCTGTTGGCAATTTACATCCCGCCCATCAGCATAACAAGTCTCCCAGTTCTCCATGGCCTGTCCTGCCTTTCTGGATTTTACACTTTTTTCAAATGGCCCTTTTGACAGGGGGGAAGTGAGACTTCATTGTAGTGCAGATATCCTTTGCAAGCTTGCTTGGTTGGCCAAAAAGGGCGTATGCGTTTTTTCCTGAATATATTCAGGAAAAAACGCATACGCCCTTTTTGGCCAAGTGCATCATTGTGGACGTTCTGCCTCTTTTCCTACGCTTTAAATGCAATTCCAGTCTACCTCCTGAAATCGGTTACCTGCAATTCTGCCCCGCTTTGAAATCCTCTTGGCAGCCATTCTTCAGTATATTTTTGGACGATAGCTGTCATTTATTACTCTGCAAGTTTGTGAATTACAGTGCCCCTGAGCTCCTTTCTTCAACTCACTTGCTTGTAAGCTGGCCGCTACACCGCAGGATTGCTTCAGGCCCTAATCTTGTTCTGGCACGGCACTTTGAGCCTTTGCTTAATTCCTCTTCCTGGTGGGAAATGAGAGTTAAGTTGGCCCGTCCAGACACCTCCAGCTAGTCTCTCATTGGTTCTCCCTATTTCTGTTCATCTTCCGCAGAAATTGCAAACTGGGCCAAACAGGAGGTTAAAGGCACTGACTCTCCAAGTCGGGAGAGTGTTAGTAAAGCGTCTGGAATGTTGCACCCGAGTACCAGGGGACGAGAACTGAGACATATTGGAACACGTCTCCCGATCACACGGTTGATCATACTGTGGGTTCCACATGCATGTTTTAGCTGAAGGAAGAATCCCTTAAACCTGGAGAGTTGAGACCCGTGGAATGGGTACCATGCAATATGACTTCATAGGGTCTTCATTTGCTCACCGAACCTCTCCAATCCTATTACTGCTGCATTTATGCCCCAGTACTCACGCTTGATTTTCTTTCAGTGACATAGCAATCCTTAGGTTTTAAGATACTTACTAGGCAAGTACATTATTAGGCGTTTAATATGGGGTGTTGAGTCCATTTCGTTGAGCAAGGAGTAGCTCTTGTCTATTCCATATTTGGCTTAAGGAACTTTATCTGTGCTCATTTCAATCTCTGGTTTTATGCAGCACCCCAACTCACCTTTCCCCTTAAGCAAGCATAAGTTGGTTTTCTACATTTGAGACCCTGTTCTCTTTTGTAATCCAGTTCCTGTGTAGCCACGTTTACATTCCGTGTATTAGTGATATCTTATGATGTTTCTTTTTCTGTGTGACTTATTTCAGTTAGAATCATCATACCTGAATCCACTCTATGCTGCTACGGGCCTGATGACATAGATTTCATTGCTGAGTGATAGTGCATTGTACGTAAGTACCACAACTTTTTTATCCATTTTTCACTTTCTGCGATATTGAACTTGTACCGTAAATGAGGTTCTTGTAAACAGAGCCGTCCCAAACTTTGGGGTGGCTGTGTCTTTTTGATTTTAATTTCCCTAAGCTATAGGACCATAAGTGGAAGTGCCCTAGGCTCTGTTGCTTTGTTTTTACATGTTTCAGGAAACACCATACACTTCTCCCTAGTGGCTGTTGGCAATTTACATCCCGCCCATCAGCATAACAAGGCTCCCAGTTCTCCATGGCCTGTCCTGCCTTTCTGGATTTTACACTTTTTTCAGATGGCCCTTTTGACCGGGGGGATGTGAGACTTCATTGTAGTGCAGATATCCTTTGCAAGCTTGCTTGGTTGGCCAAAAAGGGCGTATGCGTTTTTTCCTGAATATATTCAGGAAAAAACGCATACGCCCTTTTTGGCCAAGTGCATCATTGTCGACGTTCTGCCTCTTTTCCTATGCTTTAAATGCAATTCCAGTCTACCTCGCGATATCGGTTTCCTGCAATTCTGCCCCGCTTTCAAGTCCTCTTGGCAGCCTTACTTCAGTATATTTTTGGACGATAGCTGTCATTTATAACTCTGCAGGTTTGTGAGTTACAGTGCCCCTGAGCTCCTTTCTTCAACTCGCTTTCTTGTGAGCTGCCCGCAACACCACAGGATTGCTTCAGGCCCTAATCTGGTTCTGGCACGGGATGCTGAGCCTTTGGTTAATTCCTCTTCCTGGTGGGAAATGAGAGATAAATTTGCCTGTCCAGACACCTCCAGCTAGTCTCTCATTGGTCCTCACTATTCCTGTTTATCTTCCACAGAAATTGCAAACTTGGCCAAACAGGAGGTTAAAGGCACTGTCTCTCCAAGTCGGGAGAGTGTTAGTAAAGCATCTGGAATGTTGCACCCGAGTACCAGGGGACGAAAACTGAAACATATTTGAACATGTCTCCCGATCACACGGTTGATCATACTCTGGGTTCCACATGCATGTTTCAGCTGAAGGAAGAATCCCTTAAACCTGGAGAGTTGAGACCCGTGGAATGGGTACCATGCAATATGACTTCAAAGGGTCTTCGTTTGCTCACCGAAGCTCTCCAATCCTATCACTGGTGCGTTTATGCCCCTGTACACATGCTTGATTCTCTTTCGGAGACATAGCAATCCATAGCTTTAAGATACTTACTAGGCAGGTACATTCTTAGGCGTTTAATATGGGGTGTTGAGTCCATTTCGTTGAACAAGGAGTAGCTCTTGGCTATTATATATTTGGCTTAAGGAACTTTATCTGTGCTCATTTCAATCTCTGGTTTTATGTAGCACCCCAACTCGCCTTTCCCCTTAAGCAAGCATAAGTTGGTTTTCTAAATTTGAGACCCTCTTCTGTTTTGTAATCCAGTTTCTGTGTAGCCAAGTTTACATTCTGTGTATTAGTGATATCTTATGATGTTTCTTTTTCTGTGTGACTTATTTCATTTAGAATCATCATACCTGAATCCACTCTATGCTGCTACGGGCCTGATGACATAGATTTTATTGCTGAGTGATATTGCATTGTACGTTAGTACCACAACTTCGTTATCCATTTTTCACTTTCTGCGATATTGAACTTGTTCCATAAACGAGGTTCTTGTAAACAGAGCCGTCCCAAACTTTGGGGTGGCTGTGTCTTTTTGATTTTAATTTCCCTAAGCTATAGGACCATAAGTGGAAGTGCCCTAGGCTCTGTTTCTTGGTTTTTTAGATGTTTCAGGAAACACCATACACTTCTCCCCAGTGGCTGTTGGCAATTTACATCCCGCCCTTCAGCATAACAAGGCTTCCCGTTCTCCATGGCCTGTCCTGCCTTTCTGGATTTTACACATTTTTCAGATGGCCCTTTTGACCGGGGGGAAGTGAGACTTCATTGTAGTGCAGATTTCCTTTGCAAGCTTGCTTGGTTGGCCAAAAAGGGCGTATGCGTTTTTTCCTGAATATATTCAGGAAAAAACGCATACGCCCTTTTTGGCCAAGTGCATCATTGTGGACGGTCTGCCTCTTTTCCTATGCATTAAATGCAATTCCAGTCTACCTCCTGAAATCGGTTTCCTGCAATTCTGCCCCGCTTTCAAGTCCTCTTGGCAGCCTTACTTCACTATATTTTTGGACGATAGCTGTCATTTATAACTCTGCAGGTTTGTGAATTACAGTGCCCCTGAACTCCTTTCTTCAACTCGCTTTCTTTTGAGCTGGCCGCAACACGGCAGGATTGATTCAGGCCCTAATCTGGTTCCGGCACGGCATGCTGAGCCTTTGGTTAATTCCTCTTCCTGGTGGGAAATAAGAGTTAAATTTCCCCGACCAGACACCTCCAGCTAGTCTCTCATTGGTCCCCCTATTCCTGTTCATCTTCCGCAGAAATTGCAAACTGGGCCAAACAGGAGGTTAAAGGCACTGACTCTCCAAGTTGGCAGAGTGTTAGTAAAGCGTCTGGAATGTTACACCCAAGTACCAGGGTACGAGAACTGAGACATATTTGATCACGTCTCCCGATTACACAGTTGATCATACTCTGGGCTCCACATGCATGTTTCAGCTGAAGGAAGAATCCTTTAAACCTGGAGAGTTGAGACCCGTGGAATGGGTACCATGCAATATGACTTCAAAGGGTCTTCATTTGCTCACGGAACCTCTCCAGTCCTATCACTGCTGCGTTTATGCCCCTGTACTCATGCTTGACTCTCTTTCAGAGACATAGCAATCCATAGGTTTTAGATACTTACTAGTCAGGTACATACTTAGGCGTTTAATATGGGGTGTTGAGTCCATCTCCTTGAGCAAGGAGTAGCTCTTGTCTATTACATATTTGGCTTAAGGAACTTTATCTGTGCTCATTTCAATCTCTGGTTTTATGCAGCACCCCAACTCACCTTTCCCCTTAAGCAAGCATAAGTTGGTTTTCTAAATTTGAGACCATGTTCTCTTTTGTAGTCCAGTTCCTGTGTAGCAAGTTTACATTCCGGGTATCAGTGATATCTTATGATGTTTCTTTTTCTGTGTGACTTATTTCAGTTAGAATCATCATACCTGAATCCACTCATTATGCTGCTACGGGCCTGATGACATAGATTTCATTGCTGAGTGATATTGCATTGTACGTAAGTACCACAACTTTTTTATCCATTTTTCACTTTCTGCGATATTGAACTTGTACCGTAAACGAGGTTCTTGTAAACAGAGCCGTCCCAAACTTTGGGGTGGCTGTGTCTTTTTGATTTTAATTTCCCTAAGCTATAGGACCATAAGTGGAAGTGCCCTAGGCTCTGTTGCTTTGTTTTTTAGATGTTTCAGGAAACACCATACACTTCTCCCAAGTGGCTGTTGGCAATTTACATCCCGCCCATCAGCATAACAAGGCTCCCAGTTCTCCATGGCCTGTCCTGCCTTTCTGGATTTTACACTTTTTTCAGATGGCCCTTTTGACTGGGGGGAAGTGAGACTTCATTGTAGTGCAGATTTCCTTTGCAAGCTTGCTTGGTTGGCCAAAAAGGGCGTATACGTCTTTTCCTGAATATATTCAGGAAAAAACGCATACGCCCTTTTTGGCCAAGTGCATCATTGAGGACGTTCTGCCTCTTTTCCTATGCTTTAAATGCAATTCCAGTGTACCTCCTGAAATCGGTTTCCTGCAATTCTGCCCCACTTTCAAGTCTTCTTGGCAGCCTTACTTCAGTATATTTTTGGACGATAGCTATCATTTATAACTCTGCAGGTTTGTGAATTGCAGTGCCCCTGAGCTCCATTCTTCAACTCGCTTTCTTGTGAGCTGACCGCAACACGCAGGATTGCTTCAGGCCCTAATCTGGTTCCGGCACGGCATGCTGAGCCTTTGGTTAATTCCTCTTCCTGGTGGGAAATGAGAGTTAAATTTGCCCGTCCAGACACCTCCAGCTAGTCTCTCATCGGTTGTCCCTATTCCTGTTTATCTTCTGCAGAAATTTCAAACTGGGCCATACTGGAGGTAAAAGGCACTGACTCTCCAACTCGGGAGAGTGTTAGTAAAGCGTCTGGAATGTTGCACCCGAGTACCAGGGGAGGAAAACTGAGACATATTGGAACACGTCTCCCGATCACATGGTTGATCATACTGTGGGTTCCGCAAGCATGTTTTAGCTGAAGGAAGAATCCCTTAAACCTGGAGTGTTGAGACCCGTGGAATGGGTACCATGCAATATGACTTCAAAGGGTCTTCATTTGCTCACCGAACCACTCCAATCCTATCACTGCTGCGCTTATGCCCCTGTACACACGCTTGAGTCTCTTTCAGAGACATAGCAATCCATAGGTTTTAGATAGTTACTAGTCAGGTACATTCTTAGGCATTTAATATGGGGTGTTGAGTCCATTTCGTTGAGCAAGGAGTAGCTCTTGTCTATTACATGTTTGGCTTAAGGAACTTTATCTGTGCTCATTTCAGTCTCTGGTTTTATGCAGTATCCCAACTCACCTTTCCTCTTAAGCAAGCATAAGTTGGTTTTCTAAATTTGAGACCCTGTTCTGTTTTGTAATCCAGTTCCTGTGTAGCCAAGTTTACATTCCGTGTATTAGTAATATCTTATGATGTTTCTTTTTCTGTGTGACTTATTTCAGTTAGAATCATCATAGCTGAATCCACTCATTATGCTGCTATGGGCCTGATGACATAGATTTCATTGCTGAGTGATATTGCATTGTACGTAAGTACGACAACTTCTTTATCCATTTTTCGCTTTCTGCGATATTGAACTTGTACCGTAAACGAGGTTCTTGTAAACAGAGCCGTCCCAAACTTTGGGGTGGCTGTGTCTTTTTATTGTAATTTCCCAAAGCTATAGGACCATAAGTGGAAGTGCCCTAGGCTCTGTTGCTTTGTTTTTTAGATGTTTCAGGAAACACCATACACTTCTCCCGAGTGGCTGTTGGCAATTTACATCCCGCCCATCAGCATAACAAGGCTCCCAGTTCTCCATGGCCTGTCCTGCCTTTCTGGATTTTACACTTTTTTCAGATGGCCCTTTTGACCGGGGGGAAGTGAGACTTCATTGTAGTGCAGATTTCCTTTTCAAGCTTGCTTGGTTTGCCACATTGGGCGTATGTGTTTTTTCCTGAATATATTCAGGAAAAAACACATACGCCCTTTTTTGCCAAGTGTATCATTGTCGACGTTCTGCCTCTTTTCCTATGCTTTAAATGCAATTCCAGTCTACCTCCTGAAATCAGTTTCCTGCAATTCTGCCCCGCTTTGAAATCCTCTTGGCAGCCATTCTTCAGTATATTTTTGGACGATAGCTGTCATTTATAACTCTGCAAGTTTGTGAATTACAGTGCCCCTGAGCTCCTTTCTTCAACTCACTTGCTTGTAAGCTGGCCGCTACACCGCAGGATTGCTTCAGGCCCTAATCTTGTTCTGGCACGGCACGTTGAGCCTTTGCTTAATTCCTCTTCCTGGTGGGAAATGAGAGTTAAGTTTGCCCGTCCAGACACCTCCAGCTAGTCTCTCATTGGTTCTCCCTATTTCTGTTCATCTTCCGCAGAAATTGCAAACTGGGCCAAACAGGAGGTTAAAGGCACTGACTCTCCAAGTCGGGAGAGTGTTAGTAAAGCGTCTGGAATGTTGCACCCGAGTACCAGGGGACGAGAACTGAGACATATTGGAACACGTCTCCCGATCACACGGTTGATCATACTGTGGGTTCCACATGCATGTTTTAGCTGAAGGAAGAATCCCTTAAACCTGGAGAGTTGAGACCCGTGGAATGGGTACCATGCAATATGACTTCATAGGGTCTTCATTTGCTCACCGAACCTCTCCAATCCTATTACTGCTGCATTTATGCCCCAGTACTCACGCTTGATTTTCTTTCAGTGACATAGCAATCCTTAGGTTTTAAGATACTTACTAGTCAAGTACATTATTAGGCGTTTAATATGGGGTGTTGAGTCCATTTCGTTGAGCAAAGAGTAGCTCTTGTCTATTCCATATTTGGCTTAAGGAACTTTATCTGTGCTCATTTCAATCTCTGGTTTTATGCAGCACCCCAACTCACCTTTCCCCTTAAGCAAGCATAAGTTGGTTTTCTACATTTGAGACCCTGTTCTGTTTTGTAATCCAGTTCCTGTGTAGCCACGTTTACATTCCGTGTATTAGTGATATCTTATGATGTTTCTTTTTCTGTGTGACTTATTTCAGTTAGAATCATCATACCTGAATCCACTCTATGCTGCTACGGGCCTGATGACATAGATTTCATTGCTGAGTGATAGTGCATTGTACGTAAGTACCACAACTTCTTTATCCATTTTTCACTTTCTGTGATATTGAACTTGTCCCGTAAACGAGGTTCTTGTAAACAGAGCCGTCCCAAACTTTGGGGTGGCTGTGTCTTTTTGATTTTAATTTCCCTAAGCTATAGGACCATAAGTGGAAGTGCCCTAGGCTCTGTTGCTTTGTTTTTTAGATGTTTCAGGAAACACCATACACTTCTCCCAAGTGGCTGTTGGCAATTTACATCCCGCCCATCAGCATAACAAGGCTCCCAGTTCTCCATGGCCTGTCCTGCCTTTCTGGATTTTACACTTTTTTCAGATGGCCCTTTTGATGGGGGGAAGTGAGACTTCATTGTAGTGCAGATTTCCTTTGCAAGCTTGCTTGGTTGGCCAAAAAGGGCGTATGCGTTTTTTCCTGAATATATTCAGGAAAAAACGCATACGCCCTTTTTGGCCAAGTGCATCATTGTGGACGTTCTGCCTCTTTTCCTATGCTTTAAATGCAATTCCAGTCTACCTCCTGAAATCGGTTTCCTGCAATTCTGCCCAGCTTTTAGGTCCTCTTGGCAGCCTTACTTCAGTATATTTTTGGATGATAGCTGTCATTTATCACTCTGCAGGTTTCTGAATTACAGTGCCCCTGAGCTCCTTTCTTCAACTCGCTTTCTTGTGAGCTGGCCGCAACACCGCAGTAGTGCTTCAGGCCATAATCTGGTTCCGGCACGGCACGCTGAGCCTTTGGTTAATTCCTCTTCCTGGTGGGAAATGAGAGTTAAATTTGCCCGTCCAGACACCTCCAGCTAATCTCTCATTGGTTCTGCCTATTCTTGTTCATCTTCCGCGGAATTTGCAAACTGGGCCAAACAGGAGGTTAAAGGCACTGACTCTCCAAGTCGGGAGAGTGTTAGTAAAGCATCTGGAATGTTGCACCCAAGTACCAGGGGAGGAAAACTGAGTTATATTGGAACACGTCTCCCGATCACACGGTTGATAATACTCTGGGTTCTACATGTATGTTTTAGCTGAAGGAAGAATCCCTTAAACCTGGACAGTTGAGACCCGTGGAATGGGTACCAGGCAATATGACTTCAAAGGGTCTTCATTTGCTCACCGAACTTCTCCAATACTATCACTGCTGCGTTTATGCCTCTGTACACATGCTTGATTCTCTATCGGAGACATAGCAATCCTTAGGTTTTAAGATGCTTACTAGTCAGGTACATTCTTAAGCGTTTAATATGGGGTGTTGAGCCCATTTCGTTGAGCAAGGAGTAGCTCTTGTCTATTCCATATTTGGCTTAAGGAACTTTATCTGTGCTCATTTCAATCTCTGGTTTTATGCAGCACCCCAACTCACCTTTCCCCTTAAGCAAGCATAAGTTGGTTTTCTAAATTTGAGACCCTGTTCTGTTTTGTAATCCAGTTCCTGTGTAGCCAAGTTTACATTCCGTGTATTAGTGATATCTTATGATGTTTCTTTTTCTGTGTGACTTATTTCAGTTAGAATCATCATACCTGAATCCACTCATTATGCTGCTACGGGCCTGCTGACATAGATTTCATTGCTGAGTGATATTGCATTGTACTTAAGTACCACAACTTTTTATCCATTTTTCGCTTTCTGCGATATTGAACTTGTACCATAAACGAGGTTCTTGTAAACAGAGCCGTCCCAAACTTTGGGGTGGCTGTGTCTTTTTGATTTTAATTTCCCTAAGCTATAGGACCATAAGTGGAAGTGCCCTAGGCTCTGTTGCTTTGTTTTTTAGATGTTTCAGGAAACACCATACACTTCTCCCGAGTGGCTGTTGGCAATTTGCATCCCACCCATCAGCATAACAAGGCTCCCAGTTCTCCATGGCCTGTCCTGCCTTTCTGGATTTTACACTTTTTTCAGATGGCCCTTTTGACTGGGGGGAAGTGAGACTTCATTGTAGTGCAGATTTCCTTTGCAAGCTTGCTTGGTTGGCCAAAAAGTGCGTATACGTCTTTTCCTGAATATATTCAGGAAAAAACGCATACGCCCTTTTTGGCCAAGTGCATCATTGAGGACGTTCTGCCTCTTTTCCTATGCTTTAAATGCAATTCCAGTGTACCTCCTGAAATCGGTTTCCTGCAATTCTGCCTTGCTTTCGATGCCTCTTCATAGCCTTACCTCAATATATTTTTTGAAAATAGTTGGTCCTTATAACTCTGCACGTTTTTGAATTGCAGTGGCCCTTAGCTCCATTTTTCAGCTCATATTTTTGTGATCTTGCCTCATAACCACAGGATTCCTTCAGGCCCTATTCTTCTTCTGGGGCACCTTGCTGTGCCTTTGGTTTATTCTTCTTACCGATGTGAAATTAGAGTGACATGTGCCCATTGAAACCGCTACAGCTAGTTTCTCACTGGTTCCCCCTATTCCCATTCATCCTCCACACTAACTGCAGACTGTGCGATACCAGAACTTAAAGACATTGACTCTCCATGTGGGGATGTTTTTAGTAAAGCGGCTGGAATGTCGATCCGGAGCCCCAGGAGAGGAAAAATGAGGTGCGTTTTAGAAACCTTTCCTGATCATATGGTATACCAGTCGCTGGGTTTCCCAAGCATGGTTTAGCTGTAGGAAGATTCCCTTCAACCTGGATTGTTGGGACCCTTGGAATGAGTAGCATGAAGTATTGCATTAAACTTTTGGCAGTTGCTCACCAAAACTCACCAATCCTCTCAGCCCCAAGTGTCCAGCCTTATGTCTTATCCAGCTGTGGGTTTATATGTGGTCAATCCAGGTTGCATCACAGGCCCTGAGCAAATTTTGTAAGAATTTTTCTCTCTTTCATTGTTTCTGCGTTTTGTTTTTAAAATTTATTTCTATAATGGGGTTTAGCTCATTTTCACTGCTGTGTTTGTGCCGCTCTGCAAACACTTGATTCCCTTATGGAGATATATCAATACATGGATTTTAAGATTCTTATTACTCAGATATATTTCTCTGCAGTGTATAAGGTGTGTTGAGGCCAGTTCATTAAGCAAGGTGTAGATCTTGTCTAATATCTATTTGGTTTATTGAACGGTATCTGTGCTAATTTCAAACTCTGGTTTTATGCATCACCCCACCTCTCCTTTCCCCTTAAGCTGACATAAGTGTGTTTTCTACATGTGAGACACTGTTCTGTTCTGTAATTCATTTCTTGTGCAGCCATATTTACCCTCCCTCTATAAGTGATATCTTATGATATGTTTCTTTTTCTGTTTGACTTATTTCAAGTAGTATTATCGGACCTAAATCCACTCTTTATCCTTCTACTAGCCTTATTACATTGATTTCATGGTGAAGAGATATTCCATTGTACATAAGTACCACATCTTCTTTATCCATTGTTCTCTTTCCTGGGATATTTAAGGTGTACTGAAGTTGAGGTTCTTGTAAACAGAGTAGCCCTAAACTGTGGTGTGCTTGTGTCTTGTTGATTTTTAGACTTCCCTAGATATACTCCCATGATTGGAAGTGTCCTATGCTCTGTAGCTCTGTTTTTTAGATGATTTAGGAACCACCATACACTTCTCCAGAGTGGCTCTCGGCAGTTCACACACTGCCCATCAGCGTATAAAGGCTCCCTGTTCTCCATGGCCTGTCCTGCATTTCTGGTTTTTACAATTTTTTAGGATGGCCCTTTTGACCGGTGGGAAATGAGACTTCTTTGTTGTGCACATTTGCATTGCTTGCTTGCTTCGTTGCCCATAAAGTGCGTATGCGTTTTTTCCTGGATATAATCAGGAAAAAACGCATACGCCCTTTTGGGCCAACTGCATCATTGTCGAAATTCTGCCGCTTTTCATGTGCTTTAAAGACGAGTCCAATCTATCTCTTGAAATCTGTTTCTTGCAATTCTGTCTTGCATTCAGATCCTCTTCTTTGCCTTACCTCAACATATTTTTGGACGTTAGTTTTCATTTATAACTCTGCAGGTTTGTGAATTGCAGTGACCCTGCGCTCCATTTTTTAAGTTGCTCTTTTGTGAGCTGGCCTCAAACCCGCAGGATTGCTTCAGGCCCTATTTTGGCTCCGGCAAGGTGGGCTGAGCCTTTTTTCAATTCTTATTCTTAATGGGAAATTAGAGTGATATGTGCCCGTCCAAACCCCTACAACTATTCTCTCATTGGTTCCCCCTCTTCCCGTTCATCCTCCTCACAATTTGCAAAATGTGTGAAACAGAAGTTTAAATGTGCTGATTCTCCAAGTGGGGAGATTCTAAGTAACATGGCTGGAATGGTGAACAGGAGCACCAGGAGAGGATAAATAAGCTGCATTTTAGACACATCTCCCGATCACATGGTGTACAGTCCTCTGGGTTTTCCATGCATGTTTTAGCTGTAGGAAGATCCCTTGAACCTGCAGATTTGGGACCCATTGAATGGGTACCAGGTAGTATTACTTTCAAGGGTGTGCATTTCCTCACCCAACCTCACATTTCTCTTAGTGCAAACAGTTTCCAGCCTTATGTCTCATCCTGCTGTGGGTCTAGATGTGTTCAATCCATGTTGCATCACCGTCCCTGAGGAAAAGTTGTAAGAGGTTTTCTCTGTCTCTCTGTCGTTTATTTTTTTCAATTTATTACTATATTGGTTACAGCTGATTTTCAAAGCTCTGTTTCTTGCTGCTGTACATCCACTTGATTCACGTACAGAGAGACATCAGTAAATTCTTTTTCAGATTCTTAGCAGTCGTATATATTCTTTTCCGGTGACTTGAGTGTGCTGAGTGCAGTTTTTTTAGCTACCGTGTGGGCCTTGTTGATTATCAGTTTGGTATTTGGAATGGTATCTTTGCTAATTTCAACCTCCTGGATGATGCCTCACCCCTCCCCACCTTTCCCATTTAGCAGCCTTATGTGTGTTTCCTACATATTAGACTATGTTTTTGTTTTGTAATTTATTTCATGTGTAGCCATTTTGGATTCCACCTTTAAGTGATATCTTATGATATGTGTCTTTTTCTTTTTGAATTATGTCACTTAGAATGATCATACGTAACTCCTCCAGAGTTGTTACAACTGGCCATATTTTTTTGAATAATATTCCACTCTACCTAAGTACCACATCTCTATCCATTTTTTCTCTCCAGAGACATTTAAGTTATATCCTAGTCGAGGATCTTTTAAACAGAGAGGGGGTAAACATTGGGGTGCCTGTGTCCTCTCGATTTTTGTTTTTCCCAAGATATACGCCCATGAGTGCAAGTGCCCTATGCTCTGTAGCTCATTTTTTAGATGCTTTAGTAAACACAATACACTTCTCCAGAATGGCCGTTGGCAATGTACATTTCCACTATAAGTCTCACAGGGCTCCCTCTTCTCCTTGCCCTGTCCTGCATTTCTGTTGTTTACGCTTTATGAGGATGGCTCTTCTGACTGATGCGAAGTGATATCTTTTCTAGTATTGACTTCCAGTGCCCACCTGTTTGGTTGGCTAAAAAAGTGTATGCCCTTTTCTTGAATATATACAGAAAAAAACGCATACACCCTTTTTGGCCAACTGCAATGTTGGCAATGTTCAGCTCCTTTTCTCGTGCTTAATGGCGAGTCCTTTCTACCTCCTCAGATCCCTCTCCTGCCATTCTCCCTTGCTTACAAGTCCTTTTCTCTGACTTTCCTCAAGACATTTTTCAGTGATGGATATTTTCAACTCTGCAGTTTCGTGAATTTTACTGCCCCTGAGTTCCATTGTTCAACTTGTGTTTATGGGAACTGGCCACAAAGCAGCGGGATTTCCTCAAGCCCTATACTGTTTCCATGGGCAACCCTAGCCTTTGGTCGATTCGTCTTCCTGATTGGAAATTAGAGTGACATGTGCCTGTCTGAACACCTAGGACTTGTCTCTCATTGTTCCTCATCCTTCCGCTTCATCCTCTGGACAAATTCCAAACTGTACGCAACAAGATGTTGACAGTGCTGACATCTCCAAGTGGGGAGACTGTTAGTAAAGACGCTGGAGGGGTGAACCCGAGCACCAGGAGATGAGGAGATGAGATGCCTTTTCCAAACTCTTCCCGATCAGACGGTATACCATCCTCTGGGTGTGACAGACATGTTTTAGCAGTAGGAAGAGTCCCATTCATGTAAGGAGAACACCAGGGCTTTTTCAAAATCAGTGTCTCCCCGAAACCCAAACTGGGGAATTTTTTAAGCTACGGCTACACATATGTTCATTAAGGGCCTTGGGAAGTAGGCAGAGTCCAAACTTTAGATGATTGAAGTCTTCAGGGTCAGAAGCACTCACCACCAGCTTCCCTTAGGTTACACTTTAACTGTCATTGATAGATGATGTCAATAAAAATATCTATTCTTTTCCAGATTATTTCCCCTTATAGGTTATTGCAAAATGTTGAGTGTAGTTCCCTGTGCTATACAGTAGTTCCTTGTTGATGATCTATTTTATACATAGCAGTGTGTATGTGTTAATCCCAAACTGTTAATTTATCCCTCCTCCCACCTTTCCCCTTTGGTAATAATAAATTATAAGATTTTATGCTTCTCAGAAATGGGGGAGCTGAAAGAGAGGTATCATTTTCAATGGAAAAGCATTTAAAACAAGATTGAAGTTTTAACCAAGATTATTAGATGTACATCCTTGGAAAGAAATCACTTCGTTTCTCTAATATTGACCTGACAAATAAGACAAACCTTTTCACTGAACTTGCTTATAATAAAGTGATGGAAATATCAAATGGAAGTGTTAGAAACATCTTATTTTACCTGAGCCTTATACTCTGTTCTATGTTAACTACAGTTTGGCTCACACATCTGTTCATTGAGGTTACAATAGTCTCAATTTCTGTTACTGATCCTCCAGAGTGGACCCCAACAAGTGTCCCCCTGCCCAGTGTCATTGGGGCCAACAGATCGAGACTGAGTTTGGTTCACAAGCAAAGGAAATTTTATATTTTGATCAGAGAATGGAGAAGTGAGAGCATGCACTACCCCGTGGGCTGTGGGCTGGGCTGCTGTGTAGAGATCCTGTCAGAGTCATTGGGAGGGAGGGGGCGGAGCTCTAGAGGGCCGGGTTAGCTGCAGCTCAGGCTCTATATCGCGGAGTCTGCACTGGGTCCCAGGAGCTGAGGTGTCGTCCCAGCCATTCTGCGCTAGGAAATCTGGTCTGAAGTGCCGGGTGTGGAACCTCTGCATGCGGGACCCTAGGAGCACATGAAATTAGACAAAGCACAAAGGATAAAAAAGGTTAGACTTGACTTTATTGCCCAGATTCTATTTTTATCTCCCAGGGATTTTTAATGGGCTTTGCTGGGGACAAACCCCTCCTCTGCCTTTTGTCCCGTTCCTCATTCTTGGAGTGCTGAGGGTGCAGACCCTTCTTCTGTAACTGCTGAGTGCTGAGTTGGGAGCCCTCATACCCGGGGGCGAGGGTCAGAGCTTCTCCCCAGCAGCCTCCAGGTGACGTTGATTGTCCCCAGGCCCCCTGCCTCCCTGCTCATCCACCTGAGCACCAGCATTGGAAGTGTTATAGATTCTAATGACCTTTAAGGGTCCAGGAAAGAGATGTGCAGAGACGCTGTGGGGGCCGGTTTCACCCCGCCCCACATTTGTTCGGCCACCTTAGGCTGACCGTTTCTGCCAGCCTAGATGCTCTGACCAGTAGTCTGCGCTTTCTTCAATTAGGCCCCTGAATTAACGTACAAACAGCACCAGGTGTCAGAGCGCTGCCTGCTCAACTCCCAGACAGTCCAGGGTCAGTGGTGATCAAGGACCATGATGGCCACTGAGTCAACAGCCTTTTGAAGTAAACAGGAGTCCAGCCGGTCTTATTGGCCAGCATCATCACGGTGTCTGTAGGCTTTTCTATAGTGACAGTGTGATATACGGTTCCCCTGCCAAGATTATTAGCTCCCCTCTGGGTGCAGTAAGTCCTGCAAGCAGTAGTCTACTCTTTTGGGACACACTCTTGTTGTTTTATGAGAGAAACTCCAGGTCAAGTGATGTTCACACGAGTCGTCATGGTGCCCTGTTGCCCCCGGTTATCTCTCTGGATGTTGGAGTTGGAGGGCCTCCTCACTCGAGGTTGGTGTGCCCACGGAGCGAACCCTGCAACTTCAGGGCATGGTTGGTGGTTAGGATCACCACGTGGGGTCCTTTTCCCTTAGGATGGAGGTGGCCTTTTGGGCTGCTGATTTCCAGGTTTTTAGATACCGCCAGTATCTTGGCCAGATGTGGCAGTGGGCCAAGCCCCTTGGTGCCCGTAGTTTATCCTACCTGGATGGCATTCTTGCATTGTTCCATTTCAAGTGGTCCCAGTTTTTGCACTAATTCTCCAATGGCGATTCACCTTTCACCGGGAATGTAAAGGTCAAAGGGTTTAGCTAAATTAGGGAGTTCCAGGGCAAGGGTCTGAATTGACTGCTCTTTCCATTCTTGAAAGGCCACTTCTGGATTCTATTCAAAAGGATCATCATCTTTTCCTTTCAGTGTTTCATATAGAGGCCCAGCTAGTAGACTGTAGTTAGGGATCCAGAAGCAGCAAACCCTGGCCTCCCCAGGAACCCCTAAGCTGTCTTCTAGTTTTAGAAAGGGGTAAGGCTAAAAATGGTTTCTTTCCTTTCCTGGGATGGGCTTCTCCGACCTTCTGTGAGAACGAAACCCAGGCAGGTCACCGCAGTCTGTGATATTTGAGCTTTTTCTTGGACAACTTCTATCCTTTATTGGCTTGGTAGTTCAGAGGCCTCGTTAGTAGGGCTGGCGATCAGAATGTGGTCTGTGTACTGAAGGAGGATTTCCTTTTCCAGAGGTAGAACTTTTAGGTCTTTAGCTAAGCTTTCCCCAAAGATGGTGTGGGAATTTTTGCACCCTTGGGGCAAGACGGCCCGGAAGTATTGTTTTAGTTGTATGTTGAGTCCTGCCACTCACAAGCCAAAATTTCTTGTGACTCTGGGACTAATGGAATACAAAAGAAGGCATCATTGAAGACTAATACAGAATACCATGTCCTGGTGGTTGGTAGAATGACCAGCAGGGTGTAGGAATTAGGAGCAGCTGGAGGTATATCCTCGGTGGCTTCACTGACTGTCCTGACATCCTTTACCAGGTCCCCAGCAGCCCATGGGGCTCTCGTGGTCAGACCAATCCCAGAATATGGAGCTCACCTGGGCAGGTACCCCACCCCCACCCCAGCCCACGGTGCTCTCGTGGTCAGGCCCCTCCCAGGATACAGAGCTACCCTTGCAGGTACCGTGGCAGGGCTGGGCACACAGGAACCGTGCACATAGCCCTCATTGCAGAGCACCCCCTGCTCACCTGTCGCTCAGAGCTGACACAGAGCACCTCAGAGCAGGACTTGAACTAACAAACAGCAGCTGCGACAGGTCTGTGACCCTGGGCATCACTCTGTGCGGCCTCCCTCCACCTGGTCTTCCAGAGACTTCCACTGCACCCGGGGCACCAGGCCTCTGTCTCCAACCACCACCCACCCCTCCTCTCCCTGACTCCTGGGTTCCTCTCATTAGGAGAGGGTTTTCTTGAAGTTGTCTCCCACTCATGGGCCAGATAAAATGATTAGAAAACAAGCCAAAGCTGCAGCCCCTTGTCTATCCTGACTCTCAGGAGCCCACACCTGTTCCTTGGACCTGGCCGGTTCAGCAAGTTCCATTTTCTGCAACTGTGAGCCCCTGAGGGGTGATGATTGGCTGACCTGGGCAGCCTTACCGTGCCAGCCAGCCCTCCCCAGGTGTGCCTGGGTTGAGATCAATATAAATACCACTCCAGGCAGCAAGAGGCCCTGCAGCCGTGCCTGACGCCATTTTCTCTGCCCTGTCAGCAGTCTCGGGGCTGGGCTGGTGGGAGGGAGTGAGAGGCCACGGCTTTGTGGGTGGCCCAGTGTGAGTGGGGCTCTGCTGGACTTTCTGCAGCAGTTGCCAGGCTGCCACCTGCTAAAGAAGAGGATGTGTCACCTATACCTGCTGCTGGAATTTCTCCCTGGGCAGAGGTGAGGAAGGAAAAAAGCAGTGGGGGCAGGGACAGGACGGGTATCTCAGGCAGGGAAATGGAAATCTTCCAGAAGAGCACCCAGGGCCAGGACCATCCTGGCTAGCCTGCAGGCACCAAGTCGGCCGGCATGCTGTCACTCGTGTGGCTCTATGGTCCTTCCTCTAGGCTTTCAAGTCCTTGTATATATTCAGGTGTTTTACCTGGGACGGGTAGGAATAGTTCAGCAGCAACTGGCCTGGGGCTCAGCTCACGTTTACTCACAGATGCCTCGGTACGGTGCCCCAGCTTTGCAATGAGGACGCTTTTTGCGTGGGGGCTGCTGGCTGAATGGGAGATGATTCCCCACCACTGACCAACTTCAGAATTGTTTACAAGTGGAGCAAGTGCCCTGATACGGTTTTCCTCTGTGGAACTGGTGGGTTCTGTGTTTTTCTTCTCTTTTTCGTTTTTGGTTCAAGGTAGATTTTATTCCTCTTTTCTGTATTTACAGATATAAGCATGGAAATAATTTATTCATATAAATACATGTATGTGAAGGGAATAATTGTTTTTTCTGTTTTTTTTTTAATTTTATTTCTTTTTAATTTTGAATTTTATTTTATATTTTTATACAGCAGGTTCTTATTGGTTATCTATTTTATACATATAAATGTATACATGCCAATCCCAGTCTCTCAACTCCTCCCACCACCACCCCCCCCAACAGCTTTCCCCCCTTGTTGTCCATACGTTTGTTGTCTACATCTGTTGCTCTATTTATGCCTTGCAAAATGGTTAACCTGTACAGTTTTTCTAGGTTCCACATATATGCATGAATATACAAGATTTGTTTTTCTCTTTCTGACTTACTTCCCTCTGTATGACACTCTCTAGATCCATCGACGTCTCTACAAATGACCCAATTTCATTCCTTTTCATGGCTTAGTAATATTCCATTTTATATATATACCACAGCTTTATGCATTCGTCTGTCTGTGGGCATTTAGGTTGCTTCCATTACCTCGATATTGTAAAGAGTGAGGCAATGAACATTGCGGTGAATGTCTCTTTTTGATTTATGGTTTTGTCTGGGTATATGTCCAGAACTGGGATTGCTGTATCATATGGTAATTCTACTGTTAGTTTCTTAAGAAACTCCATATTGTTCTCCATAGTGACTGTATCAATTTATATTCCCAACAATAGTGGAAGAGGGTTCCATTTCTCCACACGCTTTCCAGCATTTTTTGTTTGTAGATTTTCTGATGATGCCCATTCTACCAGGTGTGAGGTGATATCTCATTGTTGAGTCCATTTCCTTGAGAAAGGGGTAGGTCTTGTCTATTACATATTTAGCTTCTGGAACGGTATCTGTGCTAATTTCAAACACAGGTTTTATGCAGCACCCCAACTAACATTCCCCCTTAAGCAAGCATAAGTTGGTTTTCTAAACATGAGACACTGTTCTGTTTTGTAATTCAGTTCATGTGTAGCCAAGTTCGCATTCCATGTATTAGTGGTACCTTATGAGGTTTCTTTTTCTGTGTGACTTTTTTCAATTAGAATCACCGTGCCTCATCCACTCATTATGCTGGTACGGGCCTGGTGACATAGTTTTCATTGCTGAGAGGTATTCTGTTGTACGTAAGTACCGCAAATTCTTTATCCATTATTTGCTCTCTGGCATATTTAACTTGTGCTGCAGAAGAGGTTCCTGTAAACAGAGCAGTACCAAATTTTGGGGTGGCTGTGTCTTTTTGATTTTAATTTCCCTAAGTTATAGGAGAATAAGTGGAAGTGCCCTAGGCTCTGTTGCTTTGTTTTTTAGATGTTTCAGGAAACACCATACACTTCTCCCTAGTGTCTGTTGGCAATTTACATCCCGCCCATCAGCATAACAAGGCTCCCATTTCTCCATGGCCTGTCCTGCCTTTCTGGATTTTACACTTTATTCAGATGGCCCTTTTGACCAGGGCGAAGTGAGACTTCATTGTAGTGCAGATTTCCTTTGCAAGCTTGCTTGGTTGGCCAAAAAGGGCGTATGCGTTTATTCCTGAATATATTCAGGAAAAAACGCATACGCCCTTTTTGGCCAAGTGCATCATTGTGGACGTTCTGCCTCTTTTCCTATGCTTTAAGTGCAATTCCACTCTACCTCCTGAAATCGGCTTCCTGCCATTCTGCCCCGCTTTCAAGTCCTCTTGGCAGCCCTACTTCAGTATATTTTTGGACGATAGCTGTCATTTATTACTCTGCAGGTTTGTGAATTACAGAGCCCCGAGCGCCTTTTTTCAACTCGCTTTCTTGTGAGCTGGCCGCAACACCGCAGGATTGCTTCAGGCCGTAAACTGGTTCCGGCACGGCATGCTGAGCCTTTGGTTAATTCCTCTTCCTGGTGGGAAATGGGAGTTAAATTTGCCCGTCCAGACACCTCCAGCTAGTCTCTCATTGGTTCTCCCTATTCCTGTTCATCTTCCGCAGAAATTGCGAACTGGCCCAAACAGGAGGTTAAAGGCACTGACTCTCCAAGTCGGGAGAGTGTTAGTAAAGCATCTGGAATGTTGCACCCGAGCAGCAGGGAACGAGAACTGAGACATATTGGAACACGTCTCTGAATCACACGGTTGATCATACTCTGGGTTCCACATGCATGCTTTAGCTGAAGGAAGAATCCCTTAAACATGGAGAGTTGAGACCCGTGGAATGGGTACCATGCAATATGACTTCAAAGGGTCTTCATATTGCTCACCAAACCTCTCCAATCCTATCACTGCTGCGTTTATGCCCCTGTACACACGCTTGATTCTCTTTCGGAGACATAGCAATCCATAGGTTTTAAGATACTTACTAGTCAGTTACATTCTTAGGCGTTTAATATGGGGTGTTGAGTCCAT
Source organism: Orcinus orca (assembly GCF_937001465.1). Lineage (NCBI taxonomy): Eukaryota > Metazoa > Chordata > Mammalia > Artiodactyla > Delphinidae > Orcinus > Orcinus orca. The sequence continues at coordinate 78,600 of NW_026043824.1, read as the reverse complement.
TTCGTTGAGCAAGGAGTAGCTCTTGTCTATTACATATTTGGCTTAAGGAACTTTATCTGTGCTCATTTCAATCTCTGGTTTTATGCAGCAACCCAACTCACCTTTCCCCTTAAGCAAGCATAAGTTGGTTTTCTAAATTTGAGACCCTGTTCACTTTTGTAATCCATTTCCTGTGTAGCCAAGTTTACATTCCGTGTATTAGTGATATCTTATGATGTTTCTTTTTGTGTGTGACTTATTTCAGTTAGAATCATCATACCTGAATCCACTCATTATGCTGCTACGGGCCTGATGACATAGATTTCATTGCTGAGTGATATTGCATTGTACGTAAGTACCACAACATCTTTATCCATTTTTCATTTCCTGCGATATTGTACTTGTACCGTAAACAAGGTTCTTGTAAACAGAGCCGTCCCAAACTTTGGGGTGGCTGTGTCTTTTTGATTTTAATTTCCCTAAGCTATAGGACCATAAGTGGAAGTGCCCTAGGCTCTGTTGCTTTGTTTTTTAGATGTTTCAGGAAACACCATACACTTCTTACTAGTGGCTGTTGGCAATTTACATCCCACCCATCAGCATAACAAGGCTCCCAGTTCTCCATGGCCTGTCCTGCCTTTCTGGATTTTACACATTTTTCAGATGGCCCTTTTGACCGGGGGGAAGTGAGACTTCATTGTAGTGCAGATATCCTTTGCAAGCTTGCTTGGTTGGCCAAAAAGGGCGTATGCGTTTTTTCCTGAATATACTCCGGAAAGTACGCATACACCCTTTTTGGCCAAGTGCATCATTGTCGACGTTCTGCCTCTATTCCTATGCTTTAAATGCAATTCCAGTCTACCTCCTGAAATCGGTTTCCTGCAATTCTGCCCCGCTTTCAAGTCCTCTTGGCAGCCTTACTTCAGTATATTTTTGGACGATAGCTGTCATTTATAACTCTGCAGGTTTGTGAATTACAGTGCCCCTGAGCTCCTTTCTTCAACTCGCTTTCTTGTGAGCTGGCCGCAACACCGCAGGATTGCTTCAGGCCCTAATCTGGTTCCAGCACGGCATGCTGAGCCTTTGGTTAATTCCTCTTCCTGGTGGGAAATGAGAGTTAAATTTGCCTGTCCAGACACCTCCAGCTAGTCTCTCATTGGTTCTCCCTATTCCTGTTCATCTTCCGCAGAAATTGCAAACTGGGCCAAACAGGAGGTTAAAGGCACTGACTCTCCAAGTCGGGAGAGTGTTAGTAAAGTGTCTGGAATGTTGCACCCGAGTACCAGGGGACGAGAACTGAGACATATTGGAACACGTCTCCCGATCACACGGTTGATCATACTCTGGGTTCCACATGCATGATTTAGCTGAAGGAAGAATCCCTTAAACCTGGAGAGTTGAGACCCATGGAATGGGTACCATTCAATATGACTTCAAAGGGTCTTCATTTGCTCACCGAATGTCTCCAATCGTATCATTGCTGCGTTTATGCCCCTGTACACACGCTTGATTCTCTTTCGGAGTCATAGCGATCCATAGGTTTTAAGATACTTACTAGTCAGGTACATTCTTAGGCGTTTAATATGGGGTGTTGAGTCCATTTCGTTGAGCAAGGAGTAGCTCTTGTCTATTCCATATTTGGCTTAAGGAACTTTATCTGTGCTCATTTCAATCTCTGGTTTTATGCAGCACCCCAACTCACCTTTCCCCTTAACCAAGCATAAGTTGGTTTTCTAAATTTGAGACCCTGTTGTGTTTTGTAATCCAGTTCCTGTGTAGCCAAGTTTACATTCCGTGTATTAGTGATATCTTATGATGTTTCTTTTTCTGTGTGACTTATTTCAGTTAGAATCATCATACGTGAATCCACTCATTATGCTGCTACGTGCCTGATGACATAGATTCCATTGCTGAGTGATATTGCATTGTACGTAAGTACCACAACTTCTTTATCCGTTTTTCCCTTTCTGCGATATTGAACTTGTACCGTAAACGAGGTTCTTGTAAACAGAGCCGTCCCAAACTTTGGGGTGGCTGTGTCTTTTTTATTTTAATTTCCCTAAGGTATAGGACCATAAGTTGAAGTGCCCTAGGCTCTGTTGCTTTGTTTTTTATATGTTTCAGTAAACACCATACACTTCTCCCGAGTGGCTGTTGGCAATTTACATCCGGCCCATCAGCATAACAAGGCTCCCAGTTCTCCATGGCCTGTCCTGCCTTTCTGGATTTTACACTTTTTTCAGATGGCCCTTTTGACAGGGGGGAAGTGAGACTTCATTGTAGTGCAGATTTCCTTTGCAAGCTTGCTTGGTTGGCCAAAAAGTGCGTATGCGTTTTTTCCTGAATATATTCAGGAAAAAACGCATACGCCCTTTTTGGCCAAGTGCATCATTGTGGACGTTCTGCCTCTTTTCCTATGCTTTAAATGCAATTACAGTCTACCTCCTGAAATCGGTTTCCTGCAATTCTGCCCCGCTTTCAAGTCCTCTTGGCAGCCTTACTTCAGTATATTTTTGGACGATAGCTGTCATTTATAACTCTGCAGGTTCGTGAATTACAGTGCCCCTGAGCTCCTTTCTTCAACTCGCTTTCTTGTGAGCTGGCCGCAACACCGCAGGATTGCTTCAGGCCCTAATCTGGTTCCGGCACGGCATGCTGAGCCTTTGGTTAATTCCTCTTCCTGGTGGGAAATGAGAGTTAAATTTGCCCGTCTGGACACCTCCAGCTAGTCTCTCATTGGTTCTCCCTATTCTTGTTCATCTTCCGCAGAAATTGCAAACTGGGCCAAACAGGAGGTTAAAGGCACTGACTCTCCAAGTCGGGAGAGTGTTAGTAAAGCATCTGGAATGTTGCACCTGAGTACCAGGGGACGAGAACTGAGACATATTGGAACACGTCTCCCGATCACACGGTTGATCATACTCTGGGTTCCACATGCATGTTTTAGCTGAAGGAAGAATCCCTTAAACCTGGAGAGTTGAGACCCGTGGAATGGGTACCATGCAATATGACTTCAAAGGGTCTTCATTTGCTCACCGAACCTCTCCAGTCCTATCACTGCTGCGTTTATGCCCCTGTACACACGCTTGATTCTCTTTTGGAGACATAGCAATCCATAGGTTTTAAGATACTTACTAAACAGGTACATTCTTAGGCGTTTAATATGGGGTGTTGAGTCCATCTAGTTGAGCAAGGAGTAGCTGTTGTCTATTACATATTTGGCTTAAGGAACTTTATCTGTGCTCATTTCAATCTCTGGTTTTATGCAGCACCCCAACTCACCTCTGCCCTTAAGCAAGCATAAGTTGGTTTTCTAAATTTGAGACCCTGTTCTGTTTTGTAATCCAGTTCTGTGTAGAAAAGTTTACATTCCGTGTATTAGTGATATCTTATGATGTTTCTTTTTCTGTGTGACTTATTTAAGTTAGAATCATCATACCTGAATCCACTCATTATGCTGCTACAGGCCTGATGACATAGATGTCAATGCTGAGTGATATTGCATTGTACGTAAGTACCACAAATTCTTTATCCAGTTTTTACTTTCTACGATATTGAACTTGTACCGTAAACGAGGTTCTTGTAAACAGAGCCGTCCCAAATTTTTGGGTGGCTGTGTCTTTTTGATTTTAATTTCCCTAAGCTATAGGACCATAAGTGGAAGTGCCCTAGGCTCTGTTGCTTTGTTTTTTAGATGTTTCAGGAAACACCATACACTTCTCCCCAGTGGCTGTTGGCAATTTACATCACGCCCATCAGCATAACAAGGCTCCCAGTTCTCCATGGCCTGTCCTGTCTTTCTGGATTTTACACTTTTTTCAGATGGCCCTTTGGACCGGGGGGAAGTGAGACTTCATTGTAGTGCAGATTTTCTTTGTAAGCTTGCTTGGTTGGCCAAAAAGGACGTATGCGTTTTTTCCTGAATATATTCAGGAAAAAACGCATACGTCCTTTTTGGCCAAGTGCATCATTGTGGACGTTCTGCCTCTTTTCCTATGCTTTAAATGCAATTCCAGTCTACCTCCTGAAATCGGTTTCCTGCAATTCTGCCCCGCTTTCAAGTCCTCTTCGCAGCCTTACTTCAGTGTATATTTGGACGATAGCTGTCATTTATAACTCTGCAGGTTTGTGAATTACAGTGCCCCTGAGCTTGTTCTTCAACTCGCTTTCTTGTGAGCTGGCCGTAACACCGCAGGATTGCTTCAGGCCCTAATCTGGTTCCGGCATGGGACGCTGAGCCTTTGGATAATTCCTCTTCCTGGTGGGAAATGAGAGTTAAATTTGTCCGTCCAGACACCTTCAGCTAGTCTCTCATTGGTTCTCCCTATTCCTGTTCATCTTCCGCGGAATTTGCAAACTGGGCCAACAGAAGGATAAAGGCACTCACTCTCCAAGTAAGGAGAGTGTTAGTAAAGTTTCTGGAATGTTGCACCCGAGTACCAGGGGACGAGAACTGAGACATATTGCAACACGTCTCCTGATGACACGGTTGATCATACTCTGGGTTCCACATGCATGTTTTAGCTGAAGGAAGAATCCCTTAAACCTGGAGAGTTGAGACCCGTGGAATGGGTACCATGCAATATGACTTCAAAGGGTCTTCATTTGCTCACCGAACCTCTCCAATCCTATCACTGCTGCGTTTATGCCCCTGTACTCACGCTTGATTCTCTTTCGGAGACATAGCAATCCATAGGTTTTAAGATACTTACTAGTCAGGTACATTCTTAGGCGTTTAATATGGGGTGTTGAGTCCATTTCGTTGAGCAAGGAGTAGCTCTTGTCTATTACATATTTGGCTTAAGGAACTTTATCTGTGCTCATTTCAATCTCTGGTTTTATGCAGCACCCCAACTCACCTTTGCCCTTAAGCAAGCATAAGTTGGTTTTCTAAATTTGAGACCCTGTTCTGTTTTGTAATCCAGTTCCTGTGTAGCCAAGTTTACATTCCGTGTATTAGTGATATCTTATGATGTTTCTTTTTCTGTGTGACTTATTTCAGTTAGAATCATCATACCTGAATCCACTCATTATGCTGCTATGGGCTTGATGACATAGATTTCATTGCTGACTGATATTGCATTGTATGTAAGTTCCACAACTTCTTTATCCATTTTTCACTTTCTGCGATATTGAACCTGTCCCATAATAGAGTTTCTTGTAAACAGAGCCGTCCCAAACTTTGGGGTGGCTGTGTCTTTTTGATTTTAATTTCCCTAAGCTATAGGACCATAAGTGGAAGTGCCCTAGGCTCTGTTGCTTTGTTTTTTAGATGTTTCAGGAAACACCATACACTTCTCCAGAGTGGCTGTTGGCAATATACATCCCGCCCATCAGCATAACAAGGCTCCCAGTTCTCCATGGCCTGTCCTGCCTTTCTGGATTTTACACTTTTTTCAGATTGCCCTTTTGACCGGGGGGAAGTGAGACTTCATTGTAGTGCAGATTTCCTTTGCAAGCTTGCTTGGTTGGCCAAAAAGGGCGTATGCGTTTTTTCCTGAATATATTCAGGAAAAAACGCATACGCCGTTTTTGGCCAAGTGCATCATTGTGGACGTTCTGCCTCTTTTACTATGCTTTAAATGCAATTCCAGTCTACCTCCTGAAATCGGTTTCCTGCAATTCTGCCCCTCTTTCAAGTCCTCTTGTCAGGCTTACTTCAGTATATTTTTGGACGATAGCTGTCATTTATAACTCTGCAGGTTTGTGAATTACAGTGCCCTTGAGCTCCTTTCTTCAACTCGCTTTCTTGTGAGCTGCCCGCAACACCGCAGGATTGCTTCAGGCCTTAATCTTGTTCTGGCACGGCATGCTGAGCCTTTGGTTAATTCCTCTTCCTGGTGGGAAATGAGAGTTAAATTTGCCCGTCCAGACACCTCCAGCTAGTCTCTCATTCGTTCTCCCTATTCCTGTTCATCTTCCGCAGAAATTGCAAACTGGGCCAAACAGGAGGTTAAAGGCTCTGACTCTCCAAGTCGGGAGAGTGTTAGTAAAGCATCTGGAATGTTGCACCCGAGTACCAGGGGACGAGAACTGAGACATATTGGAACACGTCTCCCGATCACATGGTTGATCATACTCTGGGTTCCACATGCATGCTTTAGCTGAAGGAAGAATCCCTTAAACCTGGAGAGTTGAGATCCGTGGAATGGGTACCATGCAATATGACTTCAAAGGGTCTTCATTTGCTCACCGAACCTCTCCAATCCTATCACTGCTGCGTTTATGCCTCTGTACACACGCTTGATTCTCTTTCAGCGACATAGCAATCCATAGGTTTTAAGATACTTACTAGTCAGGTACATTCTTAGGCGTTTAATATGGGGTGTTGAGTCCATTTCGTTGAGCAAGGAGTAGCTCTTGTCTATTCCATATTTGGCTTAAGGAACTTTATCTGTGCTCATTTCAATCTCTGGTTTTATGCAGCACCCCAACTCACCTTTCCCCTTAAGCAAGCATAAGTTGGTTTTCTAAATTTGAGACCCTGTTCTGTTTTGTAGTTCAGTTCCTGTGTAGCCAAGTTTACATTCCGTGTATTAGTGATATCTTATGATGTTTCTTTTTCTGTGTGACTTATTTCAGTTAGAATCATCATACCTGAATCCACTCATTATGCTGCTACGGGCCTGATGACATAGATTTCATTGCTGAGTGATATTGCATTGTACGTAAGTACCACAACTTCTTTATCCATTTTTCACTTTCTGCGATATTGAACCTGTCCCGTAAAAGAGTTTCTTTTAAACAGAGCCGTCCCAAACTCTGGGGTGGCTCTGTCTTTTTGATTTTAATTTCCCTAAGCTATAGGACCATAAGTGGAAGTGCCCTAGGCTCTGTTGCTTTGTTTCTTAGATGTTTCAGGAAACACCATACACTTCTCCCGAGTGGCTGTTGGCAATTTACATCCCGCCCATCAGCATAACAAGGCTCCCAGTTCTCCATGGCCTGTCCTGCCTTTCTGGATTTTACACTTTTTTCAGATGGCCCTTTTGACCGGGGGGAAGTGAGACTTCATTGTAGTGCAGATTTCCTTTGCAAGCTTGCTTGGTTGGCCAAAAAGTGCGTATGCGTTTTTTCCTGAATATATTCAGGAAAAAACGCATACGCCCTTTTTGGCCAAGTGCATCATTGTCGACCTTCTGCCTCTTTTCCTATGCTTTAAATGCAATTCCAGTCTACCTCCTGAAATCGGTTTCCTGCAATTCTGCCCCGCTTTCAAGTCCTCTTGTCAGGCTTCCTTCAGTATATTTTTGGATGATAGCTGTCATTTTTAACTCTGCAGGTTTGTGAATTACAGTGCCCCTGAGCTCCTTTCTTCAACTCGCTTTCTTGTGAGCTGGCCGCAACACCACAGGATTGCTTCAGGCCCTAATCTGATTCCGGCACGGCATGCTGAGCCTTTGGTTAATTCCTCTTCCTGGTGGGAAATGAGAGTTAAATTTGCCCGTCCAGACACCTCCAGCTAGTCTCTCATTGGTTCTCCCTATTCCTGTTCATCTTCCGCAGAAATTGCAAACTGGGCCAAACAGGAGGTTAAAGGCACTGACTCTCCAAGTCGGGAGAGTGTTAGTAAAGCATCTGGAATGTTGCACCCGAGTACCAGGTTACGAGAACTGAGACATAGTGGAACACGTCTCCCCATCACACGGTTGATCATACCCTGGATTCCACATGCATGTTTTAGCTGAAGGAAGAATCCCTTAAACCTGGAGAGTTGAGACCCATGGAATGGGTACCATGCAATATGACTTCAAAGGGTCTTCATTTCCTCACCGAACCTCTCCAATCCTATCACTGCTGCGTTTATGCCCCTGTACTCACGCTTGATTCTCTTTCGGAGACATAGCAATCCATAGGTTTTAAGATACTTACTAGTCAGGTACATTCTTAGGCGTTTAATATGGGGTGTTGAGTCCATTTCGTTGAGCAAGGAGTAGCTCTTGTCTATTACATATTTGGCTTAAGGAACTTTATCTGTGCTCATTTTAATCTCTGGTTTTATGCAGCACCCCAACTCACCTTTCCCCTTAAGCAAGCATAAGTTGGTTTTCTAAATTTGAGACCCTGTTCTCTTTTGTAAGCTAGTTCCTGTGTAGCCAAGTTTACATTCCGTGTATTAGTGATATCTTATGATGTTTCTTTTTCTGTGTGACTTATTTCAGTTAGAATCATCATACCTGAATCCACTCATTATGCTGCTACGGGCCTGATGACATAGATTTCATTGCTGAGTGATATTGCATTGTACGTAAGTACCACAACTTCTTTATCCATTTTCCACTTTCTGCGATATTGAACTTGTCCCGTAAAAGAGTTTCTTGTAAACAGAGCCGTCCCAAACTATGGGGTGGCTGTGTCTTTTTGATTTTAATTTCCCTAACCTATAGGACAATAAGTGGAAGTGCCCTAGGCTCTGTTGGTTTGTTTTTTAGATGTTTCAGGAAACACCATACACTTCTCCCCAGTGGGTGTTGGCAATTTACATCCCGCCCATCAGCATAACAAGGCTCCCAGTTCTCCATGGCCTTTCCTGCCTTTCTGCATTTTACACTTTTTTCAGATAGCCCTTTGGACCGGGGGGAAGGGATACTTCGTTTTAGTGCAGATTTCCTTTGCAAGCTTGCTTGGTTGGCCAAAAAGGGCGTATGCGTTTTTTCCTGAATATATTCAGGAAAAAACGCATACGCCCTTTTTGGCCAAGTGCATCATTGTCGACGATCTGCCTCTTTTCCTATGCTTTAAATGCAATTCCAGTCCACCTCCTGAAATCGGTTTCCTGCAATTCTGTCCCGCTTTCAAGTCCTCTTGTCAGGCTTACTTCAGTATATTTTTGGACAATAGCTGTCATTTATAACTCTGCAGGTTTGTGAATTACAATGCCCCTGAGCTCCTTTCTTCAACTCGCTTTCTTGTGAGCTGCCCGCAACACCGCAGGATTGCTTCAGGCCCTAGTCTTGTTCTGGCACGGCACGCTGAGCCTTTGGTTAATTCCTCTTCCTGGTGGGAAATGAGAGTTAAATTTGCCCGTCCAGACACCTCCAGCTAGTCTCTCATTGGTTCTCCCTATTCCTGTTCATCTTCCGCAGAAATTGCAAACTGGGCCAAACAGGAGGTTAAAGGCACTGACTCTCCAAGTCGGGAGAGTGTTAGTAAAGCATCTGGAATGTTGCACACAATACCAGGGGACGAGAACTGAGACATATTGGAACACGTCTCCCGATCACACGGTTGATCATACTCTGGGTTCCACATGCATGCTTTAGCTGAAGGAAGAATCCCTTAAACCTGGAGAGTTGAGACCCGTGGAATGGGTACCATGCAATATGACTTCAAAGGGTCTTCATTTGCTCACCGAACCTCTCCAATCCGATCACTGCTGCGTTTATGCCCCTGTACACACGCTTGATTCTCTTTCAGAGACATAGCAATCCATAGGTTTTAAGATACTTACTAGTCAGGTACATTCTTAGGCGTTTAATATGGGGTGTTGAGTCCATTTCGTTGAGCAAGGAGTAGCTCTTGTCTATTCCATATTTGGCTTAAGGAACTTTATCTGTGCTCATTTCAATCTCTGGTTTTATGCAGCACCCCAACTCACCTTTCCCCTTAAGCAAGCATAAGTTGGTTTTCTAAATTTGAGACCCTGTTCTCTTTTGTAATACAGTTCCTGTGTAGCCAAGTTTACATTCCGTGTATTAGTGATATCTTATGATGTTTCTTTTTCTGTGTGACTTATTTCAGTTAGAATCATCATACCTGAATCCACTCATTATGCTGCTACGGGCCTGATGACATAGATTTCATTGCTGAGTGATATTGCATTGTACGTAAGTACCACTAATTCTTTATCCATTTTTCACTTTCTGCGAAATTGATCTTGTACCGTAAACGAGGTTCTTGTAAACAGAGCCGTCCCAAACTTTGGGGTGGCTGTGTCTTTTTGATTTTAATTTCCCTAAGCTATAGGACCATAAGTGGAAGTGCCCTAGGCTCTGTTGCTTTGTTTTTTAGATGTTTCAGGAAACACCATACACTTCTCCAGAGAGGCTGTTGGCAATTTATATCCCGCCCATCAGCATAACAAGGCTCCCAGTTCTCCATAGCCTGTCCTGCCTTTCTGGATTTTACACTTTTTTCAGATGGCCCTCTTGACCCGTGGGAAGTGAGACTTCATTGTAGTGCAGATTTCCTTTGCAAGCTTGCTTGGTTGGCCAAGAAGTGTGTATGCGTTTTTTCCTGAATATATTCAGGAAAAAACGCATACGCCCTTTTTGGCCAAGTGCATCATTTTGGACGTTCTGCCTCTTTTCCTATGCTTTAAATGCCATTCCAGTCCACCTCTTGAAATCGGTTTCCTGCAATTCTGCCCTGCTTTCAAGTCCTCTTGGCAGCCTTACTTCAGTATATTTTTGGACGATAGCTGTCATTTATAACTCTGCAGGTTTGTGAATTACAGTGCCCCTGAGCTCCTTTCTTCAACTCGCTTTCTTGTGAGCTGGCCGCAACACCACAGGATTGCTTCAGGCCCTAATCTGCTTCCGGCACGGCACGCTGAGCCTTTGGTTAATTCCTCTTCCTGGTGGGAAATGAGAGTTAAATTTGCCCGTCCAGACACCTCCAGCTAGTCTCTCATTGGTTCTCCCTATTCCTGTTCATCTTCCGCAGAAATTGCAAACTGGGCCAAACAGGAGGTTAAAGGCACTGACTCTCCAAGTCGGGAGAGTGTTAGTTAAGCGTCTGGAATGTTGCACCCGAGTACCAGGGGACGAGAACTGAGACATAGTGGAACACGTCTTCCGATCACACGGTTGATCATACTCTGGGTTCCACATGCATGCTTTAGCTGAAGGAAGAATCCCTTAAACCTGGAGAGTTGAGACCCGTGGAATGGGTACCATGCAATATGACTTCAAAGGGTCTTCATTTGCTCACCGAACCTCTCCAATCCTATCACTGCTGCGTTTATTCCCCTGTACACACGCTTGATTCTCTTTTGGAGACATAGCAATCCATAGGTTTTAAGATACTTACTAGTCAGGTATATACTTAGGCGTTTAATATGGGGTGTTGAGTCCATTTCGTTGAGCAAGGAGTAGCTCTTGTCTATTACATATTTGGCTTAAGGAACTTTATCTGTGCTCATTTCAATCTCTGGTTTTATGCAGCACCCCAACTCACCTTTCCCCTTAAGCAAGCATAAGTTGGTTTTCTAAATTTGAGACCTTATTCTGTTTTCTAACTCTGTTCCTGTGTAGCAAGTTTTCATTCCGTGTATTAGTGATATCTTATGATGTTTCTTTTTCTGTGTGACTTATTTCAGTTAGAATCATCATACCTGAATCCACTCATTACGCTGCTACGGGCCTGATGACATAGATTTCATTGCTGAGTGATATTGCATTGTACGTAAGTACCACAACTTCTTTATCCATTTTTCACTTTCTGCGATATTGAACTTGTACCATAAACGAGGTTCTTGTAAACATAGCCGTCCCAAACTTTTGGGTGGCTGTGTCTTTTTGATTTTAATTTCCCTAAGCTATAGGACCATAAGTGGAATTGCCCTAGGCTCTGTTGCTTTGTTTTTTAGATGTTTCAGGAAACACCATACACTTCTCCCGAGTGGCTGTTGGCAAATTACATCCCGCCCATCAGCATAACAAGGCTCCCAGTTCTCCATGGCCTGTCCTGCCTTTCTGGATTTTACACTTTTTTCAGATGGCCCTTTTGACCGGGGCGAAGTGAGACTTCATTATAGTGCAGATTTCCTTTGCAAGCTTGCTTGGTTGGCCAAAAAGCGCGTATGCCTTTTTTTCCTGAATATATTCACGAAAAAAACGCATACGCCCTTTTTGGCCAAGTGCATCATTGTCGACGTTCTGCCTCTTTTCCTATGCTTTAAATGCAATTCCAGTCTACCTCCTGAAATAGGTTTCCTGCAATTCTGCCTTGCTTTCAATGCCTCTTTATAGCCTTACCTCAATATAGTTTTTGAAAACAGTTGGCCTTTATAACTCTGCACGTTTTTGAATTGCAGTGGCCCTTAGCTCCATTTTTCAGCTCATATTTTTGTGATCTTGCCTCATAACCACAGGATTCCTTCAGGCCCTATTCTTCTTCTGGGGCACCTTGCTGTGCCTTTGGTTTATTCTTCTTACTGATGTGAAATTAGAGTGACATGTGCCCATTGAAACCGCTACAGCTTGTTTCTCACTGGTTCCCCCTATTCTCATTCATCCTCCACACTAACTGCAGACTGTGCGATACCAGAACTTAAAGACATTGACTCTCCATGTGGGGATGTTGTTAGTAAAGCAGCTGGAATGTCGATCCGGAGCCCCAGGAGAGGAAAAATGAGGTGCGTTTTAGAAATCTTTCCCGATCATATGGTATACCAGTCGCTGGGTTTCCCAAGCATGGTTTAGCTGTAGGAAGATTCCCTTCAACCTGGATTGTTGGGACCCTTGGAATGAGTAGCATGAAGTATTGCATTAAACTTTTGACAGTTGCTCACCAAAACTCACCAATCCTCTCAGCCCCAAGTGTCCAGCCTTATGTCTTATCCAGCTGTGGGTTTATATGTGGTCAATCCAGGTTGCATCACAGCCCCTGAGCAAATTTTGTAAGAATTTTTCTCTCTTTCATTGTTTCTGCGTTTTGTTTTTAAAATTTATTTCTATAATGGGGTTTAGCTCATTTTCACTGCTGTGTTTGTGCCACTCTGCACACACTTGATTCCCTTATGGAGATATATCAATACATGGGTTTTAAGATTCTTATTACTCAGATATATTTCTCTGTGGTTTATAAGGTGTGTTGAGGCCAGTTCATTGAGCAAGGTGTAGATCTTGTCTAATATCTATTTGGTTTATTGAACGGTATCTGTGCTAATTTCAAACTCTGGTTTTATGCATCACCCCACCTCTCCTTTCCCCTTAAGCTGACATAAGTGTGTTTTCTAAATGTGAGACACTGTTCTGTTCTGTAATTCATTTCTTGTGCAGCCATATTTACCCTCCCTCTATAAGTGATATCTTATGATATGTTTCTTTTTCTGTTTGACTTATTTCAAGTAGTATTATCGGACCTAAATCCACTCTTTATCCTTCTACTAGCCTTATTACATTGATTTCATGGTGAAGAGATATTCCATCGTACATAAGTACCACATCTTCTTTATCCATTGTTCTCTTTCCTGGGATATTTAAGGTGTACTGAAGTTGAGGTTCTTGTAAACAGAGTAGCCCTAAACTGTGGTGTGCTTGTGTCTTGTTGATTTTTAGACTTCCCTAGATATATTCCCATGATTGGAAGTGTCCTATGCTCTGTAGCTCTGTTTTTTAGATGATTTAGGAACCACCATACACTTCTCCAGAGTGGCTCTCGGCAGTTCACACACTGCCCATCAGCGTATAAAGGCTCCCTGTTCTCCATGGCCTGTCCTGCATTTCTGGTTTTTACAATTTTTTAGGATGGCCCTTTTGACCGGTGGGAAATGAGACTTCTTTGTTGTGCACATTTGCATTGCTTGCTTGCTTCGTTGCCCATAAAGTGCGTATGCGTTTTTTCCTGGATATAATCAGGAAAAACGCATACGCCCTTTTGGGCCAACTGCATCATTGTCGAAATTCTGCCGCTTTTCATGTGCTTTAAAGACGAGTCCAATCTATCTCTTGAAATCTGTTTCTTGCAATTCTGTCTTGCATTCAGATCCTCTTCTTTGCCTTACCTCAACATAGTTTTGGACGTTAGTTTTCATTTATAACTCTGCAGGTTTGTGAATTGCAGTGACCCTGAGCTCCATTTTTTAAGTTGCTCTTTTGTGAGCTGGCCTCAAACCCGCAGGATTGCTTCAGGCCCTATTTTGGCTCCGGCGAGGCGGGCTGAGCCTTTTTTCAATTCTTATTCTTAATGGGAAATTAGAGTGATATGTGCCCGTCCAAACCCCTACAACTATTCTCTCATTGGTTCCCCCTCTTCCCGTTCATCCTCCTCACAATTTGCAAAATGTGTGAAACAGAAGTTTAAATGTGCTGATTCTCCAAGTGGGGAGATTCTAAGTAACGTGGCTGGAATGGTGAACAGGAGCACCAGGAGAGGATAAATGAGCTGCATTTTAGACACATCTCCCGATCACATGGTGTACAGTCCTCTGGGTATTCCATGCATGTTTTAGCTGTAGGAAGATCCCTTGAACCTGCAGATTTGGGACCCATTGAATGGGTACCAGGTAGTATTACTTTAAAGGGTGTGCATTTCCTCACCCAACCTCACATTTCTCTTAGTGCAAACAGTTTCCAGCCTTATGTCTCATCCTGCTGTGGGTCTAGATGTGTTCAATCCATGTTGCATCACCGTCCCTGAGGAAAAGTTGTAAGAGGTTTTCTCTGTCTCTCTGTCGTTTATTTTTTTCAATTTATTACTATATTGGTTACAGCTGATTTTCAAAGCTCTGTTTCTTGCTGCTGTACATCCACTTGATTCACGTACAGAGAGACATCAGTAAATTCTTTTTCAGATTCTTACCAGTCGTATATATTCTTTTCCGGTGACTTGAGTGTGCTGAGTGCAGTTCTTTTAGCTACCGTGTAGGCCTTGTTGATTATCAGTTTGGTATTTGGAATGGTATCTTTGCTAATTTCAACCTCCTGGATGATGCCTCACCCCTCCCCACCTTTCCCGTTTAGCAGCCTTATGCGTGTTTCCTACATATTTGACTATGTTTTTGTTTTGTAATTTATTTCATGTGTAGCCATTTTGGATTCCACCTTTAAGTGATATCTTATGATATGTGTCTTTTTCTTTTTGAATTATGTCACTTAGAATGATCATACGTAACTCTTCCGGAGTTGTTACAACTGGCCACATTTCATTGATTTCCAGGCTGAATAATATTCCACTCTACCTAAGTACCACATCTCTATCCATTTTTTCTCTCCAGAGACATTTAAGTTATTTCCTAGTCGAGGATCTTTTAAACAGAGAGGGGGTAAACATTGGGGTGCCTGTGTCCTCTCGATTTTTGTTTTTCCCAAGATATACGCCCATGAGTGCAAGTGCCCTATGCTCTGTAGCTCATTTTTTAGATGCTTTAGTAAACACAATACACTTCTCCAGAATGGCCGTTGGCAATGTACATTTCCACTATAAGTCTCACAGGGCTCCCTCTTCTCCTTGCCCTGTCCTGCATTTCTGTTGTTTACGCTTTATGAGGATGGCTCTTCTGAATGATGCGAAGTGATATCTTTTGTAGTGTTGACTTCCAGTGCCCACCTGTTTGGTTGGCTAAAAAAGTGTATGCCCTTTTCTTGAATATATACAGAAAAAAACGCATACACCCTTTTTGGCCAACTGCAATGTTGGCAATGTTCAGCTCCTTTTCTCGTGCTTAATGGCGAGTCCTTTCTACCTCCTCAGATCCCTCTCCTGCCATTCTCCCTTGCTTACAAGTCCTTTTCTCTGACTTTCCTCAAGACATTTTTCAGTGATGGATATTTTCAACTCTGCAGTTTCGTGAATTTTACTGCCCCTGAGTTCCATTGTTCAACTTGTGTTTATGGGAACTGGCCACAAAGCAGCGGGATTTCCTCAAGCCCTATACTGTTTCCATGGGCAACCCTAGCCTTTGGTCGATTCATCTTCCTGATTGGAAATTAGAGTGACATGTGCCTGTCTGAACACCTAGGACTTGTCTCTCATTGTTCCTCATCCTTCCGCTTCATCCTCTGGACAAATTCCAAACTGTACGCAACAAGATGTTGACAGTGCTGACATCTCCAAGTGGGGAGACTGTTAGTAAAGACGCTGGAGGGGTGAACCCGAGCACCAGGAGATGAGGAGATGAGATGCCTTTTCCAAACTCTTCCCGATCAGACGGTATACCATCCTCTGGGTGTGACAGACATGTTTTAGCAGTAGGAAGAGTCCCATTCATGTAAGGAGAACACCAGGGCTTTTTCAAAATCAGTGTCTCCCCGAAACCCAAACTGGGGAATTTTTTAAGCTACGGCTACACATATGTTCATTAAGGGCCTTGGGAAGTAGGCAGAGTCCAAACTTTAGATGATTGAAGTCTTCAGGGTCAGAAGCACTCACCACCAGCTTCCCTTAGGTTACACTTTAACTGTCATTGATAGATGATGTCAATAAAAATATCTATTCTTTTCCAGATTATTTCCCCTTATAGGTTATTGCAAAATGTTGAGTGTAGTTCCCTGTGCTATACAGTAGTTCCTTGTTGATGATCTATTTTATACATAGCAGTGTGTATGTGTTAATCCCAAACTGTTAATTTATCCCTCCTCCCACCTTTCCCCTTTGGTAATAATAAATTATAAGATTTTATGCTTCTCAGAAATGGGGGAGCTGAAAGAGAGGTATCATTTTCAATGGAAAAGCATTTAAAACAAGATTGAAGTTTTAACCAAGATTATTAGATGTACATCCTTGGAAAGAAATCACTTCGTTTCTCTAATATTGACCTGACAAATAAGACAAACCTTTTCACTGAACTTGCTTATAATAAAGTGATGGAAATATCAAATGGAAGTGTTAGAAACATCTTATTTTACCTGAGCCTTATACTCTGTTCTATGTTAACTACAGTTTGGCTCACACATCTGTTCATTGAGGTTACAATAGTCTCAATTTCTGTTACTGATCCTCCAGAGTGGACCCCAACAAGTGTCCCCCTGCCCAGTGTCATTGGGGCCAACAGATCGAGACTGAGTTTGGTTCACAAGCAAAGGAAATTTTATATTTTGATCAGAGAATGGAGAAGTGAGAGCATGCACTACCCCGTGGGCTGTGGGCTGGGCTGCTGTGTAGAGATCCTGTCAGAGTCATTGGGAGGGAGGGGGCGGAGCTCTAGAGGGCCGGGTTAGCTGCAGCTCAGGCTCTATATCGCGGAGTCTGCACTGGGTCCCAGGAGCTGAGGTGTCGTCCCAGCCATTCTGCGCTAGGAAATCTGGTCTGAAGTGCCGGGTGTGGAACCTCTGCATGCGGGACCCTAGGAGCACATGAAATTAGACAAAGCACAAAGGATAAAAAAGGTTAGACTTGACTTTATTGCCCAGATTCTATTTTTATCTCCCAGGGATTTTTAATGGGCTTTGCTGGGGACAAACCCCTCCTCTGCCTTTTGTCCCGTTCCTCATTCTTGGAGTGCTGAGGGTGCAGACCCTTCTTCTGTAACTGCTGAGTGCTGAGTTGGGAGCCCTCATACCCGGGGGCGAGGGTCAGAGCTTCTCCCCAGCAGCCTCCAGGTGACGTTGATTGTCCCCAGGCCCCCTGCCTCCCTGCTCATCCACCTGAGCACCAGCATTGGAAGTGTTATAGATTCTAATGACGTTTAAGGGTCCAGGAAAGAGATGTGCAGAGACGCTGTGGGGGCCGGTTTCACCCCGCCCCACATTTGTTCGGCCACCTTAGGCTGACCGTTTCTGCCAGCCTAGATGCTCTGACCAGTAGTCTGCGCTTTCTTCAATTAGGCCCCTGAATTAACGTACAAACAGCACCAGGTGTCAGAGCGCTGCCTGCTCAACTCCCAGACAGTCCAGGGTCAGTGGTGATCAAGGACCATGATGGCCACTGAGTCAACAGCCTTTTGAAGTAAACAGGAGTCCAGCCGGTCTTATTGGCCAGCATCATCACGGTGTCTGTAGGCTTTTCTATAGTGACAGTGTGATATACGGTTCCCCTGCCAAGATTATTAGCTCCCCTCTGGGTGCAGTAAGTCCTGCAAGCAGTAGTCTACTCTTTTGGGACACACTCTTGTTGTTTTATGAGAGAAACTCCAGGTCAAGTGATGTTCACACGAGTCGTCATGGTGCCCTGTTGCCCCCGGTTATCTCTCTGGATGTTGGAGTTGGAGGGCCTCCTCACTCGAGGTTGGTGTGCCCACGGAGCGAACCCTGAAACTTCAGGGCATGGTTGGTGGTTAGGATCACCACGTGGGGTCCTTTTCCCTTAGGAGGGAGGTGGTCTTTTGGGCTGCTGATTTCCAGGTTTTTAGATACCGCCAGTATCTTGGCCAGATGTGGCAGTGGGCCAAGCCCCTTGGTGCCCGTAGTTTATCCTACCTGGATGGCATTCTTGCATTGTTCCATTTCAAGTGGTCCCAGTGTTTGCACTAATTCTCCAATGGCGATTCACCTTTCACCGGGAATGTAAAGGTCAAAGGGTTTAGCTAAATTAGGGAGTTCCAGGGCAAGGGTCTGAATTGACTGCTCTTTCCATTCTTGAAAGGCCACTTCTGGATTCTATTCAAAAGGATCATCATCTTTTCCTTTCAGTGTTTCATATAGAGGCCCAGCTAGTAGACTGTAGTTAGGGATCCAGAAGCAGCAAACCCTGGCCTCCCCAGGAACCCCTAAGATGTCTTCTAGTTTTAGAAAGGGGTAAGGCTAAAAATGGTTTCTTTCCTTTCCTGGGATGGGCTTCTCCGACCTTCTGTGAGAATGAAACCCAGGCAGGTCACCGCAGTCTGTGATATTTGAGCTTTTTCTTGGACAACTTCTATCCTTTATTGGCTTGGTAGTTCAGAGGCCTCGTTAGTAGGGCTGGCGATCAGAATGTGGTCTGTGTACTGAAGGAGGATTTCCTTTTCCAGAGGTAGAACTTTTAGGTCTTTAGCTAAGCTTTCCCCAAAGATGGTGTGGGAATTTTTGCACCCTTGGGGCAAGACGGCCCGGAAGTATTGTTTTAGTTGTATGTTGAGTCCTGCCACTCACAAGCCAAAATTTCTTGTGACTCTGGGACTAATGGAATACAAAAGAAGGCATCATTGAAGACTAATACAGAATACCATGTCCTGGTGGTTGGTAGAATGACCAGCAGGGTGTAGGAATTAGGAGCAGCTGGAGGTATATCCTCGGTGGCTTCACTGACTGTCCTGACATCCTTTACCAGGTCCCCAGCAGCCCATGGGGCTCTCGTGGTCAGACCAATCCCAGAATATGGAGCTCACCTGGGCAGGTACCCCACCCCCACCCCAGCCCACGGGGCTCTCGTGGTCAGGCCCCTCCCAGGATACAGAGCTACCCTTGCAGGTACCGTGGCAGGGCTGGGCACACAGGAACCGTGCACATAGCCCTCATTGCAGAGCACCCCCTGCTCACCTGTCGCTCAGAGCTGACACAGAGCACCTCAGAGCAGGACTTGAACTAACAAACAGCAGCTGCGACAGGTCTGTGACCCTGGCCATCACTCTGTGCGGCCTCCCTCCACCTGGTGTTCCAGAGACTTCCACTGCACCCGGGGCACCAGGCCTCTGTCTCCAACCACCACCCACCCCTCCTCTCCCTGACTCCTGGGTTCCTCTCATTAGGAGAGGGTTTTCTTGAAGTTGTCTCCCACTCATGGGCCAGATAAAATGATTAGAAAACAAGCCAAAGCTGCAGCCCCTTGTCTATCCTGACTCTCAGGAGCCCACACCTGTTCCTTGGACCTGGCCGGTTCAGCAAGTTCCATTTTCTGCAACTGTGAGCCCCTGAGGGGTGATGATTGGCTGACCTGGGCAGCCTTACCGTGCCGGCCAGCCCTCCCCAGGTGTGCCTGGGTTGAGATCAATATAAATACCACTCCAGGCAGCAAGAGGCCCTGCAGCCATGCCTGACGCCATTTTCTCTGCCCTGTCAGCAGTCTCGGGGCTGGGCTGGTGGGAGGGAGTGAGAGGCCATGGCTTTGTGGGTGGCCCAGTGTGAGTGGGGCTCTGCTGGACTTTCTGCAGCAGTTGCCAGGCTGCCACCTGCTAAAGAAGAGGATGTGTCACCTATACCTGCTGCTGGAATTTCTCCCTGGGCAGAGGTGAGGAAGGAAAAAAGCAGTGGGGGCAGGGACAGGACGGGTATCTCAGGCAGGGAAATGGAAATCTTCCAGAAGAGCACCCAGGGCCAGGACCATCCTGGCTAGCCTGCAGGCACCAAGTCGGCCGGCATGCTGTCACTCGTGTGGCTCTATGGTCCTTCCTCTAGGCTTTCAAGTCCTTGTATATATTCAGGTGTTTTACCTGGGACGGGTAGGAATAGTTCAGCAGCAACTGGCCTGGGGCTCAGCTCACGTTTACTCACAGATGCCTCGGTACGGTGCCCCAGCTTTGCAATGAGGACGCTTTTTGCGTGGGGGCTGCTGGCTGAATGGGAGATGATTCCCCACCACTGACCAACTTCAGAATTGTTTACAAGTGGAGCAAGTGCCCTGATACGGTTTTCCTCTGTGGAACTGGTGGGTTCTGTGTTTTTCTTCTCTTTTTCGTTTTTGGTTCAAGGTAGATTTTATTCCTCTTTTCTGTATTTACAGATATAAGCATGGAAATAATTTATTCATATAAATACATGTATGTGAAGGGAATAATTGTTTTTTCTGTTTTTTTTTTTAATTTTATTTCTTTTTAATTTTGAATTTTATTTTATATTTTTATACAGCAGGTTCTTATTGGTTATCTATTTTATACATATAAATGTATACATGCCAATCCCAGTCTCTCAACTCCTCCCACCACCACCCCCTCAACAGCTTTCCCCCCTTGTTGTCCATACGTTTGTTGTCTACATCTGTTGCTCTATTTATGCCTTGCAAAATGGTTAATCTGTACAGTTTTTCTAGGTTCCACATATATGCATGAATATACAAGATTTGTTTTTCTCTTTCTGACTTACTTCACTCTGTATGACACTCTCTAGATCCATCGACGTCTCTACAAATGACCCAATTTCATTCCTTTTCATGGCTTAGTAATATTCCATTTTATATATGTACCACAGCTTTATGCATTCGTCTGTCTGTGGGCATTTAGGTTGCTTCCATTACCTCGATATTGTAAAGAGTGAGGCAATGAACATTGCGGTGAATGTCTCTTTTTGATTTATGGTTTTGTCTGGGTATATGTCCAGAACTGGGATTGCTGTATCATATGGTAATTCTACTGTTAGTTTCTTAAGAAACTCCATATTGTTCTCCATAGTGACTGTATCAATTTATATTCCCAACAATAGTGGAAGAGGGTTCCATTTCTCCACACGCTTTCCAGCATTTTTTGTTTGTAGATTTTCTGATGATGCCCATTCTACCAGGTGTGAGGTGATACCTCATTGTTGAGTCCATTTTGTTGAGCAAGGGGTAGGTCTTGTCTATTACATATTTAGCTTCTGGAATGGTATCTGTGCTAATTTCAAACTCTGCTTTTATGCAGCACCACAACTCACCTTCCCCCGTAAGCAAGCATAAGTTGGTTTTCTAAACATGAGACCCTGTTCTGTTTTGTAATTCAGTTCATGTGTAACCAAGTTCTCATTCCATGTATTAGTGATACCTTATGATGTTTCTCTTTCTGTGTGACTTTTTTCACTTAGAATCACCGTGCCTCAATCCACTCATTATGCTTGTACAGGCCTGGTGACATAGTTTTCATTGCTGAGAGGTATTCTGTTGTACGTAAGTACCGCAACTTCTTTATCCATTATTTGCTCTCTGGCATATTTAACTTGTGCTGAAGAAGAGGTTCCTGTAAAAGAGCCGTCCCAAATTTTGGGGTGGCTGTGTCTTTTTGATTTTAATTTCCCTAAGCTATAGGACCATAAGTGAAAGTGCCCTAGGCTCTGTTGCTTTGTTTCTTAGATGTTTCAGGAAACACCATACACTTCTCCCGAGTGGCTGTTGGCAATTTACATCCCGCCCATCAGCATAACAAGGCTCCCAGTTCTCCATGGCCTGTCCTGCCTTTCTGGATTTTACACTTATTTCACATGGCCCTTTTGACCGGGGGGAAGTGAGACTTCATTGTAGTGCAGATTTCCTTTGCAAGCTTGCTTGGTTGGCCAAAAAGGGCGTATGCGTTTTTTCCTGAATATATTCAGGAAAAAACGCATACGCCCTTTTTGGCCAAGTGCATCATTGTCAACGTTCTGCCTCTTTTCCTATGCTTTAAATGCAATTCCAGTCTACCTCCTGAAATCGGTTTCCTGTAATTCTGCCCCGCTTTCAAGTCCTCTTGGCAAGCTTACTTCAGTATATTTTTGGACGATAGCTGTCATTTATAACTCTGCAGGTTTGTGAATTACAGTGCCCCTGAGCTCCTTTCTTCAACTCGCTTTCTTGTGAGCTGGCCGCAACACCGCAGGATTGCTTTAGGCCCTAATCTGTTTCCGGCACGGCAGGCTAAGCCTTTGGTTAATTCCTCTTCCTGGTGGGAAATGAGAGTTAAATATGCCCGTCCAGACACCTCCAGCTTGTCTCTCATTGGTTCTCCCTATTCCTGTTCATCTTCCACAGAAATTGCAAACTGGGCCGAACAGGAGGTTAAAGGCACTGACTCTCCAAGTTGGGAGAGTGTTAGTAAAGCGTCTGGAATGTTTCACCCGAGTACCAGGGGATGAGAACTGAGACATATTGGAACACGTCTCCCGATCGCATGGTTGATCATACTCTGGGTTCCACATGCATGATTTAGCTGAAGGAAGAATCCCTTAAACCTGGAGAGTTGAGACCCGTGGAATGGGTACCATGCAATATGACTTCAAAGGGTCTTCATTTGCTCACCGAACCTCTCCAATCCTATCACTGCTGCGTTTATGCCCCTGTACTCACGCTTGATTCTCTTTCGGAGACATAGCAATCCATAGGTTTTAAGATACTTACTAGTCAGGTACATTCTTAGGCGTTTAATATGGGGTGTTGAGTCCATTTCGTTGAGCAAGGAGTAGCTCTTGTCTATTACATATTTGGCTTAAGGAACTTTATCTGTGCTCATTTCAATCTCTGGTTTTGTGCAGGACCCCAACTCACCTTTCCCGTTAAGGAAGCATAAGATGGTTTTCTAAATTTGAGACCCTGTTCTGTTTTGTAATTCAGTTCCTGTGTAGCCAAGTTTACATTCCATGTATTAGTGATATCTTATGATGTTTCTTTTTCTGTGTGACTTATTTCAGTTAGAATCATCATACCTGAATCCACTCATTATGCTGCTACGGGCCTGATGACATAGATTTCATTGCTGAGTGATATTGCATTGTACGTAAGTACCACAACTTCTTTATCCATTTTTCACTTTCTGTGAAATTGAACTTGTACCGTAAACGAGGTTCTTGTAAACAGAGCCGTCCCAAACTTTGGGGTGGCTGTGTCTTTTGGATTTTAATTTCCCTAAGCTATAGGACCATAAGTGGAAGTGCCCTAGGCTCTGTTGCTTTGTTTCTTAGATGTTTCAGGAAACACCATACACTTCTCCCGAGTGGCTGTTGGCAGTATACATCCCGCCCATCAGCAAAACAAGGCTCCCAGTTCTCCATGGCCTGTCCTGCCTTTCTGGATTTTACACTTTTTTCAGATGGCCCTTTAGACCGGGGGGATGTGAGACTACATTGTAGTGCAGATTTCCTTTGCAAGCTTGCTTGGTTGGCCAAAAAGGGCGTATGCGTTTTTTCCTGAATATATTCAGCAAAAAACGCATACGCCCTTTTTGGCCAAGTGCATCATTGTCGACGTTCTGCCTCTTTTCCTATGCTTTAAATGCAATTGCAGTGTACCTCCTGAAATCGGTTTCCTGCAATTCTGCCCCGCTTTGAAGTCCTCTTGGCAGCCTTACTTCAGTATATTTTTGGACGATAGCTGTCATTTATAACTCTGCAGGTTTTTGAATTACAGTGCCCCTGAGTTCCTTTCTTCAACTCGCTTTCTTGTGAGCTGGCCGCAACACCGCAGGATTGCTTCAGGCCCTAATCTGGTTCCGGCACGGCACGCTGAGCCTTTGGTTAATTCCTCTTCCTGGTGGGAAATGAGAGTTAAATTTGCCCATCCCGACACCTCCAGCTAGTCTCTCATTGGTTCTCCCTATTCCTGTTCATCTTCCGCAGAAATTGCAAACTTGGCCAAACAGGAGGTTAAAGGCACTGATTCTCCAAGTCGGGAGAGTGTTAGTAAAGCGTCTGGAATATTGCACCCGAGTACCAGGGGACGAGAACTGAGACATATTGGAACACGTCTCCCGATCACACGGTTGATCATACTCTGGGTTCCACATGCATGTTTTAGCTGAAGGAAGAATCCCTTAAACCTGGAGAGTTGAGACCCGTGGAATGGGTACCATGCAATATGACTTCAAAGGGTCTTCATTTGCTCACCGAACCTCTCCAATCCTATCACTGCTGCGTTTATGCCCCTGTACACACGCTTGATTCTCTTTTGGAGACATAGCAATCCATAGGTTTTAAGATACTTACTAGTCAGTTATATACTTAGGCGTTTAATATGGGGTGTTGAGTCCATCTCTTTGAGCAAGGAGTAGCTCTTGTCTATTACATATTTGGCTTAAGGAACTTTATCTGTGCTCATTTCAATCTCTGGTTTTATGCAGCACCCCAACTCACCTTTCCCGTTAAGCAAGCATAAGTTGGTTTTCTAAATTTGAGACCTTATTCTGTTTTATAACTCTGTTCCTGTGTAGCAAGTTTACATTCCGTGTATTAGTGATATCTTATGATGTTTCTTTTTCTGTGTGACTTATTTCAGTTAGAATCATCATACCTGAATCCACTCATTATGCTGCTACGGGCCTGATGACATAGATTTCATTGCTGAGTGATATTGCATTGTACGTAAGTACCACAAGTTCTTTATCCATTTTTCACTTTCTGCGATATTGAACTTGTACCATAAACGAGGTTCTTGTAAACAGAGCCATCCAAAACTTTGGGGTGGCTGTGTCTTTTTGATTTTAATTTCCCTAAGCTATAGGACCATAAGTGGAAGTGCCCTAGGCTCCGTTGCTTTGTTTTTTAGATGTTTCAGGAAACACCATACATTTCTCCCTAGTGGCTGTTGGTAAATTACATCCCGCCCATCAGCATAACAAGGCTCCCAGTTCTCCATGGCCTGTCCTGCCTTTCTGGATTTTACACTTTTTTCAGATGGCCCTTTTGACCGGGGTGAAGTGAGACTTCATTGTAGTGCAGATTTCCTTTGCAAGCTTGCTTGGTTGGCCAAAAAGCGTGTATGCGTTTTTTTCCTGAATATATTCAGGAAAAAACGCATACGCCCTTTTTGGCCAAGTGCATCATTGTCGACGTTCTGCCTCTTTTCCTATGCTTTAAATGCAATTTTTGTCTACCTCCTGAAATAGGTTTCCTGCAATTCTGCCTTGCTTTCAATGCCTCTTCATAGCCTTACCTCAATATAGTTTTTGAAAATAGTTGGCCTTTATAACTCTGCACGTTTTTGAATTTCAGTGGCCCTTAGCTCCATTTTTCAGCTCATATTCTTGTGATCTTGCCTCATAACCACAGGATTCCTTCAGGCCCTATTCTTCTTCTGGGACACCTTGCTGTTCCTTTGGTTTATTCTTCTTACTGATGTGAAATTAGAGTGACATGTGCCCATTGAAACCGCTACAGCTTGTTTCTCACTGGTTCCCCCTATTCTCATTCATCCTCCTCACTAACTGCAGACTGTGCGATACCAGAACTTAAAGACATTGACTCTCCATGTGGGGATGTTGTTAGTAAAGCGGCTGGAATGTCGATCCGGAGCCCCAGGAGAAGAAAATTGAGGTGCGTTTTAGAAACCTTTCCCGATCATATGGTATACCAGTCGCTGGGTTTGCCAAGCATGGTTTAGCTGTAGGAAGATTCCCTTCAACCTGGATTGTTGGGACCCTTGGAATGAGTAGCATGAAGTATTGCATTAAACTTTTGGCAGTTGCTCACCAAAACTCACCAATCCTGTCAGCCCCAAGTGTCCAGCCTTATGTCTTATCCAGCTGTGGGTTTATATGTGGTCAATCCAGGTTGCATCACAGCCCCTGAGCAAATTTTGTAAGAATTTTTCTCTCTTTCATTGTTTCTGCGTTTTGTTTTTAAAATTTATTTCTAT
Source organism: Orcinus orca (assembly GCF_937001465.1). Taxonomy (NCBI): domain Eukaryota; kingdom Metazoa; phylum Chordata; class Mammalia; order Artiodactyla; family Delphinidae; genus Orcinus; species Orcinus orca. The sequence goes on along the minus strand of NW_026043824.1, from coordinate 52,758 downwards.
AATGGGGTTTAGCTCATTTTCACTGCTGTGTTTGTGCCGCTCTGCACACACTTGATTCCCTTATGGAGATATATCAATACATGGGTTTTAAGATTCTTATTACTCAGATATATTTCTCTGTGGTTTATAAGGTGTGTTGAGGCCAGTTCATTGAGCAAGGTGTAGATCTTGTCTAATATCTATTTGGTTTATTGAACGGTATCTGTGCTAATTTCAAACTCTGGTTTTATGCATCACCCCACCTCTCCTTTCCCCTTAAGCTGACATAAGTGTGTTTTCTAAATGTGAGACACTGTTCTGTTCTGTAATTCATGTTTTGTGCAGCCATATTTACCCTCCCTTTATAAGTGATATCTTATGATATGTTTCTTTTTCTGTTTGACTTATTTCAAGTAGTATTATCGGACCTAAATCCACTCTTTATCCTTCTACTAGCCTTATTACATTGATTTCATGGTGAAGAGATATTCCATTGTACATAAGTACCACATCTTCTTTATCCATTGTTCTCTTTCCTGGGATATTTAAGGTGTACTGAAGTTGAGGTTCTTGTAAACAGAGTAGCCCTAAACTGTGGTGTGCTTGTGTCTTGTTGATTTTTAGACTTCCCTAGATATATTCCCATGATTGGAAGTGTCCTATGCTCTGTAGCTCTGTTTTTTAGATGATTTAGGAACCACCATACACTTCTCCAGAGTGGCTCTCGGCAGTTCACACACTGCCCATCAGCGTATAAAGGTTCCCTGTTCTCCATGGCCTGTCTTGCATTTCTGGTTTTTACAATTTTTTAGGATGGCCCTTTTGACCGGTGGGAAATGAGACTTCTTTGTTGTGCACATTTGCATTGCTTGCTTGCTTCGTTGCCCATAAAGTGCGTATGCGTTTTTTCCTGGATATAATCAGGAAAAACGCATACGCCCTTTTGGGCCAACTGCATCATTGTCGAAATTCTGCCGCTTTTCATGTGCTTTAAAGACGAGTCCAATCTATCTCTTGAAATCTGTTTCTTGCAATTCTGTCTTGCATTCAGATCCTCTTCTTTGCCTTACCTCAACATAGTTTTGGACGTTAGTTTTCGTTTATAACTCTGCAGGTTTGTGAATTGCAGTGACCCTGAGCTCCATTTTTTAAGTGGCTCTTTTGTGAGCTGGCCTCAAACCCGCAGGATTGCTTCAGGCCCTATTTTGGCTCTGGCGAGGCGGGCTGAGCCTTTTTTCAATTCTTATTCTTAATGGGAAATTAGAGTGATATGTGCCCGTCCAAACCCCTACAACTATTCTCTCATTGGTTCCCCCTCTTCCCGTTCATCCTCCTCACAATTTGCAAAATGTGTGAAACAGAAGTTGAAATGTGCTGATTCTCCAAGTGGGGAGATTCTAAGTAACGTGGCTGGAATGGTGAACAGGAGCACCAGGAGAGGATAAATGAGCTGCATTTTAGACACATCTCCCGATCACATGGTGTACAGTCCTCTGGGTTTTCCATGCATGTTTTAGCTGTAGGAAGATCCCTTGAACCTGCAGATTTGGGACCCATTGAATGGGTACCAGGTAGTATTACTTTCAAGGGTGTGCATTTCCTCACCCAACCTCACATTTCTCTTAGTGCAAACAGTTTCCAGCCTTATGTCTCATCCTGCTGTGGGTCTAGATGTGTTCAATCCATGTTGCATCACCGTCCCTGAGGAAAAGTTGTAAGAGGTTTTCTCTGTCTCTCTGTCGTTTATTTTTTTCAATTTATTACTATATTGGTTACAGCTGATTTTCAAAGCTCTATTTCTTGCTGCTGTACATCCACTTGATTCACGTACAGAGAGACATCAGTAAATTCTTTTTCAGATTCTTACCAGTCGTATATATTCTTTTCCGGTGACTTGAGTGTGCTGAGTGCAGTTCTTTTAGCTACCGTGTAGGCCTTGTTGATTATCAGTTTGGTATTTGGAATTGTATCTTTGCTAATTTCAACCTCCTGGATGATGCCTCACCCCTCCCCACCTTTCCCCTTTAACAGCCTTATGTGTGTTTCCTACATATTTGACTATGTTTTTGTTTTGTAATTTATTTCATGTGTAGCCATTTTGGATTCCACCTTTAAGTGATATCTTATGATATGTGTCTTTTTCTTTTTGAATTATGTCACTTAGAATGATCATACGTAACTCCTCCGGAGTTGTTACAACTGGCCATATTTCATTGATTTCCAGGCTGAATAATATTCCACTCTACCTAAGTACCACATCTCTATCCATTTTTTCTCTCCAGAGACATTTAAGTTATATCCTAGTCGAGGATCTTTTAAACAGAGAGGGGGTAAATATTGGGGTGCCTGTGTCCTCTCGATTTTTGTTTTTCCCAAGATATACGCCCATGAGTGCAAGTGCCCTATGCTCTGTAGCTCATTTTTTAGATGCTTTAGTAAACACAATACACTTCTCCAGAATGGCCGTTGGCAATGTACATTTCCACTATAAGTCTCACAGGGCTCCCTCTTCTCCTTGCCCTGTCCTGCATTTCTGTTGTTTACACTTTATGAGGATGGCTCTTCTGAATGATGCGAAGTGATATCTTTTGTAGTATTGACTTCCAGTGCCCACCTGTTTGCTTGGCTAAAAAAGTGTATGCCCTTTTCTTGAATATATACAGAAAAAAACGCATACACCCTTTTTGGCCAACTGCAATGTTGGCAATGTTCAGCTCCTTTTCTCGTGCTTAATGGCGAGTCCTTTCTACCTCCTCAGATCCCTTTCCTGCCATTCTCCCTTGCTTACAAGTCCTTTTCTCTGACTTTCCTCAAGACATTTTTCAGTGATGGATATTTTCAACTCTGCAGTTTCGTGAATTTTACTGCCCCTGAGTTCCATTGTTCAACTTGTGTTTATGGGAACTGGCCACAAAGCAGCAGGATTTCCTCAAGCCCTATACTGTTTCCATGGGCAACCCTAGCCTTTGGTCAATTCGTCTTCCTGATTGGAAATTAGAGTGACATGTGCCTGTCTGAACACCTAGGACTTGTCTCTCATTGTTCCTCATCCTTCCGCTTCATCCTCTGGACAAATGCCAAACTGTACGCAACAGGATGTTGACAGTGCTGACATCTCCAAGTGGGGAGACTGTTAGTAAAGACGCTGGAGGGGTGAACCCGAGCACCAGGAGATGAGGAGATGAGATGCCTTTTCCAAACTCTTCCCGATCAGACAGTATACCATCCTCTGGGTGTGACAGACATGTTTTAGCAGTAGGAAGAGTCCCATTCATGTAAGGAGAACATCAGGGCTTTTTCAAAATCAGTGTCTGCCTGAAACCCAAACTGGGGAATTTTTTAAGCTACGGCTACACATATGTTCATTAAGGGCCTTGGGAAGTAGGCAGAGTCCAAACTTTAGATGATTGAAGTCTTCAGGGTCAGAAGCACTCACCACCAGCTTCCCTTAGGTTACACTTTAACTGTCATTGATAGATGACAATGACAATAAAAATATCTATTCTTTTCCAGATTATTTCCCCTTATAGGTTATTGCAAAATGTTGAGTGTAGTTCCCTGTGCTATACAGTAGTTCCTTGTTGATGATCTATTTTATACATAGCAGTGTGTATGTGTTAATCCCAAACTGTTAATTTATCCCTCCTCCCACCTTTCCCCTTTGGTAATAATAAATTATAAGATTTTATACTTCTCAGAAATGGGGGAGCTGAAAGAGAGGTATCATTTTCAATGGAAAAGCATTTAAAACAAGATTGAAGCTTTAACCAAGATTATTAGATGTACATCCTTGGAAAGAAATCACTTCGTTTCTCTAATATTGACCTGACAAATAAGACAAACCTTTTCACTGAACTTGCTTATAATAAAGTGATGGAAATATCAAATGGAAGTGTTAGAAACATCTTATTTTACCCGAGCCTTATACACTGTTCTATGTTAACTACAGTTTGGCTCACACATCTGTTCATTGAGGTTACAATAGTCTCAATTTCTGTTACTGATCCTCCAGAGTGGACCCCAACAAGTGTCCCCCTGCCCAGTGTCATTGGGGCCAACAGATCGAGACTGAGTTTGGTTCACAAGCAAAGGAAACTTTATATTTTGATCAGAGAATGGAGAGGTGAGAGCATGCACTACCCTGTGGGCTGTGGGCTGGGCTGTTGTGTAGAGATCCTGTCAGAGTCAGTGGGAGGGAGGGGGCGGAGCTCTCGAGGGCCGGGTTGGCTGCAGCTCAGGCTCTATATCACGGAGTCTGCACTGGGCCCCAGGAGCTGAGGTGTCGTCCCAGCCATTCTGCACTAGGAAATCTGGTCTGAAGTGCCGGGTGTGGAACCTCTGCATGTGGGACCCTAGGAGCACATGAAATTAGACAAAGCACAAAGGATAAAAAAGGTTAGACTTGACTTTATTGCCCAGATTCTATTTTTATCTCCCAGGGATTTTTAATGGGCTTTGCTGGGGACAAACCCCTCCTCTGCCTCTTGTCCCGTTCCTCATTCTTGGAGTGCTGAGGGTGCAGACCCTTCTTCTGTAACTGCTGAGTGCTGAGTTGGGAGCCCTCATACCCGGGGGCGAGGGTCAGAGCTTCTCCCCAGCAGCCTCCAGGTGACGTTGATTGTCCCCAGGCCCCCTGCCTCCCTGCTTGTCCACCTGAGCACCAGCATTGGAAGTGTTATAGATTCTAATGACCTTTAAGGGTCCAGGAAAGAGATGTGCAGAGACGCTGTGGGGACCGGTTTCACCCCGCCCCACATTTGTTCGGCCACCTTAGGCTGACTGTTTCTGCCAGCCTAGATGCTCTGACCAGTAGTCTGCACTTTCTTCAATTAGGTCCCTGAATTAATGTACAAACAGCACCAGGTGTCAGAGCCCTGCCCGCTCAACTCCCAGACAGTCCAGGGTCAGTGGTGATCAAGGACCATGATGGCCACTGAGTCAACAGCCTTTTGAAGTAAACAGGAGTCCAGCCAGTCTCATTGGCCACCATCATCACGGTGTCTGTAGGCTTTTCTATGGTGACAGTGTGATATACGGTTCCCCCGCCAAGATTATTAGCTCCCCTCTGGGTGCAGTATGTCCTGCAAGCAGTAGTCTACTCTTTTGGGACACACTCTTGTTGTTTTATGAGAGAAACTCCAGGTCAAGTGATGTTCACATGAGTCATCATGGTGCCCTGTTGCCCCCGGTTATCTCTCTGGATGTTGGAGTTGGAAGGCCTCCTCACTCGAGGTTGGTGTGCCCACAGAGCGAACCCTGCAACTTCAGGACATGGTTGGTGGTTAGGATCACCACGTGGGGTCCTTTTCCCTTAGGAGGGAGGTGGCCTTTTGGGCTGCTGATTTCCAGGTTTTTAGATACCGCCAGTATCTTGGCCAGATGTGGCAGTGGGCCAAGCCCCTTGGTGCCCGTAGTTTATCCTACCTGGATGGCATTCTTGCATTGTTCCATTTCAAGTGGTCCCAGTGTTTGCACTAATTCTCCAATGGCGATTCACCTTTCACCGGGAATGTAAAGGTCAAAGGGTTTAGCTAAATTAGGGAGTTCCAGGGCAAGGGTCTGAATTGACTGCTCTTTCCATTCTTGAAAGGCCACTTCTGGATTCTATTCAGAAGGATCATCATCTTTTCCTTTCAGTGTTTCATATAGAGGCCCAGCTAGTAGACTGTAGTTAGAGATCCAGAAGCAGCAAACCCTGGCCTCCCCAGGAACCCCTAAGCTGTCTTCTAGTTTTAGAAAGGGGTAAGGCTGAAAATGGTTTCTTCCCTTTCCTGGGATGGGCTTCTCCGACCTTCTGTGAGAATGAAGCCCAGGCAGGTCACCGCAGTCTGTGATATTTGAGCTTTTTCTTGGACAACTTCTATCCTTTATTGGCTTGGTAGTTCAGAGGCCTCGTTAGTAGGGCTGGCGATCAGAATGTCGTCTGCGTACTGAAGGAGGGTTTCCTTTTCCAGAGGTAGAACTTTTAGGTCTTTAGCTAAGCTTTCCCCAAAGATGGTGTGGGAATTTTTGCACCCTTGGGGCAAGACGGCCCGGAAGTATTGTTGTAGTTGTATGTTGAGTCCTGCCACTCACAAGCCAAAATTTCTTGTGACTCTGGGACTAATGGAATACAAAAAAAGGCATCATTGAAGACTAATACAGAATACCATGTCCTGGTGGTTGGTAGAATGACCAGCAGGGTGTAGGAATTAGGAGCAGCTGGAGGTATATCCTCGGTGTCTTCACTGACTGTCCTGACATCCTTTACCAGGTCCCCAGCAGCCCATGGGGCTCTCGTGGTCAGACCAATCCCAGAATATGGAGCTCACCTGGGCAGGTACCCCACCCCCACCCCAGCCCACGGGGCTCTCGTGGTCAGGCCCCTTCCAGGATACAGAGCTACCCTTGCAGGTACCGTGGCAGGGCTGGGCACACAGGAACCGTGCACATAGCCCTCATTGCAGAGCACCCCCAGCTCACCTGTCGCTCAGAGCTGACACAGAGCACCTCAGAGCAGGACTTGAACTAACAAACAGCAGCTGCGACAGGTCTGTGACCCTGGGTATCACTCTGTGCGGCCTCCCTCCACCTGGTCTTCCAGAGACTTCCACTGCACCCGGGGCACCAGGCCTCTGTCTCCAACCACCACCCACCCCTCCTCTCCCTGACTCCTGGGTTCCTCTCATTAGGAGAGGGTTTTCTTGAAGTTGTCTCCCACTCATGGGCCAGATAAAATGATTAGAAAACAAGCCAAAGCTGCAGCCCCTTGTCTATCCTGACTCTCAGGAGCCCACACCTGTTCCTTGGACCTGGCCGGTTCAGCAAGTTCCATTTTCTGCAACTGTGAGCCCCTGAGGGGTGATGATTGGCTGACCTGGGCAGCCTTACCGTGCCGGCCAGCCCTCCCCAGGTGTTCCTGGTTTGAGATCAGTATAAATACCACTCCAGGCAGCAAGAGGCCCTGCAGCCGTGCCTGAGCCATTTTCTCTGCCCTGTCAGCAGTCTCGGGGCTGGGCTGGTGGGAGGGAGTGAGAGGCCACGGCTTTGTGGGTGGCCCAGTGTGAGTGGGGCTCTGCTGGACTTTCTGCAGCAGTTGCCAGGCTGCCACCTGCTAAAGAAGAGGATGTGTCACCCATACCTGCTGCTGGAATTTCTCCCTGGGCAGAGGTGAGGAAGGAAAAAAGCAGTGGGGGCAGGGACAGGACGGGTATCTCAGGCAGGGAAATGGAAATCTTCCAGAAGAGCACCCAGGGCCAGGACCATCCTGGCTGGCCTGTAGGCACCAAGTCGGCCGGTATGCTGTCACTCGTGTGGCTCTATGGCCCTTCCTCTAGGCTTTCAAGTCCTTGTATATATTCAGGTGTTTTACCTGGGACAGGTGGGAATAGTTCAGCAGCAACTGGCCTGGGGCTCAGCTCACGTTTACTCACAGATGCCTTGGCACGGTGCCCCAGCTTTGCAATGAGGACGCTTGTTGCATGGGGGCTGCTGGCTGAATGGGAGACAATTCCCCACCACTGACCAACTTCAGAATTGTTTACAACTGGAGCAAGTGCCCTGATACGGTTTTCCTCTGTGGAACTGGTGGGTTCTGTGTTTTTTTTCTCTTTTTCGTTTTTGGTTCAAGGTAGATTTTATTCCTCTTTTTTGTATTTACAGATATAAGCATGGAAATAATTTATTCATATAAATACATGTATGTGAAGGGAATAATTGTTTTTTCTGTTTTATTTTTTAAATTTTATTTCTTTTTAATTTTGAATTTTATTTTATATTTTTATACAGCAGGTTCTTATTGGTTATCTATTTTATACATATAAATGTATACATGCCAATCCCAGTCTCTCAACTCCTCCCACCACCAACCCCCCCAACAGCTTTCCCCCCTTGTTGTCCATACGTTTGTTGTCTACATCTGTTGCTCTATTTATGCCTTGCAAAATGGTTAATCTGTACAGTTTTTCTAGGTTCCACATATATGCATGAATATAAAAGATTTGTTTTTCTCTTTCTGACTTACTTCATTCTGTATGACAGTCTCTAGATCCATCGACGTCTCTACAAATGACCTAATTTCATTCCTTTTTATGGCTTAGTAATATTCCATTTTATATATGTACCACAGCTTTATGCATTCGTCTGTCTGTGGGCATTTAGGTTGCTTCCATTACCTCGATATTGTAAAGAGTGAGGCAATGAATATTGCGGTGAATGTCTCTTTTGGATTTATGGCTTTGTCTGGGTATATGTCCAGAACTGGGATTGCTGTATCATATGGTAATTCTACTGTTACTTTCTTAAGAAACTCCATATTGTTCTCCATAGTGACTGTATTAATTTATATTCCCAACAATAGTGGAAGAGGGTTCCTTTTCTCCACACATTTCCAGCATTTTTTGTTTGTAGATTTTCTGATGATGCCCATTCTACCAGGTGTGAGGTGATACCTCATTGTTGAGTCCATTTTGTTGAGCAAGGGGTAGGTCTTGTCTATTACATATTTAGCTTATGGAACGGTATCTGTGCTAATTTCAAACTCTGCTTTTATGCAGCACCACAACTCACCTTCCCCCTTAAGCAAGCATAAGTTGGTTTTCTAAACATGAGACCCTGTTCTGTTTTGTAATTCAGTTCATGTGTAACCAAGTTCTCATTCCATGTATTAGTGATACCTTATGATGTTTCTCTTTCTGTGTGACTTTTTTCACTTAGAATCACCGTGCCTCAATCCACTCATTATGCTGGTACGGGCCTGGTGACATAGTTTTCATTGCTGAGAGGTATTCTGTTGTACGTGAGTACCGCAACTTCTTTATCCATTATTTGCTCTCTGGCATATTTAACTTGTGCTGAAGAAGAGGTTCCTGTAAAAGAGCCGTCCCAAATTTTGGGGTGGCTGTGTCTTTTTGATTTTAATTACCCTAAGCTATAGGGCCATAAGTGGAAGTGCCCTAGGCTCTGTTGCTTTGTTTTTACATGTTTCAGGAAACACCATACACTTCTCCCGAGTGGCTGTTGGCAGTTTACATCCCGCCCATCAGCATAACAAGACTCCCAGTTCTCCATGGCCTGTCCTGCCTTTCTGGATTTTACACTTTTTTCAGATGGCCCTTTTGACCGGGGCGAAGTGAGACTTCATTTTAGTGCAGATTTCCTTTGCAAGCTTGCTTGGTTGGCCAAAAAGGGCGTATGCGTTTTTTCCTGAATATATTCAGGAAAAAACGCATACGCCCTTTTTGGCCAAGTGCATCATTGTGGACGTTCTGCCTCTTTTCCTATGCTTTAAATGCAATTCCAGTCTACCTCCTGAAATCGGTTTCCTGCAATTCTGCCCCGCTTTAAAGTCCTCTTGGCAGCCTTACTTCAGTATATTTTTGGACGATAGCTGTCATTTATATCTCTGCAGGTTTGTGAATTACAGTGCCCCTGAGCTCCTTTCTTCAACTCGCTGTCTTGTGAGCTGGCCACAACACCGCAGGATTGCTTCAGGCCCTAATCTGGTTCCGGCACGGCATGCTGAGCCTTTGGTTAATTCCTCTACCTGGTGGGAAATGAGAGTTAAATTTGCCCGTCCAGACATCTCCAGCTAGTCTCTCATTGGTCCTCCATATTCCTGTCCATGTTCCGCAGATATTGCAAACTGGGCCAAACAGGAGGTTAAAGGCACTGACTCTCCAAGTCGGGAGAGTGTTAGTAAAGCATCTGGAATGTTGCACCCGAGTACCAGGGGACGAAAACTGAAACATATTTGAACATGTCTCCCGATCACACGGTTGATCATACTCTGGGTTCCACATGCATGTTTCAGCTGAAGGAAGAATCCCTTAAACCTGGAGAGTTGAGACCCGTGGAATGGGTACCATGCAATATGACTTCAAAGGGTCTTCGTTTGCTCACCGAAGCTCTCCAATCCTATCACTGGTGCGTTTATGCCCCTGTACACATGCTTGATTCTCTTTCGGAGACATAGCAATCCATAGCTTTAAGATACTTACTAGGCAGGTACATTCTTAGGCGTTTAATATGGGGTGTTGAGTCCATTTCGTTGAACAAGGAGTAGCTCTTGGCTATTATATATTTGGCTTAAGGAACTTTATCTGTGCTCATTTCAATCTCTGGTTTTATGCAGCACCCCAACTCACCTTTCCCCTTAAGCAAGCATAAGTTGGTTTTCTAAATTTGAGACCCTCTTCTGTTTTGTAATCCAGTTTCTGTGTAGCCAAGTTTACATTCTGTGTATTAGTGATATCTTATGATGTTTCTTTTTCTGTGTGACTTATTTCATTTAGAATCATCATACCTGAATCCACTCTATGCTGCTATGGGCCTGATGACATAGATTTTATTGCTGAGTGATATTGCATTGTACGTTAGTACCACAACTTCGTTATCCATTTTTCACTTTCTGCGATATTGAACTTGTTCCATAAACGAGGTTCTTGTAAACAGAGCCGTCCCAAACTTTGGGGTGGCTGTGTCTTTTTGATTTTAATTTCCCTAAGCTATAGGACCATAAGTGGAAGTGCCCTAGGCTCTGTTTCTTGGTTTTTTAGATGTTTCAGGAAACACCATACACTTCTCCCCAGTGGCTGTTGGCAATTTACATCCCGCCCTTCAGCATAACCAGGCTCCCAGTTCTCCATGGCCTGTCCTGCCTTTCTGGATTTTACACTTTTTTCAGATGGCCCTTTTGACCGGGGGGAAGTGAGACTTCATTGTAGTGCAGATTTCCTTTGCAAGCTTGCTTGGTTGGCCAAAAAGGGCGTATGCGTTTTTTCCTGAATATATTCAGGAAAAAACGCATACGCCCTTTTTGGCCAAGTGCATCATTGTGGACGTTCTGCCTCTTTTCCTATGCATTAAATGCAATTCCAGTCTACCTCCTGAAATCGGTTTCCTGCAATTCTGCCCCGCTTTCAAGTCCTCTTGGCAGCCTTACTTCACTATATTTTTGGACGATAGCTGTCATTTATAACTCTGCAGGTTTGTGAATTACAGTGCCCCTGAACTCCTTTCTTCAACTCGCTTTCTTTTGAGCTGGCCGCAACACGGCAGGATTGATTCAGGCCCTAATCTGGTTCCGGCACGGCATGCTGAGCCTTTGGTTAATTCCTCTTCCTGGTGGGAAATAAGAGTTAAATTTCCCCGACCAGACACCTCCAGCTAGTCTCTCATTGGTCCCCCTATTCCTGTTCATCTTCCGCAGAAATTGCAAACTGGGCCAAACAGGAGGTTAAAGGCACTGACTCTCCAAGTTGGCAGAGTGTTAGTAAAGCGTCTGGAATGTTACACCCAAGTACCAGGGTACGAGAACTGAGACATATTTGATCACGTCTCCCGATTACACAGTTGATCATACTCTGGGCTCCACATGCATGTTTCAGCTGAAGGAAGAATCCTTTAAACCTGGAGAGTTGAGACCCGTGGAATGGGTACCATGCAATATGACTTCAAAGGGTCTTCATTTGCTCACGGAACCTCTCCAGTCCTATCACTGCTGCGTTTATGCCCCTGTACTCATGCTTGACTCTCTTTCAGAGACATAGCAATCCATAGGTTTTAGATACTTACTAGTCAGGTACATACTTAGGCGTTTAATATGGGGTGTTGAGTCCATCTCGTTGAGCAAGGAGTAGCTCTTGTCTATTACATATTTGGCTTAAGGAACTTTATCTGTGCTCATTTCAATCTCTGGTTTTATGCAGCACCCCAACTCACCTTTCCCCTTAAGCAAGCATAAGTTGGTTTTCTAAATTTGAGACCATGTTCTCTTTTGTAGTCCAGTTCCTGTGTAGCAAGTTTACATTCCGGGTATCAGTGATATCTTATGATGTTTCTTTTTCTGTGTGACTTATTTCAGTTAGAATCATCATACCTGAATCCACTCATTATGCTGCTACAGGCCTGATGACATAGATTTCATTGCTGAGTGATATTGCATTGTACGTAAGTACCACAACTTTTTTATCCATTTTTCACTTTCTGCGATATTGAACTTGTACCGTAAATGAGGTTCTTGTAAACAGAGCCGTCCCAAACTTTGGGATGGCTGTGTCTTTTTGATTTTAATTTCCCTAAGCTATAGGGCCATAAGTGGAAGTGCCCTAGGCTCTGTTGCTTTGTTTTTACATGTTTCAGGAAACACCATACACTTCTCCCGAGTGGCTGTTGGCAGTTTACATCCCGCCCATCAGCATAACAAGACTCCCAGTTCTCCATGGCCTGTCCTGCCTTTCTGGATTTTACACTTTTTTCAGATGGCCCTTTTGAAGGGGGGAAGTGAGACTTCATTTTAGTGCAGATTTCCTTTGCAAGCTTGCTTGGTTGGCCAAAAAGGGCGTATGCGTTTTTTCCTGAATATATTCAGGAAAAAACACATACGCCCTTTTTGGCCAAGTGCATCATTGTGGACGTTCTGCCTCTTTTCCTATGCTTTAAATGCAATTCCAGTCTACCTCCTGAAATCGGTTTCCTGCAATTCTGCCCCGCTTTAAAGTCCTCTTGGCAGCCTTACTTCAGTATATTTTTGGACGATAGCTGTCATTTATATCTCTGCAGGTTTGTGAATTACAGTGCCCCTGAGCTCCTTTCTTCAACTCGCTGTCTTGTGAGCTGGCCACAACACCGCAGGATTGCTTCAGGCCCTAATCTGGTTCCGGCACGGCATGCTGAGCCTTTGGTTAATTCCTCTACCTGGTGGGAAATGAGAGTTAAATTTGCCCGTCCAGACATCTCCAGCTAGTCTCTCATTGGTCCTCCATATTCCTGTCCATGTTCCGCAGATATTGCAAACTGGGCCAAACAGGAGGTTAAAGGCACTGACTCTCCAAGTCGGGAGAGTGTTAGTAAAGCATCTGGAATGTTGCACCCGAGTACCAGGGGACGAAAACTGAAACATATTTGAACATGTCTCCCGATCACACGGTTGATCATACTCTGGGTTCCACATGCATGTTTCAGCTGAAGGAAGAATCCCTTAAACCTGGAGAGTTGAGACCCGTGGAATGGGTACCATGCAATATGACTTCAAAGGGTCTTCGTTTGCTCACCGAAGCTCTCCAATCCTATCACTGGTGCGTTTATGCCCCTGTACACATGCTTGATTCTCTTTCGGAGACATAGCAATCCATAGCTTTAAGATACTTACTAGGCAGGTACATTCTTAGGCGTTTAATATGGGGTGTTGAGTCCATTTCGTTGAACAAGGAGTAGCTCTTGGCTATTATATATTTGGCTTAAGGAACTTTATCTGTGCTCATTTCAATCTCTGGTTTTATGCAGCACCCCAACTCACCTTTCCCCTTAAGCAAGCATAAGTTGGTTTTCTAAATTTGAGACCCTCTTCTGTTTTGTAATCCAGTTTCTGTGTAGCCAAGTTTACATTCTGTGTATTAGTGATATCTTATGATGTTTCTTTTTCTGTGTGACTTATTTCATTTAGAATCATCATACCTGAATCCACTCTATGCTGCTACGGGCCTGATGACATAGATTTTATTGCTGAGTGATATTGCATTGTACGTTAGTACCACAACTTCGTTATCCATTTTTCACTTTCTGCGATATTGAACTTGTTCCATAAACGAGGTTCTTGTAAACAGAGCCGTCCCAAACTTTGGGGTGGCTGTGTCTTTTTGATTTTAATTTCCCTAAGCTATAGGACCATAAGTGGAAGTGCCCTAGGCTCTGTTTCTTGGTTTTTTAGATGTTTCAGGAAACACCATACACTTCTCCCCAGTGGCTGTTGGCAATTTACATCCCGCCCTTCAGCATAACAAGGCTCCCAGTTCTCCATGGCCTGTCCTGCCTTTCTGGATTTTACACTTTTTTCAGATGGCCCTTTTGACCGGGGGGAAGTGAGACTTCATTGTAGTGCAGATTTCCTTTGCAAGCTTGCTTGGTTGGCCAAAAAGGGCATATGCGTTTTTTCCTGAATATATTCAGGAAAAAACGCATACGCCCTTTTTGGCCAAGTGCATCATTGTGGACGTTCTGCCTCTTTTCCTATGCATTAAATGCAATTCCAGTCTACCTCCTGAAATCGGTTTCCTGCAATTCTGCCCCGCTTTCAAGTCCTCTTGGCAGCCTTACTTCACTATATTTTTGGACGATAGCTGTCATTTATAACTCTGCAGGTTTGTGAATTACAGTGCCCCTGAACTCCTTTCTTCAACTCGCTTTCTTTTGAGCTGGCCGCAACACGGCAGGATTGATTCAGGCCCTAATCTGGTTCCGGCACGGCATGCTGAGCCTTTGGTTAATTCCTCTTCCTGGTGGGAAATAAGAGTTAAATTTCCCCGACCAGACACCTCCAGCTAGTCTCTCATTGGTCCCCCTATTCCTGTTCATCTTCCGCAGAAATTGCAAACTGGGCCAAACAGGAGGTTAAAGGCACTGACTCTCCAAGTTGGCAGAGTGTTAGTAAAGCGTCTGGAATGTTACACCCAAGTACCAGGGTACGAGAACTGAGACATATTTGATCACGTCTCCCGATTACACAGTTGAACATACTCTGGGCTCCACATGTATGTTTCAGCTGAAGGAAGAATCCTTTAAACCTGGAGAGTTGAGACCCGTGGAATGGGTACCATGCAATATGACTTCAAAGGGTCTTCATTTGCTCACGGAACCTCTCCAGTCCTATCACTGCTGCGTTTATGCCCCTGTACTCATGCTTGACTCTCTTTCAGAGACATAGCAATCCATAGGTTTTAGATACTTACTAGTCAGGTACATACTTAGGCGTTTAATATGGGGTGTTGAGTCCATCTCGTTGAGCAAGGAGTAGCTCTTGTCTATTACATATTTGGCTTAAGGAACTTTATCTGTGCTCATTTCAATCTCTGGTTTTATGCAGCACCCCAACTCACCTTTCCCCTTAAGCAAGCATAAGTTGGTTTTCTAAATTTGAGACCATGTTCTCTTTTGTAGTCCAGTTCCTGTGTAGCAAGTTTACATTCCGGGTATCAGTGATATCTTATGATGTTTCTTTTTCTGTGTGACTTATTTCAGTTAGAATCATCATACCTGAATCCACTCATTATGCTGCTACGGGCCTGATGACATAGATTTCATTGCTGAGTGATATTGCATTGTACGTAAGTACCACAACTTTTTTATCCATTTTTCACTTTCTGCGATATTGAACTTGTACCGTAAACGAGGTTCTTGTAAACAGAGCCGTCCCAAACTTTGGGGTGGCTGTGTCTTTTTGATTTTAATTTCCCTAAGCTATAGGACCATAAGTGGAAGTGCCCTAGGCTCTGTTGCTTTGTTTTTTAGATGTTTCAGGAAACACCATACACTTCTCCCGAGTGGCTGTTGGCAATTTACATCCCGCCCATCAGCATAACAAGGCTCCCAGTTCTCCATGGCCTGTCCTGCCTTTCTGGATTTTACACTTTTTTCAGATGGCCCTTTTGACTGGGGGGAAGTGAGACTTCATTGTAGTGCAGATTTCCTTTGCAAGCTTGCTTGGTTGGCCAAAAAGGGCGTATACGTCTTTTCCTGAATATATTCAGGAAAAAACGCATACGCCCTTTTTGGCCAAGTGCATCATTGAGGACGTTCTGCCTCTTTTCCTATGCTTTAAATGCAATTCCAGTGTACCTCCTGAAATCGGTTTCCTGCAATTCTGCCCCACTTTCAAGTCTTCTTGGCAGCCTTACTTCAGTATATTTTTGGACGATAGCTATCATTTATAACTCTGCAGGTTTGTGAATTGCAGTGCCCCTGAGCTCCATTCTTCAACTCGCTTTCTTGTGAGCTGACCGCAACACGCAGGATTGCTTCAGGCCCTAATCTGGTTCCGGCACGGCATGCTGAGCCTTTGGTTAATTCCTCTTCCTGGTGGGAAATGAGAGTTAAATTTGCCCGTCCAGACACCTCCAGCTAGTCTCTCATCGGTTGTCCCTATTCCTGTTCATCTTCTGCAGAAATTTCAAACTGGGCCATACTGGAGGTAAAAGGCACTGACTCTCCAACTCGGGAGAGTGTTAGTAAAGCGTCTGGAATGTTGCACCCGAGTCCCAGGGGAGGAAAACTGAGACATATTGGAACACGTCTCCCGATCACACGGTTGATCATACTGTGGGTTCCACATGCATGTTTTAGCTGAAGGAAGAATCCCTTAAACCTGGAGAGTTGAGACCCGTGGAATGGGTACCATGCAATATGATTTCAAATGGTCTTCATTTGCTCACCAAACCTCTCCAATCCTATCACTGCTGCGTTTATGCCCCTGTACACACGCTTGATTCTCTTTTGGAGACATAGCAATCCATAGGTTTTAAGATACTTACTAGTCAGGTACATTCTTAGGCGTTTAATATGGGGTGTTGAGTCCATTTCATTGAGCAAAGAGTAGCTCTTGTCTATTACATATTTGGCTTCAGGAACTTTATCTGTGCTCATTTCAATCTCTGGTTTTATGCAGCACCCCAACTCACCTTTCCCCTTAAGCAAGCATAAGTTGGTTTTCTAAATTTGAGACCATGTTCTCTTTTGTAATCCAGTTCCTGTGTAGCCAAGTTTACATTCCGTGTATTAGTGATATCTTATGATGTTTCTTTTTCTGTGTGACTTATTTCAGTTAGAATCATCATACCTGAATCCACTCATTATGCTGCTACGGGCCTGATGACATAGATTTCATTGTTGAGTGATATTGCATTGTACGTAAGTACCACAACTTCTTTATCCATTTTTCACTTTCTGCGATATTGAACTAGTCCCGTAAACGAGTTTCTTCTAAACAGAGCTGTCCCAAACTGAGGGGTGGCTGTGTCTTTTTGATTTTAATTTCCCTAAGCTATAGGGCCATAAGTGGAAGTGCCCTAGGCTCTGTTGCTTTGTTTTTACATGTTTCAGGAAACACCATACACTTCTCCCGAGTGGCTGTTGGCAGTTTACATCCCGCCCATCAGCATAACAAGACTCCCAGTTCTCCATGGCCTGTCCTGCCTTTCTGGATTTTACACTTTTTTCAGATGGCCCTTTTGAAGGGGGGAAGTGAGACTTCATTTTAGTGCAGATTTCCTTTGCAAGCTTGCTTGGTTGGCCAAAAAGGGCGTATGCGTTTTTTCCTGAATATATTCAGGAAAAAACGCATACGCCCTTTTTGGCCAAGTGCATCATTGTGGACGTTCTGCCTCTTTTCCTATGCTTTAAATGCAATTCCAGTCTACCTCCTGAAATCGGTTTCCTGCAATTCTGCCCCGCTTTCAAGTCCTCTTGGCAGCCTTACTTCAGTATATTTTTGGACGATAGCTGTCATTTATATCTCTGCAGGTTTGTGAATTACAGTGCCCCTGAGCTCCTTTCTTCAACTCGCTGTCTTGTGAGCTGGCCACAACACCGCAGGATTGCTTCAGGCCCTAATCTGGTTCCGGCACGGCATGCTGAGCCTTTGGTTAATTCCTCTACCTGGTGGGAAATGAGAGTTAAATTTGCCCGTCCAGACATCTCCAGCTAGTCTCTCATTGGTCCTCCATATTCCTGTCCATGTTCCGCAGATATTGCAAACTGGGCCAAACAGGAGGTTAAAGGCACTGACTCTCCAAGTCGGGAGAGTGTTAGTAAAGCATCTGGAATGTTGCACCCGAGTACCAGGGGACGAAAACTGAAACATATTTGAACATGTCTCCCGATCACACGGTTGATCATACTCTGGGTTCCACATGCATGTTTCAGCTGAAGGAAGAATCCCTTAAACCTGGAGAGTTGAGACCCGTGGAATGGGTACCATGCAATATGACTTCAAAGGGTCTTCGTTTGCTCACCGAAGCTCTCCAATCCTATCACTGGTGCGTTTATGCCCCTGTACACATGCTTGATTCTCTTTCGGAGACATAGCAATCCATAGCTTTAAGATACTTACTAGGCAGGTACATTCTTAGGCGTTTAATATGGGGTGTTGAGTCCATTTCGTTGAACAAGGAGTAGCTCTTGGCTATTATATATTTGGCTTAAGGAACTTTATCTGTGCTCATTTCAATCTCTGGTTTTATGCAGCACCCCAACTCACCTTTCCCCTTAAGCAAGCATAAGTTGGTTTTCTAAATTTGAGACCCTCTTCTGTTTTGTAATCCAGTTTCTGTGTAGCCAAGTTTACATTCTGTGTATTAGTGATATCTTATGATGTTTCTTTTTCTGTGTGACTTATTTCATTTAGAATCATCATACCTGAATCCACTCTATGCTGCTACGGGCCTGATGACATAGATTTTATTGCTGAGTGATATTGCATTGTACGTTAGTACCACAACTTCGTTATCCATTTTTCACTTTCTGCGATATTGAACTTGTTCCATAAACGAGGTTCTTGTAAACAGAGCCGTCCCAAACTTTGGGGTGGCTGTGTCTTTTTGATTTTAATTTCCCTAAGCTATAGGACCATAAGTGGAAGTGCCCTAGGCTCTGTTTCTTGGTTTTTTAGATGTTTCAGGAAACACCATACACTTCTCCCCAGTGGCTGTTGGCAATTTACATCCCGCCCTTCAGCATAACAAGGCTCCCAGTTCTCCATGGCCTGTCCTGCCTTTCTGGATTTTACACTTTTTTCAGATGGCCCTTTTGACCGGGGGGAAGTGAGACTTCATTGTAGTGCAGATTTTCTTTGCAAGCTTGCTGGTTGTCCAAAAAGGGCGTATGCGTTTTTACATGAATATATTCAGGAAAAAATGCATACGCCCTTTTTGGCCAAGTGCATCATTGTGGACGTTCTGCCTCTTTTCCTATGTTTTAAATGCAATTCCTGTCTACCTCCTGAAATTGGTTTCCTGCAATCCTCCCCACTTTCAAGTCCTCTTGGCAGCCTTACTTCAGTATATTTTTGGACGATAGCTGTCATTTATAACTATGCAGGTTTGTGAATACAGTGCCCCTGAGCTCCTTTCTTCAACTCGCTTTCTTGTGAGCTGGCCGCAACACCGCAGGATTGCTTCAGGCTCTAATCTGGTTCTGGCACGGCACGCTGAGCCTTTGGTTAATTCCTCTTCCTGGTGGGAAATGAGAGTTAAATTTGCCCGTCCAGACACCTCCAGCTAGTCTCTCATTGGTTCTCCCTATTCCTGTTCATCTTCCGCAGAATTTGCAAACTGGGCCAAACAGGAGGTTAAAGGCACTGACTCTCCAAGTCGGGAGAGTGTTAGTAAAGCGTCTGGAATGTTGCACGCAAGTACCAGGGGACGATAACTGAGACATATTGAAACACATCTCCCGATCACACGGTTGATCATACTCTGGGTTCCACATGCATGTTTTAGCTGAAGGAAGAATCCCTTAAACCTGGAGAGTTGAGACCCGTGGAATGGGTACCATGCAATATGATTTCAAAGGGTCTTCGTTTGCTCACTGAACCTCTCTAATGCTATCACTGCTGCGTTTATGCCCCTGTACACATTCTTGATTCTCTTTCAGATACATAGCAAACCATAGGTTTTAAGATACTTACTAGTCAGCTACATTCTTAGGTGTTTAATATGGGGTTTTGAGCCCATTTCGTTGAGCAAGGAGTAGCTCTTGTCTGTTACATGTTTGGTTTGAGGAACTTTATCTGTGCTCATTTCAATCTTTGGTTTTATGCAGCACCCCAACTCACCTTTCCCCTTAAGCAAGCATATGTTGGTTTTCTAAATTTGAGACCCTGTTCTGTTTTGTAATCCAGTTCCTGTGTAGCCAAGTTTACATTCCGTGTATTAGTGATATCTTATGATGTTTCTTTTTCTGTGTGACTTATTTCAGTTAGAATCATCATACCTGAACCCACTCATTTTCTGCTACAGTCCTGTTGACATAGATTTAATTCCTGAGTGATATTGCATTGTACGTAAGTACCATAACTTCTTTATCCATTTTTCGCTTTCTGTGATATTGAACTTGTACCGTAAACGAGGTTCTTGTAAACAGAGCTGTCCCAAACTTTGGGGTGGCTGTGTCTTTTTTATTTTAATTTCCCTAAGCTATAGGCCCATAAGTGGAAGTGCCCTAGGCTCTGTTGCTTTGTTTTTTAGATGTTTCAGGAAACACCATACACTTCTCCCGAGTGGCTGTTGGCTATTTACATCCCGCCCATCAGTATAACAAGGCTCCCAGTTCTCCATGGCCTGTCCTGCCTTTCTGGATTTCACACTTTTTTCAGATGGCCCTTTTGACCGGGGGGAAGTGAGACTTCATTGTAGTGCAGATTTCCTTTGCAAGCTTGCTTGGTTGCCCAAAAATGGCGTATGCGTTTTTTCCTGAATATATTCAGGAAAAAACGCATACGCCCTTTTTGGCCAAGTGCATCATTGTGGACGTTCTGCCTCATTTCCTATTCTTTAAATGCAATTCAAGTCTACCTCCTGAAATCGGTTTCCTGCAATTCTGCCCCACTTTCAAGTCCTCTTGGCAGCCTTACTTCAGTATATTTTTGGGTGATAACTGTCATTTATAACTCTGCAGGTTTGTGAATTACAGTGTCCCTGAGCTCCTTTCTTCAACTCGCTTTCTTGTGAGCTGGCCGCAACACTGCAGGATTGCTTCAGACCCTAATCTGGTTCCGGCACGGCATGCTGAGCCTTTGGTTAGTTCCTCTTCCTGGTGGGAAATGAGAGTTAAATTTGCCCGTCCAGACACCTCCAGCTAGTCTCTCGTTGGTTCTCCCTATTCCTGTTCATCTTCCGCAGAAATTGCAAACTGGGCCAAACAGGGGGTTAAAGGCACTGACTCTCCAAGTCGGCAGAGTGTTAGTAAAGCATCGGGTATATTGCCCCCGACTACCAGGGGACGAGAATTGACACATATTGGAACACGTCTTCCGATCACACCGTTGATCATACTCTGGGTTCCACATGCATGTTTTAGCTGAAGGAAGAATCCCTTAAACCTGGAGAGCTGAGAATCGTGGAATGGGTACCATTCAATATGACTTCAAAGGGTCTTCATTTGCTCACCGAACCTCTCCAATCCTATCACTGCTGCGTTTATGCCCCTGTACACACGCTTGATTCTCTTTCGGAGACATAGCAATCCATAGGTTTTAAGATACTTACTAGTCAGGTACATTCTTAGGCGTTTAATATGGGGTGTTGAGTCCATTTCGTTGAGCAAGTAGTAGCTCTTGTCTATTCCATATTTGGCTTAAGGAACTTTATCTGTGCTCATTTCAATCTCTGGTTTTATGCAGCACCCCAACTCACCTTTCCCCTTAAGCAAGCACAAGTTGGTTTACTAAATTTGAGACCCTCTTCTGTTTTGTAACTCTGTTCCTGTGTAGCCAAGTTTACATTCCGTGTATTAGTGATATCTTATGATGTTTCTTTTTCTGTGTGACTTATTTCAGTTAGAATCATCATACCTGAATCCACTCATTATGCTGCTATGGGCCTGATGACATAGATTTCATTGCTGAGTGATATTGCTTTCTAGGTAAGTACCACAACTTCTTTATCCATTTTTAACTTTCTGTGATATTGAACTTGTACCGTAAACGAGTTTCTTGTAAACAGAGCCGTCCCAAACTTTGGGGTGGCTGTGTCTTTTTGATTTCAATTTCCCTAAACTATAGGACCATAAGTGGAAGTGCCCTAGGCTCTGTTGTTTTGTTTTTTAGACGTTTCAGGAAACACCATACACTTCTCCTGAGTGGCTGTTGGCAGTTTACATCCCGCCCATCAGCACAAGAAGGCTCCCAGTTCTGCATGGCCTGTCCTGCCTTTCTGGATTTTACACATGTTTTAGATGGCCCTTTTGACCCAGGGGGAGTGAGACTTCATTGTAGTGCAGATTTCCTTTGCAAGCTTGCTTGGTTGGCCTAAAAGTGCGTATGCGTTTTTTCCTGAATATATTCAGGAAAAAACGCATATGCTCTTTTTGGTGAAGTGTATCATTGTCAACGTTCTGCCTCTTTTCCTATGCTTTAAATGCAATTCCAGTCTACCTCCTGAAATCGGTTTCCTGCAATTCTGCCCCGCTTTCAAGTCCTCTTGGAAGCCTTACTTCAGTATATTTTTGGACGATAGCTGTCATTTATAACTCTGCAGGTTTGTGAATTACAGTGTCCCTGAGCTCCTTTCTTCAACTCGCTTTCTTGTCAGCTGGCCGCAACACCGTAGGATTGCTTAAGGCCCTAATCTTTTTCCGGCATGGCACGCTGAGCCTTTGGTTAATTCCTCTTCCTGGTGGGAAATGAGAGTTAAATTTGCCCGTCCAGACACCTCCAGCTAGTGTCTCATTGGTTCTCCCTATTCCTGTTCATCTTCCGCGGAAATTTCAAACTGGGCCAAACAGGAGGTTAAAGGCACTGACTCTCCAAGTCGGGAGAGTGTTAGTAAAGCGCCTGGAATGTTGCACTCTAGTACCAGAGGACGAGAACTGAGACATATATGAACATGTCTCCCAATCACACGGTTGATCATACTCTGGGTTCCACATGCATGTTTTAGCTGAAGGAAGAATCCCTTAAACCTGGAGATTTGAGACCCGTGGAATGGGTACCATGCAATATGACTTCAAAGGGTCTTCGTTTACTCACCGAACCTCTCCCATCCTATCACTGCTGCCTTTATGCCACTGTACACCTGCTTGATTCTCTTTCGGAGACATAGCAATCCATAGCTTTTAAGATACTTACTAGTCAGGTACATTCTTAGGCGTTTAATATGGGGTGTTGAGTCCATTTCATTGAGCAAAGAGTAGCTCTTGTGTATTACATATTTGGCTTAAGGAACTTTATCTGTGCTCATTTCAATCTCTGGTTTTATGCAGCACCCCAACTCACCTTTCCCCTTAAGCAAGCATAAGTTGGTTTTCTACATTTGAGACCCTGTTCTCTTTCGTAATCCAGTTCCTGTGTAGCCAAGTTTACATTCCGTGTATTAGTGATATCTTATGATGTTTCTTTTTCTGTGTGACTTATTTCAGTTAGAATCATCATACCTGAATCCACTCATTATCCTGCTACGGGCATGATGACATAGATTTCATTGCTGAGTGATATTGCATTGTATGTAAGTACAACAACTTCTTTATCCGTTGTTCACTTTCTGCGATATTGAACTTGTACCGTAAACGAGGTTCTTGTAAACAGAGCCGTCCCAAACTTTGGGGTGGCTGTGTCTTTCTGATTTTAATTTCCCTAAGCTATAGGACCATAAGTGGAAGTGCCCTAGGCTCTGTTGCTTTGTTTTTTAGATGTTTCATGAAACACCATACACTTCTCCCGAGTGGCTGTTGGCAATATACATCCCAACCATCAGCATAACAAGGCTCCCAGTTCTCCATGGCCTGTCCTGCCTTTCTGGATTTTACACTTTTTGCAGATGGCCCTTTTGACTGGGGGGAAGTGAGACTTCATTGTAGTGCAGATTTCCTTTGCAAGCTTGCTTGGTTGGCCAAAAAGTGCGTATGCGTTTTTTCCTGAATATATTCAGGAAAAAACGCATACGCCCATTTTGGCCAAGTGCATCATTGTCGACGTTCTGCCTCTTTTCCTATGCTTTAAATGCATTTCCTGTCTACCTCCTGAAATCGGTTTCCTGCAATTCTGCCCCGCTTTCAAGTCCTCTTGGCAGCCTTACTTCAGTATATTTTTGGACGATAGCTGTCATTTATAACTCTGCAGGTTTGTGAATTACAGTGCCCCTGAGCTCCTTTCTTCAACTCGCTTTCTTGTGAGCTGGCCGCAACACCGCAGGTTGCTTCAGGCCGTTATCTGGTTCCGGCATGGCACGCTGAGCCTTTGGTTAATTCCTCTTCCTGGTGGGAAATGAGAGTTAAATTTGACCGTCCAGACACCTCCAGCTAGTCTCTCATTGGTTCTCCCTATTCCTGTTCATCTTCCGCAGAAATTGCAAACTGGGCCAAACAGGAGGTTAAAGGCACTGACTCTCCAAGTCGGGAGAGTGTTAGTAAAGTGTCTGGAATGTTGCACCCGAGTACCAGGGGTTGAGAACTGAGACATATTGGACCACGTCTCCCGATCACACGGTTGATCATACCCTGGGTTCCACATGCATGATTTAGCTGAAGGAAGAATCCCTTAAACCTGAAGAGTTGAGACCCGTGGAAGGGGAACCATGCAATATGACTTCAAAGGGTCTTCATTTGCTCACCGAACCTCTCCAATCCTATCACTGCTGCGTTTATGCCCCTGTACTCATGCTTGATTCTCTTTCGGAGACATAGCAATCCATAGGTTTTAAGATACTTACTAGTCAGGTACATTCTTAGGGGTTTAATATGGGGTGTTGAGTCCATTTCGTTGAGCAAGGAGTAGCTCTTGTCTATTCCATATTTGGCTTAAGGAACTTTATCTGTGCTCATTTCAATCTCTGGTTTTATGCAGCACCCCAACTCACCTTTCCCCTTAAGCAAGCATAAGTTGGTTTTCTTAATTTGAGACCCTGTTCTGTTTTGTAATCCAGTTCCTGTGTAGCCAAGTTTACATTCCGTGTATTAGTGATATCTTATGATGTTTCATTTTCTGTGTGACTTATTTCAGTTAGAATCATCATACCTGAATCCACTCATTATGCTGCTACGGGCCTGATGACATAGATTTCATGGCTGAGTGATATTGCATTTTACGTAAGTATCACAATTTCTTTTATCCATTTTTCACTTTCTGCGATATTGAACTTGTCCCGTAAACGAGTTTCTTGTAAACAGAGCCGTACCAAACTTTGGGGTGGTTGTGTCTTTTTGATTTTAATTTCCCTAAGCTATAGGACCATAAGTGGAAGTGCCCTAGGCTCTGTTGCTTTGTTTTTTAGATGTTTCAGGAAACACCATACACTTCTCCCGAGTGGCTGTTGGCAATTTACATCCCGACCATCAGCATAACAAGGCTCCCAGTTCTCCATGGCCTGTCCTGCCTTTCTGGATTTTACACTTTTTTCAGATGGCCCTTTTGACCGGGGGGAAGTGAGACTTCATTGTAGTGCAGATTTCCTTTGCAAGCTTGCTTGGTTGGCCAAAAAGGGCGTATGCGTTTTTTCCTGAATATATTCAGGAAAAAACGCATACGCCCTTTTTCGCCAAGTGCATCATTGTCGATGTTCTACCTCTTTTCCTATGCTTTAAATGCAATTCCAGTCTACCTCCCGATATCGGTTTCCTGCAATTCTGCCCCGCTTTCAAGTCCTCTTGGCAGCCTTACTTCAGTATATTTTTGGAGGAGAGCTGTCATTTATAACTCTGCAGGTTTTTGAATTACAGTGCCCCTGAGCTCCTTTCTTCAACTCGCTTTCTTGTGAGCTGGCCGCAACACCGCAGGATTGCTTCAGGCCCTAATCTTGTTCCGGCATGGCTCGTTGAGCCTTTGGTTAATTCCTCTTCCTGGTGGGAAATGAGAGTTAAATTTGCCCGTCCAGACACCTCCAGCTAGTCTCTCATTGGTTCTCCCTATTCCTGTTCATCTTCCGCAGAAATTGCAAACTGGGCCAAACAGGAGGTTAAAGGCACTGACTCTCCAAGTCGGGAGAGTGTTAGTAAAGTGTCTGGAATGTTGCACCCGAGTACCAGGGGTTGAGAACTGAGACATATTGGACCACGTCTCCCGATCACACGGTTGATCATACCCTGGGTTCCACATGCATGATTTAGCTGAAGGAAGAATCCCTTAAACCTGAAGAGTTGAGACCCGTGGAAGGGGAACCATGCAATATGACTTCAAAGGGACTTCATTTGCTCACCGAACCTCTCCAATCCTATCACTGCTGCGTTTATGCCCCTGTACTCATGCTTGATTCTCTTTCGGAGACATAGCAATCCATAGGTTTTAAGATACTTACTAGTCAGGTACATTCTTAGGGGTTTAATATGGGGTGTTGAGTCCATTTCGTTGAGCAAGGAATAGCTCTTGTCTATTCCATATTTGGCTTAAGGAACTTTATCTGTGCTCATTTCAATCTCTGGTTTTATGCAGCACCCCAACTCACCTTTCCCCTTAAGCAAGCATAAGTTGGTTTTCTTAATTTGAGACCCTGTTCTGTTTTGTAATCCAGTTCCTGTGTAGCCAAGTTTACATTCCGTGTATTAGTGATATCTTATGATGTTTCGTTTTCTGTGTGACTTATTTCAGTTAGAATCATCATACCTGAATCCACTCATTATGCTGCTACGGGCCTGATGACATAGATTTCATTGCTGAGTGATATTGCATTTTACGTAAGTACCACAATTTCTTTTATCCATTTTTCACTTTCTGCGATATTGAACTTGTCCCGTAAACGAGTTTCTTGTAAACAGAGCCGTACCAAACTTTGGGGTGGTTGTGTCTTTTTGATTTTAATTTCCCTAAGCTATAGGACCATAAGTGGAAGTGCCCTAGGCTCTGTTGCTTTGTTTTTTAGATGTTTCAGGAAACACCATACACTTCTCCCGAGTGGCTGTTGGCAATATACATCCCGACCATCAGCATAACAAGGCTCCCAGTTCTCCATGGCCTGTCCTGCCTTTCTGGATTTTACACTTTTTTCAGATGGCCCTTTTGACCGGGGGGAAGTGAGACTTCATTGTAGTGCAGATTTCCTTTGCAATCTTGCTTGCTTGGCCAAAAAGGGCGTATGCGTTTTTTCCTGAATATATTCAGGAAAAAACGCATACGCCCTTTTTCGCCAAGTGCATCATTGTCGATGTTCTACCTCTTTTCCTATGCTTTAAATGCAATTCCAGTCTACCTCCCGATATCGGTTTCCTGCAATTCTGCCCCGCTTTCAAGTCCTCTTGGCAGCCTTACTTCAGTATATTTTTGGACGATAGCTGTCATTTATAACTCTGCAGGTTTGTGAATTACAGTGCCCCTGAGCTCCTTTCTTCAACTCGCTTTCTTGTGAGCTGGCCGCAACACTGCAGGATTGCTTCAGGCCCTAATCTGGTTCAGGCACGGCATGCTGAGCCTTTGGTTAATTCCTCTTCCTGGTGGGAAATGAGAGTTAAATTTACCCGTCCAGACACCTCCAGCTAGTCTCTCATTGGTCCTCCCTATTCCTCTTCATCTTCCGCAGAAATTGCAAACTGGGCCAAACAGGAGGTTAAAGGCACTGATTCTCCAAGTCGGGAGAGTGTTAGTAAAGCGTCTGGAATATTGCACCCGAGTACCAGGGGATGAGAACTGAGACATATTGGAACACGTCTCGCGATCACATGGTTGATCATACTCTGGGTTCCACATGCATGTTTTAGCTGAAGGAAGAATCCCTTAATCCTGGAGAGTTGAGACCCGTGGAATGGGTACCATGCAATATGACTTCAAAGGGTCTTCATTTGCTCACCGAACCTCTCCAATCCTATCACTGCTGCGTTTCTGCCCCTGTACACACAGCTTGATTCTCTTTCAGAGACATAGCAATCCATAGGTTTTAAGATACTTACTAGTCAGGTACATACTTAGGCGTTTAATATGGGGTGTTGAGTCCATTTCGTTGAGCAAGGAGTAGCTCTTATCTATTCTATATTTGGCTTAAGGAACTTTATCTGTGCTCATTTCAATCTCTGGTTTTCTGCAGCACCCAAAATCACATTTCCCCTTAAGCCAGCATAAGATGGTTTTCTAAATTTGAGACCCTCTTCTGTTTTGTAATCCAGTTCCTGTGTAACCAAGGTTACATTCCGTGTATTAGTGATATCTTATGATATTTCTTTTTCTGTGTGACTTATTTCAGTTAGAATCATCATACCTGAATCCACTCATTATGCTGCTATGGGCCTGATGACATAGATTTCATGGCTGAGTGATATTGCATTGTACGTAAGTACCACAACTTCTTTATCCATTTCTGACTTTCTGCGATATTGAACTTGTCCCGTAAACGAGTTTCTTGTAAACACAGCCGTCCCAAACTTTGGGGTGGCTGTGTCTTTTTGATTTTAATTTCCCTAAGCTATAGGACCATAAGTGGAAGTGACCTAGGCTCTGTTGCTTTGTTTTTTAGATGTTTCAGGAAACACCATACACTTCTCCCAAGTGGCTGTTGGCAATATACATCCCGCCCATCAGCATAACAAGGCTCCCAGTTCTCCATGGCCTGTCCTGCCTTTGTGGATTTTACACTTTTTTCAGATGTCCCTTTTTACCGGGGGGAAGTGAGACTTCATTGTAGTGCAGATTTCCTTTGCAAGCTTGCTTGGTTGGCCAAAAAGGGCATATCCCTTTTTTCCTGAATATATTCAGGAAAAAACGCATACGCCCTTTTTGGCCAAGTGCATCATTGTCGACGTTCTGCCTCTTTTCCTATGCTTTAAATGCAATTCCAGTCTACCTCCTGAAATCGGTTTCCTGCAATTCTGCCCCGCTTTCAAGTCCTCTTGGCAGCCTTACTTCAGTATATTTTTGGACGATAGCTGTCATTTATAACTCTGCAGGTTTGTGAATTACAGTGCCCCTGAGCTCCTTTCTTCAATTCGCTTTTTTGTGAGCTGGCCGCAACACCGCAGGATTGCTTCAGGCCCTAATCTGGTTCAGGCAGGGTATGCTGAGCCTTTGGTTAATTCCTCTTCCTGGTGGGAAATGAGAGTTAAATTCGCCCGTCCAGACACCTCCAACTAGTCTCTCATTGGTTCTCCCTATTCCTGTTCATCTTCCGCAGAAATTGCAAACTGGGCCAAAGAGGAGGTTAAAGGCACTGACTCTGCAAGTCGGGAGAGTGTTAATAAAGCGTTTGGAATATTGCACCCGAGTACCAGGGGACGAAAACTGAGACATATTTGAACACGTCTCCCAATCACACGGTTGATCATACTCTGGGATCCACATGCATGTTTTAGCTGAAGGAAGAATCCCTTAAACCTGGAGAGTTGAGACCCGTGGAATGGGTACCATGCAATGTGACTACGAAGGGACTTCATTTGCTCACCGAACCTCTCCAATCCTATCACTGCTGCGTTTATACCCCTGTACACATGCTTGATTGTCTTTCAGAGACATAGCAATCCTTAGGTTTTAAGATACTTACTAGTCAGGTACATTCTTAGGCGTTTAATATGGGGTGTTGAGTCCATTTCGTTGAGCAAGGAGTAGCTCTTGTCTATTCCATATTGGGCTCAAGGAACTTTATCTGTGCTCATTTCAATCTCTGGTTTTATGCAGCACCCCAACTCAACTTTCCCCTTAAGCAAGCATAAGTTGGTTTTCTAAATTTGAGACCCTGTTCTGTTTTGTAATCCAGTTCCTGTGTAGCCAAGTTTACATTCCGTGTATTAGTGATATCTTATGATGTTTCTTTTTCTGTGTGACTTATTTCAGTTATAATCATCATACCTGAATCCACTCATTATGCTGCTACGGGACTGATGACATAGATTTCATTGCTGAGTGATATTGCATTGTTCGTAAGTACCACAACTTCTTTATCCATTTTTCGCTTTCTGCGATATTTAACTTGTACCGTAAACGAGGTTCTTGTAAACAGAGCTCTCCCAAACTTTGGGGAGGCTGTGTCTTTTTGCGTTTAATTTCCATAAGCTATAGGACCATAAGTGGAAGTGCCCTAGGCTCTGTTGCTTTGTTTTTTAGATGTTTCAGGAAACACCATACACTTCTCCCGAGTGGCTGTTGGCAATTTACATCCCGCCCATCAGCATAACAAGACTCCCAGTTCTCCATGGCCTGTCCTGCCTTTCTGGATTTTACACTTTTTTCAGATGGCCCTTTTGACCTGGGGGAAGTGAGACTTCATTGTAGTGCAGATTTCCTTTGCAAGCTTGCTTGGTTGGCCAAAAAGGGCGTATGCGTTTTTTCCTGAATATATTCAGGAAAAAATGCATACACCCTTTTTGGCCAAGTGCATCATTGTGGACGTTCTGCCTCTTTTCCTATGCTTTAAATGCAATTCCAGTCTACCTCCTGAAATCGGTTTCCTGCAATTCCGCCCCGCTTTCAAGTCCTCTTGGCATCCTTACTTCAGTATATTTTTGGACGATGGCTGTCATTTATAACTCTGCAGTTTTGTGAATTACAGTGCCCCTGAGCTCCTTTCTTCAACTCGCTTTCTTGTGAGCTGGCCGCAACACCACAGGACTGCTTCAGGCCCTAATCTGATTCCGGCACGGCACGCTGAGCCTTTGGTTAATTCCTCTTCCTGGTGGGAAATGAGAGTTAAATATGCCCGTCCAGACACCTCCAGCTAGTCTCTCATTGGTTCTCCCTATTCCTGTTCATCTTCCGCAGAAATTGCAAACTGGGCCAAACAGGAGGTTAAAGGCACTGACTGTCCAAGTCGGGAGAGCGTTAGTAAAGCATCTGGAATGTTGCACGCGAGTACCAGGGGACGAGAACTGAGACATATTGGAACACGTCTCCCGATCACATGGTTGATCATACTCTGGGTTCCACATGCATGTTTTAGCTGAAGGAAAAATCCCTTAAACCTGCACAATTGAGACCCGTGGAATGGGTGCCATGCAATATGACTTCAAAGGGTCTTCATTTGCTCACCAAACCTCTACAATCCTATCACTGCTGCGTTTATGCCCCTTTACACATGCTTGATTCTCTTTCAGAGACATAGCAATCCATAGGTTTTAAGATACTTACTAGTCAGGTATATTCTTAGGCGTTTAATATGGGGTGTTGAGTCCATTTCGTAGAGCAAGGAGTAGCTCTTGTCTATTCCATATTTGGCTTAAGGAACTTTATCTGTGCTCATTTCAATCTCTGGTTTTATGCAGCACCCCAACTTACCTTTCCCCTTAAGCAAGCATAAGTTGGTTTTCTAAATTTGAGACCCTGTTCTGTTTTGTAATCCACTTCCTGTGTAGCCAAGTTTACATTCCGTGTATTAGTGATATCTTATGATGTTTCTTTTTCTGTGTGACTTATTTCACTTAGAATCATCATACCTGAATCCACTCATTATGCTGCTACGGGCCTGATGACATAGATTTCATTGCTGTATGATATTGCATTGTACGTCAGTACCACAACTTGTTTATCCATTTTTTGTTTCTGCGATATTGAACTTGTACCGTAAACGAGGTTGTTGTAAACAGAGCCGTCCGAAACTTTTGGGTGGCTGTGTCTTTTTGATTTTAATTTCCCTAAGTTATAGGACCATAAGTGGAAGTGCCCTAGGCTCTGTTGCTTTGTTTTTTAGATGTTTCAGGAAACACCATACACTTCTCCCGAGTGGCTGTTGGCAATTTACATCCCGTCCATCAGCGTAACAAGGCTCCCAGTTCTCCATGGCCTGTCCTGCCTTTCTGGATTTTACACTTTTTTCAGATGGCCCTTTTGACCGGGGGACGTGAGACTTCATTGTAGTGCAGATTTCCTTTGCAAGCTTGCTTGGTTGGCCAAAAAGGGCGTATGTGTTTTATCATGAATATATTCAGGAAAAAACGCATACGCCCTTTTTGGCCAAGGGCATCATTGTGGACGTTCTGCCTCTTTTCCTATGCTTTAAATGCAATTCCAGTCTACCTCCTGAAATCGGTTTCCTGCAATTCTGCCCCGCTTTCAAGTCCTCTTGGCAGCCTTACTTCAGTATGTTTTTGGAGGATAGCTGTCATTTATAACTCTGCAGGTTTGTGAATTACAGTGCCCCTGAGCTCCTTTCTTCAACTCGCTTTCTTGTGAGCTGGCCGCAACACCGCAGGATTGCTTCAGGCCCTAATCTGGTTCCGGCACAGTACGCTGAGCCTTTGGTTAATTCCTCTTCCTGGTAGGAAATGAGAGTTAAATTTGCCCGTCCAGACACCTCCAGCTAGTCTCTCATTGGTTCTCCCTATTCCTGTTCATCTTCCGCAGAAATTGCAAACTGGGCCAAACAGGAGGTTAAAGGCACTGACTCTCCAAGTCGGGAGAGTGTTAGTAAAGCATCTGGAATTTTGCACCCGAGTACCAGGGGACGAGAACTGAGACATATTCTATCACGTCTCCCGATCACACGGTTGATCATACTCTGGGTTCCACATGCATGTTTTAGCTGAAGGAAGAATCCCTTAATCCTGGAGAGTTGAGACCCGTGGAATGGGTACCATGCAATATGACTTCAAAGGGTCTTCATTTGCTCACCGAACCTCTCCAATCCTATCACTGCTGCGTTTATGCCCCTGTACACACGCTTGATTCTCTTTCAGAGACATAGCAATCCATAGGTTTTAAGATACTTACTAGTCTGGTACATTCTTAGGCGTTTAATATGGGGTGTTGAGTCCATTTCGTTGAGCAAGGAGTAGCTCTTATCTATTCCATATTTGGCTTAAGGAACTTTATCTGTGCTCATTTCAATGTCTGGTTTTATGCAGCACCCAAACTCACATTTCCCCTTAAGCCAGCATAAGATGGTTTTCTAAATTTGAGACCCTCTTCTGTTTTGTAATCCAGTTCCTGTGTAACCAAGGTTACATTCCGTGTATTAGTGATATCTTATGATATTTCTTTTTCTGTGTGACTTATTTCAGTTAGAATCATCATACCTGAATCCACTCATTATGTTGCTACGGGCCTGATGACATAGATTTCATGGCTGAGTGATATTGCATTGTACGTAAGTACCACAACTTCTTTATCCATTTTTCACTTTCTGCGATATTGAACTTGTACCGTAAACGAGGTTCTTGTAAACAGAGCTGTCCCTATCTTTGGGGTGGCTGTCTTTTTTATTTTAATTTCCCTAAGCTATAGGACCATAAGTGGAAGTGCCCTAGGCTCTGTTGCTTTGTTTTTTAGATGTTTCAGGAAACACCATACACTTCTCCCCAGTGGCTGTTGGCAATTTACATCCCGCCCATCAGCATAACAAGGCTCCCAGTTCTCCGTGGCCTGTCCTGCCTTTCTGGATTTTACACTTTTTTCAGATGGCCCTTTTGACCGGGGGAAGTGAGACTTCATTGTAGTGCAGATTTCCTTTGCAAGCTTGCTTGGTTGGCCAAAAAGGGCGTATGTGTTTTTTCATGAATATATTCAGGAAAAAACGCATACGCCCTTTTTGGCCAAGTGCATCATTGTGGACGTTCTGCCTCTTTTCCTATGCTTTCAATGCAATTCCACTCTACCTCCTGAAATCGGTTTCCTGCAATTCTGCCCCGCTTTCAAGTCCTCTTGGCAGCCTTACTTCAGAATAATTTTGGATGATAGCTGTCATTTATAACTCTGCAGGTTTGTGAATTACAGTGCCCCTGAGCTCCTTTCTTCAACTCGCTTTCTTGTGAGCTGGCCGCAACACCGCAGGATTGCTTCAGGACCTAATCTGGTTCCGGCACGGCACGCTGAGCCTTTGGTTAATTCCTCTTCCTGGTTGGATATGAGAGTTAAATTTGCCCGTCCAGACACCTCCAGCTAGTCTCTCATTGGTTCTCCCTATTCCTGTTCATCTTCTGCAGAAATTGCAAACTGGACCAAACAGGAGGTTAAAGGCACTGACTCTCCAAGTCGGGAGAGTGTTAGTAAAGCATCTGGAATGTTGCAGCCGAGTACCAGGGGACGAAAACTGAGACATATTTGAACACGTCTCCCAATCACACGGTTGATCATACTCTGGGTTCCACATGCATATTTTAGCTGAAGGAAGAATCCCTTAAACGTGGAGAGTTCAGACCTGTGGAATGGGTACCATGCAACATGACTTCAAAGGGTCTTCATTTGCTCACCGAACCTCTCCAATCCTATCACTGCTGCGTTTATGCCCCTGTACACACGCTTGATTCTCTTTCGGAGACATAGCAATCCATAGGTTTTAAGATACTCACTAGTCAGGTAAATTCTTAGGCGTTTAATATGGGGTGTTGAGTCCATTTCGTTGAGCAAGGAGTAGCTCTTGTCTATTACATATTTGGCTTAAGGAACTTTATCTGTGCTCATTTCAATCTCTAGTTTTATGCAGCACCCCAACTCACCTTTCCCCTTAAGCAAGCATAAGTTGGTTTTCTAAATTTGAGACCCTGTTCTGTTTTGTAATCCAGTTCCTGTGTAGCCAAGTTTACATTCCGTGTATTAGTGATATCTTATGATGTTTCTTTTTCTGTGTGACTTATTTCAGTTAGAATCATCATACCTGAATCCACTCATTATGCTGCTATGGGCCTGATGACATAGATTTCATTGCAGACTGATATTGCATTGTACGTAACTACCACAAATTCTTCATCCATTTTTCACTTTCTGCGATATTGAACTTGTACCATAAACGAGGTTCTTGTAAACAGAGCCGTCCCAAACTTTGGGGTGGCTGTGTCTTTTTGATTTTAATTTCTGTAAGATATTGGACCATAAGTGGAAGTGCCCTAGGCTCTGTTGATTTGTTTTTTAGATGTTTCAGGAAACACCATACACTTCTCCCGAGTGGCTGTTGGCAATTTACATCCCGCCCATCAGCATAACAAGGCTCCCAGTTCTCCATGGCCTGTCCTGCCTTTCTGGATTTTACACTTTTTTCAGATGGCCCTTTTGACCGGGGGGAAGTGAGACTTCATTGTAGTGCAGATTTCCTTTGCAAGCTTGCTTGGTTGGCCAAAATGGGCGTATGCGTTTTTTTCCTGAATATATTCAGGAAAAAACGCATACGCCCTTTTTGGCCAAGTGCATCATTGTCGACGTTCTACCTCTTTTCCTATGCTTTAAATGCAATTCCAGTCTACCTCCTGAAATCAGTTTCCTGCAATTCTGGCCCGCTTTCAAGTCCTCTTGGCAGCCTTAGTTCAGTATATTTTTGGACGATAGCTGTCATTTATAACTCTGCAGGTTTGTGAATTACAGTGCCCCTGAACTCCTTTCTTCAACTCGGTTTCTTGTGAGCTGGCCGCAAAACCGCAGGATTGCTTCAGGCCCTAATCTGGTTCCGGCACGGCACACTGAGCCTTTGGTTAATTCATCTTCCTGGTGGGAAATGAGAGTTAACTTTGCCTGTCCAGACACCTCCAGCTAGTCTCTCATTGGTTCTCCCTATTCCTGTTCATCTTCCGCAGAAATTGCAAACTGGCCAAAAGGAGGTTAAAGGCACAGACTCCCCAACTCGCGAGAGTGTTAGTTAAGCATCTGGAATGCTGCACCCGAGTACCAGGGGACGACAACTGAGACATATTTGAACACGTCTCCCGATCACACGGTTGATCATACTCTGGGTTTCACATGCATGTTTTAGCTGAAGGAAGAATCCCTTAAACCTGGAGAGTTGAGACCCGTGGAATGGGTACCATGCAATATGACTTCAAAGTGTCTTCATTTGCTCACCGAACCTCAACAATCCTATCACTGCTGCGTTTATGCCCCTGTACACATGCTTGATTCTCTTTCAGAGACATAGGAATCCATAGGTTTTAAGATACTTACTAGTCAGGTACATACTTAGGCGTTTAACATGGGGTGCTGACTCCATTTCGTTGAGCAAGGAGTAGCTCTTGTCTATTACATATTTGGCTTAAGAAACTTTATCTGTGCTCATTTCAATCTCTGGTTTTATGCAGCACCCCAACTCACCTTTCACCTTAAGCAAGCATAAGATGGTTTTCTACATTTGAGACCCTCTTCTGTTTTGTAATCCAGTTCCTGTGTAGCCAAGTTTACATTCCGTGTATTAGTGATGTCTTATGATGTTTCTTTTTCTGTGTGACTTATTTCAGTTAGAATCATCATACCTGAATCCACTCATTATGCTGCTACGGGCCTGATGACATAGATTTCATTGCTGAGTGATATTGCATTGTACGTAAGTACCACAACTTCTTTATCCATTTTTCACTTTCTGCGATATTGAACTTGTACCGTAAACGAGGTTCTTGTAAACAGAGCCGTCCCAAACTTTGGGGTGGCTGTGTCTTTTTGATTTTAATTTCCCTAAGCTATAGGACCATAAGTGGAAGTGCCCTAGGCTCTGTTGCTTTGTTTTTTAGATGTTTCAGGAAACACCATACACTTCTCCCAAGTGCCTGTTGGCAATTTACATCCCGCCCATCAGCATAACAAGGCTCCCAGTTCTCCGTGGCCTGTCCTGCCTTTCTGGATTTTACACTTCTTTCAGATGGCCCTTTTGACCGGGGGGAAGTGAGACTTCATTGTAGTGCAGATTTCCTTTGCAAGCTTGCTTGGTTGGCCAAAAAGGGCGTATGCGTTTTTTCCTGAATATATTCAGGAAAAAATGCATACGCCCTTTTTGGCCAAGCGCATCATTGTGGACGTTCTGCCTCTTTTCCTATGCTTTAAATGCAATTCCAGTCTACCTCCTGAAATCGGTTTCCTGCAATTCCGCCCCGCTTTCAAGTCCTCTTGGCATCCTTACTTCAGTATATTTTTGGACGATGTCTGTCATTTATAACTCTGCAGTTTTGTGAATTACAGTGCCCCTGAGCTCCTTTCTTCAACTCGCTTTCTTGTGAGCTGGCCGCAACACCGCAGGACTGCTTCAGGCCCTAATCTGGTTCCGGCACGGCACGCTGAGCCTTTGGTTAATTCCTATTCCTGGTGGGAAATGAGAGTTAAACATGCCCGTCCAGACACCTCCAGCTAGTCTCTCATTGGTTCTCCCTATTCCTGTTCATCTTCCGCAGAAATTGAAAACTGGGCCAAACAGGAGGTTAAAGGCACTGACTGTCCAAGTCGGGAGAGCGTTAGTAAAGCATCTGGAATGTTGCACGCGAGTACCAGGGGACGAGAACTGAGACATATTAGAACACGTCTCCCGATCACATGGTTGATCATACTCTGGGTTCCACATGCATGTTTTAGCTGAAGGAAAAATCCCTTAAACCTGGACAATTGAGACCCGTGGAATGGGTGCCATGCAATATGACTTCAAAGGGTCTTCATTTGCTCACCAAACCTCTACAATCCTATCACTGCTGCGTTTATGCCCCTTTACACATGCTTGATTCTCTTTCAGAGACATAGCAATCCATAGGTTTTAAGATACTTACTAGTCAGGTATATACTAAGGCGTTTAATATGGGGTGTTGAGTCCATTTCATAGAGCAAGGAGTAGCTCTTGTCTATTCCATATTTGGCTTAAGGAACTTTATCTGTGCTCATTTCAATCTCTGGTTTTATGCAGGACCCCAACTTACCTTTCCCCTTAAGCAAGCATAAGTTGGTTTTCTAAATTTGAGACCCTGTTCTGTTTTGTAATCCACTTCCTGTGTAGCCAAGTTTACATTCCGTGTATTAGTGATATCTTATGATGTTTCTTTTTCTGTGTGACTTATTTCACTTAGAATCATCATACCTGAATCCACTCATTATGCTGCTACGGGCCTGATGACATAGATTTCATTGCTGAGTGATATTGCATTGTACGTCAGTACCTCAACTTGTTTATCCATTTTTTGTTTCTGCGATATTGAACTTGTACCGTAAACGAGGTTCTTGTAAACAGAGCCGTCCGAAACTTTTGGGTGGCTGTGTCTTTTTTATTTTAATTTCCCTAAGTTATAGGACCATAAGTGGAAGTGCCCTAGGCTCTGTTGCTTTGTTTTTTAGATGTTTCAGGAAACACCATACACTTCTCCCGAGTGGCTGTTGGCAATTTACATCCCGTCCATCAGCGTAACAAGGCTCCCAGTTCTCCATGGCCTGTCCTGCCTTTCTGGATTTTACACTTTTTTCAGATGGCCCTTTTGACCGGGGGACGTGAGACTTCATTGTAGTGCAGATTTCCTTTGCAAGCTTGCTTGGTTGGCCAAAAAGGGCGTATGTATTTTTTCATGAATATATTCAGGAAAAAACGCATACGCCCTTTTTGGCCAAGGGCATCATTGTGGACGTTCTGCCTCTTTTCCTATGCTTTAAATGCAATTCCAGTCTACCTCCTGAAATCGGTTTCCTGCAATTCTGCCCCGCTTTCAAGTCCTCTTGGCAGCCTTACTTCAGTATACTTTTGGACGATAGCTGTCATTTATAAGTCTGCAGGTTTGTGAATTACAGTGCCCCTGAGCTCCTTTCTTCAATTCGCTCTCTTGTGAGCTGGCTGCAACACCGCAGGATTGCTTCAGACACTAAAATGGTTTGGCATGGCACGCTGAGCCTTTGGTTATCTCCTCTTCCTGGTGGGAAATGAGAGTTAAATTTGCCCGTCCAGACACCTCCAGCTAGTCTCTCATTGGTTCTCCCTATTCCTGTTCATCTTCCGCAGAAATTGCAAACTGGGCTAAACAGGAGGTTAAAGGCACTGACTCTCCAAGTCGGGAGAGTGTTAGTAAAGCGTCTGGAATGTTGCACCCGTGTACCAGGGGACGAGAACTGAGACATATTGGAACACGTCTCCCGATCACACGGTTGATCATACTCTGGGTTCCACATGCATGTTTTAGCTGAAGGAAGAATCCCTTAAACCTGGAGAGTTGAGACCCGTGGAATGGGTACCATGCAATATGACTTCAAAGGGTCTTCATTTGCTCACCGAACCTCTCCAATCCTATCACTGCTGCTTTTATGCCCCTGTACACATGCTTGATTCTCTTTCAGAGACATAGCAGTCCATAGTTTTTAAGATATTTACTAGTCAGGTACATTCTTAGGAGTTTAATATGGGGTGTTGAGTCCATTTCGTTGAGCAAGGAGTAGCTCTTGTCTATTCCATATCTGGCTTAAGGAACTTTATCGGTGCTCATTTCAATCTCTGGTTTTATGCAGCACCCCAACTCACCTTTCGCCTTAAGCAAGCATAAGTTGGTTTTCTACATTTGAGACCCTCTTCTGTTTTGTAATCCAGTTCCTGTGTAGCCAAGTTTACATTCCGTGTATTAGTGATGTCTTATGATATTTCTGTTTCTGTGTGACTTATTTCAGTTAGAATCATCATACCTGAATCCACTCATTATGCTGCTATGGGCCTGATGACATAGATTTCATTGCTGAGTGGTATTGCATTGTACGTCAGTACCACAACATCTTTATCCATTTTTCACTTTCTGCGATATTGAACTTGTACCGTAAACGAGGTTCTTGTAATCAGAACCATCCCAAACATTGGGGTGGCTGTGTCTTTTTGATTTTAATTTCCCTAAACTATAGGACCATAAGTGGAAGTGCCCTAGGCTCTGTTGCTTTATTTTTTAGATGTTTCAGGAAACACCATACACTTCTCCCCAGTGGCTGTTGGCAATTTACATCCCGCCCATCAGCATAACAAGGCTCCCAGTTCTCCATGGCCTGTCCTGCCTGTCTGGATTTTACACTTTTTTCAGATGGCCCTTTTGACCCGGGGGAAGTGAGACTTCATTGTAGTGCAGATTTCCTTTGCAAGCTTGCTAGGTTGGCCAAAAAGGGCGTATGCGTTTTTTCCTGAATATATTCAGGAAAAACAGCATACGCCCTTTTTGGCCAAGTGCATCATTGTCGACGTTCTGCCTCTTTTCCTATGCTTTAAGTGCAATTGCAGTCTACCTCCTGAAATCGGTTTCCTGCAATTCTGCCCCACTTTCAAGTCCTCTTGGCAGCCTTACTTCAGTATATTTTTGGACGATAGCTGTCATTTATAACTCTGCAGGTTTGTGAATTACAGTGCCCCTGAGCTCCTTTCTTCAACTCGCTTTCTTGTGAGCTGGCCGCAACACCGCAGGATTGCTTCAGGCCCTAATCTGGTTCCGGCAAGGCACGCTGAGCGTTTGGTTAATTCCTCTTCCTGGTGGGAAATGAGAGTTAAATTTGCCCGTCCAGACACCTCCAGCTACTCTCTCATTGGTTCTCCCTATTCCTGTTCATCTTCCGCAGAAATTGCAAACTGAGCCAAACAGGAGGTTAAAGGCACTGACTCTCCAAGTCGGGAGAGTGTTAGTAAAGCATCTGGAATGTTGCACCCGAGTACCAGGGGTCGAAAACTGAGACATATTTCAACACGTCTCCCGATCACACGGTTGATCATACTCTGGGTTCCACATGCATGTTTTAGCTGAAGGAAGAATCCCTTAAACCTGAAGAGTTGAGACCCGTGGAATGGGTACCATGCAATATGACTTCAAAGGGTCTTCATTTGCTCACCAAACCTCTCCAATCCTATCACTGCTGCGTTTATGCCCCTGTACACATGCTTGTTTCTCTTTCGGAGACATAGCAATCCATAGGTTTTAAGATACTTACTAGTCAGGTACATTCTTAGGTGTTTAATATGGGGTGTTGAGTCCATTTCGTTGAGCAAGGTGTAGCTCTTGTCTGCTACATATTTGGCTTAAGGAACATTATCTCTGCTCATTTCAATCTCTGGTTTTATGCAACACCCCAACTCACCTTTCCACTTAAGCAAGCATAAGTTGGGTTTCTACATTTGAGACCCTGTTCTGTTTTGTAATCCAGTTCCTGTGTAGCCAAGTTTACATTCCGTGTATTAGTGATATCTTATGATGTTTCTTTTTCTGTGTGACTTATTTCAGTTAGAATCATCATACCTGAATCCACTCATTATGCTGCTATGGGCCTGATGACATAGATTACATTGCTGAGTGATATTGCATTGTACGTAATTACCACAACTTCTTTATCCATTTTTCACTTTCTGCGATATTGAACTTGTACCGTAAACGAAGTTCTTGTAAACAGAGCCGTCCCAAACTTTGGGGTGGCTGTGTCTTTTTTATTTTAATTTCCCTATGGTACAGGACCATAAGTGGAAGTGCCCTAGGCTCTGTTGCTTTGTTTTTTAGATGTTTCAGGAATCACCATACACTTCTCCAGAGTGGCTGTTGGCAATTTACATCCCGCCCATCAGCATAACAAGGCTCCCAGTTCTCCATGGCCTGTCCTGCCTTTCTGGATTTTACACTTTTTTCAGATGGCCCTTTTGACCACGGGGAAGTGAGACTTCATTGTAGTGCAGATTTCCTTTGCAAGATTGCTTGGTTGGCTAAAAGGGCCTATGAGTTTTTTCCTGAATATATTCAGGAAAAAACGCATACGCCCTTTTTGGCCAAGTGCATCATTGTCGACGTTCTGCCTCTTTTCCTATGCTTTAAATGCAATTCCAGTCTACCTCCTGAAATCGGTTTCTTGTAACTCCGCCCCACTTTCAAGTCCTCTTGGCACCCTTACTTCAGTATACTTTTGGACGATAGCTGTCATTTATAAGTCTGCAAGTTTGTGAATTACAGTGCCCCTGAGCTCCTTTCTTCAATTCACTCTCTTGTGAGCTGGCTGCAACACCGCAGGATTGCTTCAGACACTAAAATGGTTTGGCATGGCACGCTGAGCCTTTGGTTATCTCCTCTTCCTGGTGGGAAATGAGAGTTAAATTTGCCCGTCCAGACACCTCCAGCTAGTCTCTCATTGGTTCTCCCTATTCCTGTTCATCTTCCGCAGAAATTGCAAACTGGGCTAAACAGGAGGTTAAAGGCACTGACTCTCCAAGTCGGGAGAGTGTTAGTAAAGCGTCTGGAATGTTGCACCCGTGTACCAGGGGACGAGAACTGAGACATATTGGAACACGTCTCCCGATCACACGGTTGATCATACTCTGGGTTCCACATGCATGTTTTAGCTGAAGGAAGAATCCCTTAAACCTGGAGAGTTGAGACCCGTGGAATGGGTACCATGCAATATGAATTCAAAGGGTCTTCATTTGCTCACCGAACCTCTCCAATCCTATCACTGCTGCTTTTATGCCCCTGTACACATGCTTGATTCTCTTTCAGAGACATAGCAGTCCATAGTTTTTAAGATATTTACTAGTCAGGTACATTCTTAGGAGTTTAATATGGGGTGTTGAGTCCATTTCGTTGAGCAAGGAGTAGCTCTTGTCTATTCCATATCTGGCTTAAGGAACTTTATCGGTGCTCATTTCAATCTCTGGTTTTATGCAGCACCCCAACTCACCTTTCGCCTTAAGCAAGCATAAGTTGGTTTTCTACATTTGAGACCCTCTTCTGTTTTGTAATCCAGTTCCTGTGTAGCCAAGTTTACATTCCGTGTATTAGTGATGTCTTATGATATTTCTATTTCTGTGTGACTTATTTCAGTTAGAATCATCATACCTGAATCCACTCATTATGCTGCTATGGGCCTGATGACATAGATTTCATTGCTGAGTGGTATTGCATTGTCCGTCAGTACCACAACATCTTTATCCATTTTTCACTTTCTGCGATATTGAACTTGTACCGTAAACGAGGTTCTTGTAAACAGAACCATCCCAAATATTGGGGTGGCTGTGTCTTTTTGATTTTAATTTCCCTAAGCTATAGGACCATAAGTGGAAGTGCCCTAGGCTCTGTTGCTTTATTTTTTAGATGTTTCAGGAAACACCATACACTTCTCCCGAGTGGCTGTTGGCAATTTACATCCCGCCCATCAGCATAACAAGGCTCCCAGTTCTCCATGGCCTGTCCTGCCTTTCTGGATTTTACACTTTTTTCAGATGGCCCTTTTGACCCAGGGGAAGTGAGACTTCATTGTAGTGCACATTTCCTTTGCAAGCTTGCTAGGTTGGCCAAAAAGGGCGTATGCGTTTTTTCCTGAATATATTCAGGAAAAAACGCATACGCCCTTTTTGGCCAAGTGCATCATTGTCGACGTTCTGCCTCTTTTCCTATGCTTTAAGTGCAATTGCAGTCTACCTTCTGAAATCGGTTTCCTGCAATTCTGCCCCACTTTCAAGTCCTTTTGGCAGCCTTACTTCAGTATATTTTTGGACGATAGCTGTCATTTATAACTCTGTAGGTTTGTGAATTTCAGTGCCCCTGAGCTCCTTTCTTCAACTCGCTTTCTTGTGAGCTGGCCACAACACCGCTGGATTGCTTCAGGCCCTAATCTGGTTCCGGCACGGCACGCTGAGCGTTTGGTTAATTCCTCTTACTGGTGGGAAATGATAGTTAAATTTGCCCGTCCAGACACCTCCAGGTACTCTCTCATTGGTTCTCCCTATTCCTGTTCATCTTCCGCAGAAATTGCAAACTGAGCCAAACAGGAGGTTAAAGGCACTGACTCTCCAAGTCGGGAGAGTGTTAGTAAAGCATCTGGAATGTTGAACCCGAGTACCAGGGGTCGAAAACTGACACATATTTGAACACGTCTCCCGATCACACGGTTGATCATACTCTGGGTTCCACATGCATGTTTTAGCTGAAGGAAGAATCCC
Source organism: Orcinus orca (assembly GCF_937001465.1). Lineage (NCBI taxonomy): Eukaryota > Metazoa > Chordata > Mammalia > Artiodactyla > Delphinidae > Orcinus > Orcinus orca. Next base: position 9,826 of record NW_026043824.1, on the reverse strand, counting down.
TTAAACCTGAAGAGTTGTGACCCGTGGAATGGGTACCATGCAATATGACTTCAAAGGGTCTTCATTTGCTCACCGAACCTCTCCAATCCTATCACTGCTGCGTTTATGCCCCTGTACACATGCTTGTTTCTCTTTCGGAGACATAACAATCCATAGGTTTTAAGATACTTACAAGTCAGGTACATTCTTAGGTGTTTAATATGGGGTGTTGAGTCCATTTCGTTGAGCAAGGTGTAGCTCTTGTCTGTTACATATTTGGCTTAAGGAACATTATCTCTGCTCATTTCAATCTCTGGTTTTATGCAACACCCCAACTCACCTTTCCACTTAAGCAAGAATAAGTTGGGTTTCTACATTTGAGACCCTGTTCTGTTTTGTAATCCAGTTCCTGTGTAGCCAAGTTTACATTCCGTGTATTAGTGATATCTTATGATGTTTCTTTTTCTGTGTGACTTATTTCAGTTAGAATCATCATACCTGAATCCACTCATTATGCTGCTATGGGCCTGATGACATAGATTACATTGCTGAGTGATATGGCATTGTACGTAAGTACCACAACTTCTTTATCCATTTTTCACTTTTTGCAATATTGAACTTGTACCATAAACGAGGTTCTTGTAAACAGAGCCATCCCAAACTTTGGGGTGGCTGTGTCTTTTTTATTTTAATTTCCCTATGGTATAGGACCATAAGTGGAAGTGCCCTAGGCTCTGTTGCTTTGTTTTTTAGATGTTTCAGGAATCACCATACACTTCTCCAGAGTGGCTGTTGGCAATTTACATCCCGCCCATCAGCATAACAAGGCTCCCAGTTCTCCATGGCCTGTCCTGCCTTTCTGGATTTTACACATTTTTCAGATGGCCCTTTTGACCACGGGGAAGTGAGACTTCATTGTAGTGCAGATTTCCTTTGCAAGATTGCTTGGTTGGCTAAAAGGGCCTATGAGTTTTTTCCTGAATATATTCAGGAAAAAACGCATACGCCCTTTTTGGCCAAGTGCATCATTGTCGACGTTCTGCCTCTTTTCCTATGCTTTAAATGCAATTCCAGTCTACCTCCTGAAATCGGTTTCTTGTAACTCCGCCCCACTTTCAAGTCCTCTTGGCAGCCTTACTTCAGTATACTTTTGGACGATAGCTGTGATTTATAAGTCTGCAAGTTTGTGAATTACAGTGCCCCTGAGCTCCTTTCTTCAACTCGCTCTCTTGTGAGCTGCCTGCAACACCGCAGGATTGCTTCAGACACTAAAATGGTTTGGCATGGCATGCTGAGCCTTTGGTTATTTCCTCTTCCTGTTGGGAAATGAGAGTTAAATTTGCCCGTCCAGACACCTCCAGCTAGTCTCTCATTGGTTCTCCCTATTCCTGTTCATCTTCCGCAGAAATTGCAAACTGGGCTAAACAGGAGGTTAAAGGCACTGACTCTCCAAGTCGGGAGAGTGTTAGTAAACCATCTGGAATGTTGCACCCGTGTACCAGGGGACGAGAACTGAGACTTATTGTAACACGTCTCCCGATCACACGGTTGATCATACTCTGGGTTCCACATGCATCTTTTAGCTGAAGGAAGAATCCCTTAAACCTGGAGAGTTGAGACCCGTGGAATGGGTACCATGCAATATGACTTCAAAGGGTCTTCATTTGCTCACCGAACCTCTCCAATCCTATCACTGCTGCACTTATGCCGCTGTACACAGGCTGGATTCTCTTTCAGAGACATAGCAATCCATAGGTTTTAAGATACTTACTAGTCAGGTACATTCTTAGGTGTTTAATATGGGGTGTTGAGTCCATCTCGTTGAGCAAGGAGTAGCTCTTTTCTATTGCATATTTGGCATAAGGAACATTATTTGTGCTCATTTCAATCTCTGGTTTTCTGCAGCACCCCTACTCACCTTTCCCCTTAAGCAATCATAAGTTGGTTTTCTAAATTTGAGACCCTTTTCTGTTTTGTAATTCAGTTCCTGTGTAGCCAAGTTTACATTCCTTGTATTAGTGATGTCTTATGATATTTCTGTTTCTGTGTGACTTATTTCAATTTGAATCATCATACCTGAATGCACTCATTATGCTGCTATGGGCCTGATGACATAGATTTCATTGCTGAGTCATACTGCATTGTACATAAGTACCACAACTTCTTTATCCATTTTTCACTTTCTGCGATATTGAACTTGTACCGTAAATGAGGTTCTTGTATACAGAGCCGTCCCAAACTTTGGGGTGGCTGTGTCTTTTTGATTTTAATTTCCCTAAGCTATAGGACCATAAGTGGAAGTGCCCTAGTCTCTCTTGCTTTGTTTTTTAGATGTTTCAGGAAACACCATATACTTCTCCCTAGTGGCTGTTGGCAATTTACATCCCGCCCATCAGCATAACAAGGCTCCCAGTTCTCCATGGCCTGTCCTGCCTTTCTGGATTTTACACTTCTTTCAGATGGCCCTTTTGACCTGGGGGAAGTGAGACTTCATTGTAGTGCAGATTTCCTTTGCAAGTTTGCTTGGTTGGCCAAAAAGGGCGTATGCGTTTTTTCCTGAATATATTCAGGAAAGAACGCATACGCCCTTTTTGGCCAAGTGCAACATTGTCGAAGTTCTGCCTCTTTTCCTATGCTTTAAATGCAATTCCAGTCTACCTCCGGAAATCGGTTTCCTGCAATTCTGCCCCGCTTTCAAGTCCTCTTGGCAGCCTTACTTCAGTATATTTTTGGACGATAGCTGTCATTTATAACTCTGCAGGTTTGTGAATTACAGTGCCCCTGAGCACCTTTCTTCAACTCGCTTTCTTGTGAGGTGGCCGCAATACCGCAGGATTGCTTCAGGCCCTAATCTGGTTCCGGTACGGCACGCTGAGCTTTAGGTTAATTCCTCTTGCTGGTGGGAAATGAGAGTTAAATTTACCCGTCCAGACACCTCCAGCTAGTCTCTCATTGGTTCTCCCTATTCCTGTTCATCTTCTGCAGAAATTGCAAACTGGGCCAAACAGGAGGTTAAAGGCACTGACTCTCCAAGTCGGGAGAGCGTTAGTAAAGCGTCTGGAATGTGCACCCGAGTACCAGGGGACGAGAACTGAGACATATTTGAATACGTCTCCCGATCACACGGTTGATCATACTCTGGCTTCCACATGTATGTTTTACCTGAAGAAAGAATCCCTTAAAACTGGTGAGTTGAGACCCATGGAATGGGTACCATGCAATATAACTTCAAAGGGTCTTCATTTGCTCACCGAACCTCTCCAATCTTATCACTGCTGCGTTTATGCCCCTGTAGACATGCTTGATTCTCTTTCAGAGACATAGCAATCCATAGGTTTTAAGATACTTACTAGTCAGGTACATTCTTAGGCGTTTAATATGGGGTGTTGAGTCCATTTCGTTGAGCAAGGAGTAGCTCTTGTCTATTACGTATTTGGCTTAAGGAACTTTATCTGTGCTCATTTCAATCTCTGGTTTTATGCAGCACCCCAACTCACCTTTCCCCTTAAGCAAACATAAGTTGGTTTTCTACATTTGAGACCCTGTTCTGTTTTCTAATCCAGTTCCTGTGTAGCCAAGTTGACATTCCCTGTATTAGTGATATCTTATGATGTTTCTTTTTCTGTGTGACTTATTTCAGTTAGAATCATCATACCTGAATCCACTCATTATGCTGCTACGGGCCTGATGACATAGATGTCATTGCTGAGTGATATTGCATTGTACGTAAGTACCACAATTTCTTTATCCATTTTTCGCTTTCTGCGATATTGAACTTGTACCGTAAACGAGGTTCTTGTAAACAGAGCCGTCCCAAACTTTGGGGTGGCTGTGTGTTTTTGATTTAATTTCCCTAAGCTATAGGACCATAAGTGGAAGTGCCCTAGGCTCTGTTGCTTTGTTTTTTAGATATTTCAGGAAACACCATACACTTCTCCCAAGTGGCTGTTGGCAATTTACATCCCGCCCATCAGCATAACAAGGCTCCCAGTTCTCCATGGCCTGTCCTGCATTTCTGGATTTTACACTTTTTTCAGATGGCCCTTTTGACCAGGGGGAAGTGAGACTTCATTGTAGTGCAGATTTCATTTGCAAGCTTGCTTGTTTGGCCAAAAAGGGCGTATGCGTTTTTTCCTGAATATATTCAGGAAAAAACGCATACGCCCTTTTTGGACAAGTGCATCATTGTCGACGTTCTGCCTCTTTTCCTATGCTTTAAATGCAATTCCAGTCTACCTCCTGAAATCGGTTTCCTGCAATTCTGCCCTGCTTTCAAGTCCTCTTGGCAGCCTTACTTCAGTATATTTTTGGACGATAGCTCTCATTTATAACTCTGCAGGTTTGTGAATTACAGTGACCCTGAGCTCCTTTCTTCAACTCGCTTTCTTGTGAGCTGGCCGCAACACTGCAGGATTGCTTCAGGCCCTAATCTTGTTCCGGCACGGCACGCTGAGCCTTTGTTTAATTCCTCTTCCTGGTGGGAAATGAGAGTTAAATTTGCCCGTCCAGACACCTCCAGCTAGTCTCTCATTGGTTCTCCCTATTCCTGTTCATCTTCCGCAGAAATTGCAAACTGGGCCAAACAGGAGGTTAAAGGCACTGACTCTCCAAGTCGGCAGAGTGTTAGTAAAACGTCTGGAATGTTACACCCGAGTACCAGGGGAGGAGAACTGAGACATATTTGAACACGTCTCCCGATCACACGGTTGATCATACTCTGGGTTCCACATGCATGTTTTAGCTGAAGGAAGAATCCCTTAAACCTGGAGAGTTGAGACCCATGGAATGGGTACCATGCAATATGACTTCAAAGGGTCTTCACTTGCTCACCGAACCTCTCCAATCCTATCACTGCTGCGTTTATGCCCCTGTACACAAGGTTGATTCTCTTTCGGAGACATAGCAATCCATAGGTTTTAAGATTCTTACTAGTCAGGTACATACTTAGGGTTTAATATGGGGTGTTGAGTCCATTTCGTTCAGCAAGGAGTAGCTCTTGTCTATTACATATTTGGCTTAAGGAACTTTATCTGTGCTCATTTCAATATCGTTTGATGCAGCACCCCAACTCACCTTTCCCCTTAAGCAAGCATAAGTTGGTTTTCTAAATTTGAGACCCTGTTCTGTTTTGGAATTCAGTTCCTGTGTAGCCAAGTTTATATTCCGTGTATTAGTGACATCTTATGATGTTTCTTTTTCTGTGTGACTTATTTCAGTTAGAATCTTCATACCTGAATCCACTCATTATGCTGCTATGGGCCTGATGACATAGATTTCATTGCTGAGTGATATTGCATTGTACGTAAGTACCACAACTTCTTTATCCATTTTTCACTTTCTGCGATATTGAACTTGTTCCGTACACGAGGTTCTTGTAAACAGAGCCGTCCCAAACTTTGGGGTGGCTGTGTCTTTTGGATTTTAATTTCCCTAAGCTATAGGACCATAAGTGGAAGTGCCCTAGGCTCTGTTGCTTTGTTTTTTAGATGTTTCAGGAAACACCATACACTTCTCCCGAGTGGCTGTTGGCAATTTACATCCCGCCCATCAACATTACAAGGCTCCCAGTTCTCCATGGCCTCTCCTGCCTTTCTGGATTTTACACTTTTTTCAGATGGCCCTTTTGACCGGGGGGAAGTGAGACTTCATTGTAGTGCAGATTTCCTTTGCAAGTTTGCTTGGTTGGCCAAACTTGTAGTGCAAGTTTGCTTGGTTGGCCAAAAAGGGCGTATGCGTGTTTTACTGAATATACTCAGGAAAGAACGCATACGCCCTTTTTGGCCAAGTGCATCATTGTCGAAGTTCTGCCTCTTTTCCTTTGCTTTAAATGCAATTCCAGTCTACCTCCGGAAATTGGTTTCCTGCAATTCTGCCCCGCTTTCAAGTCCTCTTGGCAGCCTTACTTCAGTATATTTTTGGACGATAGCTGTCATTTATAACTCTGCAGGTTTGTGAATTACAGTGCCCCTGAGCTCCTTTCTTCAACTCGCTTTCTTGTGAGCTGGCCGCAATACCGCAGGATTGCTTCACGCCCTAATCTGGTTCCGGTACGGCACGCTGAGCTTTAGGTTAATTCCTCTTGCTGGTGGGAAATGAGAGTTAAATTTACCCGTCCAGACACCTCCAGCTAGTCTCTCATTGGTTCTCCCTATTCCTGTTCATCTTCTGCAGAAATTGCAAACTGGGCCAAACAGCAGGTTAAAGGCACTGACTCTCCAAGTCAGGAGAGCGTTAGTAAAGCGTCTGGAATGTGCACCCGAGTACCAGGGGACGAGAACTGAGACATATTTGAATACGTTTCCCGATCACACGGTTGATCATACTCTGGCTTCCACATGTATGTTTTACCTGAAGAAAGAATCCCTTAAACCTGTTGAGTTGAGACCCATGGAATGCGTACCATGCAATATGACTTCAAAGGGTCTTCATTTGCTCACCGAACCTCTCCAATCTTATCACTGCTGCGTTTATGCCCCTGTAGACATGCTTGATTCTCTTTCAGAGACATAGCAATCCATAGGTTTTAAGATACTTACTAGTCAGGTACATTCTTAGGCGTTTAATATGGGGTGTTGAGTCCATTTCGTTGAGCAAGGAGTAGCTCTTGTCTATTACGTATTTGGCTTAAGGAACTTTATCTGTGCTCATTTCAATCTCTGGTTTTATGCAGCACCCCAACTCACCTTTCCCCTTAAGCAAGCATAAGTTGGTTTTCTAAATTTGAGACCCTGTTCTGTTTTCTAATCCAGTTCCTGTGTAGCCAAGTTGACATTCCCTGTATTAGTGATATCTTATGATGTTTCTTTTTCTGTGTGACTTATTTCAGTTAGAATCATCATACCTGAATCCACTCATTATGCTGCTACGGGCCTGATGACATAGATTGCATTGCTGAGTGATATTGCATTCTACGTAAGTACCACAATTTCTTTATCCATTTTTCGCTTTCTGCGATATTGAACTTGTACCGTAAATGAGGTTCTTGTAAACAGAGCCGTCCCAAACTTTGGGGTGGCTGTGTCTTTTTGATTTAATTTCCCTAAGCTATAGGACCATAAGTGGAAGTGCCCTAGGCTCTGTTGCTTTGTTTTTTAGATGTTTCAGGAAACACCATACATTTCTCCCAAGTGGCTGTTGGCAATTTACATCCCGCCCATCAGCATAACAAGGCTCCCAGTTCTCCATGGCCTGTCCTGCCTTTCTGGATTTTACTCTTTTTTCAGATGGCCCTTTTGACCAGGGGGAAGTGAGACTTCATTGTAGTGCAGATTTCCTTTGCAAGCTTGCTTGGTTGGCCAAAAAGGGCGTATGCGTTTTTTCCTGAATATATTCAGGAAAGAACGCATACGCCCTTTTTGGCCAAGTGCATCATTGTCGACGTTCTGCCTCTTTTCCTATGCTTTAAATGCAATTCCAGTCTACCTCCTGAAATCGGTTTCCTGCAATTCTGCCCCGCATTCAATCCTCTTGGCAGCCTTACTTCACTATATTTTTGGACGATAGCTGTCATTTATAACTCTGAAGGTTTGTGAATTACAGTGCCCCTGAGCTCCTTTCTTCAACTCGCTTTCTTGTGAGCTGGCCGCAACACCGCAGGATTGCTTCAGGCCATAATCTGGTTCCGGCACGGCACGCTGAGCGTTTGGTTAATTCCTCTTCCTGGTGGGAAATGAGAGTTAAATTTGCCGGTCCAGACACCTCCAGCTAGTCTCTCATTGGTTCTCCCTATTCCTGTTCATCTTCCGCAGAAATTGCAAACTGGGCCAAACAGGAGGTTAAAGGCCCTGACTCTCCAAGTCGGGAGAGTGTTAGTAAAGCGTCTGGAATGTTGCACCCGAGTACCAGGGGATGAGAACTGAGACATATTTGAACACGTCTCCCGATCACATGGTTGATCATACTCTGGATTCCACATGCATGATTTAGCTGAAGGAAGAATCCCTTAAACCTGGAGAGTTGAGACCCGTGGAATGGGTACCATGCAATATGACTTCAAAGGGTCTTCATTTGCTCACCGAACCTCTCCAATCCTATCACTGCTGCGTTTATGCCCCTGTACACACGCTTGATTCTCTTTCGGAGACATAGCAATCCATAGGTTTTAAGATTCTTACTAGTCAGGAACATACTTAGGGTTTAATATGGGGTGTTGAGTCCATTTCGTTCAGCAAGGAGTAGCTCTTTTCTATTACATATTTGGCTTAAGGAACTTTATCTGTGCTCATTTCAATCTCGTTTTATGCAGCACCCCAACTCACCTTTCCCCTTAAGCAAGCATAAGTTGGTTTTCTAAATTTGAGACCCTGTTCTGTTTTGTAATTCAGTTCCTGTGTAGCCAAGTTTACATTCCGTGTATTAGTGATATCTTATGATATTTCTTTTTCTGTGTGACTTATTTAAGTTAGAATCATCATACCTGAATCCACTCATTATGCTGGTACGGGCCTGATGACATAGATTTCATTGCTGAGTGATATTGCATTGTACGTAAGTACCACAACTTCTTTATCCATTTTTCGCTTTCTGCGATATTGAACTTGTACCGTAAATGAGGTTCTTGTAAACAGAGCCATCCCAAACTTTGGGGTGGCTGTGTCTTTTTGATTTTAATTTCCCTAAGCTATAAGACCATAAGTGGATGTGCCCTAGGCTCTGTTGCTTTGTTTTTTAGATGTTTCAGGAAACACCATACACTTCTGCAGAGTGGCTGTTGGCAAATTACATCCCGCCCATCAGCATAACAAGGCTCCCAGTTCTCCATGGCTTGTCCTGCCTTTCTGGATGTTACACTTTTTTCAGATGGCCCTTTTGACCGGAGTGAAGTGAGACTTCATTGTAGTGGAGATTTCCTTTGCAAGCTTGCTTGTTTGGCCAAAAAGGGCGTATGTGTTTTTTCCTGAATATATTCAGGAAAAAACGCATACGCCCTTTTTGGCCAAGTGCATCATTTTCCACGTTCTGCCTCTTTTCTTATGCTTTAAATGCAATTCCAGTCTACCTCCTGAAATCGGTTTCCTGCAATTCTGCCGTGCTTTCAAGTCCTCTTGGCAGCCTTACTTCAGTATATTTTTGGACGATAGCTGTCATTTATAACTCTGCAGGTTTCTGAATTACAGTGACCCTGAGCTCCTTTCTTCAACTCGCTTTCTTGTGAGCTGGCCGCAACACCGCAGGATTGCTTCAGGCCCTAATCTTGTTCCGGCCCGGCACGCTGAGCCTTTGGTTAATTCCTCTTCCTGGTGGGAAATGAGAGTTAAATTTGCCCGTCCAGACACCTCCAGCTAGTCTCTCATTGGTTCTCCCTATTCCTGTTCATCTTCCGCAGAAATTGCAAACTGGGCCAAACAGGAGGTTAAAGGCACTGACTCTCCAAGTCGGGAGAGTGTTAGTAAAGCGTCTGGAATGTTATACCCGAGTACCAGGGGAGGAGAACTGAGACATATTTGAACACGTCTCCCAATCACACGGTTGATCATACTCTGGGTTCCACATGCATGTTTTAGCTGAAGGAAGAATCCCTTAAACCTGGAGAGTTGAGACCCATGGAATGGGTACCATGCAATATGACTTCAAAGGGTCTTCATTTGCTCACCGAACCTCTCCAATCCTATCACTGCTGCGTTTATGCCCCTGTACACACGCTTGATTCTCTTTCGGAGACATAGCAATCCATAGGTTTTAAGATTCTTACTAGTCAGGTACATACTTAGGGTTTAATATGGGGTGTTGAGTCCATTTCGTTCAGCAAGGAGTAGCTCTTGTCTATTACATATTTGGCTTAAGGAGCTTTATCTGTGCTCATTTCAATATCGTTTGATGCAGCGCCCCAACTCACCTTTCCCCTTAA